>NC_141693.1:195891091-196499841 GCF_964263255.1 Lissotriton vulgaris | reverse complement strand
AGGATCGCCCGCAGCTCCAGAAGGTTGATGTGGAGCCGGGACTCCGCCGGAGACCAGAGGCCTCAGATCCCTGCCTCTCCCATGTGGCCCCCTCAGCCCTGGAGGGACACATCCGTCACAACTACGTGCTCCGGTTGGGGTAGGGAGAGGGAGTTGCCGCTGACCCAATCGTGGTCCATGAGCCACCACTGCAACTGTCTTGCAGTGCCCTCCTACATGGTCGGACAAGTTGCCTTGATGCTGGGCACACTGAAACTTCAGGTCCCACTGCAGAGCCCGCACCCGCCACCTGGCGTGATGCACCAGAAGGATGCAGGAGGCCATCAGCCCCAGAAGCCGCAGCGTCAACCTGACCGAGACTCGGGATAGCAGCTGAAAGATCTGAATCAGAGCCTGAATATTCCGAACCCGCTATTCGGGAGGATAAACCCAAAACTGTGCCGAGTCTAGAATCATTCCGATGAAGAGGAGCTTCTGAGAGGGACACAGGTGTGACTTCGGCACATTGATGGAGAACCTCTACAGGTGCAGGAGGTTGGCCGCAATCTGGAGGTGGCTGATGACTGTCTGGGGCGTGCCCGCCTTCAACAACCAGTCGTCGAGGTAGGGGAAGATTGAAACCCCTAACCAGCGCAGATGAGCTGTGACCACCGCCATCACTTTCGTGAACACCCGTGGGGCGCTGGTAAGGCCGAAGGGGAGCACGGTAAACTGAAAGTGCTCGTGGCCTACCGTGAACCGCAGCTAGCGCCGGTGGGCCGGCAGGACGGGGATGTGAAAATAAGCATCCTGAAAGTCCAACGCTACCATCCAGTCTCCCGGGTACAGGGCAGCTAAGACCTGAGCCAAAGTCAGCATCTTGAACTTCTCCTTCCGGAGGAAGCCGTTGACGTTCCGCAGGTCCAAGATAGGGCGTAGGCCCCCTTTGCCCTTCTTGGGAACCAGAAAGTAGTGGCAGTAACAACCACACCCTACTTCTGGCCCAGGAACGCGCTCGATGGCCCCCTTGGCCAAGAGGGCCGTAACTTCCTCTCGCAGAAGATTCAAGTGATCCCCCGACACGCGGTGGTACTGCGGTGGCATGGCTGGAGGGGTCGCCTCGAAGGGGAGGGAGTAGCCCCTTCAGACGATTTGCAGCACCCACCTGCCCGAAGTGATGTCGCGCCAGTGAAGGAGGTGATGGCGAACCCTGCCCCCCACTGGCGTCATGTGGGCCTGAAAGCTCGGACTAGGAAGGCTTTGAGGCGGATGCTGCGGGGGAGGATGAGGACTGGCCTCGCCGTTGTCCCCGGGCACCGCCACGGCGGTTACCACATCTGCCACCGCACTGGATGTTAGTCTGCGGCCCGTGGCTGGCAGGACCTGTGGGGGCGCCCCTTCCTTGGCCACGAAAGGAGCGAAAGGCAGCAGGTTGCTGGCGCGGGCCGACAGACCCAAGGACTTGGCCGTAGCCCTGGAGTCCTTAAAACGCTCAAGCGCACTGTCTGCCTTGTCGCTAAAGAGGCAACGGCCATCAAACGGCATGTCCACAAGGGTGTTTTGGACATCAGCTGCAAAGTTGGCGGACCTCAGCCAGGCGTGGCGACGAATCACCACCGCCACCGTTGTTGCCATCGCTCTACCTAGCGAGTCCATTGTATCTAGTCCACACCAGATAGAATACCTTGCCGCATCTCGACCCTCCGCAAGGGCTTGGGCTAGTTTAGTCCGGACCTCCTCCGGACATTGTGGCAGCACGGCCGCGACCGTGTCCCACAGAGAGTGGATATAACGGCCCAAGAGGCACGCGGTGTTAACTGACCACAACCCCAAACTCAGTGAGGAGAACATCTTCTTGCCATACTGTTCGTACTTCTCGATTCCCGATCGGGGGGAGCCATCGGGAATGCGGTCTGGGAGTTAGAGGCCTGGATGACCAGGCTCTCGGGGTGGGGTGGGTGGACAGGAAGCAAGGGTCGCCCGGAGCCGGCCGGTGGCGTCTGGCCATGTTCCTATCTACAAACGAACCTGTGGCGGGCCTGGACCAGGTGCCCAGAATAATGTCGGATAAAGCCTCATTGTCAGGAACCATTCAGTCAGCTCTATATACTACACAGGACATTCCCGCCCCAAGAAGACATCCAGAGTTTTGGTGAAACCAAGGATGGTGAACTTCTGGGTTAATGTGAATTAGCGGAGGAATTCAAGATGGTCGCCGCCATTGCCGTGGTGACAAACCGGCGACGTTCTAGTCTCTCGCTATCTTGAAGAGCGAGCGCGCTGAGAACTGCGCACTTCAAAATAGACTTTACCGTGAGTGGCCGTAATTCAAGGCGCTCACAGAGCTTTGTGTTTTAGTGTTTCCTGAGAAGAACAATTCATAGTTTCATTTCTGAATATCTTCGTCCAGAGCCGAAGCTGGTTCTAAGCGGTGAGAACCAAGTCAGTGAGCGGTTCTCGTTTCTTCGACGTTGGAGTGAAGAGAAGTTCGTCGAGAGCAGGTTGCGCTTGACAGCAGTTCAAGCAAGAGTCGAAGGAGTTTGTGAGAGAGATTTTCAGAACTTTTCCTGAGGAGAATTATCTCCGATTCTCAGTTCCATCTCTCCAGTGTGGACAAGGCTGCAAACATCAGAGGATGGTAAACCGTCATCCACCGGAGGACCAAGTAAGACTTTTCCAATTGCCTGGAAACAATTCCAGTTCCCCAGAGCTTCCCCATTGCGCTACCCCATCTCTTTCCTTCCTCTTTTTCCTCCCTGGTTCCTTTTTGCGCGCTTCTATCAAGAGCTCAGGACTGCCTCCATAAACTGTATGGCTAACTTCGCACCCTTGAGAACAGACTCCCATTTACAGCAACGTTATCATTGAAGAAGGTAGGCGAGAGAGTACCAAGGGGTGGTGTCAGGGGACCTTTCCTCTAGTTCTGTCACTAACGGGGTGTTCTCCCTTTTTCAGTAATCTCCACTACTTCATGGTAACCATTCGCAACCACATACAGAGAGGGGCAAGGCTCTAAAGACAACTGGTAGGATAAACTGAATTTGTGTATTATATTCCCTGGAAGAGTAGTTGGAGTTGCTGCATTGTTTTTCCTCTCTTTCCTCTGTGCATTAGGAACCCAAGAGTAGTCCTGACCACCAGTAGAACATAGAAGGACTAGTGGGCGCCAGTTGTCGTTGGAGTGTCTCTCTTGTCTGTCCACTTCCCCTTTCCCTGTCACTGGTGCCGTTGCTCATGAAGCGGCGTCACCGGGGATAGGGCATTGGGAGCCAGCATCAGTTCTGCCTCTGCGAAGAATCTGGGACCTGACAGTTTGAAGTGCCCAAGTGGTTCACTCGCCCAGGCAGAATGGTTGAGGAGTTTAGTTTAAAGTCCCTTGGGGATATGTTAGCAGGGATTCAGAGAGAGATTGGAGCTGTAAGGGAGGAAAATAAAAATTTGAAACAAGAATTAGTGGTTTCTCGTCAGGAAACCTTGCTGTTGTCCCGGAAGGTCGATGGGTTGGCAATGAGTAATCCGGCAGGGCCCTCCCCAAGTTCTAGCAAGAGTACCACAGAGTCTGATACCAGAACGGTAGCGCAGGTTATCCATTCAGTTTCTCCCTTAATTCCGTTAGCAGCTCCGGAGCGATTTCATGGGGACCCCCAAAAGGCCCAGTTGTTTCTGACCCAATGTTCGTTACATTTTGTGTCGTCCTACCCTTTTTCCTGATGCCCAGTCCAGAGTGGCGTTTGTCTTGTCATATCTGGGGGGGGACGCGGCAAATTGGGCAATGCCTCTGGTAACACGAGATGATCCTTTCCTACATGATTTTGATTGATTTAAAACGGAGTTTCTCCGCATATTTGATAGAAGGAGGATATCTCAGGCTACTGATAATGAATTGCTTGAGCTCAGACAAGGGTCAGGAGATCTGATTACATACCTGGCACAGTTTAACAAACTCATAGTAGAAACTCAATGGCCTGAGGAGAAGAGAGCAGCTTTATTTTACCGAGGACTTCGGGATGAACTGAAGGATTCCCTAGCTCAGATACCTAACCGGCCAACTGAGCTTTCGGCTTTGGTGGATTTAGTGTTGGAGCTAGATTTTCGCAGTGTGGAAAGGAAAGGTGAAAAGAAAAGGGATTTCCGAGTCAGTGTTCCACGATTTGACAGAATGAAGACAGAAGGGTCTAAGAGTGTCAGTGCTCAGTCGGAGGTAGAACCCATGCAGATTGGAGCAGTGCGTGGACCCTTGAGTAAGGAAGAGAAAGAACAGAGAAGATTGAAGAGATTGTGTTTGTATTGTGGAATGCCGGGGCATTTTGTGAAAGAATGCACAAAGCGACCAAAGATTCAGATGAAGGGAAACGCCATGAACCATCAGTAGAAGGGGTCGCTCTGATGGCGGAAACTGAGAAGACGACCCCAGAAGGTCATTCCCTTTCGAATACGTTGCAGACTCAGATGCCTCATCTTATTTTGCAGTTGACCCTGAAGTTTCGAGGTCAAGAAATTTCAGGAGTGGCGGTCATGTTAGACTCAGGAGCTACGGGCAACTTTTGCGACATCAAATACGCAGAGCGAATGGGTATTCAGTCCATCAGAAAGATCAAGAGTGAACCTGTAAGAGCGGTGGATGGAACCAACCTGTCTTCTGGCCCAATCACTTGCCACACCGAACCTGTGGAGCTTTACCAAGCGGATGGTCATCATGAGCAGGTGCAATTCAATCTGATTGACGCGCCGCAGTTTCAGCTGATTTTAGGTCTACCATGGTTGACCCTGCACAACCCAAAAATTGATTGGGAAAATCGAACTGTGAAGATGCAATCAGATTTTTGTCAAGAGCATTGTTATAGTCAGGATCCACCGAGGCTCAGTCCGACCCCATCGCAATTACTTTCGCATGGGGGGCAGTCGGTCAGTGTAATCACGTCTGTGGAGATTCCAGCGGAATATCAAGAATTCAAGGAAGTTTTTAATGAGAGGGAAGCAGAAGTGTTACCTCCGCATCGCTCTTATGATTGTACCATCGATTTGGAACCTGGAGCAGTGCTTCCTTGTAGCAGAATTTACGCTCTTACGGAAAAAGAGAACCAATATTTGAAAGACTATTTGGATCGCTATCTGGCAAATGGTTTCATTAGACCCTCCCAATCCCCGGTGTCCTCGCCGTTGTTTTTCATTCCTAAGAAGGAAGAGGGAACGTTAAGGACCTGTATTGACTATCGAGCATTAAACCGAGCCACCATTAAGAATCGGTATCCTTTGCCTCTAATTTCGGTCTTGTTGGATCAGATCAAAGATGCTCAGATCTTTACAAAATTGGACCTGCGCGGGGCCTACCATTTGGTGCGGATGAAGGAGGGACACGAATGGAAGACCGCATTCCGAACGAAGTTTGGTTTGTTCGAATATTGCGTGATGCCCTTCGGCCTTTGCAATGCCCCTGCTGTGTTCCAGCATTTTATTAACGATGTCATGGGAGATCTGATAGACAAGATTGCAGTAATTTACCTAGATGACATCTTAATTTTCTCTAGAGACCCTCAAGAACATCCAGAACATGTGAGGACGGTGCTGCAGCGTTTACAATCTCATCATCTCTTTGTAAAATTGGAAAAATGCGTATTCAGTTCCAATCGAGTGGAGTTTCTAGGATTTGTGCTATCTCCACAGGGAGTGATGATGGATCCGGGAAAAGTGCGAGCTGTAGAGGATTGGCCGTCGCCCAAGGATGTGAAGGAGATTCAGAGGTTTCTGGGCTTTGCTAATTTTTACCGTCGATTCATCTCCGGTTTTTCACAACTGATTGTTCCCATTACTCGACTTCTTAAGAAAGGGGTGAAATTCCAGTGGTCCAGTGAGGCCGAGAATGCCTTCGTTACCCTGAAGAAGAGTTTTACGTCCGCCCCACTCTTACATCATGCTGATCCAGCTGAACCTTTCTTTGTGCAAGCAGACGCTTCAGATCAGGCGATTGGAGGGGTCCTGTCGCAGAGACATCCAGATACTGGGCAATTACATCCTGTGGCTTTTCGATCACGAAAACTGAATGCAGCGGAGATCAATTACACAATTGCTGAAAAAGAGCTGTTGGCCGTAAAGGATGCCTTCGAAGACTGGAGGCATTATCTTTTGGGAGCTCGACATAAAGTCACTGTGTTCACGAATCACAAGAACCTGCAATTCTTGAAAACGGCTAAGACTCTAACTCCCCGGCAACTACGCTGGTCCCTCTATTTTTCTGACTTTGATTTTGTTATTACTTATCGGCCAGGTAGCAAGAATGGGAAGGCAGATGCCTTGTCGCGAATTGATACTGTGGAAACGCAGCATTTGGTGGAAATTCAACCAATCATTCCAGAGACTCAAGTTATCGGCACAATCACCTTGGATGGATTCCAAGAAGAAGTCAGGAAAAGTTTGTCTGCAGAAGAAATCAAGGCTTGGGTAGCTCAAGACCCAGAACGCAAGTGTCATCAACAATTGCCATATCATAGAGAAGCGCTGTATCTTCCAACCCTGTCTTTGCAAGAAAAGGCCTTGAGGATGTGCCATGATCAACCATTAGCTGGACATAAAGGCATCATGAAAACTCTAGATCTGGTTCAGCGTTATTTTTGGTGGCCTGAGCTGTCTGCCTCTGTCAAGCAGTATGTGTTGTCTTGTGATCTATGTGCCCGAAGTAAAGCTACCCGACAGGTTCCACAGGGCATGTTGCAACCCTTACCAACTCCTACCTGTCCGTGGCATACTGTATCCATGGATCTTATTGTAGATCTGCCCCTTAGCAACGGGTTTAACACCATTTTGGTCTTTGTGGATACCTTTTCCAAGATGTGTCATTTTGTCCCCCTGCCTGGACTCCCATCTGCAAAAGAGTTAGCGAAATCATTTGGGGAGTATGTAGTGAAGTTACATGGAGTTCCCAAGATAGTGGTTTCTGATCGGGGAGCTCAATTCGTTTCCCACTTTTGGAAGGCTTTTCTTCATGGTTTAGGGGTGGAATCGAGATATTCTACCAGTTATCACCCCGAGACGGACGGTCAAACTGAACGTCAAAATCAGGAGCTAGAACAATATTTAAGACTGTTCCTTATGGATCAGGGAGGAGAGTGGGCTGATCAACTGTGGATGGCTGAGTTTGCATGTAATAACGCGAAAAGTGCATCTACAGGCTATTCTCCTTTCTATGTCAATTATGGTAGGCATCCTAACCCTTTTTGTGTTCGGGAGGATTTGGGGGTGCCAGCTGCAGAAGAGTTGTTAAAAGACATGTCTTCCCTTCACAAGTCTGCCGAAGAGAACTTAATTCAGGCTAAAGAAAAGTACAAGCAATATGCAGATAGACACCGTAAACCCGCTCCAGAGTATCAGGCAGGTGACAGAGTGTGGTTATCCACTAAACATTTGCATCTTAAGGGGAATAGGAAGTTTCAGCCTCGCTTTGTGGGTCCATACCTAGTTGAAGAGGTCCTAGGTCCGGTCACTGTGAAAATAAAACTTCCTTCTACCATGAGGATCCACCCCGTCTTCCATGTGTCCTTGTTAAAAAAGACTTCCCCTCTGGTTAGGATAGAGAAGCCACCTCCTCCACTTCTTGTTCAGGGACATTCTGAATATGAGGTCAAGGGTATCCTGGACTCCAAGATCCGTTCCAATCAGTTGTTTTATCTAATTGATTGGAAGGGATATGGTCCGGAGGATCGCTCCTGGGAAAAAGCTGAAGACGTTCATGCTTCTCAGTTAGTCAAACGCTTTCACTCTCAGTTCCCATCCAAGCCAGGACCGATGTCTCGGTCTTTGAGAGGGGGTACTGTCAGGAACCATTCAGTCAGCTCTCTATACTACACAGGACATTCCCGCCCCAAGAAGACATCCAGAGTTTTGGTGAAACCAAGGATGGTGAACTTCTGGGTTAATGTGAATTAGCGGGGGAATTCAAGATGGTCGCCGCCATTGCCGTGGTGACAAACCGGCGACGTTCTAGTCTCTCGCTATCTTGAAGAGCGAGCGCGCTGAGAACTGCGCACTTCAAAATAGACTTTACCGTGAGTGGCCGTAATTCAAGGCGCTCACAGAGCTTTGTGTTTTAGTGTTTCCTGAGAAGAACAATTCATAGTTTCATTTCTGAATATCTTCGTCCAGAGCCGAAGCTGGTTCTAAGCGGTGAGAACCAAGTCAGTGAGCGGTTCTCGTTTCTTCGACGTTGGAGTGAAGAGAAGTTCGTCGAGAGCAGGTTGCGCTTGACAGCAGTTCAAGCAAGAGTCGAAGGAGTTTGTGAGAGAGATTTTCAGAACTTTTCCTGAGGAGAATTATCTCCGATTCTCAGTTCCATCTCTCCAGTGTGGACAAGGCTGCAAACATCAGAGGATGGTAAACCGTCATCCACCGGAGGACCAAGTAAGACTTTTCCAATTGCCTGGAAACAATTCCAGTTCCCCAGAGCTTCCCCATTGCGCTACCCCATCTCTTTCCTTCCTCTTTTTCCTCCCTGGTTCCTTTTTGCGCGCTTCTTTCAAAAGAGCTCAGGACTGCCTCCATAAACTGTATGGCTAACTTCGCACCCTTGAGAACAGACTCCCATTTACAGCAACGTTATCATTGAAGAAGGTAGGCGAGAGAGTACCAAGGGGTGGTGTCAGGGGACCTTTCCTCTAGTTCTGTCACTAACGGGGTGTTCTCCCTTTTTCAGTAATCTCCACTACTTCATGGTAACCATTCGCAACCACATACAGAGAGGGGCAAGGCTCTAAAGACAACTGGTAGGATAAACTGAATTTGTGTATTATATTCCCTGGAAGAGTAGTTGGAGTTGCTGCATTGTTTTTCCTCTCTTTCCTCTGTGCATTAGGAACCCAAGAGTAGTCCTGACCACCAGTAGAACATAGAAGGACTAGTGGGCGCCAGTTGTCGTTGGAGTGTCTCTCTTGTCTGTCCACTTCCCCTTTCCCTGTCACTGGTGCCGTTGCTCATGAAGCGGCGTCACCGGGGATAGGGCATTGGGAGCCAGCATCAGTTCTGCCTCTGCGAAGAATCTGGGACCTGACAGTTTGAAGTGCCCAAGTGGTTCACTCGCCCAGGCAGAATGGTTGAGGAGTTTAGTTTAAAGTCCCTTGGGGATATGTTAGCAGGGATTCAGAGAGAGATTGGAGCTGTAAGGGAGGAAAATAAAAATTTGAAACAAGAATTAGTGGTTTCTCGTCAGGAAACCTTGCTGTTGTCCCGGAAGGTCGATGGGTTGGCAATGAGTAATCCGGCAGGGCCCTCCCCAAGTTCTAGCAAGAGTACCACAGAGTCTGATACCAGAACGGTAGCTCAGGTTATCCATTCAGTTTCTCCCTTAATTCCGTTAGCAGCTCCGGAGCGATTTCATGGGGACCCCCAAAAGGCCCAGTTGTTTCTGACCCAATGTTCGTTACATTTTATGTGTCGTCCTACCCTTTTTCCTGATGCCCAGTCCAGAGTGGCGTTTGTCTTGTCATATCTGGAAGAGTAGTTGGAGTTGCTGCATTGTTTTTCCTCTCTTTCCTCTGTGCATTAGGAACCCAAGAGTAGTCCTGACCACCAGTAGAACATAGAAGGACTAGTGGGCGCCAGTTGTCGTTGGAGTGTCTCTCTTGTCTGTCCACTTCCCCTTTCCCTGTCACTGGTGCCGTTGCTCATGAAGCGGCGTCACCGGGGATAGGGCATTGGGAGCCAGCATCAGTTCTGCCTCTGCGAAGAATCTGGGACCTGACACTCATTAAACGGCAGCAGAGGCTCCAAAAGCTTGCCTGCGGTCTTAGGACCTCAGTGACGAGGCTAGTCCTCACGGCCGGAACGGGGAGTTCAAGGGATGAGGCCTTGGCTGCCCGCGTGAACACCACACTATAGGCAGCCCCCTCCTCCCTAGCCACGGTAGTGGGGGGAGACAAACCCAGTGTCTGGTGTAGTGTCCAGACCACTGGCATCCCCAAGCTCATCTGCCCAGTCCTGATAAGGCTGGCACTCACGGGCCAGAGGGTCCTCAGACCCCTCCCAATCCTCCTCGCCACCCATTTCCTGATACTCCGGGTCAAAGGATGGGGCCGGGTCATAGAAGTAAAAATATCTAAGGGGCGCCGCTCCGGCCCCAAATCGAGGGTAGGACTTGGGACGACGTCGGGGGCGACACCCTGTGGGCCGGCGCCGGCGAGGTCGTAAGGTCGACCGGCGACGACCCGGATCTGGAACCGGATCCGGCGGGGCCCTGCAGCGCCGGGACCGAAGTTGCCGATGGCGCCGAAGCACCCGACGGCGCCGGGGAGGAAGCACCCGGAACGCTGGGCGACCCAGTCGGGCCGCTGGGCCCGAAGGCGCTGCGGAAACTGACGGAGGAGCGAACGACCTAATGGCCATGAGGAAGGCCTCGATCTCCTCCAGCGTCACGTTCTGCCCAGGGACTGGCTGGTATAGAGCAGGCTGCGGAGCCGTGTGGGTGGTGTCACCCGAACCCCCGGCCGTGTCGCGCGAGCGTCGGGGGGGGGGGGGGGGGGGGAGGAATCAGAAGAGCGATGTCACCTCTTCGACTTCTTGTGCCTCTAACCTGATGACTTGGAGCCCGAGGAATGGTGTCAACTCCCGGAGCTATGATGACTCTGGCCCCGCGACCGGTCCCTCGGACGTCGAAGGGCGCGGGCCGACTGCCGGAACTCGAGGCGTTTGCGGGACCGCTCCTGTCTAGCTTTCGACGTCAAGGCCCGGCAGTCGGGGCACGACTTGTCATCGTGGTCGGGCCCCAGGCAATGAAGACATCGGCGATGGAGGTCGGTAACCGACAGCAGTCGGCAGCAGTCGATGCAGGGTTTCAACCCGGGCATCCCTACCGTCACCGTCGGAGTACTTCGACTCGAAAAATAGATCAAAAAGATCCAAAAAGTTTAATCAACAATTGACTAAAGGGTACCCTTTCTCCGGACCAGCGCTTGCTGGCGCGGAAAAAAGAACTGACTTCAGCGCGCAAAGGCGGCGTCTAAGTACTCCGACGACGTCATCCCAGCGTCAACGACGGACGTGGAGCCACAGACGACGCCCACCGATGCGCACGGGTACTGCTATGCAAAATTGTCCGGATCCAGACTGACGCCTGGGGATTTTCTAATGTAAGGAATCTAATACTAGCCTGTTTCTTTCAGATATAGTGTCATACACTGATGACACTCAGCTTTTGTTCACCTGCGAGAAGGGAATCGAGTTTAACAGCAACTTAATTAACACCTGCCTTTCCAAAGTCTTCTCCTGGTTAAGTTATAACCATTTAAAATGCAACTCAGAGAAGTCTGAGATTATCTTTTTCGGGCCGCAGCCTCCGGATATTTGGCATGAATGTTGGCCCCGGGATATGTCGCCCCCTGTGTCGGCCGTTTACTCAGTGAAAAATCTGGGAGTTAAGCTGGATTCTACTCTTTCTTTGAAGGCCCAAGTACACTCGGTAGCCGGGGTATGCTTCGGGCTGTTGAAAAAGCGGCGAAATTTCCTGCCATTGCTTTTGATCCCATACAGGAAGACAGTGGTTCAAGCGCTGATAATGTCCAGATTGGACTATGTTAACTCCCTGTATCTCGGTCTTCCTGAATATCTTCTGAGCCGACTCCAAGTGATTCAGAACTCGGCAGCCAGAGCCATTTTCTTGACAGGTTCTAGAACCCATACGACCAAGCTCTTGTCTTCTCTCCATTGGCTTCCAGTACGGAAAATAATTCAGTTAAAAGCCCTGGTCCTGGTTGTTAAGGCTTTCCATAAGATCGGAGCCCCGTATCTTAGAGACAGATTTCAGCCTTATCTCCCTCAGCGCACCTTGAGATCTTCATCTCAACTCTTGATCATCACTCCTAGGGTGCTACGTGCCCGGATAGGGGAGTGATCTTTTTATTCAACTGCCTCACGGCTGTGGAACAGCCTTCAGTTTGCAATCAGACAGAGTCCGGATCTTCTTTCCTTTAGGAAAAGTTTTAAGACGTGGGTCTTTCAGCTGTGAGTCATTAGCAGTGGATCGGTTGTGTTCTAGGTTACGTGACATTTGGATGTTTTAGAGCCGGGACATTCCAGGGAGTAGCTGCGCGCTCTATAAATAAACATTAACATAACATAACATAACAGCAACACCAATGACACGACAACCCACAGGGCATACGCCCTATAGTCAACTTTGGGCCGGAAGACAAGCTTGAGGGTACCTACGGTACATGACTTAGATGGCCCCATAACGAAGATAAGGAACCTTTTACTCCAGCAGGAAGTCGGGGCGCCCAGTCTGAAAAGGACGGGCTAAAACAGAAAACTCTCATCACGGCGAGCCATTTTTTCAGCGCTTGTGGCGAGGCAGTGCGTGTTCCAAGATCATTATTTCGCTTTTTCGATGCTGGTCATTTAGCAGATGTTACGATCGGTGACCTCCAGCTATTCGGCGTCGCCAGTGACAGCAGAGTGCGGGGTTAAGTGTGCCTGGGCTCCTCTCCACAGGGAGACACCAAGCACGAACCTGTCGCACAATCTACCCTCGCGCGCACAAGTTAGAGAGGCCCACATCTGCTCCAAGGGGGGAAACAATCCTCGCCAAACTGGAAGCATCACACGCCAGCCGCCTCCGCGTTCCTCTGGAAAATCTGTGTCCGCGGCGCACAGGGGCCGTGGAAAGAAATCTGAAACCGGTGCCGTAACACTGCCGCTCTGGAGAGGGGAGGACAAGTGTAGCCGAGAATACCGAAGCTCAGAGGTCCATTATACCCCGCAATCAATCCGCCACTGGGAGTAAGCACTAACAGAAACAGCAGCCACGTTCACAGACGGCTGGCACGTGTAAATATGCGGAGGCATACAGATCAACAATATAAAGTCCGCCTCCAAAAAACTAGAAGAGAAGGAAGAAGGGAGTACATCCGGGCTAAAATGCAGTCTGATTTACAATCCAAGCATTCTCCCAAGGCTGCTTATTTGCATGAGAGGGCTCCGTGAGATGTTCGTTCAAAAGTTGGAAGTCATTGACCACTGTATTCTTTCCACCTGCAGGGTGCCAACTGTGCTGAGGTGATGTGTGTTTACAGACGGCGTCGATGAGAACTTCACCCCCTCCACTACCCCCCTTCAGGGTTGTTCAGGAGGTGTGGAAAAGTTCCCAGAGGGTCCATTTTCTGTCAGACACCTATGTATCTTGGCTAGTTCTCTGGGTATTTTCCACGAAGAAAACTTTTATTTGCCTAAAACAACTCAGGGACACTAGATCCTACAGTCCATTGTCAGAAGACCCCACTGAGAGACTGTCAATCACTATTGGGCACATTGTAGAAGAAGCCCTATTGGAGGGCTGGATTACTTCCAATGATGCAGCCTTTCTACGTACAGTACATGCCATATTTTATGTGCTCCCGAAGGTTCACAAGGAACAGCGACCTCCACCGGGACGCCCCATAACATCTGGGATTGGTTCTTTGCTTGAACCGCTATCGACCTTTGTCGACAACTTTTTGAGACCAATGGTGAAGAACATGCCCACATACCTTCAAGATACTAAAGATCTACTAAGGATTATCCCTGAAATTGAATTTGATGCTTCAACTGACTTGCTAGTATCTTTTGATGTTGAGTCACTTTATAATTCGATTCCCCAGAATGAGACCCTGGAAGTAATAGAAGAACTGTTACGGGAGAACATTCTGGACTCCATCACCCCAGTATCCTTAATAATGAATCTGGCCACTCTAGCTATGAAGGAGAATTTCTTTCAATTTGAAGAGACTATTTTCTTACAAACATCTGGGACCAGCATGGGCAGCGTTTTTGCCCCCAGCTTGGCGAATTTATATGTACATAAATTCGAGCAGGACTGGGTGCTAAAATCAACTAACCCCTATTACGCTTCTTTGCGAGTTCGGAAGCGTTATATTGATGACATCCTGGTGGTCTGGCGCGGTACACCAGTGGAATTAATGGCTTTCCACAGGTGGCTGAATGGCCAAAATAACTTTCTACGCTTCACTGTGGAATATGATGAACACTCCCTAGCCTTCTTAGATCTCCTTATCACAGTAACATCTGAAGGGTTGCGATCCGAGCTTTATAGAAAGCCAATGGCTCGTAATTCATTACTGCAATACGATAGTTGCCATCCCAAAACTTTGCGTGACAACTTGCCATTTGGGCAGTTTTTGCGTATTCAACGCAATTGCTCTACTAAGGAGACTTTTCAAATACATGCCAAAACCCTGGAAAAACAACTGTGTCACAGAAAATATCCCAAAAAACTAATACCGCAGTCTATGAAAAGAGCAGCGAATAACAATCGAGAAGCGCTGCAGGAACCGCCCCCCAACCCCCCAAAACGCAAAATCAGCAAATCACTTGTGTGAATACATTCAGTACTAAGTCGAATGCTTTCCAATGCATTGTTAAAAACACTGGAGCATTCTGAACACAGGCACAGATAGCTTACAACAACCACTATTTGCATTTAAACGGGGCACTAGTATTAAAGATCGACTGTTACATACTAGACCGCTCACCAGAATGACACGCCAAGTAGGAACACTGTGGGACATGCCTGCAGTAGAAGGACATCCCCCTTGCGGCAACTGTGCGGCATATCCACAGACTACCCGCTCCACGAGTATAGACATTGGGAGCAGCCGCCCATGGGAACAGAGGCGGTTCACAAATTGTAATAGTAATAACTTAATTTACATGATTATCTGCCCTTGTCATTTGAAGTATGTCGGAATGACGACGAGGTAGATCAAAATCAGGATCTCAGAGCATAAAAGCACCATTAGATGCAAATAGCAGGCTACTCGTCTTACCAACCACTTCCTAGAAGTAGGACACAAACCCACTGACTTTACATGGACTGTGTTGGAGCAACCTCGCATTCCGACACATGTCACAGATATCTCTAAACATCTGTTCAGGCTTGAGCAGAAGTGGGTGTACAAATTCAATTCTGATAAGGAGGGCCTTAATGAGGACATCCCTTGGATGTCGCTATAATGCCCCTTGTTTTCCATACTGGGAACCCGAATGAGTATTCCCCCTGAGCCAATGCATTAGGTGTGTACACTACAAAAATGTCACTAGTATTGTACACCTGTATCGATTGGCCTCTCCTACAAACAGTGAACAGGGGTTGTTTTAGTTGTTAGACACCTTGGGTATGATAACCACTTGCAAAATATTAAATAGCTACTGAATTTGGAATGACCTGGAGTAGCGTAATAATTGTAAAAGATGAGGCTGCTTCATTATGTACCATTATGTTTCTGCACAAACATCATTGCTGCAGAAACATATCTGACTTAGTCACAACGTGATACTCTATACTGAGGAACGATGCCTCATCGGTTCTTTACCATGATCCTCAAGAGTTCAATAACGGTAAAGATCCTTGTAATGGGCCAGGTGGGACTACATTTCCCATGAACATCACGCTTCGTGAGGCGCGTGATGACGTGTCCTCACGCCGCCGTCGCGTAGGTCTGAGCAGGGACTACAACTCCCATGACCCTTTGTTTTTGCCGATGAGTAATGACGCGTCTAGACGTCATTCGGACTACCAAAAGATACAAGAATGGTTGCCGTCACCATCTGGGTACCTCCCCAAACAGCCCAGATGGCCGTGAGGAGTACCGACGGATAGGTGAGTGCGATCAAATGCCCGTTGTGATCTGTTTCTTGCTGCACTTGAAGACACAACAGAACCAATCACATTGTAGTTGCAATCACGGGCGAGCGTCTTCTGCATTACTTATATCTTTGCTTGACAGATGGGCGCACGATCTTTTAAGAAATTGAACTTGAGTAACAACAGTATACGGTTATACACTAAACGGCTGCTAGTAGCAACCTGGGGGCATTTTATATATCGCGATGCCGATCAGGATACACAAAATACTCTGTTTGTTTACTCACAGCCAAAAACCTCGTTTATTGACTGAAAGCACCTGTAGTCCCTAACAAAGCGGTCCTTTTTTCCTGCATTTAAATTTTTTCCTGCATTTTAATTAGTTCCTTTTTAGCCTTACCCTTATACAAAGACAGAGCTTATACGATGTAGCTGTTGCGGGTTTTTTTTCACTTATACTTGTATCTCTCTACAAACAGAGCGGTGCCCCAACAACCTGAGCTGTAGCCAGGTGAGGAGAAGTACGTTCCTCTAACACTAAAGGTGAGCCAGAGGATATCCCATTGGACAGAGATGGGTTATGTTAAACTGACCAATACATGAGCTGCTACGATAAGAACAGCTTATTATTGATAACTTAACCAAATGAATAATGCTATCTCCACCTTTGTGTTTTCTGTGTTGTTTTTTTCCTGACCTGATGCTTCCTGTGTTTGGACATCTCTCCAGTACATAGGAGGATTGGAAAGACGAATCAGGTGATATAATTATCATTTATTATGTTTTTTCACTAAGATATTTCAAGCAGTAGCAAAGTCATAGACGGTCCTGATGAAAGCAGTAGATACCTTTCTGGATCATTAAAACTGCAGAAACATGTCGACCTGAATATTCCAACCAGTAGCTATCTGTTAAAACTACTGATTCTTTGCACTAGGTTTTTATCTATTGGAAGTGGACGGCTATAGAATAAAGTTGTTTTGCGTCCACTCTCTAATTTTAACAGAGCACATTCTTGTCACTTACAACATTTTTTTCATGCACTGCTTTCAGTTACTAGTACATGCCACCTGATAATTGACTGAGTCCTAATGCACACTGGGTTATACACTTCACTGTTAGAACTTTGAGAAGTGGTTACAGCATGGACTCTCCAATTTGTGAAGTGGCTAGATGATGGAAAGGGCGGCACAGAACGTTTAACTGATGGAAACTTTTCACATTGTGAAATATCCTATTGTATTCCATATTTACACAAAGGATGCACACAGTACAGGTCAATGATCAAGCGGTTAACACAGATAGATTTCTTTAGACCCACAGTTATTCATTCGTAGTTATAACTTTTATTTTTAGCCATCGTCTTGGATGGAGCATGGCGCTAACTGTACCAAACATTCCAGACATAACATTGATTTTAACACCAAATGTGATTGTCACGAGGCATTGTTGAATAAACAAAAAAAAAAGTAATTCAGCACCCTGTGCATTGTTTCAGATTTGGCTAAAACAGTTACTTTAAACGCAATATTATTGTACAGCATGCATTAAGTGTATGTATTGTATACAACTTCCATACCGACGACTAACACATTTAACAACTTAATTTATCACACGTCTGTTACTTTATTCAAGCGCCTTTACTCCAACATGAATGTTATCTGCTGTGTATTTTGTCGCAAATAAAGACGCATTTTTTGTCCGATTAATGCAATTAGAGATCAGGTGCTGTGTTACACGTGACAAATATGTGTTATAAACTAACATAGTTAATTGTGGATTGTGTTTGCATAACACACATCTTAGAATTTCCCCTTATGAAACACACTGGACGCTTGTGACTCACACCCATCTCTCGGCGCGCCTTGTGCCTCGGGTGTGTGTTGCAGTTTTATCACATAGTCTGGCCCACCGCCACCATTAACCGTAAGGAGCCATAGGCCGGAAACGGCAGAGGTATGGTCACTAAGCCCTTGGCTTGAAGGTGCACACCCTCTAAAAGAAGACAAGAAATAACCCCCCTTGCAATCGCCCCGCAGACAAGGATTGTGGGGGCAAAGACCGCTACTCGGGTATGGCGCAGAGAGAGGCAAATACCGCACTCGGTCCAACAAGCATGCTGTTAAGGGTACTTCCTCAATAGGGAAAAACAAGTAATAATCGTAAATGTGTAAGCGAGAAATCCTCAAGGCTACACTTCCACCTATCTACTGTTACACACTGCACTTTTTTCTGAGTTGCACGTTTGCACTACAGTGGGGAACAATGGTGGTACAACTGCAACTCGTTTTTTTTTTATCTTTACTGTTTTGCGATATTTACTTCCCAAATAATGCACTTGTATCCCCAAACTAATTCTTCGACACAATACAATGGATCTAACCTGCGGTCAACTTTCTGCAACAAACTACCCCACCACATCCACCACCACTTCCACCACCACATCCACCATCACCACCATCACCACCACCACCACATCCACCAACACTGCCACATCCACCACCACCACCACCACATCCACCACCACTTCCACCACATCCACATCCACCACCACCACCACCACATCCACCACCACCATCACCACATCCACCAGATCCACCACCACCACATCCACCACATCTGTATGTGTGTGTGTAGGTGCAAATGCAATAGGTCTCGCATTTGCGAGAGATTAAGCTATTGGCATTTGCAATGCCATTTATTTATCTGTTTTCAAAACCAACACATAAATTAAAAAAATTGTCATTTACAATGCCAATAGCTCTAACTTTTGCAAAGGCGAGACCGTTGCATTGTAAATGCTTGATTTTTCATTGATTCTGGCTTCAACTGCATGTATTTGTTATTTTATGTTCTTTCTTCTGCAATCCACTGGGTCATTATACTCATCGTCCCACGGTAAACCCCTCCAAGAGAGACTTTTTATTCCCCTTTCTTTTCCTATTTTTATCCTGCTAACATTTTGCTCCAATCCTATTTCTTTCACTGCACAAAAATGTATTTTAAAAACCTCATACTCCGTCTTGCTCTGTAAACCTACGCTTCCTACAACTGTTCTTAAATTCCTTATATCGTTGGGATCAAAGAGGTCACAGGTTTGTTCGGTAATACAGTGGATGCAGCCTTCTCCTGCTTTCTGCTTCTGTGGAACTCCTATAGATTGTCACGAGGCAGGACGTGAGACAATCTGCTGTACCATTGGTCATTTTATACACTTGCAGCAGCCAGTCTCTCAAAAATTACACTTTGGGCCTGCTGGACCTGCAGCGAAGAGAAAATCTGTGGCTCAGACAAATCGTAGGGAGTTCTGAGCTCCTCAGCATGGTGGTCCCGGACCAGCACCAATACGTTTTTAAAATATCCGCTCAGGGAGGAGACAATTAAGGACTGAGTTTGTGAACATCCCCATAGTTTCAGGAGAATTGTTTATATTCATAAGGCTCTGTCTGCCCTGCTGGGCACAGGCTGGTACCATGCAGAAAAGTGTCATCCAAGGTAGTGTGAATGTTACCGGTGTCATCCAAGGTAGTGTGAATGTTACTGTTCCATACAGAGTGACCCTTGGTTTGCCAATTTGTCTGTTAAGAAGAATTGGTAAATTTTCCTTAATAATGTGGGGTTTCCATAGTATGTTTCAAAACTGTAATAATATCATGAACTTGTCGGTATATTCTTGTCACAGTGTGCAAGTGCTATTTTACATTTTTTGCCTTTTTCTGATGATGTTGCAAGTAACGTCATCATGAAGAAAGTTTCAGTCCTTACATAATCGCATAGCTCAGTAACTTAAGCACCAGCTGCCTTGTGTGTTAAATGCAAGGGCTTACTCTGCCATTAATTCTCTTACAGTAAAAAATGTGGAAGTTACTGAAGCCTGAGTGCGGAGATCTTCTGCTAGACTTGTGTGACAGCGAATTAAAACTTTTTGCTGCTTTACATCCAAAGAAACTAGCCATTCAGCTCAAAGCCATGAAAGTCGCCACAAAATTCTAGTTACCAGTATAGTTTCTTTGATCCAGTCACTGGCAGCTTATATTTTAGACGTCTCTATGAAACACTGAGGTATAAACTCCATCACTACAGTTATTAGCTCCAAAACTAAACAAAAAAATAATAACTCTGGATTCTTCCCATCTGTTCCTCCACTGTCCCTTTCAATCCGGGAAGTGGACTAGAATGTCCACCACTCAGATTGGTTTCATGTTTCACTATGCTGGTTCACCGCTGGTCCTTTATAGCTTCCGGAGTGGCGTGCTACACGCCTAGGGGGCGCTTTGGCGCCACATCAAGGGTAGCAAGCGCTATTTAAATGCAAACCTTTTCCCCTGTTCTATCCCTCCACTATCCTTCTCAATCCAGATAACTGACTACCATATCCACTGCTCAAATTACTTTCATATCTTCACTATAATAATTCACCACTAATCCTCTATGGTTTCTGGAGTAGCATTCTACTCGCCGAAAAAGCGCATCTACGCCTTGTCTGGGGTAGTAAGCATTATATAAATGCAATTACAATACAATACAATACAATACATCCAGATTGTGTTAAGCCAACTCCTGTACAATATCCTCTTCTAATTTCTTGGCAGCTTCTCAATCTGCCACTGAGACTTGTTCAAGCTGTTGTTACTAGTGTGTAAATCTCTTTGTAGTTTCGCACTTGTCTGTTATGCCTCTTGAGTTGCTCTGTGTATTGTTGCTGATAGCTGTGCTGCTGGTCTCCACAGGGCCCTATTTTCACTATTATCTTTGTCATAGTGTTCAAATTGTTAATCTTATCTTACTCCCTTTACAAAGTATTCCTGGAATCTTTCCCTCAAACCCCCACTAAACTACCAATTCCATTACACACCACATACATCCACTCCACTCCAAAACACATAAGTAAAAAACATTCACATTTACAATGCCAATAGCTGTAACTTTTGCAAACGCAAGACCTATTGCAGTGCCAATGCTTGTAGTGATTTGGTATAAATCAATTCACTAGATTTAAAAAAATTAAGTTGTGTATTTGGCCCTCTTTGTATGGTCACCCTCAAACATTATGCCTTTACCCCTCCTATTTATGCTGAATTCATTTTTGTTGGTCTTAAGACTCGAGCACTGGTTAGCTGTGGAAAGGTGCACAAATTGGTAGTGCTTACTCCCTAAAACATGGTAACACTGGCATACATTGATTGGCATATTTAATGTAGTTACTAGTCCTTAGTAAAGTGGTATACAATATACCCAGGGCCTGCAAATTAAATGCTAATACTGGGCCTGCAACAATTATTGTGTCAACCACTTGCAATGCCCCTTAAAACATGTCCCAGGTGAGCTATTGCAGCATGAATGCAGTTTCAAACTTGACAAACCTTAAACTCCCCTTTTATTACATATTGGCCACCCCTAAGATTGGACATGCACTTTTTACATGTCTTGGTAGCAAAAAACTCCTAAATTTATCGTTCACCACTGCAAGGCCTACCTCTCCCGTAGGAAACATTAGGTTGCCTTATTACATTTTATAAGTGCTAACTTGTGATTGAGAACAGATAAATATTTCATGTTTGATGTCTGAGAAACCAATTTAAAACCCCCTTTAATAGTAAAGTCGTATTTTACGTTACAATTTTTAAAATGCCACCTTTAGAAAGTTGGCATTTTCCTGCCCTATTTGGCACTTGCAGGCTGTTTCTGGGTCATATGGCCGAGTGTAGTTGGCAGCTGGAATCTGTGTTTTCTTCCCTGACAGCCATACAATACAGGGATTAGGTTTGCCTGGATGTAGCATCACTGACAAGATGGGGGGAGGTAGGAGCTGGCACTGCCCCATTTCCAGCTTGCAAATCAATAGGCTGTTCCCTGCTTTCACAGAAAGGACTTATCACTGCATTGTACATGCAGCCAGCTTGGAGCCAGAGAAAGGAACCAGGAAACTTTAAATACCTCAAAGGGAATTCTCTAGAAACTTCTCCTACTTCAAAGAAGGCACCAGGTATAAAAATAGGACCCTTAGACCCACCCTCCAGTTTACTTTCTGGACCTGTGGAAGGGCTCTCAGCGGACTACCTATGCCAGCTGAGGACGGCTCTGCTGTGCCTAGAAGGACTACGCTGCTGTCTGAAGCCTGCCTTGAACCCTCAGGGGGTTGTCCTACTGCTTTGGCTCTGTTCTTCTTCTTGAATCAAGGACTACTAGACTGACTCCAAGGGCTAGTTGGCTGGCCGCATGATCAAAGTCTATGGAACAGAAAAGGCTCTAACCATCTTGAACTCGCACCTGGACCGAGCATGAGTGAGTCATAGCCCCTAAAATTGTGCCTTCCTTTCCTGGACACTTGATGGTGGTGTTACATGGGTCCAGATAGCCATAATCCAAAACTTGGGACTTTTAGGCTACAAACTGCTCTAAGAACCAAGAGGAGACCGGACCAACCTGCTCATCTATCAGTCTAAAGAGCATTGCTTGTAGGTTTGACTTTGCAGCACTTCCCACTACTTTCTTCTCCACAGCATTAAATCCTGTTCATTGGTCCTTCGCAGACGGGGTATCCAGCTTTGTTGACCTCTTGTCGGCTACAGCCTCCACTGTTGTCCCACTGGAGATTTTTTACTTCCAAAAAAGAGACTCAATATGAACGTCATAGAAATCTTCACTGCAACTTTGTCCAGCGGATCCTCAGTGACTTCTCCCTTTCGGACACCACTTGTAGCTTTGCCAAATGTCCAAAGGTAAGCGCTGACCAGGCCCAATCACTTCATATAGCGGACTTGCACTCCATCGCGGTCAGCCATATATATTTTTTTAACTTTGACTTGGTCTTGTGAGACTAGATTTTCGTGGTTGGCGCTTTGATCTTTTAGGTGCTAGAACTACAGTTCTTTTGATTGGATTTTGTCGTTTTGGTGTCATATAATCTATTAAAATCAACTCTATTTTTCTAAATTATTGTGAAAAGTCTTGTGTTGTGTTTTTGCTTTATTACTAACTAGCAGCCCGTCCCGACGTTGTCCGGGTATGAATTGCTGCCGGCCAGTAGTAGATTGTTTTGTAGGATTTCGTTTTGATAGCATTTCTTATCTGTGACAGGCCTGTGAAACGCTCCGATTCACAGTGCACTGCTGATGCACTTAAGAGTGCGCGTTCAGTAGTGTGTGAACTCGAGTTTCCCTACTTTATTTTTCCTTGCAATATTATATTGCGCGAACTCGACAACATGGCATGAGCACAATTTACATTACAGAAGAACACATTAATTTGTGGTAGGCACGCGGAGACAAAGCGATTTGCCTGGAATCACAGGATGTTGAGCTGATACCGAGATTCGAACGTAGCTCCCCAGCTCTAAAGTTCACAATTCTAGAACTTATGACAGGAGGTGTGTCTAAAAGTGTATGTCGGTGCTGGCCATCAATGAGAGAGACCTGTGCATTTTTCAAATCGGTGGTGAAAAAATATGAGTATGTTGCTGGAGATGTAATGTAATGTAATGTATGTGTCTTGTAAAGTGCACTGCTGCCCTGAGGCGTCGTGGCGCTGTAGACCGCTGGGGAACCCGTCCTGGCCATCCCTGTGAGATGGTCCCTACTGGGTATCTCCAAGGTGAAACCAGGCATCCCCGGCGAATGTGGGGGGCCGTTGTAGAGATGAGGCAAGCTAATGTCCAGAGTTGCCGAGTGTGTTCCCTGGTTAGAGTAGGCACGAGGCGAGAATTATCGAGTCCGCTGACCCTGGTCCACGACCCTGCCGCGTCGGGAATTGAACCGTGGTCCCGGGTCGTTCTCTGCTTCCGGGTCTGCCGCCTCTAACCAGTGAGCACACCACTCCCAGATGTGGGCCGCCGAGCCACCAATGTACTTACCGGGGGAGGGTAAACACCCATTATTCCACAACTATCTTTCCGCATACTATCACTCCTCATACTTTCATTACGAAAGTACCATGACTCCGCAATGCCATTATAACGCATGGCATTACATTTTAAATGCTTTTACCACGCATACATTTACATTGAAATTCGTTGTCAATGCATGGATGGTAAAAACATGTTTTTTTAATGTTTGGATAAGGTAAGTATGGGTATAGGGGTATATGTTTTGGGGTGCTGAGGTATATGTTTTGGGGTGTTTGGGTATTTTAAGGGTTCAGATATAGTTTTGGGTTATGGGGTACCGGGGTAGTTTTAGTGTTTAGGGATAGGTATGTGTTTTGGGGTACAGGGGTATTTTTAGGGTTCAGGGCTAGGTTTGGGGTATAGGGGTATTTTTAGGGTTCAGGGGTAGGTTTGGGTTTTGGGGTACAGGGATATTTTAAGCATTCAGGGCTAGATTTGGGTTTTGGGGTACAGGGGTGTTTTTTAGGTTTCAGGGCTAGGTTTGGGTTTTGGGGTACAGGGGTATTTTAGGGTTCAGGGGTAGGTTTGGGTTTTGGGGTACAGGGGTATTTTTAGGGGTTCAGGGCTAGGTTTGGGTTTTGGGGTACAGGGGTATTTTTAGGGTTCAGGGCTAGGTTTGGGTTTTTGGGTACAGGGGTATTTTTAGGATTTAGGGCTAGGTTTGGGTTTTGGGGTACAGGGTATATTTATAGGGTTAAGATGGGTTAGTGTTTAAGGGTGTTGTGGTATTTTAAGGAGTAAGGGTGGGTTATGATTATGGGGTGCAGGGGTATTTAAAGGGAGCAGGGTGAACACCCGGAGCTGGAATGTACAGAACCTGGGAAGAAAAAACAATGAAATATTGAGCACAATGCTCGCTTTTTTTCCGTAATCCCGTGCTCCGAACACGCCCACAGCACACGATATGAGACATGGCATGAAGGGTGGAACGTACCACACGCCCCAGCATTTGTCATGCCCCCAGCACACGCCCACAGCACAATGCAGACACGCCCACAAGGGACTACTTTGCTGGCATGGTTCTTTTACCTTTTAAATGTCTGGGAGTCTGCATAGCCTATGTCCTTCTGCTGTAACTGGCCTTTCCAACGCTGTATTGGGTGTTGTGATTGGTGCTGTGGTTCCTGAGATTACCCGCCTCAAAGGTTTGGGCTCTCTCTTTATTATATTAGTATATAGTATAGATTGTGTGCCGACAGGCACTGTGGCTGCTGCTTGAGCAGGGTTAACATAAGGTTTTAAATAGTATAGACTATTAGGTGACTATGTCGGTGATAACATTAACGCTTTGAACTAAAAAACAAAACCACAGAAATGTACTAGTTATAGTTAGCAGCGCTAACAATAACTTCACCCACCACCATGCACTGCTTATGACCTCACATACATCACTCATGACATCATTGATGACATCATCCAATGAGTGTGATAGTTTACATAGTGGTGGATAACTCCCATATTACTTTTCTACGTAATTCAGTAGAGTTTGGGTCCAGGTAATGGGTGTAAGTGTTTACAAAATGTATATGCTCTTAATGCCTATGGCTGTGTAGTAGTATGGAACACATTTTAAATGTTTTCATTTCATTGGGGCTGGGTCCAAGGGACCCCATGCCTTGGTGCCTGGCACCAACACTGTCCGTCTCCCCAGGCTGAATTCGGCTCTTGGGACCTCATTACCAGGGCTCGATATAATTCTGAAGAGAAGGGAGGCACACAGCTCCAGCCTTCATGCCTATTTCGGCCCCACGGACCCGGCATCATTTTGAAGGAGAGGCGGGCATGCAGCCCACCTCCCAGGGACTCACATCCTCGGGCCCACCACCTTAAATGTGGGTTCCTACCCAGGGCACCCACCACACTATTGGTAGGGATCGTGTGGCAAGCCTCAAGGCCCTCACAACCCCAGCAGGCTCCTCACATTCAAAGGGAGCCAGGTTTGCTTCAGTCGCAAGGGAGAAGCTAATAACGCTGATGTCTCTGGGCAGAGCAATTTAAAGAAACAAGTGTAAAGTCCGCTCCCAGAGGGCGGGAGCATTTTTAAGCTCCGGCCCGCTGGGAGCAGACCTGGTGTTTGCTCTTGCTTGGCAGGATATGTAAAAATGCTTCCGCCAAGCAACAGCAAACAGGTTTCCGAAACTGCTTACTCCCGGGGGGTGGGCACCCCAAGACATAACCATTAAGCTGGCCTGTGGAATGGGGTCCCCAGGGCCAATAATGGATCAGGAAGAGGGACCCTCACACCCTTGAAGGAACCTTCCCCGGTGATGGGCTCCTTGAGGCCTTTTCAAGCCCCCACCCCATAATATGCATTTTCGGCCCGGGGTTGGGCTCCCTCTTCAGGCTTAGGGAGGAGCCCCCCCCCCCCCCACTCCCCCCCCCGAAAAAATGTATGTCAGACCCAGGGAGGGTTCCCTAGAACCTCTAGAGGCACGGAGAGGGGCCTCAGGTTCGGCTCTCCGGGGCCTCTAATGGCTCAGGGAGGAGGACCAGACAGCCCACCTCCTCTTTCAAAACACAGCCCCAGGGGTAGGCTCCGCAGTGAATATATTGCCCAACCGCCATTCTGTTTTTCGGATCTAGTGAGATTCTTGTGGGATTGTGGCATTTTTTGGGCCCGGGAGGGGCTCCTTTGAGGTGCCCATGGGACCTAGGGGGTCAGGGTCCGCTTACTTTTTTATTTATTTTTACAACTTCAGGACAGGGGACTAAGTCCCAGAGTCCTGTAATGGCTGCTAGCAACATTTTAGTCATGTTGTTGGCAGTCTATCAGAGATAAACCAAGAGAAACAAGCACCCTGGGCCAATCAGAACATTCTCTTTTTAAATTTGAACTCCCACAAGCATCTCGGAACCTCTTGCGGGCCCAACTGCCAAATTACACAATTATTTTTTGCCCTTAAGTTCCCAAAACCTACTGAACGGATTTAAACCTAATCACAAAAATGAAAATTTGCAGACCAAGATCTAGCTTCCTGCCAAGTTTGGTATAGTTCCTTTCAGCAGTTTTTGCTATAACCTGTCCTAAGGAAGTCTATGGAAAATTCATGGGGCTTTTAAGTTTTGTGATCCCCCCTTTTGTTTGGTCCTTGTTACAGGGATCAACCCAAAACTTCCCAGGAAGGGGGTTGAGGTCGATGAATGTTTTTTCTTTTTAACGCTGTAGTGAAGATTCATCAAATGAGGCCACCGTTATTAGCAAACCAAAAAACACTCAGTCTAAGGCAAAGCAGACCTAACTATAACTACCTAGTGGTGACCGCCATTAGGATATATATACATCGATGGTCCGTATCCTCACAAGGAAAAGCTCTCACATGGGTAAGTTCATCAGTTTATTCAACAGACTTGTGCGAGCACAGACGCGTTTTGGCTGTCGGCTTCCTCAATGTTCCTTCATTGAGGAAGGCGACAGCCGAAATGCATCTGTACTCGCAGGAGTTTGTTGAATAAACTGATGAACCTACCCCGTGAGTTCTTTACTTTGTGAGGATATGGAGCATTGATTTCTGAGTGGGTACACTCTGTGACATTCAGCACCCGTCTGCGAGTGTGCAAGCAAAGGTGACAGGAGAAATATATATATATAACACCTCGCTGCCACTCCACCTCCAAGGAAAACGAGCGCGGACCCAAAGTAAGTGCAATTATAATTGTATTACCAAAGATAGTCTGCCATATAGGCGGGACTCATCTATTTAATGTAGATGTAAAACATTGCGCTTGCTGTTGCCTGAATCCAGTTGCCTGTGAACAAGGATGAGGTACGACCAAAACGTGTCAGGCCTTGTACTCGTGGAAAGTGTCATGAAACTGACTAGTTGTAACATTCAATAAAAGAGGAGGAAAAAAACCCTGTGTGTGGCATCTCCATTGAGGGCAACCTTGTTGATGGATATGGATATGTTATATATTATTTTTTTTTATCTTCGTCCTGCTGGACCGCTATGATTTCTGATATTGAACAATGCTATATGATCTATGAAAAATCAAGTGTGTGCTAGACAAAGATTTTAAAAGCACAAAATCATATCAAGATCTTTCAAACAAGCATGTCATAATGTATGGATCTTTCTGTGTTTAAGGTTTACCGGCTATAGACTAATAGTGTAATATATCCAAGAGAAATGCTATGTACACTCTTCTGTGGGATCTATGTCTTTCAATAAAAAGTGTTTTTATTAATGAGCTGAATGGGTAAGTTGTGTGAGATTTGTGAGTTCGGGCAGTTAGTAAAATAGTGGATTGATTTTTTGTAATCAATTGGCTGGATAACAGTAATGTATTTAAATATTGTAAAATGTCCTATACAAAATAATTGTGTTCGTTTAGAACACACTTGATGTGTTACTTTCTTATAGATCATCTGACACTGTCTAGTATTAGAAGCCACAAAGGTCGAGCAGGATTTGCTTTTGTATTATAGTTACTAAACCTCTTCCACAACCTAAAGGTACAATTTGTGTGTAATCTTTTGTTTATTACTGATAGCACCAGCATAGATATAATTGTTAAAGATTTAACAGTCTACACATTTTTAACGACTGGTTATACCTCTTTATTTTTCTGCATGCTATGCTGCTAACTTTGTTGAAAATTATTAGGCCAAATAAATATAAATAAGGCCAGTTATTTACAAATATATATATGTTTCTATTATTATTGAAAACAAATATTTCGAATTCAATATTTATGTTTCTATTTTGCACTTTTTAGGTTAGTGCTCATGCCGAGAAGATCATCCACTGCAAAGAGTGTGTTTTTTCAGAATTGCAGCAACAACATCTGGAAGCTCTGGGAAGAACTCCACTAATTGAAAAGTCACCACAGTGCATCAGCCAAGGAGATCCACCCAGCACAAGAAGGTGAAGCACTCTATGAACGCCACACTATTCATCTTCAAATTCTATTTAAAATTTCAAAAACATTTATACTTTCATTTTTGATTGAGGTCTCCGGGGGTGGGAGGGGTACAGAATGTAGGGTGGGGGAGGGGACTAGTAGGGTTAGATATATTGACCATGTTCGCAGTTAAACCTGTTAAATATGAGTAAACAACTGTGCGTGTTGAGCAACCAAGACTTGTTAAAAGCACCAAAGCGACCTGACACTCAATTCAGAGATGTTTCGATCATCAGCAACTAATTTTGTAACAATGCAAAAAAGAAGTTACAAAAAACACTAATTTTCAAAATAACAAAGAGTGGTATATGTCCATTTGCTGTATCCCCTCCATCATGCTATATTTAAATATTACATAAAGTTTCTTTGAACAAGGCTACGAACTACTATGTTTTCACAATCTCTTTTGTCATCATCCCAGATGCCCCCAACTCCCTCCCCTCACACCTTGAAGTAACTAGGCCATCGGAAAAGCTGTTGGAGGATTCTCAAAATTCAGAGAAAGATAATAAATTGTTTTTATTTTAATAATAGAGAAATATGCTTGTTTATATGGAAATTTTTTTAAACTGACAAAAGCGAATTTCCTTTAGTAAATTTCGAATCCGAAATGCACATTTGTGATGCATTATGGTACTTGTAGTGTAATAGCCTAAAACATGATATGTATATTTTTCAACTGATTAGAATTGATGAATAATGATTGTGTCATATATAATAATTGCCAAAAAGGACACAATCATGATGATATAACATTATAGGAGAATGTAGAGCTCTAGAGGTGATTTCCCTCTCACAATACAGTTATTAGAATCCATTTCCGAACAATAAATGTTTTATGGTCCTTTAAAAAATGTTAAAAAGTCTCAGATTTTAAATATGGCATTACATTTATGTATTAAAGAAATTGTAAGAACATTTCTTTTTAAAATAACAATATAAGTTTTAACACTAGTTTTGTAGTGGACTTACATTAGAATTTGTACTGCAGTAGCTTTGTTGTCCAGAGTTTCTGCTACAAGCGTTCCCAGAGCTCTGAGCAACAGAGACATATTGATTGTGGAGTAAAAATATGGAGGATATTTGTACTTTATCTCTCTATAACAGATGTGGAGCATTTACCACCATGGATCAGACAGCAGATGTCAAGCTCTTAATAATGCAAACAGAGTATTGGATTCTCAGCAAACAGACTGAATCTGTCAGCTGTAATACCTTCAACCAATGTCTTGGAAGGTGGAGGAGTAGGCAGATGGATGGTGCATCGTCATTAAGTATGCTGTCAAACTCTAGAGGATGGTATTTTTTAGCAGAGGATGTATGAATTGCTAATTTTCTATGGTCCACTCATCCCCTACACTGTAAATAAAGGCCATTAGCTTTTAAATATTTAATGAGTCAAAGAGAAAGTAAGATAGAGGAAAATAATCAAAATATGTGATTACCACTGCCCCAGAATTCAATCTGCAGCCATTCTCTTCTTGGACGGACATGCCATTTACTGAAACAGTATTGTTCTCTCACAGTTTCAGAAAAACGGATCTCAGGGAACATATCAGTCACGTTGTTGCTTCCAAATGTCAGTGTCATCTCTGTACAGGACTAAAGAAAAAGAAAAGAAGAAAACTTGTTACTTCCCGGTAGTGTTAGTCAATTAATAAAGGGAATTTAATTTCAGATTGAAAACCAGTAAAATAAAGTTAAATACACCATGGAGGTTATAAATAATGCATCTTTCTACTTATCATCTCCCTCTATGCCACCTCTAAATAACCAATCTTCCTAGGCGACAGAGAACATTCCTTACATCAGGTTTTCTGTTATTTAATATAAAAACAATCATACAATAGTATTATATGATGACCAACGACTTCGCAGTTGTTTAGCCACATATGAACCATTATTTCAAAATGTGTAACTCCTGTGACTTGTTACCCTGCTTCTAAAATAGGACCCTTTTGCTTAGGAGTAAGGATATGATATATATAAGGACTATCACAATATGGCCCACGATTATATATTACTATGCTTATGTTATTAGCTACTATTACTTACAAGAGTATGCCTGTATCATATATACACAAAAATATTTTGTTCGTTAGTAATAAAAATAAAAGGTTTACCCTTTATTCCTATATGACATCCTCAACAAATTCACAAGGCTACTAGTATCCATGGAGCAGCACCTTTAAAGACCTGAAAGGTTAACCACAAACTAGTTGTGAACTGCATGAGCTAAAGACCTTGGGGTTGGTTCACGTAAGATATGTCAGAAAATGGGTTCTGACATATTTAAAACCCTGATATTTTTGCTTTTAGACTGCCCAGCATATGGATTTTTTAATGTGAGTGAGTTTTATTGAATGTGGTGTCATTCCTTTCAGCAGTTTGTGCCATAACCAGTCTTAAAGAAGTCTGTGGAAAATGCATGGGGATTTAATGCTTTTTCCTTGGCCCTCGCTTGATGGATCACTCCCAAAACTTTCCAGAAAGGAGCTGAAGTGGATGAACTTTTTTTCTTTTTTAAGTTTCGTGAAGATTCATCAAATGGGACCTGTAGGAGGCTAAAGACACACAGTTGATGGACGGAATGCAGAACAAATCAAAACATCTGGGTTAAATCCATCATTCTTTTGCTCACCATGCCACCCCAGTTTAGACCTGGCCATATGCAAATCAGTCTTGACCCTGTGCCTCATGGGAACAGTCCAACCTGAACTGCCAAACCATGTCCTCCCTGGACCGGAAACAAGCATCCTAGGAACGGTTTCGCGGTTTCACCCTTCATCACCAGGATAGCTTGAATCCAAGGTCACAGTGAGCCCGGGACCTGCGACTGGGCAGTAAGAGGCTGCCTTAGTATATGGTGCTCACTTATGTAAGTGTAGCACCCTGCACTAATCTACACAACCCTTATGGGGATTTTAGTGGTTTAAGACAACCTTAGAAAACTCTCTAAGTGGTAGCTGTGGAGAGCAGCCGTCAGCCTTAGCCCAGACGTAGGGTAAAGCAGCTTGTTTTACCAGTACTTGATGTTATGGCGTAGGTTAAGTGAAAAAGAACCACATAGTGTAGTTATAAAAATATGTATTTATTAAAAACACTCACTAACACGTTGCAAAATCTCCTACCCGGAGATATAACTACAATACACACAATACTTTGATCACAGAACACGTAAGTAGCACAAATACAAAGTGGTCTCAAGTGGGAGACCAAACCATATACTGAAATAGTGGAATGCGAATCTTGACCTAATTCGAGACTGGCCCAGAAGAATTATAAGAGACGGGGACTCACGGAGGTCGAGTGCAGAGTGGGAACATGACAGTGTGCTCAATACAAGTCAACGGATAAGTCTCGGTTGCAGTTTTAAAGAAAAAGGACCCTTCCCAGCAGACCCTGAAGAAACCTTGTGGAAGGTGGAAGGTTTGAGTCAACCAACTCGTGGATACTCCAGGAACCAGGAAACCTACACCAGGGAAGCTGGGTGCGAAGTGAGGTAGAAAGGGCCATATACCACAATGGAGGACTTCAGTGAAGATGCAGCTGGCGAAGAAGGCGAAAGAGTGTGGTGGAACCTAAAGGTGGATTCAAGATGAGAGATACCCATAAGCAGACGGGACAGAGTCTCTGCCACTCAGGAGTGACCAAAAGGCATGGAAGATGAACGCCCAACGATGTTGGAGATGCTGGAGAGTTGACGGTGCCCTTGAAGTTGAAGCTGTGCGGGCCAGGTGATGATGTGGAAGACCAGGAGCCGCTCACGAGCTGTCGAATGTCAAGAGCGAAAGGGTCAGTGTCCAGCAGGGACACCAACAAGCCTGGGCAACGGCAACCAATGTAGTAGTAGAAAAAAGGGCAGTGTCCGGACCAGTAAGGTCCAAGTGACTCACCTCGAGCAGGTAAGTCACAGCGGGCACCAAGCAAGCAAGTGAGCCTACTGGAGCCAAAGAAGATCTCAAGGGGACCCACGGGCCGAAGGCATAGGAGTCGCAAGAGGACCTCGAGTAGCTCACCAAAGGATGAGGCCCACGGTGCAGAGGATGTGTGCTGCCAAAGATCTTGGCTGCTGGAGTTTCTTGGAGCTGAATATCTCTGGCGAAGAGTCAACAAGCCTTGGCAATGGCAAGTAGACGCGGTACACAGGGGTACTGCTCCAGCAGGTCCAACGAGGGATCCTGGCTTCAAACTTGCTGTGAAGAAAGTGCAGGCCTTGAGGGAGTTGCAGAACCACCACCTAGGTTGATGAACCTTTTGGAGTCTGGAGGAGCTCAAGAACAGCAGACTAGTTAGCTTAGTTGCAGTGCCTGCAGAAGCAAGGGAGTGACTCCTTCACTCCAAGGGAGATTCCTTAGGGTGTCTTGGATGTCCACAGGCCTTGTGAAAAACCTGTATGGAGCACAGGCACAGACGTTGGAGAAGACTGGCAGGACGACCACCAGGAGCAGCAGGAGTCCTTCCAGTTGCAGTCTCCATTCCCAAAGCGAGGTCCAACGAAGTCCAAAGTGCCCAGACGTTTATAGTTGAAGTGGTTTGTATCTGAATCTTGTCCCACAACGAATCTAGGGACCCACCCACAGGTAAGCCCTTAAGTACCCTGATGAAAGGGTTGGGACAATTCAGGGGTCCTTCCCAGAGGAGGGGCAGGACAGTGGGGATGATACTCCCATGTCCTTTGTCCAGTTTCACGCGAGAGCGGGAGCCAACGGCTCCCTGAACTGGTTTCAACAGGAGAATGCAAGAAGGGCATTAAATGTGGCCTTCAAAGCAGTCTAGTGGTGCTGGCAAGCGCCCCCACCCTGTCCCAATACACAGAGTCTTGTCTGGGAGGTGGTCACATCTCCCTGTGACAGGAATCCTATTGTCCAGCCTTCCTCTGCTTAAGCTTGGCTCAGCAGTAAGAGGGCAGAATCGTGTCTCTGGTCGGCAGCAGCTATAATTTTCTGTCCATGTTTAGAAGACTGGTACCAGGAGCACTGAGGACCTCCGGGAGGAGCTTTGCAGTGCATGCAATCATACCACCAACATCGTTTATAGTGTTGGTGTTAGGGTATGATTCCAACATGTTTGATACAAAACACAACAGCCAGTTTAGTGATAGCCATCGTGTAATGATGCATGGTCACTATGTATCGTAATGGCTGATGCACTTACAACCCGGGAGAATAGATTCCATGGGATTTAGGGGTGTCCTGCTCATACAGAGGCACCCTCACACTTATAACAAAGCACTCTGCCTTCAGGATTGAAAGGCCTGCCTTAGGGGTGACTTATAGGTTAATTGCAGTGACATATCTGGTGTTAGTGGTGCTAGCACCAGCTTATACAAGCTGCAATGGCAGGCCTGGGGTCACAATTTGTGAGGTCTCTAATGGGTGGCATGAAACATGCTTTAGCCTATGGGGGACCACTGCGGTACCTGTGCCCTGGGTACCTTGGTACCATATACCAGGGACTTATAAGGTTACATCAGTAGCCAATCTGGGGTGTACCTAACTGCTCACCATGTCCAATTTAGGGAAGAAGCAGAGACTGGGGTTGTGATTAGTAGGATCCCAGTCTTACCAGTCAGTAAAACATGTCACCAGCAAAAAGAGAGGGTGACCATAAAAGCAGATCCTACTTTCCCTCAGGCCCAAAGTCATTAGCAAACCAAAAAACGCTCCATCTATGGAAAAGCAGACCTAACTAGAACTACCTAGTGGTGACAGCCGCTAGGATATACATCTCCATCCTGCTTAACCTCTATGGTTTCTAGACAAACCTTTTTTATGTACAAAATCATATCAAGATCTTTCAAGCATGTATTTTAAATATATGGATCTTTCCGTGTTTCAGGTTCACTTGATATAGACTACCAGTGTAAAGATATTCAAGAAAAATACCATGTATATTTTTCTATGGGATCTATGTATTCTATTTAAAATATCTATAACATTTGTGCTCTCATTTTTGATGGAGGTCTAAGGGGGTGGGAAGTTGTGATGGCACAGAATGTAGGGTGGGGGAGGGGTATAGTAGGGTGAATATATTCACCATGTTCATAGTTTAACCTGTTGATTATTATGTAATCAATGGACGCTCAGTCCATTTCACTGTATGCCCTGTTGAAATGGACTGAGCATCCTAGCTACTATTGTCCTACTTTTAAAATAAGGCTTGCTGCTGCGCAGCTGGGGTAAGAGGCTCTGGGTTGACTGCATGTGGATACATGTACACACAGGTGTGCAGGCTGAATGAGTGGGGACTACCTTCCAGCTCAGCCCAGTACCTGCAGATAGCCTGTCAGTGAAGGGTCCTCCTTGAAGGATTGGTTATGATCTAGGGTGGGCCTCATAATATGACTGGGAATTCGAATTTAAATCTGAAGTGCTTAACTGAAAATACGGTGTGTTCGTTGTATCACACAGAACAGTTTCACATTAGGAAGGCCCTAGAGTGGCGTGGTCATGGTGAAGACCCATGCAGACATGTCCTTGCCGACCTCTTTGGACAGCCAGTCCGTACACCGCCCGATCCCGGTGTCTATAACGGCATGGCCCTCCAGAACTGAACGGACAAGCAGGGCGTACTGGAGTCCCACAATGGTTGTTATTTGACCCACATGAGAGCTGGGGTAGGAGAGCTCCAGCTTTTGGAGGAGAAGGAAGATGGTCATGGTATGACTGACAGCCATGCACTGATTTAGTTACTTTCTTTGGAAAATGCTAGGTTGCTGTATACATGTGCTCTGTGACTGTCTGGCTCAATCAAAATCTAAGGTAAGTGGAGGTTGGGTCGGCACAGTGGGCCTGCTCTGTCCTGTTGCTGTTGTAGGTTAAATCTGGAAACATACAACAGAGTAGACATGATGTTTTAGCTATGCCGCCTCTGAAAGTGTTTGCACTCCTCTGTAATTCATGCTACTTTTTCTCCTTGATTTTTCAATATCCCTTTTGTTTTTCCATCTACACGTACAGGCCGGCTTTTGACCTGTGCTAAACCGAGAAAAAAACCTCATACTCACCTACCAATCCGCATGCGCCAGGCAGTGGCACCCAAGATTGACGGACGCAGCATCCATGAAAGGGAGGACCAAGAGGAATGCTGAGATGCAACTCCCCAATTTGACACGGATAACATACAGTAACTTTAGTATCCTTCATCATCTTTTAAATAATTTGATTTATTTTTTCTCTCCAATCCTTACGACTGTGTGTTTGTTGTTGTTGTTATTATGTTTGCTCTTTGCTTATAATTGATCACTACAGATATTTTTTAATTTTCTTTGCTAGCTTTAAAATGAAGCCCGGTACAACAGGACATAACATGTATGTAATTTGAGCCTCTCTGAGGGCAGACAGGCAAGGCAAATAGCATAATAATTAATAATAATCTGCTGCCATGTACTGTCTACTACTACTCCAGTTAGTATGTACTATATGATGGTCGTCTGGCAAGATTATGTGTGTTCAGTTGTTGTTTTCCATGTGCATTGTTTGTCTTTGTCAACCTTTCTCTCAAATACCCCTTCCCAACCATTCATACACCTTAACCCTTTTCCCCTGGTCTGTGTGATTTATATTGAGGTGTGACAACATTACATTTATACCAATAATTGATCACACACTTGCGGATGTGGTGAAAGCTACACTAATTTAATTTCAATCAAGGCAGAGCAAGGATCTTCTTCTGATTGCCAATGCCCACCCATGTTCAGTATATTTGCTAGTCAATTTTTTTTCTCCAAAGGAACATACTCCATCATAAATAATTGCCGGCATCAATTGGATTCATTATCTCCCTCCTAGTTACAGCACTAAAGGTTATGCTTGTGTCGAGTGACTCGAATCAACTACAGTTTGTAACTCGTTGTACTAGGCTATCCCCAGCACCATTATGTTTTATTTTACTTGAGCGTTGCTAATCATCATTATTATGGTTTCTTGTTTGGCAGTCTTCTTGTGTACTGTACTGTACTGTACTTCATTCTACTACTCCTATAGTCTCTCTCAGGCGACTGACTGTCTAAATTTCTTTTTTTGCAAATGCTACTGCCAGTGTATACTGTACTACCACCACAACCGTGGTATCTTGGGAAACAAAACCATCATCACCATGCAGCCATCGCTGTGCCTAAGTTTAAACATCAATCACAGGTAAGAAGAGAAGTTTGGGGGAGGCTTAATTAATAATGGAAATTAATTCATTAATTCACACACCCACACCCTTGAGTCCAGTTACAGACTACATAGACTAGGAGTAGAGACTCACAGCAGTAAGAAAAGTCACTCAGTGAGTGTACTACATCTATCTGGCAGATTATTGAAATCAAAAACTGGCTGCGGCCCTGCAGCAGCAAAGGAAGGAAACCATGTAACATAAAAGAGTGACCCCCACCAAACATTTACATTGTATGTAAAGTTTAGGTATAAATATATTTTAATCCCCAAACAAAATAAACTAATGTAAAAAAAATCACTCAACACTTGACCCACCCCTCTCCCTAAGCCAACCCATGTCCAACCAATGTCCGTTAAATACAATTCAAAAATAAAGTTGTCTATAAATATATATAAACCCCAACTTTTAACTCGAAGCAGCCAATGCCCACCCACCCAAAAAATGAATAAAAAAGAGGCAATCCAATGCGATCTCTATCGGCGGGCTCACAGTCTCCGGTTAATCGCTAGAACCTCCTTTACCTGCTCCTCTAGGTGCGCCATTCGGAGGAGCATGCAGAGATTAAAAGCTCGCCAATTGCATCCACTGGGGGAGGTCAGCAGTGCTAATAAAGTGCGTCTAGCAGCTGCCAGACCCCGGCGCCGTACCACTCAAGGGGCATGGCTGGGGCCCGGGGCATTGGAGGAGGCTGCAGCTGCTCACGCCTCCTCCTCCGCCAGAGCCACCAGCCGCCGATATTCTTTGCGGATGGCCTCAGGCTTTCGGCGGCGGGCCATGGCTGCCAACCCCTTCCTGTCAGGTTTTGCTTTTAGTTGAGAAGGAGTAGCTATGTCAAAAAAGAAAACATATTATTGCAACCAATACTGTTAGCAAAACAGTAACACAAAATGTATTATACACAGTGGCACAGTAGCACTGGAAAGCACATGACATAGCATTTGTGGTATCTATGGACTCGAGTACACCAGTTGTCTTCTTCTCTCTTGTTTAGCTAAATTAAGTAACCTTGGTGTAACCAGCATGCCAGCTCAGTCAGCTGGCGCCAAAGACAAACATCCTCGTGACGCAGACTCATGTTATTTTTATTTACCACTGTCTGCAAGTGGGGAAGCTGACATCTTATTTTTTCTATTATGGGTGGCACTGGCCATACTCTGTTATATGAAGGCCAGGGTAACTGCTCAATTTCACTTTCACCCTGCCCGGACTACTACAACAAGGCAGATATTATCTTATCAATATGATCATTGCTTATATATATGTATTGGACGACATGAGGTACTTGTTTTGATTGTGTAACCATGCAGCCGATAAGCCACCCATGGCAGGCTGAAACAGTCGAAGGTAAACTAACATAGGTAGTGAGTGAGCCTCGGAGTCAAAGGGAGGCACTTGATAACATACATACACAAAATATATGCTGTGCTTGCCAACTGATGTGAGTCAAGGGAGTATTCTGAAAATACAACTTCTATTCTCATTGGCTTTGCTACTCTGGCACGGTCATTTTCCTTTTACATTCTCTTCAAAGACTCTTCAGCCAGTGACAGTCTACTCTGTCTCCACATATGCTCCACATATGCTATAATGAATACCATCCAGGGCAGGCATCCATCCAAAGTAAACATGTCTATCATTCTTCTTAACCTCTCAACAAACCTTAGTTTGTTTCATCAACAACAAACATTCTTTTTTAAAACACCACCCAAGCATCCTTCCTTGCCTTTGAGTTTGACCAATGAAACACCAGGGTTCTTGCTATCATTCATACAGTTTCATCCACCCAGGCAAGAATCTTCTCTTTCAACTTCCACCCATCCGATTCTTATCCGCCACCTATGCATGCATCCCACGGGGCATATATCCTTCTCTGCCAGTCATATATATTAAATCTTGCCCGTCCTTCCTCCTTCCATCCTTCTTTCCCTTTCTGTTCAACCCATCCATCAAGGTCATATGACTCAGTCTTCTCCATGAAACTTTGACAGCAGAGTTGAAGTCAGATAGAAGAGGTCATTAGTTACTCAACTACTACTCCGCTAATGCTATTGCTCCAATGCTAAGTAAAGGGTGTCTTCTTTAACCGTTGTTCTCAACAACTTAGTCTCGCTCAACAGACAGTGTACACCCTTGCAGCGAGTGTGTAACTATTGTCAATAAGTAAGGAATATAAGTATAACTTACCACCGCCCGCCAATGCTGCTGGCTCACCCACCCCTGTGGTAGCTGCCGCATCCACTGCCCCCTTCTGTCTGCCGTCGCCTGCCCCACCGCTGGCCCCGGCACTGGTGGTCAGTACGCCTAGAAAAACATTACACATTTTTTAGATGCTGTATACACCCCCCCCCCCCCATTTATTCTTTTTCACTAGCAAGATTGAAAATAAGTTAAAATACATATATATATATATACCACATACATCACTAGTACAAATCAAGTACTAGAGTAGAGTAGACACTAGTAGGAGTATGTCCTATCTTATCAAAAATAGTAAAATATCTGGTTGGGCATTTTGTTGGTGGGAATTGTCGAAAAGTCTATCAAGATTAAGGAGACTAGAAGAGGACAACCCAATGGAATGGACTCAATGGCTAGAGCTATTGGTGAATCGGAGTTTTAAAACCTTTTAAATAAAAATAAAGAGTGGCCAATTGGGCAAGCTTAGCTACAGACAGACTAATATAGTAGTAGTACAGAGAGTCAGAGCTGAGGCAATTAGAGGCAGGGATAACAAGAATTTAGAAACAGATAGTCTAGATCGAAGAAGATTTGATAAAAAATAGAAGTAGGAAACGGAAATAATAGTTTGGATAAAAATAAGGTGCAGTTTAAGTTAGGGAAATATAATTAGTAATATTAACAACCGGAGGACTTACCGGGGTCAGCAGCAGATCCCTCGGTAAAGGAGGCATTGTGTTGTTGTTGTGACAGTCCAGCTGATTGCCGACTTTGACCCGTCTCCTTGCCCCTGGGTGCTGATCATGTAAGATATAATCAAGAAAGAGACATACATTGATGAATGGTGTGAAACAAATAAAATATTGTAAAAAACGCTTTTTGAAATATTTGCAATAATTGACCTATTTAATCTGATCGACTAGTAGCATTATCGCAGGATTCGCGGACCATCTAGTTATTATTTATGAACACTAATCCAGTGTTCCATTCGGATTCCAGAATCCTAAGCCTAAACACCATCTGACCTCACCCACCTATTCCAGATGGGCCAATTGTTCACTAAATCTGCCCTTCCATTTATTTTAGTACTCAAAAAAAGTATAGATGGAGAACACATGCATACATTTTTGGCATACACCAAATTGTTGGTTAGTTGCTGCTGACGTTGCTAAGCCTATTACTCACTCACTAATAAACTACAAACGGTTGATCTAAGGATTGGAGTAAGCAGCACTGAGCAGCATGTGACATGACAGAGGATGCGTCACGCAGACCGCCTAAAAATTACCAACTAATACTAAGTAACTAAACTACATATCAATCCACCACTATCTCAGTAAAAAGAGGAGAAAGGAAGGACTAGAGTCTCTCTAGGATTATTCTCTAAAGTAAACTCTTACATAATCAGCCCAAGCGAGCGCAAAGTTGCAAACAAGTAAGATTAGTAGCGCCGAGCACCTGTCTCTAGAAGAATAACAATCACAGAAGATCCTTAAACTTAATTTACTTGCAATGTAAGCAGCAGCATTCTTGCTATCCGGAAAAAAATATATTTGCAATAACAGTAACACACTCTAGAGAATACACAATACTACTAGTATTACCTACTCACTATTCCACACGACCTCAACACCTAGCAGGTCCAGCAGATCCTGCTCTCAGTCCAAGATGTCTGGCCACCGGTGGGTCAGTTGGTTATGGGTGAACTGGAACCCAGAGCAGTGAATCACTGCCTAGCCTACCCTCGCCCACCGGCTGTGGCGCTCCTGGGTAGCGTACCCAGAGCCAGGCCTGTCGCCAAGGTCAAGGGGAGGTGGCGCTGCACAAAAAAAACCAAGAGTGGCCACCTCCACCGCCCTTCCTGATATCAAAAGGTATTACTGGGCGGCCCACCTAGCGGCAATTAACGACTGCACGAATGGCCAAGCCGATGATCCTGGCTACGCCATGAACAAATGGCTTCTTCCCGATAACTATAACAGAGCTCTATACTCTCGACCTAACAGGGTAACATTGACAGGTCCCACTAAACATTCCGTGCACATCTGGCATGTGGCCACGGCCTCATTGGGTTGGAAGAAATAGGTTGACTATGGCTACCCCGCTCTGGGACTCTGAGCGGCTTGGCAAGCTGTGGAAGACTAAAGGCTTCCATAAGTGGGAACTCATAGGTATCTCCACGGTTAAGGACATTTGGGGGAAGGGGAAGATCAAATCATTTGAAGAAATGCAGACGGAGTATAAACTCGATCACTCTGAATACTTTCGGTATAGACAGGTTCGGCATTCCCTTCTATCATTGCCCGGTGATGCGGAACCCTCAGAAGCCTCCCCTCTGGAAGATAGAATATTAGACAGCCATCTACCTGACAAAACAATCTCTCTAATATACAAAAAGCTGATTAATCACAGGTCTGACTCTCTTGAGGCGCTTGGAGATAAGTGGTCACAAGACGGAATAGAACTAGATGATGAAGACTGGCAGACAGCTGTGTCCTCTCCTGAAGAGGTCGCAATCTCAGCTCGCCTCCGACTGGTACAACTCAAGATTTTACATAGGATTTACCTTACAGGACCCAGATTGGTACATATGGGACTTTCAGACTCGGGATTTTGTAAAAGGAAATTTGGTCTAATTGGTACCTTTATGCATATTATTTGGGAGTGTGAGCATGTCACCATATACTGGTGCAACATACATAACACTATTCACAGAGTACTTGGAGTTTCCCTTTCTCCGGACGCAAGGAGGTGTTTACTCAACATATGGGAGCCTACTGACTTAAACTATTCACAAACACAATGGGTCACGCTGGGTTATATGATCGCCAAACGGAATATCGCCCAGCTATGGGGAGCGGAGCAGCCCCCCTCCCTGGAAGGGTGGGAAATGAACTTGGATTGGTGTATGTTCAGGGAGAAAACTACGTATCTTGCGAGGGGACGCCCTCAGAATTGGTCATTGATTTGGGTGCCTTGGAACAGACACAGAGGAGAAATTTGTACACCACCTATTGGTGCTGTCCCTGATGATTCCCCCTCTCCGTGAAGTTCCGATATCATTTTGAATTTTGTTTATCCTGTTGCCCCGTGATGTATGCTCGACTATCGTAGTTGACCCTCTGTAGTGAATTTGTTTTGCTGATGTTTGTTACAATAAAAAGAAATGTATATAAAAAAAAAAGACTGAAGACTACCTGCATACAAGTTAAAAGCTTTTTATCGCCACACTGCTCACGTGCTCCACCGGTCCAAGATAAAAATTTGCAAATGTACCAGTGAGGATCTGAAGGACACTGGGAATACTCACATTTCTTGATTCTTTTTCTTTTTTTACTATGCATCCTTTTGGTAGACAAGTTACTGAGGAGGATCAACCAATTGTCCCTATACAACGGAGTATGATTTGGTCTATATAAAATACAATTGTGTGTGTCATTGTTTTGTTAACAGTGGTAACAATAATATGTGGGGTATTGTGGTTTTTGGAAAGCGCACATAGTGTAACCACACAATGTAGGTGAACACATTTCCCCGAGACACAATAAGAGGGCTCCCCTGAATAATGTTTTTGTAGAAAAACATCGAAGGTTTTTTGGAAAAGGAACTGCCTGCTATCCCCCTTGATCTGTCACTAGCCTTTGGACTGCAAAGCTGTTGTTGCTTTTTAACTACATACACTTGGCCACCCCAGGTTGTGGAAGTAAAGGGAATCTTCAGATTTTGTTATCCTGGACCATGTCTGTATCATCAAAAACCACAGGGTAGGGGTTATCCGGGTTGTGATAACAATAGATATTGTGATCATTTTTATACAGAAGCACGGAAATAACACTAGTGGGTTGGCATTACAAGGAGATGATAGTACCCCGAGAGGCTGGTTATTACCCTGCCTGTTGCCCCATAGTAAAGAGTATAGGTACTTCTTTGTACATCAATTGTTCATTGGAAAAAAATATTGTTTCCCTAGTGAATAAAAAAGATTTGAGCACTTCGGGAATGAATTCCAGATATGCTGCAATGAATTATAAGGGGCAGATATATGCACATCCAGGGTTTTGCTTTCTGTCCAATGGGACTTATTCCAATGTCTATATTGGTACAGATGATGTGGCTCTTGGAATGGTACTGACTTTGGGCATTCCATGTAAATATGCTAAACCTAGAACAAGATGGGTGAAAAGAACACTAACAAAAGAATTCTGTGAAGAGGTAAAAGACTTGGAAGTAAACAGTTATAGTAATGGTATCACATTTGGATACATTCCCTCCGCCATCTTTACATTGGGCGGTATTTTGATAGCCAGGGGTGAGAAAGCTAAAGAATATTTGGATGTAAGTTGCAGATTCTATCCAATACTACAGTAGTGGCCTTGATAGATATTACTACTCAATTAAAAAGCATGCGGTGTATTCGGAACAGACTATATATGCAGTGGATTTTATTTTGGCAAAGAGTGGCGGAGTATGCAAAGTGATGTTGGTAGAGAAAATTTGTAAAACAATATGAAAACACATTATGGATATCATTGATAACGTCACGGTGTGGAAACTGGAAATTGGAGTTGGTCTCTTTTGGGTAATTGGGGTTGGATTCTTAAAGAAAAAGTTTATTTTATAGCAATATTTATATTCTTTTGCATTCTTATTCAATGCCTTCCCTTTTTTTGATCCTATTGTGCCGCTGCAATGCAAAATGTCTTGCATTTACGAGTTTCAGCTATCATTGTAAATTTTAATGCCTTTTATTTATTATTATTATTATTATTATTATAAAAGCATTTGTAGAGCGCGAACGAAGGCCCTTCGGCATCTCGGCGCTAAAGTTGCTGCAGTGTTTAACCCTCAGGAGGGGCAGAGGTTCATTGGTTAAAAAGCCAGGTTTTAAGTTGCTTGCGGAACATCCAGAGGGAGGTGCTGATTTTGATTGATTGTGGCAATGTGTTCCACAGTTTCGGTGCGGCTACCAGGAATCTTCTGTCCCCCCATGTGACAGATTTGGTTCGAGGTACCACCAATTCATGCAGACTGGACGAGCGTAACGTTCTTGAGGGACAGTAAGGGATGAGGTTTTGGGTAAAGAATGCAGGTCCAACATTGTGTAGAGCCTTGTATACCAGGCAAAGAGACTTAAACATAATTCTCTTTCTCACTGGTAGCCAATGGAGCTGTCTTATGGTGGGTGCGGCCGATTGATATTTGGGAATGCGCCCTAGGAGCCTAGCGGCAGCATTCTGAATAGCCTGCATTTTCCATAACACTCTCTCCTGGGCACCTAGAAACAAAGCATTGCAATAGTCTAGGGTCGACAAGACGAGGGAGCTCACCAGCGTTTTTCCGGCACTCTCCGGTAAGAAAGGCAGGATTTTCTTAATGAGCCTCAGTTTATGGAAAGCTGAGGAGGAGATCTGGTTGGCGTGTGGAAGAAAGTTTAGGTGGTTGTCAAAAATGACTCCCAAATTCCTCACCTTGTTAGTCGGGTCCGGAGGCTGGCCCATGGATGCTGGCCACCAAAGGGGGGACCACTCCGGGGATAAATTGCCAAAAATTACAACCTCCGACTTATCAGAGTTTAACTTCAAGCAATTCTGAGCCATCCAACTTCCAATAGCCAGCATGCCTTGGTTAAAGTTGTTGGCTATTTTGAGCCCGTCATTCTTGACGGCAAGGACCAGTTGAGTGTCGTCTGCATAGGAGGTAAGGCTCATCCCGTATGCCCTGATGACTTTGGCAAGGTCCGACACGTGAAAGCATGGGCGAATTTTGCGGATCTCGCGTTCGCGAATTTTGCGGATTTGCGAACTCGCAATCCGCAAAATCCGCGAATTCCCGCGAATTTTTTATTTTTTTTGTGTTCGCAAGGGTTTCTGCCAGTTCGCGGGGATTTGGTACTAGGCGTGGGCGGAAAATCCGTTCCGCTCGCGGATTTTGCGGATTTTCGGGAAATCCGCAATCCGCGAGATTTGCGAATTTCCCGCAAAATCTGCAAATCCGCGAGCAGCGGATTTTGCTCGCACTGCTCGCACTGTTCGCGTGAGTTCGCGCCCCGCGAATAAGTGCAAAATTGCAGAAATACGATCTTAGCAAAACTGAAAGTAACTACTTACCAGGTTCAAAAGTTCAGGCTCATCATTAGTAGCCATTTCCTGGAGTGCTTCCTGAGGGGCCCCTCCAGAGTTCAGTTGCCAGTTGAAACTAGTATGTGACCCTGCTCTGAACCTCAGAATAGTTACACATATGCCACAAAGGTCCTGAATTACAGCTAAGGGAGACAAGCAGGAGCCAGGCTGGAAGTTAAAATCCATTAATCAGCCCCTAATTCATTATTGTCAGTTGGGGCAGGGCAGGTGTTGTAACTAATTTTGCAACAATGAAAGCACTTAGCAAGTGCAAAAGATCACTAATCAGGGCGCACTAAGGAAGCAGGTGCCAGCTAAAAAAATATTCTGTGACACATGAATCAGCCCCAAATTAATTCAGGTCACTTGAGGCAGGGAAGGTGTGCTTTGCTTTGCCGAAAATAATGTACACTGGACAACCAGAGGGTGTGGTGATGAAACAGAGGGTGGCATGGGTGGGCCAGAGGGTGGCATGAGTAGTCAGAGAGTGGCAGTGGTGACAGAGAGTGGCAGTGATGAAGAAGAGTGTCCCAAACAGGCTGGACACGTAGAAACAACAAGTTCGCGAAACTTGCGACCCGACAGGTAAGTTCGCAATTTGCGAAAGTGTACAAAACCCTCGCGAACTGGCAGAAACACGGGCGAACACAAAAAAAAAAAAAATCCGCAAATTCGCGGGAATTCGCGGATTTTGCGGATTGCGAATCCGCAAATCCGCAAAATTCGCGAACGCGAGATCCGCAAAATTCGCTCATGCCTATTTGGTACTAGTTCGCAATTGCGAACTGACTTGTCGGCTCGCAACGGTCGCGACTATGTTGTTTCTACGTCTGGTTCATCATCACAGCCTCCCAGCACCCTCTGTTTCACCACTGGCACCCTCTCTTTGACCCATGCCACCCTCTGTTACATCAATGCCACCCTCTGGTTCATCATCACTGTAGAAGATGGGGGGGAAAAGCAAGCCCACCTGCCCTGCTTGAACTGACATGAATTAATTTGGGGTTAGTTTATTAACAACACCTGCCCTGCCCCAACTGACAATAATGAATTAGGGGCTAATTAATGTGTCACTGAAAGAATTTGAAGTTCCAGCCTGGCACCTGCTTGTCTGCTCCTTTAGCTGTAAATCAGGACCTTTGTGGCATACAGTTAAGGTCAGAGCAGGGTCACACAATAGTTGCAAGCAGGCAACCGAATTCTGGAGGGCCCCCTCAGGAAGCACTACAGAGAATCGTTACAAATCATGAGGTTGACCTTTTGCACCTGCTCATTGCTTTTGCTTTTGCTAAAATCGTTTTTCGTTTTTTTCGCGCTATTCGCGGGGCGCGGCGTCGTGCGAAACCGACCGCGGAAGCCGCCAATTCGTGCGAATGAGCATTTTATTTTTTTGCGGCTTGTTGTTTCGCGAGTTTTTTTGCAGTATTCGCGAGCTGCTTGCAGCGCAACACGCGAATTTACCCCAAGGTCGAGTACGGGCGCGGCCATTTTGTTTGCGTGACGTATTTCCGTTTCCGCCCGCTATGTATAATCTCGCGCAGTAAGCGCATTGCGAGTAGAGGTTCGCACGAGAACGCACGGGAAATCTAGAGGCTCGCACGAGATCGCAAGGAAAATCTCGCGCGAACTTACTTTCGCGCTCGTGAACGGGCGCCGGCCATCTTGTTTTTCATTCATTTCCTGTGTCTGGGCATGGTGTTTAATCCTCTTGGTATCTTTGCCATCCTTTGCTTGTTTTCAGTTTTTTTTTTACGATTTTGCTTCTTATCTATCCCTCTCTTTTCCCAGCTGTATATTTTTGTCTTTTCTGCTATTTTTCTTTACTTTTAAACTACTTTTTTAAACTCTTTTCTTTTCTTCTTCCCTATCCTATTCTTTCTTAATTTTCTACTTCTTCCTACCTTACCTGCCCAGACCATGGTCAAGCCAGGCGCCGTGAAGCTGCCCAGGCACTTGAGGGCCGCAGCGGCGGCGGGGAGTAGTGCTGGACCCAGTGCCAGGACAGCATGCGGGAGATTGAGGGGGGAGCAGGTGACGCGACGGGAGATATTCAGCCCGGAGGAAGTGGGCGCGCTGGTCTACTTCGTCCAGCGCCGCCTGCCCAGGACCATCGCGGGAGGCGGCAGGATCGCGGCCGGCGGCTACAACATGCGGGAGCGCCGGAAGCGGTGGGAGAAGGTGTGCTGGGCCATATCCCACCTCTACGGGGTCCAGCGCACCTACAGCCAGGTCACCCATCGCTGGACGAACCTCCTGGACCGCGAGCGCGACCTGCTGGACCAGCTCGGCTTGGAGATCCCCGGGCTTGGTGAGTAGTAGTAGCCATTTAATCACGCACTACTATGATGTTTTCTCCTGCTCTGTGTTGTTGTATTGCAAATATTTGTTTTTTACATGGAGCAAGCCAATAATGCCGCTGATGACGATTACATTGTAGTTAAATTATATTTCAAAATCTTCTGTGCATTTCAGGTGCACTGCTCTCCTTCTCAGTGGCGTTGCTACTATGCTTATTTGTTTTCTATTTCGTGGTCTCATTGGCCTGAGTAACTATTATGTATGAGTGTACTTTACAGAACTGCGTAATGCTAGACACTAGGGGGCAGATTACATTTACAAGCCCCTTGCGCCACGTTTACGTTGCCTTGCGTGACGCAACAGCGGCGTAAACGTGCCGCATCCCTGCGAGTCATTTACAGCATGACGCATCTAGGGAGATGCGTCACGTTATAAAGCCATGGGCCTGCACCACAATGGGTGCGTTCCTAGTACGCAGGGTGGGCGGTCCGGCGGCTGTGCGCCTCGCAAAATTGCCTGCGTGAAATCTACAAGATTTAACGCAGGCACTTCTGCGACGCTGCTACGTCAATTCAATTCCTTATGTCTGCTTGAAGCAGGCGAAAGGACTGACACAGCATGTTAAGTATTGGGTGGCCCTGAGCATTACTGGAGTTGCATTGCGTTGGCGACGTGACTCCAGCGATGCGCCGCTCTTACGTGACGAGATGCGTCAAATGCCTACCCTTGCGCCAGGGCGCGCCGCATTGTAAATGAGGCGCATCTGCCGTATCGCAAGGGTAGTTTTGCGTGACGCATTTGATCTGGCGCATCTCTGGAGATGCGCCAGAACGCGTAAGTAAGTATGCCCCTAAGGGGCAGAATTGCAATTACCGTCGCATCCCTGCAAAGTAGCAGGGATGCGCCATTAATTGTGCGGCCCGCTACCACCACCAAACATGGTGCGCCGTATTTGCAATGCGGCACACCATGGGCCCAAAACGTCACTGAAGCTTTACTGCTGGAGTTGCGTCGCAACGATGGCGCAGCTCCAGCAATGCTCTGGGGTACCCTATCTCCCCAATGCTGGGTCAAGCCGTACGTCTGCTTCAAGCAGGTGCAGGGTTTGTGTGACGCATCATTGTCCTAAAGGTGACTGATTGAAATTTTGTAGATTTCCCTCAGCCACTTTTAGGATGTGTTCCAGCGCAGGAATGCCCTCCCTTGCGCCGGAACGCCCCCTGATGGCGCAGGGCTTTATAACGGGATGCATCTCCCAAATGCGTCACGTTGTTATAATATTATACGCCGCACCATGGCGCCCTTTTTTGTTTAGCTGCTGCGTCACAAAAGTCACGCAAGAACGGCGCAAAAGAGCCGCAAGGGGCTTAAATCTGCCCCTTCCTTTGTACCCCTGACAATAAGAAAAATGGTGGCGGTGGATTGATAGTTTGACTATTTAAATGACTGGTAATGTAGCAGGCAACTGTTAGTGTTGTCACTGATCTGACTGAAATCACAATGGAGTTTGTCTGTCACTTTGCGTCTTGCCTGCGGACTGCTGCCTGCCAGTCCTAGGTGAACCTTTCAGTACTTTGTTTAGTGAGTTACGTGACTTTCGAAGTCACAGGTCCGCAAATAAATGAAAACTAACCCTAATCAATATAATTTCGCGGAAATATTTTGTTATTGTTCTTTTGAAATGTTTGATTTGGTTGACATTGACAAGCAACAATCATCCATGTTTTCTGTTCTTTCTTTCATGTTGTACGTCAGCTCCCCCCAGGGGCGAGAGGAGGACACAGGAGCAACAGGCGGCGGATGCAGTTCAACAGGGCCAGGATCGGGCAGGCGAGGGCTCCTTTGCTGGCCCCAGTAAGTTTTCATTTTAGACTAGTACCTATTTTTCCTAGCGTTCCTCATTTGACTTTTTTCAAAATTGTCTTTGATCTTCTTGTAGACTGTATCTAAATTCTTATCCTGCCTCTACTATGACTCCCTGTGGTATTACTAGATTATTCTTATTAGTCTGTCTGTGTAGCTAACTAAGATTGCACGGTTGGCGAAACTCCCATGATTCTAGTCAGCAATAGCTCTATCAACTTAGTGCAGTCCTCTGGGATTGTCCATAATGTCTTTTGAAGTGTTCTATCTGGACTCATGCTTGAAAAAATTGCAAAACCTTTCGCTCAGTCACTCTAGTCTGGACCAAAAAACACAGATTGTATTTAAGTTTAAAAGCTTTATTAAAAGTAAACACATTTATTAAAATGAAGTCATAATAAAACTAAACGTTTAACCGATAATGGAAAAGTGGTTAGTGCTGACGATTAATTGAAGACATTTCTTGTGGTCGAGCCGAGCTCTCACCTGGTTTCAACTTGATCTTGTTGTTAGAAGTCCATCTTCTGTCTGTGTGGAGAAAAATGGTGCGTGTGAAAAAAACAGCCTTCATCAGTTGTGCCAAAAAGTGCTGCAAGACAACCTTCCCTGGAAAAAGGGACATTTTTTTTAACTTTAAAGTAGACAGTCACAAATTACATTGTTTTCACATGTCTTCATTCCTAGACCAAAGACTAGTGAGTGCTTTATTCTAACATTCTTAAATGTACTTTGTAGGTGGAACATCTGGTGGCGGGGCCAGCGTGGAGGTGGTGGTGCTCGACACGGAGGCGGAGGGCGATTCTTCAGGGGAGGAGGCGGCGGCTGTGAGAGTTGAGACGGTGGTGGTGGCGGCCAGAGGTAAGCTCTTATATATTCCTTACTTATTGAGATTGAAGACTAGCTGGGAAGGCAAGAATATGAGATGCATGGCTGGGTGAATGATGAAGCAATGATGGGTGGAAGGACAACAGCCTGGGTGGGTGACACAGAAACTGTATGTGTCCATATACCTGGATCATGCTACTATCTGACTCTTAGATAGCATATGTGTATCTAGAGCAGGGGTACTCATAGTACGGCCCGCGGGCCGGTGGTGGCCCGGCAAGCCTTCCTTGGCGGTGCGCAGACCTTGCAGACAATCACTGCTCCCCCGGCCCCCACAGAGCAGAGGCTTTTTTGTATTTCACCTGTTAGCGCCCCTGCATCTCCACTCTGACAATCACTGCTCCCCCGGCCCCCACAGAGCAGAGTGGAGATGCAAGGCCACAAAGAGGTGAAATAGAACAAAGCCTCTGCTCTGTGGGGCCGGGCAAGCAGTGATTGTCAGGGTGGAGATGCAGGGGCGCTACAACAAACAAAGCCTCAATAATATGTTAATGGTCTTTTAAAGACCTGTTAAGTACTTTGGTGTTGTTGTCTGTGTGTGCGCGTTGAGGAAGCGGTCTCAACCCGGGCTGAAGGCTGACACAGATAGACACACACACAGTGAGATGACAGAGGGGGAGGGAGAGGGAGGGCAGGAGGGAGAGAGAGATGGAGAGGGAGGGCAGGAGGGAGAGCAGGAGGGAGAGAGATGTATGTAAATGCTGGGTCTGGTGGCTCAGTGGATGAGGGCATCTGCTGCAGGGACCTGTGTGCAACCTCATGGTCACAAGTTTTCGTTTTGCTTTAGCCCCGCCCCCTCTGACTCCGCCCCCACCAGTGCGGCCCTCGGCCACAAACTACACTGTAAATTTAGCCCCTGAGAGAAAGTTTGTGAGTACCCATGATCTAGAGAGAGTAGACGGTCAGTGGATGAACCAAGTGTAACTTTGAAGAGCATGTAACACTGCACCCGCACGTCCGTTCCAGTGTAGGAAAGGCAAGGAAAAGAAGTTTTAATTTTGTCCAAATACTACCATCAATAGTAGCAGTAGTTTGTATTGCAAGCACAGCATAGATCCGGTTATTACGGTGGCCACTCCCTACCTCTCTTAATAAGTTTAGTAGTACTCAGTCATTCATGTGTGGATGTATCACTGGTCACTCAATAAAAAGCTAAGCACCTAAAGTCATCCCATATATAAGCAAAAACATCCCATGTGAAGTGATAGATAATCAGATTATTTATCTTCTTCAATTTTCCATTTCTAGTACTCCTTTCCACTGTAGGGTGAAAGTTACATTAATTCAGCAGTAGCCCTTGAGTTGTAACAGAGTATTCTCAGTGCCACCCGTAATAGAAAAGTAAGAGCTTCACCACCTGCATGTACTGGACGGGTACAGTAACGCAACGCAAGTCTAGGTCACTCCTCATGGCGTGCGTCTCTTTTTCTCGGGTGCAAGTTTACTGTGCTGGCAATGGCATTATGCCGGCTTGCAGAAGATAACGTACCAATTTTCCTAAACAAGAGACAAGAAGAAGAATAAGACTGGTGTACTTTCATAGTCGACTCCAATGGAAGTCCATAGTGCTCGTAGAATTTGTTCCTTAAACTCCCACTAATGTTAGAGCAAGGATGAAGAAGTGTGAGGTTAGATAGATACTGGCCTCAATAGTTATGTAATGCGCTTGCAAGTTGCTAGTTGTAGTGCAACACAAATTTCTGCTGAATGATTGAGTTAATCTTAAAGAGCATTGGTTACAGACAATGTCTTTCTTTCTTCATATAGGTTCTCCTTCCAAACGAACAAGGAGGAAGGAGCTGGCTAGAGCGGCCCGGCAACGGAGGATCGATGCCACTGTGGCCGAATATCGGCGGCTGGTGGCCCTGGAGGACGAAGAAAGTGTGCAGTCGACCACAACAACTACGTCGTCTGCATCGGCCTCCGTTCCCCCACGGGCTGCCAGTGCCACCCAGCACAGTGGTCCACCCAGACTGAGCCGGGCTGCCAAAGCCAAACGCCACCGCCGAGTAGCAAGGACAACAGCTTCCTCCTCTCACAGCCGTTGCACCTGCAAGGCATTGAAGGCACGCCTGTGCCGCAGTACCCTGATGGTGTCCCGCCTCCAGCAAGAGCTCCACCACTTTTCAAAGGAGTTGGAGGGGCTCCGCGTAGAGCACGCCTTGCTCCGCCAGGAGCATGATGCCCTGGCCCAAAAAGTTGACAGCATCCACCCATAGTGTCCCTTGCCCCTTTTTTAGAGACTTTTGGGGGGTGGGAATTGGGAGTTGGGTTTTTGGGGACTTTTGAAGGACAATCGTTGGGGTTAGGGAGGGTCTTGCGGGAGATTATTTTGTTAGGGATATAAATATACTTTTTCAAACTTTATCTGAGCATACCCGTTTCTTACTGCTTGCCTGGTGGGTGGGGGTTTAACAGTGACTTTGTTTTCCTGAAAGTTTAGTTCCATTTTCTTCCTTTAAGTGTAAATGCCCAAATGTTTTCAACACTAAGTTCCTCTCACAGAGTAAGTGAAGTGAATCCAAGAGTCCTAGGACTTTAGTAGTACTACCTTCAGTCTCTCGTCTCTCCTACTAATACTCCATTATACCCCCAAACCACCAAACGCTTATCTTACCTGTAATTTGTGTTTGGAAGTAGGGCTAGACCCAGGGCTGGCTCCACGGGAAACAGCGAATAAGGTTGGCAATCTTGGTCGGATAAAATTTCCTCATAGCGGTGGTACTAGTGGTGTGACACAGTGGCAGTTGCATGCCTATGAAAAAAAAGAAAATGAAATCTGGTTTGTCCTCCTGAGCAATTCAACGGTACAACTGAGAATATAGCAGGTGACAGAAGTACACTAGAACAGTGCCACATTGTAGCCTAACAAATGGTAAAGTATAACTACTAATTCGGTTGAAGTTCTTTGACATTAGCCATGGTTCTTCGTCAAGCAGAGTAAGAATATATCCTCGGATTTCTTCACCAGCCTGTTGCTATCACCTTATCCTCCCCAGCAAGTGTGTGGATTTATTGCTGTAATTTAGTCACATATCAATCAAAACCACACAGCCCGGGGGAAGAGGGTTAGGGTTTGAAAAATGGATGGGTACGGGGGTTTTTGGGAAAGGTTTTGGGAGACAAGAAAAAATAGCACAGCATAGACAAACAATTGTGAACATAAACAAATCTTTGGGTGCAAACCTATCCATCAATCTTTGAAAGTGCATGCACTACTGCATGCATGTCAGTGAAAAGTAAGTAGTACTTTCGACAACTGTGGAAGAAAGAATGCGACAGTACAGGGCCTGTGTGGAATTATTGATAACGATATTCAACATAAGGTCTCTGTAGCCAGATACCCGAGAGCCTTGCTGGTCACTATAAATCCATTCACAACAACACTCAGTGGGGTTGGTCTGGAAGGTATAGTAGATAGAAAAGGAGAAATTGCTTTTTTTCAAGGTGTCCCCTCACTCACCAGGGTTGCCCCTTGGTGACATGCTTCATCATTGGGGCCATCCCAGTCCTCTACGGCCTGGGGCGTGCTGCGACTTGCGAATTACGTAGGAGCACTTACAAATGACTATGTGTGGTGCAGATGTGATAGTGGAGTGGACTAAGTGATGTGTTAAGGGATCAATTTAGAAGCAGAGAGAGATCCAAGAAATGCAGTCAGTCAGAGAAAAAGGCAAGGGATACTGTATCTATGTGGTTGTAGTGGTCCTGTTGGAAGTGGTAAGTAAGTTGCCTGCAGAAAAAAAATCCTCTTATTAGCGGCACTCCTCCATTGCAGCCGACGCTTCGTCCATCGATGTTGGTCACCAGAAGACACCCTGTAAAAAAAGCACAGCATAGACAAACAATTGAACATAAACAATTCTTTGGGTACAAATCTATCCATCAATCTTTGAAAGTGCATGCACTACTGCATGCATGTCAGTGAAAAGTAAGTAGTACTTTCGACAACTGTGGAAGAAAGAATGCGACAGTACAGGGCCTGTGTGGAATTATTGATAACGATATTCAACATAAGGTCTCTGTAGCCAGATACCCGAGAGCCTTGCTGGTCACTATAAATCCATTCACAACAACACTCAGTGGGGTTGGTCTGGAAGGTATAGTAGATAGAAAAGGAGAAATTGCTTTTTTTCTAGGTGTCCCCTCACTCACCAGGGTTGCCCCTTGGTGACATGCTTCATCATTGGGGCCATCCCAGTCCTCTACGGCCTGGGGCGTGCTGCGACTTGCGAATTACGTAGGAGCACTTACAAATGACTATGTGTGGTGCAGATGTGATAGTGGAGTGGACTAAGTGATGTGTTAAGGGATCAATTTAGAAGCAGAGAGAGATCCAAGAAATACAGTCACAGTCAGAGAAAAAGGCAAGGGATACTGTATCTATGTGGTTGTAGTGGTCCTGTTGGAAGTGGTAAGTAAGTTGCCTGGAGAAAAAAAATCCTCTTATTAGCGGCACTCCGACATTGCAGCCGACGCTTCGTCCATCGATGTTGGTCACCAGAAGAAACCCTGTCCACTGCCTGCCTGATGCTGAATTGTGGCTCGCTACTGTGAAGCCTGACTCCATCCTTTTTTCCCCATTGCAGAGACTGAAACCCGGCCTGTAATTATTCAACGAAAAACAGGAAGTGATATAATATTACAACACCACTGATAAATAAATATAAGGTATGTAGGCTGTGGAGTGCAAAAAGTCACAATTTGATTTTCCTAGTAGACAGTACAATATTTTGGAAAGTGCGTACTCTGAGTCGCCTTTTGAAGGATAAATAAGTATGGGCAAATTAATGTAGCGGATCTTTCCCCTCAAGCTAGGTGTACTGTAAACTGTGTTTTAGAACAAAATTAGATCTTCCTAGCAGTGCTCCCACCCAGACCCTTACTAAAGCCAGTCGCAAAAATGTAAAAGACCCCCAATCAAATCTCAAAAAATGAGGCCTAGCAGAAAACTGGTGACAAAACTTACTTTGAAAGTAAAAGTAGGCCGAAGTACCCCCTTCCTAATTACCCCTTACCCACCGTGGATTGCATTCAAACCACTTGCAAGCAACCAAGCAAAAGTAGCCATAGCCAGCATCGCTCCAAGACTCGAAATCCCCCCCACTCAAACACATGCAATAGAAATACTGCTAACCCTAACGAACCCTAAGTTAAGAATAGTGGCAAAGGCTTTCTTTAACTATGCCAAATCCCCCCTTTCCCACCATGGATTTTCTTCAAATGACTTGCAACTAAAATTACACATTCTCACGAGTGCTCTAAGACCCCAGAACTCAGTTGCAAAAATCTAGAACACCCCGAAACACATGCAATCCTGCTGCTAGGGCTAACCCTAACGAACCCTAAGTTACAAAAAGTGCCAAAAGGCTTTTCCGCGAGGATTTTGTCCCAACCACTTCTACCCGGCGGTATTAGACCTTCCCAGGAATGCCCCAAGACCCGCCAACCCACCCGCCAAGAAGCATAACACCCCCAAACAGGCCAAAAGCAAAATCTCATACTGGCAATATTTCTCGGCCTTCGGTCCAAACGCGCTGCGTAGCTAGGCCATAAGTCGGGGTTGCCACAACGGATTTCCTGAAAAGCAAATGCAATCAAGATCAGAGTGTCCCAGCAGTGCTCCCAGACCACGAAACTCACCCACAAACACCAGGAAGCCCCCCAAACAGGCCCCCGAAAACGCTACATTGAGCAAAATGTCAGAAATAGCCCAAAAAAAATCGGCCTGGATTTTGTCCCAACCACTTCTACCCGGTATTAGACCTTCCCAGGAATGCCCCAAGACCCGCCAACCCACCCGCCAAGAAGCATAACACCCCCAAACAGGCCAAAAGCAAAATCTCATACTTGCAATATTTCTCGGCCTTCGGTCCAAACGCGCTGCGTAGCTAGGCCATAAGTCGGGGTTGCCACGACGGATTTCCTGAAAAGCAAATGCAATCAAGATTAGAGTGTCCCAGCAGTGCTCCCAGACCACGAAACTCACCCACAAACACCAGGAAGCCCCCCTAAGAGCACCTCAAAGGCAAGCAAGTCATCAAAAACACAAAAAAAATTCCGCATGGGATTTGGTCCAAAACACTTTTATCCGGTATTAGAGCTTCCCAGCAATGGCCCCAGAGCCGTGAACCCAGGAGAAAACGAGTAGAAGACCCCCAAACAGCCAAAGAGCAAAAGTACAAAAACGGGGACTTAGTCAATTTTTCACAAATATCCCAAATCACTCCGCGCGCGCTCTGCAGCTAGGCCCTAACTCCCCTCTGCCACCATGGATTTGCTTCAAACATCTTGCAAAGTAAAGTATATATAGCCAGCAGTGCGCCCAGACCCCGAAACCCACCCACAAACACCAGGAAGCCCCCCAAACAGGCCCCCGAAAACGCTACATTGAGCAAAATGTCAGAAATAGCCCCAAAAAAAATCGCCCTGGATTTTGTCCCAACCACTTCTACCCGGTATTAGACCTTCCCAGGAATGCCCCAAGACCCGCCAACCCACCCGCCAAGAAGCATAACACCCCCAAACAGGCCAAAAGCAAAATCTCATACTTGCAATATTTCTCGGCCTTCGGTCCAAACGCGCTGCGTAGCTAGGCCATAAGTCGGGGTTGCCACGACGGATTTCCTGAAAAGCAAATGCAATCAAGATTAGAGTGTCCCAGCAATGCTCCCAGACCACGAAACTCACCCACAAACAGACGGAACCTTCCCTAAGAGCACCTAAAAGGCAAGCAAGTCATCAAAAACACAAAAAAAATTCTTCCTGGGATTTGGTCCAAACCACTTTTATCCGGTATTAGAGCTTCCCAACAATGGTCCCAGAGCCGTCAACTCACCTGCAAAGAGGTACAACAACACCCCCACAAGTGCTGAGTCTTTCTTCATTGGGCGTCAACCAGCCCTCTGGTTTGATGGAAATAGGAGTCTGGAGGAGGAGGATAGAGGAGCATGTTCTTCTGAACTTGTGAACCTGAGGAATGCAGACTGCGGCAACTTCAAATCAATTAGCAAACCAGTGAAGACAGTTCTGCTGATGGGCTTGATTTTGTGATTATCTGATTAAAGTTTGAAATATATTAACTGTGCACAACAAAGAAAGACAGACAGACAGGAATAAAAGTGAATAGGGACGAAAAAGAAAGTTATTGATTCGTTGTCTCATTTTCAGGGCTCGGTATCACGGTCCAGGAATAAAAATAAGGCTTCGTCATCATACTCTGCGAATTCAGGCAGGGTGAGCTCAGTGTCACCTGACAGAGTAGAAATTCCCTCATCTATGTTGCTGGCCACCTCCTCTTCCTCCGGCACGCTTTCTCGTACTCTGAAATCTGGTGGTATGAGGTGCTGATTCATCTTGATTATTGTTAACCTCTCCACATTTTTGGGCGAGAGGCGGCTCCGTTTGGGAGTTACAATGCCACCAGCAGCACTGAAAACCAGTTCAGAAGACACGCTTGCGAGTGGGCAAGACAAGTAGTTTAAAGCTAGGTTGGTGAGCTGTGGCCACAATTCTTTTTTCCCATGCCAATACGCCAATGGGTCAGAATTAACATAGACCTCTGTTGAGTCATTCAGATAGTCCTTCACCATCGACTCAAGGTCCTCTTCCAAGGTTCCTCCACTTTGCTTAGCTCTTGCTGTGCCTCTGACCTTTTGAGAACCAAACCCACGCAGAGCTAGCCAATCCTCTTCAGCCTCCAATGTTTCTGTTGTGTCTCGTGCAGATGATCCGGGTGCCGGTGTCTTTAACGGCTGAGAGGTCACTTGTGCCACAGCCACAGGTGCAGAAGTGGATTGTTTTGACTGGGGATGGCCTGCTGATGTACTGCCATTTCCTTCAATTTCCAGCCGTTCTCTTTCAAACCTCTTGGCTGACAAGGCTAGCCAACGTTTGTACTTTGGAACATGTTGATCATCAAAAGGAAAGAATGCTTGGCCTGCCAGCGACTTTTTGTAGCGTGGATCCAGAATAGTAGCACAAATGTAATGCTCTTCTGAGTGGATCTTTTTAAGACGTTCATCACCTTGTAGGAGCTCTAATAATTGCTCAGCCAGAAGCAAAGAGTCTTGGTTTTTGTCATCTTTTTCAAACACAGAACACACCTCCTTCAGTTGGTCCTCCAGCATGTACAACAATGGGATAGCTTTTCCCAAATTAGAGTCCTCCTTGCTGACTGCACGCGTGAAGAACTCAAAAGGACGAAGCATGCGTGTCAGGCTTTGAACTATGTTCCATTGCGGCCCACCCATCCTCAGCTCCTCTGTACCCTCTGTAAGGAAATATTGATCGCGTTCCGTATACTGCTCATACAGACGCTCAAGCATGTAGAAGGTTGAGTTCCAATGTGTTACCACCTCCTGGATGAGTGCTTTCACTGGCATTTGACGTTGATATAGCAGGCTCCTCAGCTGCTTCCGGGCCTTAAAAGAATGGCTGAAATGCTTGCACATTTTTCGGCAGGTGCCCAATACACTGTACGCTGCACTGCCTTTATTACCCAAGAATTTTTGGACAACCAGGTTTATACAGTGCGCCAAACACGGCACTCTGAAATAGTAACCGTCCCTCATGGCCTTAACTATATTGGCGCCATTGTCCGTGGAAACATAACCAACCCGGCGTTTTAGTGGGGACAGCCAGTTAAGGACCTTTGTGTTAAAGACATCCAAAATGTTTTCTGCTGTGTGACGTTTCTCCAAACCAAACATGGCTAGTGTTGCATGTTTCCGAGCAGCTTTAAAAACAATGTTCGTGTCAACACCTGCGTTTAGCTTTGCTTTAGCCCCTGAAAAAGAGACCCAGTGTGCAGTGATGCACATGTAATCAGCGCCTGCGCCACTGGTCCACATGTCTGTTGTCAGATGTATAGTGTGAACAGCACTCTTCTGCAAAGCTGCCCCAATCACCTTCAGAACATCTTCATGTAGTGCTGGAACCGCAACTCGGGCAAAATAGAACCGGCTAGGAACCTTCCATTTAGGGCAGAGCGCTGCCACTAATTCTAGAAAACCAACCCCTTCTACAAAAGAAGAAGGGAGAAGGTCCAGAGCTAGCATTTTAGCCAGCTTAGTGTTATACAGACGCGTCATTGGGTGGTTGCGTTCATATTGCGCTTCTGTAAACAACATCTTTTTAATGTTGCCCTGGACCAAGGATTTACGGGATGATGATGATATCTTCGACCCAGTTACGCTCGCTGATGAACTTTTCCGCATTGATGTCTCACTCTCTCCCACACTCTTAGTGTGGCTCACATGGGGTGTGCTGCTGACAGGGGTACTGGGTGTAAGTGAAGTGTTTGAATCGTCTTCTTCCTCCTCGTCATCATCAGATGAAAAATCAACATTTTCATTACGTGCAATTCGGGCTTCCTTGACCGCGTCTAGGTGCGCAAACCATTGGACAGCGTGCGTTCTCCTAAGATGACCTCTCTGGCCTCTGGTACCATAGTTGGTACCAAACTTACCACGAGTAACTCGAAGCTTACAAATGCTACAAATGGCTACGTTTTCCTTTTTTGGGCAAACACTAAAGAAGTCCCAAACTGGAGACTTGAAATGTCTTTGGGGGCCGGAGGAGGCGGCGATACTGGTGGTGGTGGTCCTGCTGCTAATGCCAGATGAAGTGGAGGATGTGGATTGCCGAACTTCAGTACGTTTTGCACTTTCACCACCACGAATTAAGGTCGAGGTGGGTACCTTCTTGCGAGGAAGAAATATGGAAGCGGTAGGTTTTGGTGTACTACTTAACTCCAAATCTAATGATTCCATTTCCATTGCATCCTCGTCGACATCATCCTCACGCTCAGCAGCTTCTCGGGATAGGGTCAAAATGTCTCTTTGCTGCATGCCCGGTGGGGCTGCAGTGACCTTTGTGATGACTGGCTCGTCGTCATCGTGAGAGGCTTCATCACCAGCAGTATCTGTCACTTCTTGTTGAGCCTCATCACACTCCATAGCTATGAGTTTTTCGACGACCTTCCTTTTACGCTTAGGTACCTTTGTCAAATCATGGTGTGCCTCACTCTCAGGCTGCCGTGGTGGTACCCATTCGTCATTCAGATCATCAGTAGGAGGTGGGCTTGAAGAAGATGTAGACACCCCCCTTAATCTTTTCCTTGCTGGGGATATGGAAGACAGTGAATGATCATCAGGAGGAGTGGCTTCCAATGATACCTCGGCTTCATTGTCGATTTCCTGATGTGCCCCTACTTCGGGAGGAACAACTATTGTGGGCACTTGTGAACCTCCATGCACCTTTGCTTGCGCATCTCCTTTTGCTGCCTCTCCTTCCACATGTACTTGGGCGTGTACTTGCACATGGTGTTGTTGTTGCGGCTGTGGTTGTTCAACACTTGTCAGATGAGTTACAACAACCTGTGTTGATTCAGGGACATTGCTGCTACTTTCTTGCGATGAGCCAACATCACTGGTCGATGGTGATTGGAGAAGTACACTGACTGCCTCTGAAGCACTCAAGGGCTTTGACTTAAGTTGGCGTGGTGGTGGAGGCACTGAACCCAATGGAGCAGGGGTGCTGCTCCCAGCTTGGTCCCCAGCAGATCCTGCTGCTGCAGGCGTACTTTTTTTTTTGCTCCCAAAAAAATTGGCGGGTGGCACACCAGCCTCCTTGGTAACTTTCTTCTTCTGCTCCTTACTAGCAACTTTCTTGCTAGAGGAGCTACGGAGACCTTTTTTTGGGGCCATCTTCTTCAGAGCAGGTCAGACAGCAGGCCGCAGTTGCACGAATTGTAGAGTTGTCTGAGGCCAGACGTGACGTCGCGTGACGTTATGCTGCACACACACACCGCTGCAGGACTTCTTCCTGGCACTGGTGGTTCTCTTGAGTCTTGTGCACCTAAAAACAATGGAAGACAGAGGAACATCAGTTCAGTTATACAGCACAAAAAAAATCAAAAAACACTGCAAAATCAGCACAATCCCATTCCATCCATGCCCTCCATGATGTTTAAGTTCAAGACAGCCCACAGAAAGACTAGGCCCATGCTAGACTCAACTACCCCTGGTGAAAAGGCCACAAGTACACCCCCAAAAACGAAAATCACTGAAAAATCTGCACAATCCCAATCCATCCATGCCCTCCATGATGTTTAAATTCAAGACAACCCACAGAAAGACTAGGCCCATGCAAGACTCACTACCCCTGGGCATAAATAAAGGTTGAAAAGTAGGCAAAATGGTTGCAGGCCTAACAACAAAGCCTGCATTCAAAATGGCCACTTGCCTGCCAGCACATCGCCAGTGCCTGTAGCTGCACTCAAAATGGCCACAGCCACATGGCCTGTCCCTCCCCATGAACACCCCCAAAAATCGAAAAACACTGCAAAATCAGCACAATCCCAATCCATCCATGCCCTCCATGATGTTTAAATTCAAGACAACCCACAGAAAGACTAGGCCCATGCAAGACTCACTACCCCTGGGCATAAATAAAGGTTGAAAAGTAGGCAAAATGGTTGCAGGCCTAACAACAAAGCCTGCATTCAAAATGGCCACTTGCCTGCCAGGACATGGCCAGTGCCTGTAGCTGCACTCAAAATGGCCACCAGCCACATGGCCTGTCCCTCCCCATGAACACCCCCAAAAATCGAAAAACACTGCAAAATCAGCACAATCCCATTCCATCCATGCCCTCCATGATGTTTAAGTTCAAGACAGCCCACAGAAAGACTAGGCCCATGCTCGACTCAAATACCCCTGGTGAAAAGGCCACAAGTACAGCCCCAAAAAACGAAAATCACTGAAAAATCAGCACAATCCCAATCCATCCATGCCCTCCATGATGTTTAAATTCAAGACAACCTACAGAAAGACTAGGCCCATGCTAGACTCAAATACCCCTGGTGAAAAGGCCACAAGTACAGGCCCAAAAAACGAAAATCACTGAAAAATCAGCACAATCCCAATCCATCCATGCCCGCCATGATGTTTAAATTCAAGACAACCTACAGAAAGACTAGGCCCATGCTAGACTCAAATACCCCTGGTGAAAAGGCCACAAGTACAGGCCCAAAAAACGAAAATCACTGCAAAATCAGCACAATCCAAATCCATCCATGCCCTCCATGATGTTTAAATTCAAGACAACCCACAGAAAGACTAGGCCCATGCAAGACTCACTACCCCTGGGCATAAATAAAGGTTGAAAAGTAGGCAAAATGGTTGCAGGCCTAACAACAAAGCCTGCATTCAAAATGGCCACTTGCCTGCCAGCACATGGCAGGTGCCTGTAGCTGCACTCAAAATGGCCACCAGCCACATGGCTTGTCCCTCCCCATGAACACCCCCAAAAATCGAACAACACTGCAAAATCAGCACAATCCCATTCCATCCATGCCCTCCATGATGTTTAAGTTCAAGACAGCCCACAGAAAGACTAGGCCCATGCTAGACTCAAATACCCCTGGTGAAAAGGCCACAAGTACAGGACCAAAAAACGAAAATCACTGAAAAATCAGCACAATCCCAATCCATCCATGCCCTCCATGATGTTTAAGTTCAAGACAACCCACAGAAAGACTCAGTCCACCCACCACTGAGTACCCCTGGGCAAAAGGCCCCAAAACAGCCCAAAAATCGAAAATTCCAAAATTTTAGTTGCAGCAACTGTAATGCCCCAAACAAACTTACTTGTAAAATTTCTAATCCAACAATGATCCAAAGAAAGTCAAAAAGGCCTCAAATCCAAATATCCAGCAGCATCCACAAAAAGTAATCCTTCCAGCTCCAGATCCAAATGAAAAGTGACCAGGAGATGGACAAAGCACTGGGAGGAGCCTGCTGGACAGGAACAGGAAGTTGAAGACTGTGGGGCACTTCCTTCCTCCCACCCCCCTCCCCCCCTCCCCAAAATGGACTCCTCGCTAAAAAAGTGCAGGCAAATGTCAACCTAAGGAGTTATTCAGATAAAAATCATCATTTCAAGAAGGTTTATGCTGCTTGCTGGTGGATTTCTTGTGCAGAATTGCAAATTTTATATTTTCGTTTGTGCGAGATTCTTGCTGCTCGCCGCATCTCAAATCTCGCAATTGCGAAGTACCTCGAGACGTGATCTCGCCGTACTCGCGTTGACAAACTCTCGCTCGCAAGCCGCGATGACGTAATCGCTCTCGCCAAATCCCGCGGGATCACACAGCAAGATCCAAAATGGCGCAGCACTCGCAAACTATCGAGAAAAACAACCCGGCAAACGATGATAAACGCCGCGCGCCGCAAAAATTGTATCACCAACGCCGCGCGCCGCAAAAAAAATCCGCTGCGTGCGAATTTGCGGATTTTGCGAGAAATTCGCAAATCTCGCGGATTGCGAATTTCCCGAAGATCCGCGAGCGTAACGGATTTTCCGCCCATGCTTAATGTTAAATAGTGTCGGACTTAGGGATGAGCCTTGAGGAACTCCACATGGCAGTGACAGAGGGGAAGATTCAAAAGGTCCGACAGTGACGACCTGGGACCTATTTGCCAGGAAAGAGGCAAGAAGTTTCTTAGCCTTGCCTCGAATTCCTGTGCTCTCGACACGGTCGACCAAAGTGATATGGTCGACCGTGTGTTGTTTTAAAACGATATAAATATAAGGCATTGTAATTTACAATGCCAATAGCCTAAACTCTCCTAAATGCAAGACCTACTGCATTGTGCTTGTCGTTAGAAAAGAGTGTGTTATTTCAGAACATAGTGGTCGGAGGCGGTAAATAAAGCCTACCGAGCAACAACTCACAACAGGGGGTGTCCTCATTGGAGGTTACGAAATGAGACAAGGCAGTAATAAGTAAGTACTACTGAGCCTACTGACCAAAGAAAAGCTACAAATTACAATTTACAAAGATACAAACCAATTAAAAATAAGAGTAGAGAGTGGGCGGGGCTTTAAGTCGATACCTAATACAGCATACCTATCAGAGCAGCGCATGGGCTGCCCAGGCTCGACCTAAAAAATGTAGCGGTTGAAAAAGCAGTGGAAGAAGAGATGCCAGCCAATTAAGAGATGGCTGAGAGGCAATCAAGGTCCAGTCAACTGAAAGCCACTTTCGCAATAGCATCAAATAAAAGATTTATCATTACAAGTACCATCCTTAATTTGCATTATGTTTTCCTTACATACTCTTCAAGATCGTAGATAAAATACAATTTGACAGGTCAAAATGTGTAAGAGTCACTGACCCGGGTTCCTGTTAATTCAAATTAGACTGAAGAAACTGTTTAACTTTTCTAAGCCAAAACAAAAACAATCAGAAGAAAGTACTGCCACTTTTCAACAAGCATTTACAATGCAATGATCTCGTCTTTGTTAAAGTTAGAGCTATTGGCTTTGTAAATGTTATTGTTTCATTTTATTTTTAAACCAATAAATATATGGTATTGTCATTTACAATGGCAATAGGTAAGCATTAGAGAGTAGTAGACAGTATTAGCAGTTATTAATAGTTAGTAGAGAGCGACTAGTTGATTAATAGAGAGAATACTTGTATAGAGGAGAGTAGGAGTGAGTTGTAGGCAATAGTAGTTAGTGAGTAGTGTAGATTAGTGGAGAGTAGTTTAGAGTGAGTAGTAGATAGTGTGTATATAGTGTGTAGGATTTAGTGAGTAGTAGAGAGAGTAGTAGTGAGTAATGAAAAGTACTAGATAGAAATAGATGTAGTGTAGTGAGTTATAGATAGTATATGGAGTAGTATATCTATTTAGTAGAGTGAGTAGCGAATGACTTTTAAAATAGAGTATATATTAGAGAGCACTAGTTAGTACTTTTTAGTATTAGAGTGTAGTAGAGAGTAGTAGAGTAGTAGAGAGTGAGTGTTAAAGTGAGTAGTAATGAGTGAGTAGTATTTTGTAGATATAGTTATTAGAATAGTTTGAGTAGGGTATTAGAAACGGAGTGTTAGAGAGTTAGTAGTAGCGAGTGAGTTGTAGAGTGAGTAATAGTGAGTAGTAGATAGTTGTATACAGTGTGGAGAAGTGAGTACTATAGAGTAATAGGTATTAATATTGTAGAAAGTTAGTAGTATAATTATTTTGAGTTGTAGAGACAGTTGTAGTTGATAGAGCCACACACACACACAGAGCCACACACACACGCACACACACACAGAGCCCCACACACACACAGAGCCCCACACACACACAGAGCCCCACACACACACAGAGCCCCACACACACAGCCTATGCTAGCCGAGACCTAAAAAAATAAAAAAAACACTGAGCCTGGCAGATCGTGTGTTGGTTGCACTGTATTCACTAGAGCACAGACTTCTGGAGACATCCAAAGGGGCTGGGCTTCTTGAGAACAGAAACAGCTAGACGGTAGGTAGATATGGCCTGTTCATCAGGAAGGCTTCTGTCTCTTGTGTGTCTACTCCTCGAGGCACGGCTGTCTCCGTCTTGGGGCACCGTCGGTAATCTGGCCTTCACCCCTTATCCCTCCACACATCTAAACCAAAACAGCCCTGTGTTTGCACTTCTTTCTTTGGTGATAAACAGGCTCCGTTTAAATCACAAATCTATCACCTGCTCCGCTTCCTACCTCGCTAAGTGCCTTTCATTGTGTTTTCCCGCCTCCTCTGCTGTTACTGGGCATGAGCAGACAAACTGACTCAGGTGCAGAGAAACAAAACTGAGTGCACACCAAAAAAGCAACAGAAACACACAGCAGGTACATGGTGAAGACAGTGTATGGAGGGAGATCGAGAGAGGAGCCAGGCACTTTCTGCTCACAGAGCGGTGTATGTAGAGGGACGGAGGGCGAAAGAGGTGCCAGGAATGGTGTGCATGCGCGGAGACCCAGGGGAGGAAATGCGGATACCAGCGAACAGTGTGTCCAACAAAACGGGCATGTGGAAGGGGAGCCTGGAGAGTTACCACATACTGAGTGGGTGCACACAAAAGGTCAAAGGGAGGAGAACCGAGAGGTGCCAGGCTCTGTTTGTGAGCAGCTGCCCTTACACCGCCATCATAGGTGAAAAATACCAAGTGTGTGTGGCAGTTTTATATGCCAACGAAATGACAACATATTTCATGCATTTTTTAGGGTTCATGCCATGCTGTATCTCAAATGATCAATCGGTACTATAATTAACAGCACCGAACAGATCTGTACACCAAGGTACCTTGCATTCCTTCATGCAGGACTACACTGAACCATCAAAATAAAAACTACCATTCACTGAAGCATCAAAGTAAAATTGGGAAGAGCATCTGGTCACTGGATATGCATAATATACGTTTTGCAAAGAAGCCTTCTTCAACTGAACCTTCACATTATTCTCTCTCGTTAAATCTTGCTACCAAAAACTATCCCTTTCTCTGCAGATATTCACACTTACCCCTCCTCGCCATACCACTGTTCATGTTGGAGGCCATACAAGAGAGATTACCTGTACACCCACGAAATCCCCTAAAGAGAACTACTAATACTGTGCAAACGTAATGTAGAAGAGACCGGATTGTGCCCAACGCAAAAGCGCCACAGAAAATGCAGAGGGGGTCCTAAAGAGACCTACTCATAGTTCAAAGACCCTACAGAAAAGACCATCTTTTGCACTGCTTCCATTTCCTGCACGCTATAGCTTGCCACACATGACATTCACTTACAGACAATCCTTGGTCATAACAGAGACAGAGGCACACTAACACATAATGTCCAACTCTTCTAAATGATGATACAGGGACCAACACACAATGCCAAGTCTTTGGGGGAAAAACTCACTTACACTATCCAAAGGCCCTAGAGAAGAGACAGTTACAAACTGTCACAATATCCTACATAAAATTCATTCAAACAAAGCAAAGATTTTGATGACAAAACTAACAGACCAATGAGAGGAGTGTTGGGAGTCACACTACAGATAAACAGCTCAAGCTTCCAATTATCTGGGCCTTGGAAAAACAGTACACAGCTTGTTAACTCAAACGTCTTTCAGGGGGCTCAGGCAGAAATCTAAAGCAGCGAGACCCACAAAGATACAGAAAAACAAAGTATTGTTTGAACATCAACTTTTGCCTAAAATGCTAAACTACTTACCAGTAACGCCCGCTGCTTGGATGTTCACTGCATGGGCGTCACACTCAAAAGCACTCAGAAAAGGAAATGAACAGGCGATGCAGAAGTCTGACGACTGCCAAAGGAATGGGAGGGGCGAGGCAAACAGATTGAAATAGTTTAAGAATGAGAAGAGCGGGCAGAAGAGAGAATGGGGTGCAAATACTCACTTAGAAGCACCCACCATTTTAAAACCATACCTCTCAGTTGGGGGTCTACATGGTTGATAAGCGGTTGGTATCGGGCAAGCAGTTTAGAGTTCATGGCTTTCCCTCCTTCCGCACGTAGGAAGCAGAGCAATACTTCTTCACTAAGCTCCTCTATTGAATCAATGCAGAGTCAATGATCTTGCAAAGCCAGCTCTGAATCCCAGAGGGCAATCTCCCTGGTTAAACAGAGCAGGTGGCAAAGGAGTTCTCCTCCTATCTCCGACAGATGGAAGACTCAGGCAAATCACCTAAAGCATCTACTGCTCAGCAAACCATCACAGGTGCAAAGGGGACAACCATCTCCAGGCTTCAGCAGACAAGGCGGGGCATCAGGAAACTGCTCTAGATCAAATTTATGCCAGCAAAAAAAAAAAAAATAATATGAAGAATTTGTTCACAATGGTGTACCAGCTAAGTTCTAGGGTCAAAACCATGAACCAGCTAATTCCACATCAAAACACAGGTCAGGTGAGACACCCACACTAGTAAAACGATGTATATCATAACCCTCCACGAGCTACCCATGTGCATAAGTACAATTGAGCAGATAAACCCAAGGCTCAGGACCCAGGACGGCAGATTATCCCAATGAGGGCAGAACCCTGGCCCAGACCTATAGGGTTTACCCAATACATTTAAGGGAATACTACGTCAGACATGTACTTTCTAGGGGTCAGAACCATGAGACAGTAAAACACCAAAGGTCAGCTCTCAGCTGCAAGTCAGACTCATGGGCCAGAATCAGAACTATTAATAAAACAACCCCCTGCGAGTCACAGCCATCAGTCAGTTAAACCCGCAGCTCACCCTGAGAGTGTAGCTAGCCAGCCAAGATGGCAGGCGCAATCATTTGAAGCCCCGCTCGACTCACCCCATTATCCTAGACAATCACGCGTTGTGTCTCTGTCTTACCACCCCGTAATCACCGGAGGTGGAGCGGAACTGACCCTCGTTGGCCAGGGAAGTACCCAGACCGAGGGGCGAAGGAGGTGATGCTGGACGGGCCAGCGCGGCCAGGCCTGCATTGCTTAGCACGCACCTTGGGAAGTGAGCTGGGAGTGTGGAATATCTGACAACAGCTGGAGCAGATCAAGAGACGCCAGGCATCGGACGCTGGTAGCACTGGGAGTGCCTAGACGCTCATAGGAGGCAGCCGGGACGTAACTTCAGCTGTGCTGCAGTGGGAGTACCTCACACGGGAGGGGACACGAATCAGGGTGCCGAGGCCGATCGCCGATCCCCGCGAGCAGAAGACGACGCTGGCAACAGCGGAGGGGACATCCAGGTACAGCAAGGCCACAGCCTCAGGTCATAGTACTATTGTGCGCGCTGCCAGGCTTTCACCCGCTTTCCAGCTTTTCTTTGCCCTATTCCCATCCAGACCCTCACCATGCTGCTGCTCCAGTGAGATGGCGAACAGAAAGGAAGTGCCCCTGCTTCGCTGCTCAGTGTCCGAGGCACGGGCGGCATGGAGCGGGCCTGCTCCAGGCGCTGGCCGCCCCTGCTCTGGCCCACCCGGATTGCCTGCCTCACTCACCCCCCCGCTGCTCGGCCAGGAGGGAGCTGTTCAGCCAGTGCGCGGAGCGGCCGATCCTTTGGAAGCCGTCTTGCTGTCTGGGAGGGCGGGAGAGGCAGACACCCGGGAGGGAGGGGCCTCAACAGCTGCACGTCCTTAAACATGTCACCGCACACAGCCCCGTCGGCCGGCCATTTAAACACGCAGGCCTGTCCGCTGCTCCCTCTGCAAAGCACACGGCCTGGGTCCGTACTGGTACAGAGGTGGGCTGGCCTGAGGGGAAACTGGAGCGTTTTTTCTGACAGGGTCCCTGGAAAGCACGCCTGTCGTATTGCAGAGATATCAACCCCAGCAGGAAATCTGTCTCCAACAAGCGCTTGCCATTTGCTCTAAGCCCCGTCCTTTGCAGACTGTGGGGCGTGTTTTTTTTCTTTCTCCCCTCTTCTCCATTGGCTGGAATGTAAACAACGGGCGTGTTTAGGACTGATATTTATACATTTCAGCCAATGGAGAAGAATGGGAAACACGCCCCTCAATCAAAAAAAGACGGGGCTTAAATCGTCACTGAAACCTCTTCTCCAATGGCTGGCCAGCATTTAGGAGGCCAGCCAATGGAGAAGAGCGGCGGGGTTAACGCTCGCTACTAAGAAACATAAAAACTTGCCAGCGAGACTGCGCAAGCGCAGCCTATGCTAGCAGAGACCTAAAAAGGTGATTGTCAGTCAAGTCAAGTCAAGTCAGAGAATTTATATAGCGCACTACCTACCCAAAGGGTCTCAAGGCGCTTAGTAAGGGGAGGAGGATTACTTGTCAAATATCCACGTTTTAAGTTGCTTTCTGAATGCTAGGTGGTTCTGGGTGAGGCGAAGGTAAGCGGGGAGTGAGTTCCATGTTTTAGCAGCCAGGTATGAGAAGGATCTGCCTCCCATGGTGGTCTTGTTGATGCGAGGTACAGTGGCGAGGGCTTGGCTGGAAGAACGTAGTTGGCGGGAGGGGGTGTAGAAGGACAGTCGTTAGTTGAGGCATTCTGGTCCGATGTCGTAGAGTGATTTGTGTGCGTCGGTTAGCAGTCGGAAAGTGATTCTCTTATTGACGAGTAGCCAGTGGAGGTCTTTCAGGTGACCAGAGATGTGTTCGTTGAGCGGGATGTCTAATATGATCCTGGCTGAGGCGTTTTGGATTCGTTGGAGTTTCTTCTGGAGTTTAGCGGTAGTACCTGCGTAGAGGGTGTTTCCGTAGTCCAGTCGGCTCGTGACTAGAGCATGGGTGACTGTTTTCCTTGTTTCGGTGGGGATCCAGCGAAATGTCTTCCTGAGCATGCGAAGAATGTTGAAGCAGGATGAGGATACGGCACTGACTTGTCTGCTCATTGAGAGTGAAGAATCCAGGATGACGCCTAGGTTCTGTGCGTGGTCTGTCGGGATGGGTGCTTTTCCAAGGGCTTCCGGCCACCAAGAGTCGTCCCATGCAGAGGGGATGTACCTAAGATGAGGACTTCTGTTTTGTCTGAGTTCAGTTTCAGACGGCTTTGTTTCATCCATTCGGCAACTTCTTTCATTCCTTCGTGTAGGTTAGTTTTGGCGGTGCTGGGGTCATTGGTGAGAGAAAGGATTAGTTGAGTGTCATCCGCGTAAGAGATGATGTTGAGGTTGTGTTGGCGGGCGATGGCCGCGAGGGGGCTCATGTATACGTTGAAGAGGGTAGGGCTGAGTGAGGATCCTTGTGGTACGCCACAGATGACTTCAGTGGCCTCGGACTTGAATGGCGGGAGGCGGACTCTCTGGGTTCTTCCGGTGAGGAACGTGGTAATCCATTCAAGTGCTTTTCCTTGTATTCCGATGTTATTGAGGCGTTGTAACAGGGTGCTGTGGCAGACTGTGTCGAAGGCTGCAGAGAGGTCGAGGAGGATGAGGGCGACTGTGTCTCCATTGTCCAGTAGAGTTCGAATGTCGTCTGTTGCTGCGATGAGGGCGGTTTCAGTGCTGTGTTTTGCGCGGAAGCCAGATTGTGAGGGGTCGAGGGATTTGTTGGCTTCGAGGAAATCGGCGAGCTGGTTGTTGACGGCTTTCTCGATGACTTTGGCCGGGAATGGAAGGAGCGAAATGGGGCGGTAATTTTTTAGTTCGGTGGGGTCCGCTGTGGGTTTTTTCAGAAGGGCGGTGAGTTCAGCGTGTTTCCAGTGTTCCGGGAAGGTGGCGGAGTTGAAGGAGCAGTTGATGACGTCTCGGAGGTGCGGTGCTATGACGGAGTCTGCTTTGTTGAAGATGTGATGAGGACATGGGTCTGTGGGGGATCCTGAGTGGATGGAATTCATCAGGCGGATTGTGTCCTCAGTGGAGATTGGGTTCCAGTCGTTAAGGTTGTTCACGGGGGGAGAATGTTCAGCAAATGGTTGGGTGGGTTGGTCTTCGGGTTGGTTGTCGAAGCTGTTGTGGATGTCTGCAATCTTGTTGTGGAAGAATGAGGCTAGGGAGTCGCAGAGGGCTTGAGAGGGGGTGATGTCGTTGGAGTTGGCCGAGGGGTTGGAAAATTCCTTGACGATGTTGAAAAGTTCCTTGCTGTTGTGGGCGTTGTTGTCAAGTCGATCCTTGAATGCTATTTTCTTGGCCTTTCGGATTAGTTGGTGGTGAGTGCGGGTGGCGTTTTTGAAGGCGTCCTTGGTGCTAGTGGTTGGGTCTTTTTTCCAGGCCTTTTCAAGGGATCGGCAGAGTTTCTTGGACTTCTTAAGATCATCGTTGAACCATGAGGCCTTCTTGCTGCCAGGTTTGCTTTGACGTTTTCTCAGTGGTGCTAAGGTGTCGGCGGTGTTGGATAACCATAGGGTGAGGTTGGCGGCGGCTTGGTTTGGGTTAGAAGAGTGGGCTGGGGTGTTTAGAAGGAGCGATGCGGAGATCTGGTCGGTGGTGATTTTGTTCCAGTTTCTTTGCAGAGTTGGTTGGAGGTGGTTGGTGGGTTTTGGCTTGTTGTAGGTGAAGTGAACGCAGCTGTGGTCAGTCCAGAGGAGATCCGTAGTGTGGCTGAAGGAGACATGATTGCTGGAGGTGAAGATGGGGTCGAGTGTGTGACCTGCGATGTGGGTGGGGGTAGTGACTAGTTGTTTAAGTCCGAGGTTGGCGAGGTTGTCCAAGAGGGTGGTGGTGTTGCGGTCGTTGATCTTTTCAAGGTGAAAGTTGAGGTCTCCCAGAAGGATGTAGTCTTTGGAGGGGAGCGCGTGTGGAGTGACGAAGTCCGTGATGTCTTCACTGAATTTTGCGCGGGGTCCTGGTGGTCTGTAGAGGAGGGTGCCTCTGAGTGTGGTCTTGGGGTTGATGTGTATTTGGAAGTGAAGGTGTTCGGAGTTGGCGAGGTTGGTGTCAGAGCTGGTTGAGATGCGGATTGATTTCTTATGGACGATAGCGATTCCACCTCCTGTGTGGCCGGTACGGTCCTTGCGTGTGATCTTATAGTTCAGCCTGCTCGGCCCAGGCTGAGCTAACCGATTCTCCGTCTCACCAACAGGCGGACTGCTACGGGCCCTTTAAGAACAGCCTTTACTTTCGTGAGGATGTCCTCGCCCCTGGACCACCTGACTTTGTGGGCCTATCAGGATCAACCTCTCGTGATATGAGGAAGACCCGGAAGACGCCAGCGCTCGTGTGGCCCAGAAGGTCTCTTCGTGGGAGGAGGACGTGAAGCGCCAGGAGAACAACGCAAGCAGGACCGAGGAAGCCGAGACCAACACGACGGGACCGGGAGTCGAGACCAACACGGCCGCGCCCTTCCCGAGAGCCGACACCGGGTGTGGAGAAGGCACCAGGAGGGGACCGGAGGAGAACTAGACGCCGGAAACAGCAGTAGCTGAAAAGCCAGGAGGCCAACATTACCATGTATCGCCCAGCCACGCGAAGGAGGACGCGTGGCTTCTCCAGGTGCGTGCTCGCTTAAGTTCACTGTTAAGATTTAAGAGGGGAGGGACAGGGTAGGAATCAGGAGGGACCGCCTGGGCACCGTGTTTTCTATGCACTATACACGAGTCTCTCTTATAGCTGCCGTATTACTGATGGTGGTGGTTCTGGCTATTCCCTCACACTCCCCTTCCTTGCAACCCTCTAAAAAGCAACCAGCCCACTAAAGCCTCGTTGTTTTCTTTTTTTTATGCGCTGGAAAACCCGGAACCCAACCCAAGGGACTGAACCTGAAGAACCCAGAAGAAGGATCCTGGACCCTTATTCCTTTGTGTTACAAAGTACTTTTGATTTGAGCAACTCAATAAAAAGAGCTAAAACATCGCTCTCCAGTATTGGCTCCTTCCATTCTTGTGACCCAAAGGTGACAGGGATCTAACAATTTAGTAGACAGATCTATTGTAGACAAATGTATAGTCAAAGTTCAAAAGTAACCTTTGTCACTAAATTCTGAACAAGGATATAAGGAAAGAGAAATAAAAATAATGCAAATATTTTTCATCAAAAATAGAGAGCTACCCTTATTATCCCAAGTGGGTCCGGACACAGAACCTGTTGAAATATAAAGTACATATTTTCCTTTTGTTAGCATTGCTTGCAAAAACACCAAAAGATTGTTCCAAACATAAATCCCACTTGGGATTTAAATATGACTCCAACTCCCGTGATTCTTTGTTTCCAGGCCCAGCTGGGCAGGATATTAATTAGAAGGGATTTGTCAGTTGGAGGCGTGTGTTGATTAAATTACTTGTGCTGCACGAAGGTTGTCCCAGTGCTTTTGAAAATCTTGTTGGGAGTGCTATCCAAAAGGGCAACTTGTGAAACTCAATGTATTACGGCCGGCCAGGTCGTGGATATGCACCTTTGCGGATATGAAATGCAAATCCAGTGACATTCTGCGTGAGTGACGCTTTGGAGCAACAAGCGGCGCTTTATGTTTGGAACAATCTTTTGGTGTTTTTGCAAGCAATGCTAACAAAAGGAAAATATGTACTTTATATTTCAACAGGTTCTGTGTCTGGACCCACTTGGGATTTAAATATGACTCCAGCTCCCGTGATTCTTTGTTTCCAGGCCCAGCTGGGCAGGATATTAATTATAAGGGATTTGTCAGTTGGAGTGCTCACGGAACGAACTTTGTTTATCATGCTGCCTCTGAAGAAAGAGTGTTAACTCTGAAACGCGTCAGGCAAGGCGTGTGTTGATTAAATTACTTGTGCTGCACGAAGGTTGTCCCAGTGCTTTTGAAAATCTTGTTGGGAGTGCTATCCAAAAGGGCAACTTGTGAAACTCAATGTATTACGGCCTGCCAGGTCGTGGATATGCACCTTTGCGGATATGAAATGCAAATACAGTGACATTCTGCGTGAGTGACGCTTTGGAGCAAAAAGCGGCGCTTTATGATTGGAACAATCTTTTGGTGTTTTTGCAAGCAATGCTAACAAAAGGAAAATATGTACTTTATATTTCAACAGGTTCTGTGTCCGGACCCACTTGGGATTTAAATAGGACTCCAACTCCCGTGATTCTTTGTTTCCAGGCCCAGCTGGGCAGGATATTAATTAGAAGGGATTTGTCAGTTGGAGTGCTCACAGAACGAACTTTGTTTATCATGCTGCCTCTGAAGAAAGAGTGTTAACTCTGAAACGCGTCAGGCAAGGCGTGTGTTGATTAAATTACTTGTGCTGCACGAAGGTTGTCCCAGTACTCTTGTTGGGAGTGCTATCCAAAAGGGCAACTTGTGAAACTATATATATATATATATATATATACACACACACACACACACACACACGGAAACATATGCATGAATATGCGTATAATGTGGACATATGTATGTTTACCATATAAAAGCACCCTTTTGGACGGTGAGTAGTGCTACAATAATGTTACATGCAATACTAGTCAAAAGAGCAAATATTCAAACATGAAACATGCTATACATTTAAAATACATAGAAAGCAATAAAACTTCTCTTGATAGAGGCTTACCACCTTAAGACAATAGGTTTCTTAACACTGCTTGTCCCACTGATGCGTCAGCACTCTGTGATGACTCCAGGCAGTAATGCTTTGCAAACGTGTACGTTGTTTGCCACGTAGCAGCTCTGCAGATTTTATCACGTTGCACTCCGGCAAAAAGAGCAGTTGATGTTGAAACTGTTCTTGTGGAGTGCGCTTTCACAGTCCTTGATAAAGGCTTGCCAGCCTTGTCATGACAAAATTGAATTGCACTCGCTATCCACCTGGCTATGGTAGCTTTAGAGACTGCAGTGCCTTGACCGGTATGACCATAAGCTATAAATAGCTGATTCGATTTCCTTAAGTCTTTAGTTCTGTGCAAATAAAATTTAAGACATCTCTTGAGGTCCAAGGTGTGTAGTGCTCTTTCAGCAGGCTTGAAGGGGTTAGGAAAGAAAGTCCTCAGAATGACTGGCTCATTCTAATGGAATTGAGTAGGGACCTTAGGAATGAACTTGGGTTCGTTCTTAGAATGACCATTTGATCAGTTAATCGCAAAAATTGATGGGAGATAGTGAAGGCCTGCATCTCACTAACTCTTCTTGTCGAAGTAAGTGCTAGAACAAGGGCAACTTTCCTGGTCAAGTACTTCAATTCTGCCTTGAGAATGGGCTCGATGGTTGTTTTAGCAACTGAGACAACACCACATTACGCTGCCATTCTGGAGGTGGAGCTTTAATGGGCGGGAAAGCTCTACATATTCCCTTTAATTGTTTTACCACTGTTGATGACTATAAAGGTGGAGTATGTGGCAATCATCTGTATCGTGAAATAGCAGCCAGATGAACTCACACTGACAAGTGTGAAAGGCAGGATCTTGCTAGAGAAAGCAAGTAAGGCAGAGAGAAATGGATCTATTTACGTACGTTTGCACCATATGCAGAAGCGTATATACTTAAGCTTGTAAATCTTGCTGGTACTTTCAGCTCTAGATTTGCCAATAATGTCTTTGGTCAATGTTTAAGTCTCTAAATTCCAAGAACTCAGGAGCCACGCATGCAGCTGCAGAGAAGCTGGCTCTGGGTGACGCAATTGGCCCTTGTTCTGTGTCAACAGCGTTGGCGTCGGAACCAGACGGATGGGCTGTGATTCTGAGATGAGCAGTTCCATATACCAGTGTTGTCTGGGCCACCTGGGGGCTATCAGAAGGATGCGGCAACGCTCCCCTTTCATCTTTGTGAGGATCCTTGGTATTAGAGGTATGGGGGGGGGAAGGCGTATGCATAGATCCCTGACCATCACATCAAAAGGGCATTTCCCCGAGAGTTTGGGAGAGGGAATCTGCTTGCATAGAATCAGAATTTGGAGTGGAGGTGGGTCGCAAATAGATCCAGCGCCGGTTTCCCCCAGATTGCAAATATTTCATCCAGCTGTGCTTGTTCCAGCTCGTCCTGCTTAAGGTATCCACCAAGGTATACCGCAGACCCGGGACATGTGCTGTCAGGGAGGGGGAACGTCGTTTACGACGCAACTTTTAGCACGCAGTGCTATTACAACGCGGTTTTTAAATCGCATTCTATTACAACGCATGACTCTGGGGGGCGCTCAAGGATAGGGAATACTTTTAATTTACTTTCCAACACCTTCCCTAGTGTCAACGGGGACTTGTGTTGGAATAGTAAATTAAAATATTCACTATCCAACACCCCTTTCTGTTATGCGTTGTAAAAGAATGCGGTATAAAAACCGCGTTGTTACAGCATGCGTGCTAAAAGCATGCGTTGTAACAACATACATCCGTCAGGGAGATGTGGTGGAGCGTCAGCCAGTTCCTAACTGCTGCACATCCTGTGACAGAGAGAGATTGTGTGCCTCCTTGCTTGTTGATGTAAAACATGCTTGTGGTGTTGTCCATCCGGATCAACACCAAAGACCCTTGTATTCGAGGAAAGAAAGTCTGAAGAGATAGGAAAATGGCTTTTAGTTCCAGTCTGTTTATGTGCATCTGCCGCTGAGCTAAGAACCACTTCCATTGTACTTGTAAGTCCTGCAAGTGTCCTCCCCAGCCTTCCATAGAAGCATCTGTTGTTACTACGTAATCTAGGATGACTGGAAGAAAAGACTGGCCTTGGGACAGATGTGAAGTCTGGATCCACTATCTTAGGGCCTCCTTTATCTGAGAAGTGATGATGATTACGTTGTCGAAAGGGCCTGAAGTCTGAATCCATTGAAGTTGCAGTTCCTCTTGAAGAGGTCTCATGTGCAAACAAATTAGCGGCACAAGATCTATTGCAGAAGAGATCATTCCCAGTAGAAATTTTAACACTCACAGAAAAGCACTTTTTTCGCATAGCTAGGGTGCTAATGCCCGTAATCTCAGTTGTCTTTCTTCGGAAAGGAAAGCTTTGTTCTGGATGGTGTACAGCTTGGTCCCCAGAAATGTTGTTATCTGGTTTGGGAAGATTGAGGATTTCTGCTAATTGACTGAGAGACCCAGCTTGGAAAAAGGATAGGCAATCCTTCCTTTCATTCTCCACTAGGCGAGAAGATGGTGCCTTTAGCAGCCAGTCATCGAGGTAAGGTAATACCTGATGAAAAGATAAACAACCCTGTACACTTCCATGTATTAAATGCATGTACATGACATTATTATTGATCCATATTCACAGTGAGTTAGATTTACAATAAGCAATTGTTTTCCCAAGTGAAGAAAAAAGTTGATAAGATCTTGCGTTGTTAATTCTTTATTCATGTCCTTTAAAATTTAAACCGCCAATGCGTTTCGTCCTCAATCGGACTTATTCAGGGCTTAAAATGTAAAATGTACTAATTCGTATAGTTGTTGCCAGCCTATTAAGTCAATTGATTTGAAAGCTATGTATGTTCAAGTATATATCTTGTAACAGTTCGGAAGCTCATTGATAAAAGTGTATCGATGAAGGTCTCCATGAGGTTATCTGGTTCAGCAAAGGATCTTTTAAAATCATAAAGGAAACAGTCCAACTGGTGCACCACTGTAAGAAGATGAAGTCTACTAGCGGCCCTATCCATAATGTTGTGAAATCCTCCGATATACTCCGGAGGTAAATCCGAGGGATGATGAGGTGGGGGGGACGGTGTTGGAGCTATGTAGTCATCCCACTCATCCGCTGGTGAAGTAGGGTCTGGAATTTCCCCTTCTTCCTGCTCTTCCTCTGATGTAGTAGGGTCTTCTCTGGGAGGCAGAGAAGTAATGGGACATGGTGCCATAGCAGGAGTAGTCAGAGGTGGAGGCAGCGGTGCTTGTGGAGCCACCGGCAGAGGTGGAGGATTTGTAACAATATCCTCCTGGGAAGGAAATCTTTTATAGTCTGCCAACATATTCTGGAGGTCTAGAATTAACGCCGAATGGAATTGCGAAGGCTAGTGCCTAGGCTGCTGAAAGTATTGTTGGAACTGAACAGGAGGGGCCTGGTAATGGTAATACTGCTCTTCATCTTCATATTCATCCTCCTCCTCCTGATATTTAACATTGAGTTCAGAAGGACTACATGTGGCTCTAAACTGGCCTTCATCATCCGAATCCTCAACATCCAAAAGATGGCTTTGAGGTAACAGGGACATTTTTGGTGTCTTGATTTGAGGTTACGCAGATTGTAGAAATGGAGTTGATGGAGCTGCTAGCCTCGTCGACGACGGAGAAATCTACGACGCTGACGGGGTTGTCGACGGTAAAGTAGTGATAGTCGATGGTAGGGACACAGCCGGTGAGATTACCGTCGTTGGGACATCTTCAGTGGTCGACGGTGGTGTTGTAGACTGTGGCGTTTTCGTTGACAATGGTATCCTTGTCGACGATGGAATCTTCGTCGACGGTTTCTTCGCCGTCATCGATGACGATGGTGTCACGTCGATGATAGCTTTATTGAACGGATGGCCGACGATGAAGACTTTGCTCTGGTAAAGGTAGCATCGACGGTAAGGGAACTTTAATACTTGCTGTTGATGTGGTTAACGCCGTTGACGATTTTGACGACGAGTGGGTCACAGTAGTCGTCGTTGAAGTAGAAACAGGCGTCGACGGTGAACCTGACGCTGAAGAAGACATTTGGTCAACTTTACCTTTGGAAAGGCTAGAAGACCCTGGTTTTTCCACTGGCACTCCTGAGGTCTGCGGGGAACCAATCTCTGAAAATTGGGAAGAGCATCTGGTCACAGGATATGCATAATATACGTTTTGCAAAGAAGCCTTCTTCAACTGAACCTTCACATTATTCTCTCTCGTTAAATCTTGCTACCAAAAATATCCCTTTCTCTGCAGATATTCACACTTACCCCTCCTCGCCATACCACTGTTCATGTTGGAGGCCATACAAGAGAGATTACCTGTACACCCACGAAATCCCCTAAAGAGAACTACTAATACTGTGCAAACGTAATGTAGAAGAGACCGGATTGTGCCCAACGCAAAAGCGCCACAGAAAATGCAGAGGGGGTCCTAAAGAGACCTACTCATAGTTCAAAGACCCTACAGAAAAGACCATCTTTTGCACTGCTTCCATTTCCTGCACGCTATAGCTTGCCACACATGACATTCACTTACAGACAATCCTTGGTCATAACAGAGACAGAGGCACACTAACACATAATGTCCAACTCTTCTAAATGATGATACAGGGACCAACACACAATGCCAAGTCTTTGGGGGAAAAACTCACTTACACTATCCAAAGGCCCTAGAGAAGAGACAGTTACAAACTGTCACAATATCCTACATAAAATTCATTCAAACAAAGCAAAGATTTTGATGACAAAACTAACAGACCAATGAGAGGAGTGTTGGGAGTCACACTACAGATAAACAGCTCAAGCTTCCAATTATCTGGGCCTTGGAAAAACAGTACACAGCTTGTTAACTCAAACGTCTTTCAGGGGGCTCAGGCAGAAATCTAAAGCAGCGAGACCCACAAAGATACAGAAAAACAAAGTATTGTTTGAACATCAACTTTTGCCTAAAATGCTAAACTACTTACCAGTAACGCCCGCTGCTTGGATGTTCACTGCATGGGTGTCACACTCAAAAGCACTCAGAAAAGGAAATGAACAGGTGATGCAGAAGTCTGACGACTGCCAAAGGAATGGGAGGGGCGAGGCAAACAGATTGAAATAGTTTAAGAATGAGAAGAGCGGGCAGAAGAGAGAATGGGGTGCAAATACTCACTTAGAAGCACCCACCATTTTAAAACCATATCTCTCAGTTGGGGGTCTACATGGTTGATAAGCGGTTGGTATCGGGCAAGCAGTTTAGAGTTCATGGCTTTCCCTCCTTCCGCACGTAGGAAGCAGAGCAATACTTCTTCACTAAGCTCCTCTATTGAATCAATGCAGAGTCAATGATCTTGCAAAGCCAGCTCTGAATCCCAGAGGGCAATCTCCCTGGTTAAATAGAGCAGGTGGCAAAGGAGTTCTCCTCCTATCTCCGACAGATGGAAGACTCAGGCAAATCACCTAAAGCATCTACTGCTCAGAAAACCATCACAGGTGCAAAGGGGACAACCATCTCCAGGCTTCAGCAGACAAGGCGGGGCATCAGGAAACTGCTCTAGATCAAATTTATGCCAGCAAAAAAAAATAATAATAATATGAAGAATTTGTTCACAATGGTGTACCAGCTAAGTTCTAGGGTCAAAACCATGAACCAGCTAATTCCACATCAAAACACAGGTCAGGTGAGACACCCACACTAGTAAAACGATGTATATCATAACCCTCCACGAGCTACCCATGTGCATAAGTACAATTGAGCAGATAAACCCAAGGCTCAGGACCCAGGACGGCAGATTATCCCAATGAGGGCAGAACCCTGGCCCAGACCTATAGGGTTTACCCAATACATTTAAGGGAATACTACGTCAGACATGTACTTTCTAGGGGTCAGAACCATGAGACAGTAAAACACCAAAGGTCAGCTCTCAGCTGCAAGTCAGACTCATGGGCCAGAATCAGAACTATTAATAAAACAACCCCCTGCGAGTCACAGCCATCAGTCAGTTAAACCCGCAGCTCACCCTGAGAGTGTAGCTAGCCAGCCAAGATGGCAGGCGCAAACATTTGAAGCCCCGCTCGACTCACCCCATTATCCTAGACAATCACGCGTTGTGTCTCTGTCTTACCACCCCGTAATCACCGGAGGTGGAGCGGAACTGACCCTCGTTGGCCAGGGAAGTACCCAGACCGAGGGGCGAAGGAGGTGATGCTGGACGGGCCAGCGCGGCCAGGCCTGCATTGCTTAGCACGCACCTTGGGAAGTGAGCTGGGAGTGTGGAATATCTGACAACAGCTGGAGCAGATCAAGAGACGCCAGGCATCGGACGCTGGTAGCACTGGGAGTGCCTAGACGCTCATAGGAGGCAGCCGGGACGTAACTTCAGCTGTGCTGCAGTGGGAGTACCTCACACGGGAGGGGACACGAATCAGGGTGCCGAGGCCGATCGCCGATCCCCGCGAGCAGAAGACGACGCTGGCAACAGCGGAGGGGACATCCAGGTACAGCAAGGCCACAGCCTCAGGTCACAGTACTATTGTGCGCGCTGCCAGGCTTTCACCCGATTTCCAGCTCTTCTTTGCCCTATTCCCATTCAGACCCTCACCAGGCTGCTGCTCCAGTGAGATGGCGAACAGAAAGGAAGTGCCCCTGCTTCGCTGCTCAGTGTCAGAGGCACGGGCGGCATGGAGCGGGCCTGCTCCAGGCGCTGGCCGCCCCTGCTCTGGCCCACCCGGATTTCCCGCCTCACTCACCCCCCCGCTGCTCGGCCAGGAGGGAGCTGTTCAGCCAGTGCGCGGAGCGGCCGATCCTTTGGAAGCCGTCTTGCTGTCTGGGAGGGCGGGAGAGGCAGACACCCGGGAGGGAGGGGCCTCAACAGCTGCACGTCCTTAAACATGTCACCGCATACAGCCCCGTCGGCCGGCCATTTAAACACGCAGGCCTGTCCGCTGCTCCCTCTGCAAAGCACACGGCCTGGGTCCGTACTGGTACAGAGGTGGGCTGGCCTGAGGGGAAACTGGAGCGTTTTTTCTGACAGGGTCCCTGGAAAGCACGCCTGTCGTATTGCAGAGATATCAACCCCAGCAGGAAATCTGTCTCCAACAAGCGCTTGCCATTTGCTCTAAGCCCCGTCCTTTGCAGACTGGGGGGCGTGTTTTTTTTCTTTCTCCCCTCTTCTCCATTGGCTGGAATGTAAACAACGGGCGTGTTTAGGACTGATATTTATACATTTCAACCAATGGAGAAGAATGGGAAACACGCCCCTCAATCAAAAAAAGACGGGGCTTAAATCGTCACTGAAACCTCTTCTCCAATGGCTGGCCAGCATTTAGGAGGCCAGCCAATGGAAAAGAGCGGCGGGGTTAACGCTCGCTACTAAGAAACATAAAAACTTGCCAGCGAGACTGCGCAAGCGCAGCCTATGCTAGCCGAGACCTAAAAAGGTGATTGTCAGGGGGTCCCCTGCTCGGCCCAGGCTGAGCTAACCGATTCTCCGTCTCACCAACAGGCGGACTGCTACGGGCCCTTTAAGAACAGCCTTTACTTTCGTGAGGATGTCCTCGCCCCTGGACCACCTGACTTTGTGGGCCTATCAGGATCAACCTCTCGTGATATGAGGAAGACCCGGAAGACGCCAGCGCTCGTGTGGCCCAGAAGGTCTCTTCGTGGGAGGAGGACGTGAAGCGCCAGGAGAACAACGCAAGCGGGACCGAGGAAGCCGAGACCAACACGACGGGACCGGGAGTCGAGACCAACACGGCCGAGCCCTTCCCGAGAGCCGACACCGGGTGTGGAGAAGGCACCAGGAGGGGACCGGAGGAGAACTAGACGCCGGAAACAGCAGTAGCTGAAAAGCCAGGAGGCCAACATTACCATGTATCGCCCAGCCACGCGAAGGAGGACGCGTGGCTTCTCCAGGTGCGTGCTCGCTTAAGTTCACTGTTAAGATTTAAGAGGGGAGGGACAGGGTAGGAATCAGGAGGGACCGCCTGGGCACCGTGTTTTCTATGCACTATACACGAGTCTCTCTTATAGCTGCCGTATTACTGATGGTGGTGGTTCTGGCTATTCCCTCACACTCCCCTTCCTTGCAACCCTCTAAAAAGCAACCAGCCCACTAAAGCCTCGTTGTTTTCTTTTTTTTATGCGCTGGAAAACCCGGAACCCAACCCAAGGGACTGAACCTGAAGAACCCAGAAGAAGGATCCTGGACCCTTATTCCTTTGTGTTACAAAGTACTTTTGATTCGAGCAACTCAATAAAAAGAGCTAAAACATCGCTCTCCAGTATTGGCTCCTTCCATTCTTGTGACCCAAAGGTGACAGGGATCTAACAATTTAGTAGACAGATCTATTGTAGACAAATGTATAGTCAAAGTTCAAAAGTAACCTTTGTCACTAAATTCTGAACAAGGATATAAGGAAAGAGAAATAAAAATAATGCAAATATTTTTCATCAAAAATAGAGAGCTACCCTTATTATCCCAAGTGGGTCCGGACACAGAACCTGTTGAAATATAAAGTACATATTTTCCTTTTGTTAGCATTGCTTGCAAAAACACCAAAAGATTGTTCCAAACATAAATCCCACTTGGGATTTAAATATGACTCCAACTCCCGTGATTCTTTGTTTCCAGGCCCAGCTGGGCAGGATATTAATTAGAAGGGATTTGTCAGTTGGAGGCGTGTGTTGATTAAATTACTTGTGCTGCACGAAGGTTGTCCCAGTGCTTTTGAAAATCTTGTTGGGAGTGCTATCCAAAAGGGCAACTTGTGAAACTCAATGTATTACGGCCGGCCAGGTCGTGGATATGCACCTTTGCGGATATGAAATGCAAATCCAGTGACATTCTGCGTGAGTGACGCTTTGGAGCAACAAGCGGCGCTTTATGTTTGGAACAATCTTTTGGTGTTTTTGCAAGCAATGCTAACAAAAGGAAAATATGTACTTTATATTTCAACAGGTTCTGTGTCTGGACCCACTTGGGATTTAAATATGACTCCAGCTCCCGTGATTCTTTGTTTCCAGGCCAGCTGGGCAGGATATTAATTATAAGGGATTTGTCAGTTGGAGTGCTCACGGAACGAACTTTGTTTATCATGCTGCCTCTGAAGAAAGAGTGTTAACTCTGAAACGCGTCAGGCAAGGCGTGTGTTGATTAAATTACTTGTGCTGCACGAAGGTTGTCCCAGTGCTTTTGAAAATCTTGTTGGGAGTGCTATCCAAAAGGGCAACTTGTGAAACTCAATGTATTACGGCCTGCCAGGTCGTGGATATGCACCTTTGCGGATATGAAATGCAAATACAGTGACATTCTGCGTGAGTGACGCTTTGGAGCAAAAAGCGGCGCTTTATGATTGGAACAATCTTTTGGTGTTTTTGCAAGCAATGCTAACAAAAGGAAAATATGTACTTTATATTTCAACAGGTTCTGTGTCCGGACCCACTTGGGATTTAAATAGGACTCCAACTCCCGTGATTCTTTGTTTCCAGGCCCAGCTGGGCAGGATATTAATTAGAAGGGATTTGTCAGTTGGAGTGCTCACAGAACGAACTTTGTTTATCATGCTGCCTCTGAAGAAAGAGTGTTAACTCTGAAACGCGTCAGGCAAGGCGTGTGTTGATTAAATTACTTGTGCTGCACGAAGGTTGTCCCAGTGCTTTTGAAAATCTTGTTGGGAGTGCTATCCAAAAGGGCAACTTGTGAAACTATATATATATATATACACACACACACACACACCCACACACACACACACACACACACACACACACACACACACGGAAACATATGCATGAATATGCGTATAATGTGGACATATGTATGTTTACCATATAAAAGCACCCTTTTGGACGGTGGGTAGTGCTACAATAATGTTACATGCAATACTAGTCAAAAGAGCAAATATTCAAACATGAAACATGCTATACATGTAAAATACATAGAAAGCAATAAAACCTCTCTTGAAAGAGGCTTACCACCTTAAGACAATAGGTTTCTTAACACTGCTTGTCCCACTGATGCGTCAGCACTCTGTGATGACTCCAGGCAGTAATGCTTTGCAAACGTGTACGTTGTTTGCCACGTAGCAGCTCTGCAGATTTTATCACGTTGCACTCCGGCAAAAAGAGCAGTTGATGTTGAAACTGTTCTTGTGGAGTGCGCTTTCACAGTCCTTGATAAAGGCTTGCCAGCCTTGTCATGACAAAATTGAATTGCACTCGCTATCCACCTGGCTATGGTAGCTTTAGAGACTGCAGTGCCTTGACCGGTATGACCATAAGCTATAAATAGCTGATTCGATTTCCTTAAGTCTTTAGTTCTGTGCAAATAAAATTTAAAACATCTCTTGAGGTCCAAGGTGTGTAGTGCTCTTTCAGCAGGCTTGAAGGGGTTAGGAAAGAAAGTCCTCAGAATGACTGGCTCATTCTAATGGAATTGAGTAGGGACCTTAGGAATGAACTTGGGTTCATTCTTAGAATGACCATTTGATCAGTTAATCGCAAAAATTGATGGGAGATAGTGAAGGCCTGTATCTCACTAACTCTTCTTGTCGAAGTAAGTGCTAGAACAAGGGCAACTTTCCTGGTCAAGTACTTCAATTCTGCCTTGAGAATGGGCTCGATGGTTGTTTTAGCAACTGAGACAACACCACATTACGCTGCCATTCTGGAGGTGGAGCTTTAATGGGCGGGAAAGCTCTACATATTCCCTTTAATTGTTTTACCACTGTTGATGACTATAAAGGTGGAGTATGTGGCAATCATCTGTATCGTGAAATAGCAGCCAGATGAACTCACACTGACAAGTGTGAAAGGCAGGATCTTGCTAGAGAAAGCAAGTAAGGCAGAGAGAAATGGATCTATTTACGTACGTTTGCACCATATGCAGAAGCGTTTATACTTAAGCTTGTAAATCTTGCTGGTACTTTCAGCTCTAGATTTGCCAATAATGTCTTTGGTCAATGTTTAAGTCTCTAAATTCCAAGAACTCAGGAGCCACGCATGCAGCTGCAGAGAAGCTGGCTCTGGGTGACGCAATTGGCCCTTGTTCTGTGTCAACAGCGTTGGCGTCGGAACCAGACGGATGGGCTGTGATTCTGAGATGAGCAGTTCCATATACCAGTGTTGTCTGGGCCACCTGGGGGCTATCAGAAGGATGCGGCAACGCTCCCCTTTCATCTTTGTGAGGATCCTTGGTATTAGAGGTATGGGGGGGGGAAGGCGTATGCATAGATCCCTGACCATCACATCAAAAGGGCATTTCCCCGAGAGTTTGGGAGAGGGAATCTGCTTGCATAGAATCAGAATTTGGAGTGGAGGTGGGTCGCAAATAGATCCAGCGCCGGTTTGCTCCAGATTGCAAATATTTCATCCAGCTGTGCTTGTTCCAGCTCGTCCTGCTTAAGGTATCCACCAAGGTATACCGCAGACCCGGGACATGTGCTGTCAGGGAGGGGGAACGTCGTTTACGACGCAACTTTTAGCACGCAGTGCTATTACAACGCGGTTTTTAAATCGCATTCTATTACAACGCATGACTCTGGGGGGCGCTCAAGGATAGGGAATACTTTTAATTTACTTTCCAACACCTTCCCTAGTGTCAACGGGGACTTGTGTTGGAATAGTAAATTAAAATATTCACTATCCAACACCCCTTTCTGTTATGCGTTGTAAAAGAATGCGGTATAAAAACCGCGTTGTTACAGCATGCGTGCTAAAAGCATGCGTTGTAACAACATACATCCGTCAGGGAGATGTGGTGGAGCGTCAGCCAGTTCCTAACTGCTGCACATCCTGTGACAGAGAGAGATTGTGTGCCTCCTTGCTTGTTGATGTAAAACATGCTTGTGGTGTTGTCCATCCGGATCAACACCAAAGACCCTTGTATTCGAGGAAAGAAAGTCCGAAGAGATAGGAAAATGGCTTTTAGTTCCAGTCTGTTTATGTGCATCTGCCGCTGAGCTAAGAACCACTTCCATTGTACTTGTAAGTCCTGCAAGTGTCCTCCCCAGCCTTCCATAGAAGCATCTGTTGTTACTACGTAATCTAGGATGACTGGAAGAAAAGACTGGCCTTGGGACAGATGTGAAGTCTGGATCCACTATCTTAGGGCCTCCTTTATCTGAGAAGTGATGATGATTACGTTGTCGAAAGGGCCTGAAGTCTGAATCCATTGAAGTTGCAGTTCCTCTTGAAGAGGTCTCATGTGCAAACAAATTAGCGGCACAAGATCTATTGCAGAAGAGATCATTCCCAGTAGAAATTTTAACACTCACAGAAAAGCACTTTTTTCGCATAGCTAGGGTGCTAATGCCCGTAATCTCAGTTGTCTTTCTTCGGAAAGGAAAGCTTTGTTCTGGATGGTGTACAGCTTGGTCCCCAGAAATGTTGTTATCTGGTTTGGGAAGATTGAGGATTTCTGCTAATTGACTGAGAGACCCAGCTTGGAAAAAGGATAGGCAATCCTTCCTTTCATTCTCCACTAGGCGAGAAGATGGTGCCTTTAGCAGCCAGTCATCGAGGTAAGGTAATACCTGATGAAAAGATAAACAACCCTGTACACTTCCATGTATTAAATGCATGTACATGACATTATTATTGATCCATATTCACAGTGAGTTAGATTTACAATAAGCAATTGTTTTCCCAAGTGAAGAAAAAAGTTGATAAGATCTTGCGTTGTTAATTCTTTATTCATGTCCTTTAAAATTTAAACCGCCAATGCGTTTCGTCCTCAATCTGACTTATTCAGGGCTTAAAATGTAAAATGTACTCATTCGCATAGTTGTTGCCAGCCTATTAAGTCAATTGATTTGAAAGCTATGTATGTTCAAGTATATATCTTGTAACAGTTCGGAAGCTCATTGATAAAAGTGTATCGATGAAGGTCTCCATGAGGTCATCTGGTTCAGCAAAGGATCTTTTAAAATCATAAAGGAAACAGTCCAACTGGTGCACCACTGTAAGAAGATGAAGTCTACTAGCGGCCCTATCCATAATGTTGTGAAATCCTCCGATATACTCCGGAGGTAAATCCGAGGGATGATGAGGTGGGGGGGACGGTGTTGGAGCTATGTAGTCATCCCACTCATCCGCTGGTGAAGTAGGGTCTGGAATTTCCCCTTCTTCCTGCTCTTCCTCTGATGTAGTAGGGTCTTCTCTGGGAGGCAGAGAAGTAATGGGACATGGTGCCATAGCAGGAGTAGTCAGAGGTGGAGGCAGCGGTGCTTGTGGAGCCACCGGCAGAGGTGGAGGAGTTGTAACAATATCCTCCTGGGAAGGAAATCTTTTATAGTCTGCCAACATATTATGGAGGTCTAGAATTAACGCCGAATGGAATTGCGAAGGCTAGTGCCTAGGCTGCTGAAAGTATTGTTGGTACTGAACAGGAGGGGCCTGGTAATGGTAATACTGCTCTTCATCTTCATATTCATCCTCCTCCTCCTGATATTTAACATTGAGTTCAGAAGGACTACATGTGGCTCTAAACTGGCCTTCATCATCCGAATCCTCAACATCCAAAAGATGGCTTTGAGGTAACAGGGACATTTTTGGTGTCTTGATTTGAGGTTACGCAGATTGTAGAAATGGAGTTGATGGAGCTGCTAGCCTCGTCGACGACGGAGAAATTTACGACGCTGACGGGGTTGTCGACGGTAAAGTAGTGATAGTCGATGGTAGGGACACAGCCGGTGAGATTACCGTCGTTGGGACATCTTCAGTGGTCGACGGTGGTGTTGTAGACTGTGGCGTTTTCGTTGACAATGGTATCCTTGTCGACGATGGAATCTTCGTCAACGGTTTCTTCGCCGTCATCGATGACGATGGTGTCACGTCGATGATAGCTTTATTGATTGGATGGTCGACGATGAAGACTTTGCTCTGGTAAAGGTAGCATCGACGGTAAGGGAACTTTAATACTTGCTGTTGATGTGGTTAACGCCGTTGACGATTTTGACGACGAGAGGGTCACAGTAGTCGTCGTTGAAGTAGAAACAGGCGTCGACGGTGAACCTGACGCTGAAGAAGACATTTGGTCAACTTTACCTTTGGAAAGGCTAGAAGACCCTGGTTTTTCCACTGGCACTCCTGAGGTCTGCGGGGAACCAATCTCTGAAGAGACCTTAGGCTGTTTCTCCTTTTTTCGGGATTCCTTAGACATATTAGAGACTTTAGAATGTTTCCTTCTCTCTTCAGGCTGACCCTCAGGCGACCTGTGCCTCTTGGCTGACATAGAGGACGTGTCGCTATCCACATCTGAGGCAGCAGACTGCTTCTTTTTCAGCCAGATTAGAAGTCTTCCTTCTCTATCCCTTAAGGTTTTGGTGCATTCTTTAGTCTCATGGCTGGGATAGAGACAATATAGACAGTCCTTGTGTGCATCGTCCACATGCACTGTCTTCTTCCCACAGGATTTACAGGCTCTAAACAATCCTATTTTATCAGACATTCTTCTATAAGAAATCTGAAAGAAACTTATCTGAGAAAGTGGAGAAAACAGAGCAGAGCTCAGGGAGACTCCCTTACACAACGAAGTGCGGTGAAAATCTGAGGGACTCAGCCTCTCTGGGGAAGGTTCTAGAGGGTGCAGGTTGCTAATTGGCTGATTTTTCACTTTGGATCTTTTTGTAAAAGGAGACTAATAGGTTATAGAATATATGGTTGCTACCATAATAGCCTATGGAAAGGCACTAATTTTTACCTACTACTTTGTTATTTATGTACCGTGGGACTCCCACTACGACGGCGGGGAATGATTCAGGCATGTGAATCCATGAAAGATACCCCAATACTTGATAAAGAGGCAATACACCAGGCTCAAGCCTTGCTCTTAGATACACTCAAGTACAACGTGGTGAGACACTCTTTTAGTGTCCTTAGGGAAATTATCCCCCAAGCCCTAGTACAAGTCCTACTATCTACCTACTGCTAATATCCCCATAGAGAAATGGGAATTGGATGAGGTAGGTATACTCACATAATGTGACATGCTTCCTCATTTACCACCTCGTCCCACCCTTGTGAGATGATACTACCAGGGGGGGGGGGGGGGGGGGCTGACCTGAGGGAGTTCTTAGGAATTATTTATGTTCTCTGGATAAAATACTAGGATCCAGTTTAAAAAAAATTGAAAACCTTAGGTTAAGCCACAAACTATCCTTTATTCAGGTAGTATTCTAGGCTTCAGTAAAAATTACCATAAGGTAGTCTCAGAGGTCCTACGTGGTTATTATGCCACTTACTTACTGCTGAGTTAATAGACCTGCTGGAAAAAAGGGTGGAGGAGTGGCTGTTATTATCCACAACACCCATAAATTTACAACACTCCCCTCTCTTGTTTTGACCTCCACGGAGAATATTGTTTTAAAGACTGACACCGATAGCAGAGCAATATTAGTAGTTCTGATTTATCGGCCCCCTCAATCGATGCCCAGCTTCCCAGTATCACTGGCCGAACAAATGGCCCCTCTTTTAACAAACTACTCCAAAGTTGTCCTAATTGGGGACTTTAATCTTTGGTTTTATGATATTGAGGCAGACCCACAGGCTGCAGAAATGAAGGACCTACTCTCTGACCTTAATTTAACTCAACATATTCACTCTCCTACCCATGAGAAAGGCCATAGTCTAGACCAAATATGGTCCTATAATACATCATTAACCACACCTTCCATAAAGCCTTGTGTTTGGTCTGATCACTTTTTTATTCATTTTACAATCACTGTCGACACGAGCATGAAACAGTTATCTCAGACTGGTGGGAAAACTAGGAAATGGACGGGTATTGACACACCGGCTTTTCTTGACACCTTGGCCACCACCCTGCCCTCACTGACCAAAGATATTGATGTCATGGAAGAGACCTTTTCTAACTGGATCCAAATGGCAGTGGATATTCATGCACCTTGCGTGAACTTCTCTCGCTCACGCCCCAATGATGCACATAAATTGTTCACTTCACAACTGAAGACTCTAAAACTCGAAGTCCGCCAAAAAGAAAGGAAGTGGAGGACTAGGTATCTACCACATGACAAAGCGATTTATTGCTTGGACCGGAAGAACTATCAAAAAACCATTTTAAAACACAAAGCTACTTACTTTTCAGAATAAATGTTACATTCACAGAACAAATCCAAAGATGTATTCAGTATAGTGAATGATCTTTGTAACAGTGACAGAACAAACCCCCCGGTCACTCCTTCACAAGAGCTTTGCGATTCTTTAAATCTCTTTTTTACAGACAAAATTACTACTTTAAAAAAGAGTATACTTAATCTTCCAGTCCCTGCTCCTTTGGATGACAGCTACCACAACACTACTACATTAGATACATTTCCTCTGATTGACACAAAAATATTGTCTGATCTATTAGTACGTGTTAAATCCGGATCACCCAATGACATCTGTCCCCCACACATATTTAGAGAGGTAGGACTAGCCATTCCCCAAGTTGTACTCCCATTGTTGAATGAGTCACTTATACAAGGCAAGGTCCCTAGTAGTTTTAAGAACGCCCTGCTCATCCCACTGATTAAAAAACCAGGAGCAGACCCACTTGATCCGATAAATTATAGGCCTATATCCCTTTTACCTTACGCATCTAAAATTCTGGAAGCCTATGTCTCCTCCAGCCTGTCCAAGTTTATTGAAAAATCTGAATACTTGGAACCAAACCAGGCTGGTTTCGGTCCCTGTCATTCGACGGAGGCCGTGATCCTGGCTGTTCAAAACACTTTAAGATCCAATGCTGATAGAGGCATACATCAGGCCCTAGTACTCCTTGACCTGTCGGCCACGTTCGACATGGTTGATTATACCATTCTTGTCAACCGTGTCGAACAGGCCGGCCTGAGGGGACCTGCCTTAAATTGGATCACCTCCTTTATAACAGGACGCTCGCAATCAGTGAGACTTGGCACCTTCACAGCTCCCAAAATTCCTGCCACATGTGGGGTCCCTCAAGGATCCTCATTATCAACTTTATTATTTAATCTTTACCTCCGCCCATTACTTCACTCTTTAAGGAACTCCAAAGTTACCATCTACAACTATGCGGATGATCTCCAACTTGTCTTCCCTCTTAACACTGCAGACTCCGAGACAGAATTCCAGAACACTATGACACATATCAGAGGTGGATGAACCTTAACCATCTAAAACTTAACCCAGGCAAGACAGAGCTGATCTTGCCTGGGAAAACTGAACTGTGCTGGGGCCCATGTTTTTGGCCATCTGACATGGGAGCCCCTCTCACAAAATCCCTCTCTGTTAAAAGCCTGGGGGTCACGTTGAGTGCAGATCTCTCTCTGAAAGGACAAGTTGGATCAGTAGTCGCCGCTAGTTTTTTCCAACTTAAAAAAATAAAAAAATAGCCCAGTTCCTGACACAATCTGCTCTTATTCAGGTAGTCATTGCCCTTGTTCTTTCCCGACTGGATTTTTCCAACAGTCTCAATCTGGGACTCCCAGTAGGCCAGTTGAAAAGACTTCAGCTTGTTCAAAATCAAGCAGCTAGGCTGATTTGCAGACAATCTAAATGGCAGCCCATAAGACCTGGCGTGGGAAGATTACATTGGCTACCTGTAAAACAAAGGGTTGAGTTCAAGACTGAATGTATTATTTTTAAAGCCTTGCAGGACACAGGCCCAAAATTCATCAGGAAACTTGTCTCTAGGTACAACCCTTCATGAAACCTCCGCTCTGCGCACAAAAGTTTTTGGGTTGTCCCTTCCTTTAATAAAAAACGTCTGGGGGGCAACTGTTTCGATCATCTTGCAGCCACCTTTTGGAATTCTCTTCCCCTGCCTATAAGGCAGAGCCCTGATCTTCTTACTTTCAGACACTCTCTCAAGACTTGGCTTTTTAAACAGGCTTACTGTTAGAGTATTAATTTGTGTTATGTTTCTCTCCGATAGCGCCATGAAGCCTACGGGCGTACGTGCGCTTAATAAATAAATTTTAACATAACATAACATAACATGAGTTGTCATGCCAACATTTTTCCGCCCCTTCACTAGAGCCTACATGTCTTGGGCATTCATCAGGGCTGGATATATGTATTCCTACACCATAAGCAACGTCGAGAGGACCAACCTCTGTTCAAACAATCACCAGGAGTTAATACCTATTTATGGGAAAGCGACAACAAACATAACTATAGCAGTGGTAGTAGGAGACAGAGTCTTAGAAACCATAATGGTCTCAGTTTCCATTATGGTCATATCTTAGGCGGTGGCGTAACAAAACTTGAGGGGGCCCATTGCAAAGAACATGGAGGGGGGCTGTTGGACTTGGGCCTTTTTGGCAGGTTCACCCCTAAACTTTTCGCCTTAAGCCCCTGACATAGTGGCAGTGATTGTAGGCCTCTGCGCACTTTAGCACTGTGGCACAGTGTAAAGTGCGTACGCACTGACTGCGTGTGGTGAGACGGGCCTGCCCTCCCATAGGAATGCATGGGGGATATGTGTCTCCATGGTAATTCCTGATATGAGGGGAGTGCAGGGTCAAGTTTAGTATGTTCAAACTCGAGAGAATAAATGCTGCGCAATAGTGTGCACAGATTTATTGTGGTTAGTTTAGAAATGCCACTTTTAGAAGTTGGCATTTCGGTGTGCTGTGAAATGCCTGTCTGGCTTGTGAGTGACAGGTGCTGGTGTGGCTGGCTCCAGGAGCCAGGATGAGTCTGCCCGGTGGTGAATCGGGAGATCTGCATGAAGGTGGGAGGGAGGAGTTGCACCTGAAACCTGAATAGGGCTGTGCTTTCCCTCCACAATGCTGGCTCCACCCCCTGTGGTGCGTCTCATGTCCCTGGCCTGCCCTGTGAAAGGGAGAGAGGAGCTGAGCAAAACAAAGTGCTTATGAGCTCCCCTCAACCAGTTGTATCTGGTTCTCCCATTGCCTACACTTTGAGAACAAAGACAAATGGTGTATAAAAGAAGGGGCTGTGACCCCATGAAATTGTTCTGTACCTGGGTGCTGAATCTGCCAGTGGTGTGCTGCTGCTGTGGCCAGGGGAGGGCTTGCCCCAGGATACCTTAAAGACTTTATTTGCTTTGGGACCCTTCTGCTTGCCTGGGATGACAGGAGGACTTTCCTTTGCTGGGAGCTGTTTGCTCCACCACTTTGCCCCAGGACTGCTTGTGTTCTGTTGATTCCTGGGAGCACTATCTGTGATTTTCCCCCAGGAGAGGGAGAGCTTGGGGGCTGCGCAGCGCTGCAGCCCCTTTAAGAGGGAATCCCCAGCGTTGGGTTATCCCCGAAATTACCTGCAATGCGGGTGCTCACCCCACTTATTTAATTATATTTATGCATGGGTGCCCACTCGCGACTTTGCCCTTAATTAAAGTGGGTGCCCATCGCTGTATATTTTTAATCTCGAAGGAGCCTACCCCTCGTTTGCCGCCGCAATAGTAAATCACCACCGCAGCCCTGTTCGGCAACACCGGAAGCCAGGCAGGCCAGCCCGGAAGAGGCCAGCGTGAGTCCCAGGCTCGAGGGAGAGCCCCGCGGTAGAAGCAAAAGCAGGAAAGCCGCGGGTCCCAGGAGGGGGCCTGGGTGAAGATTGCAGGAATCAGGGGGCTCCAGGGAGTCCAGGGAAGCCCCGTGATAGAGGTTCTGCCGTCCCCATGGAGAGGAGTACCCAGCGAGCAGCCCGTTGAGTAGGAAAGGGCTGGGGTGCTCCGTGGGGACTATTGATGGTGCCTGATCAAGGCACAGTGTGTTGTTCGCTCCTGAGCGTCCCCGTCTTGAAGCGGGCGCTCCAACGTGGCCATGGTTGTTTTAAGGGCCAGAAAGGCCCGTGAGCATTTTGTAAGTGCCCCAGTGTGGGGCTGATCTACACAGTGGCACCGCAGTTGCGGGCCGCTGCAACATCAGTGGCATATATTCATTTTAAGAGCCAGATAGCTCAAACTGGGGGCACAGTGAATTCCAGAGCCTCCTAGGCTCCAACGAGGTCACAGTTGTTTCCAAATGGCTCCAACATTTTGTTAATTATTTACCAAGGGGACACATCATTGTTTACAGGGCCAGAGGGGCCCGTGTCCTTTCCCCAGTGCTTGGGGGCATGTTTATTTTCAAAGCCAGATGGCTCCAACGCTTGGCACATTTGTTTCAAGGGCCACTGAGAGCCAACGCCTCATTTTTCACATTCACATCTGCCCAGCAAGTAGTGGGCAGCTGCACCGTTTAGGCCTTGCTTTATTTTAGGAGACATGCTGAATTTAGGAATGAGACGCACTCCTTTGCCCCCATCTGCACAGCAGCGCAGCACTTAGTGCTAGCTGCTACGTTTAAGCCTGCACAAGGTGCGCACCCTTGACTCTTGCTGCACAGGCAGCGCGCCCTGACTTTGGACCTAGGGCATTTGAGCCCCTTAGAGATGCCCAGTTGGCCCGGGGGACTATTAGGTTTGTAGGGCGCCAGGCCCTAGTGTGATTTATGTAGGTGCTAGGAAGGGCAATGTCTATGATATGTTTTATGCACCTTGATTTAAGCTTATAGATGTGATTTTATGATTATGAGGTTTTGCATACTGTGTTATGTTTTATTGTATTCCCTACTGTGGTCTAGGTTTGATTTATTCCCTACTGCAGTTTATGTAAATGAGTTTATTTCCTAATGCGAGTTATGTTTAGGAGATTATGTTATGTTATCTTTATTTGTAGCGCGCATGGATACTTGTGAGTGTCCCGGTGTAAAGCCTGCAGAAAGGGTGAGAGAATCTAATCAGCGAAAAGATGTGTTTAAAATTTTTTTTTAAAGGCAGCTAGGTCCTGCAAGTTACGAAGAGCAAGAGGCAGCGCATTCCATGCAACAGCGGCCAGTCTTGCCAGCGAGCTGCCACCTCGCCTCTGATATTTGAATCAGGGGACCTGAGCAAGGCAATGGGATGAAGAGCGCAGCTGTCTAGCTGGAACTTAGAAAAAGAACCGTTTTTGTAGGTAGATTGGACCAAGACCAGGCAGAGCTCGATGGGCCAAAACTAGTGCTTTAAACTTCACCCAAGACACCATAGGCAGCCAATGCAAAGATTGCATGTGATATCGCACGCTGCTCTTGGTGGACACACCCAAAAGAAGTCTGGCTGCCGCATTCTGGACCACCTGGAGCTTTTTTTGCAGATATCCTGGGATGCCTATATAAAGAGCATTGGCATAATCAAGCCGGGATAAGGTAAGTACACACGTGACCACTTCTGTCGCTGCTTGGGGAAAGAGAGGAAAAAACTTCCTCAGGGTCTTGAGAAGACCAAAACAGTCACCAGACAACTTCTTAATAGGACATCAGAAGGAGAGGCTCTCGTCGAACCACACCCCTAAATTCTTGTCCGGCTTCCAGGCAGAGGTGGGCAGGGGAAACTCTGGATGCCAAAGAGATTCTCGAAAATTCAGCGGGAATTTCCCAAAAAGGAGAATCTCTGACTTCTCCTCATTACATTTTAATTGGGCAGCCGGCAACCATTTAAAAATGGAAGAAAGACAGTGGTGAACCGAGGCAACTGACTCATCACTATCTTCCCACGTAAAAAGAAGTGGGTGTCGTCAGCATAATCCATCACCTTAGCCCCCAAACTCTCGGCCATACTAGACTAAAGGAGTCATATAAATGTTAGAGAGAAGGGGACCAAGGTAGGAACCCTGGGGAACTCCCGTGGTCACAGGCTGTAAAGAGGAGGAGAAAGGAGGGATCCAGTTCTGCTGAGCCCGCCCTTCCAAGAAAGATCTAAGCCAGTTCTAGGCCGTACCTGAAACACCGATCCCAGAAAGTCGTGAGAAAAGAAGAGAGTGCGGGACCGTGTCAAACGCCACTGAGAGGTCGAGCAGAATCAATGCTGCCTTTTCCCCGGCATCCAGACACTCCCGAATAGCCTCAACGACTTCCACCAGGACCAATTCAGTACTATGGGCGGTCCGGAACACAGACTGTGCTGGATGCAGAATGCCTTCTCTCTCAACAAATGCCGTAAGTAGTCTATTGATGACCTTCTCAGACACCTTGGCCAAGCCAGGCAGAAGAGAGATAGGCCGGTAGTTCCCTGGATAAAGAGGGTCTAACAATGTTTTTTTTTTAAAGTGGCAGAATGTTAGCCTGTTTCCGCACTACTGGGACTCTGCCTGTCTGGAGGGACAAGTTGATAATACTGTTCACCTCTACATTAATCAACCCTGCAGCCGTCTCTAGCAGTTTAGCAGGACACGGATCCGAGGGTGAACCATATTTTAAACTCTTAAGAATTTTAAAAGTGTCAAGAAGGTCCACCGGCTTGAAAACATCCAAACAATGTTTAAGATCAGCCGGTGGGGGCAAACCACTTTCCTCAGTCCCAGTGCCCCCAGTTGAAAAAGTCGCCTGAATAGTGCAAATCTTATCCAAGAAGAAGTTCGACAGGGTGTCGCACCAGGAGGCAGAGGTAGATGAGATGGTAGCTTGAGCCAAGAAGCTCTGAACAACCGCGAAGATTTCTTTAGCGTTGTTATTAGCAGAGTCAATCCGATTTGAAAAATAAAGACTTTCAGCTGATTTTATGGCCCCATAATAGACCTTCTGCTTGGTTCTGAGCTTCAGCTTGGCTGTGGGGCAGTAGTCACTACGACGCCACACCCGCTCGAAAATCTTACATTCATGTTTAAGTGTTTTAAGTTCCTTGCTAAACCAGGGTTTAGACTGGGATTTCCTAGACAACCTAGGAGAGCACTGAAGGGCCAGTGCGTCCACTGCATTAGCATCCCAATTGGTGAGCCCATCAAGACGATCCTCAAGGTTGCCTGAGAGGGTAGGTCTAGATGTTTCCAACACTTGATTGAGCGCGCCAGGGTCAATTCTGACAAAAGCCGGTTTGCCGAATGAACGCGTCACAGGCTCAACATTCGATACATCCCAAGAAAAGTATGTCATGAAATGATCAGACCAGGAAACTGGACATGGGTCAGCAATCGAGTTGGAAAAATTAGAGCATATTGGGTACAGTATGTGGCCAGCATGATTGGTAGGGGAACTAACCTGTTGGTCGAGCTGGGCCAGAAGTAGAATATCCAGGAAGTAGCAAGTGTCCTTGGCCTCAACCTGGTCAAGGTGGATATTGAGATCCCCTAAAACAATGTAGTGAGAGTCTATGTTATCCCCACATGCCTGAGTAACAGGTCCCACCGGACTGGGAGGCCTGTAAAGCAAAGGACCTCCCAAGGTAAAATGATCTGAGAAACGAATACAAAAATCTAAAGCCTCGCAGCCTCCCCAAAGGCTCACCACCCCCCTGCGTAACTCTCATTTATCCTTGTAAAAAATGTCCAGCCCCCCGCACTCCCTCCTTCTGGGCGGTCGGCCTTAACAATCTTCTATCCCTCCTGTGTGGCGAGGGTAACAACGGGGTCTGACGTAGAGTCAAGCTATGACACCGTAATAAATAACAGATCTAACGAATTATCGTCAAGGAGATCGAAAACCTCCGCACGATGTTTCGTAAGGGGCCGTACATTGATTAGTGCTGCACTAATGGGAGGGGTGTGAGGGAGGGGGGCAAATTAGGATGTAAAGAAGGGGGGCAAACTTGACTAAAACTAACCTGTCTCTCTCCCATCCTAAAATGACAAACCAGGCATATATTGTTGCATTCTAAAGAAACTTCCCTGTTACCTAGGTGGTGGGAAATGTTAGAATTCCAACCCAGCCTAACATCCCCTGAGTAACGTATTCTAACCTCCGGACCTGGTGCCTGCCGGGCAGCATTGCTGGCGCTGGCCGCATCCGGGACGCCTTTGGCGTACCAGCAGCGCATCCGCGCCGCCCGCATTTAAATATCCCCATGGCACCAAAAGACTAGAGTGCGCACTGCCTAAAGATGGCGCCTCTAGTTGTCAAGGAGGTGGACTAGGAAGTGACTGCCAGGCTCCCAGACCCATCAGAGAATATCGGAGTACAAAAGAGCCCCTACCCTTCCAAATTCCCCAATTGCTAACAACAGTTTCCCCTTTCAGGTGCAATACATTAAAAATATAGTAAAATATTTGTTTGTTTCTATTTTAAAAAAACGAAATCAGCGAGTGAAAGCAATTTAGCAGTAGAGATTACACAACCCTTCCAGGCCAGGAAGGATTATGGTCTACTTTGTTTAGGATTATGAGGTTGGCGCAGAATAGATTTCTCGCCTTATGTGATACTGTGCATGATATGATTTATGTTTCAGGTTGATGCGGAGTATAGTGTCTGCCAGTGATTACTGGTTGTGTTCTAAGTTCATGATATATTATTACTTTTACTATTATTACCAAGTGATGATTCTGACAGCGGCCTACGTGGCTCTGTCATGTGTAACGAATCCCCTGTAAACATTGCCCAGTGCCAGTTGGCACAGTCTATATTGTGTGATTACCATCTAATGTGTTTTATGATAATACAAAGGCTATTTTTATATGTAACCTTGTGTGGAGTTCCTTTTGTGGTGTGCCTAGTATGCTGTTACTGTGTGTGTTGTGCAAATGCTTTACACATAGCCACCGGGATAAGCCTAACTGCTCGTGCCAAGGTACCCAGGGGGTGAGCAGGGTATATCTTTGGCGTGTAACTCCCTTTCCCTGACTAGAGTTGTGGTCTCTGCCTGACTTTGGCACAAGCCTTAGCCAACCAGGGATCCCCATTTCTAACAGGGGTCCCCACGTTGCAGGGTCTTTTCTTACACCACTGATCTTAGGGTAAAGTACAATGGCACTACTGCATATTAAAAACTTACACCGTAAAAGCGGGAACAAACAGGCACAAGTGACATAAAACATTAATTAATTACACCCATGGTGGTAAACAACACACGTAAGTGAAGGAGAACCATATATAATCCTGGCATTTACCTAGTACCAGGGGGCCAGTTGCCTTTTGGTCTGTTCAGAGAGGGTGCCTCCTATTGTTGCACCTTAATAGGTGTGATCACATAGTAGCACCGTGAAGAAGGGGTTTTCCTACCGTGCCTCATCGAACATCCGACTGGTACTGTAAGGGTTGTAGCAGCATCTGTTTCTATTTAAAACAAGCATTGGCATAGCCAATAGGTCTCGCCTTTGGGACCTTATAAGTGTTTAGCCATGCAGCACATTATCACCTAACGGGCAGATTTCTGTAATGGAACTAGTACTAATTTAAAGTGCTTTGATACCTTCATTTGCGCTACATGTGCTTAGTGTAGTGATGTAAGGGCAGTGGCATGGTGTGGAATGTCGTGGTGAGTTGTGATATGATGTGTGTTGGTGGGATGTGTGTGTGCAATGTGTTTTGCTGGTGTGTATGTTGGTGGTATATGTAAGTTTACATTCCTTAAAAAAACTATTGTAATGACATTAATTATGTGTGTAGTGTGATGCGGTTAGTGTCTTTTGTAATGTATTTAAAATTAAATACATTGTTTTGTTAGTTGTGTGTTATTTATCTATATTTACTGCTCAATAAAATATGAACCTATGGGCGGGCTGGAACATTGTTCAAGGTATTTCCACCGAAAACAAAGTGAATGCTCCATGTTGTACTTACTGTACTGGAAATGCTTGTAAATGAAAGCCAACGTAGTTATCTATTTAGCAGTGAAACTTATAAGTGTTTGCTCATTACCTTGCAACCCGTACCTTTATTTAGCTTGCAAATTCAGTAAGTGAGGAAGGGGGCGGGAGTAAAGACAGCAGGGACAATGGGAGGGGGGCGGGAGTTAAGAGATTACGGACAATGGGTGGGCGTGCGGAAGTAAAGAGATCACAGACAACGGGTGGGCGGGCGGGAGTAAGGAGATCACGGACAACGGGTGGGCGGGAGTAAAGAGATCACAGACAACGAGTGGGCTTGTGGGAGTAAAGAGATCACCGACAACGGGTTGGCGGGAGTAAAGAGGGCACGGACAACGGTGGGAGTTAAGAGATCACGGATGAAGTGTGGGCCGGCGGGAGTAAAGAGAGCACGGATAACAGGTGGGCGTGCAGGAGTAAATAGAGCACAGACAACGGATCGGTGTGTGGGAGTAAAGAGGGCACGGACAACGGGTGTGCGGGCGGGAGTAAAGAGGGCACGGACAATGGGTGTGGGATGGTTGTAAAGTGGGCACGGACAACTGGTGGGTGGGCGGGAGCAACAGGGTACGGACTGTGAGAAGTTGGCCCGATATGCAACGTTCGCTATTCTAGCGACCGCTATGTATCGTTCCAACGACCCTTATGGTGTTTGGTTGTAAGTCAACCTATAGACCAGCTATCCTAGTAGCGTGGATACGAGCAGTCTAAGGCTAAAGACTCGAGAGGGCGCGTTAAGCCAGCTGTTTACCACACATGTACCCCTTGAACACCCAGTGAAAGGACACCACACAAGTGTTATGAAAATAAACAGTATATTTATTAAGAATCACAACAGCCCTGTTCTCTTTATGAGGACAGGGTACTAAGCACAAACCAAATCTCTTTAGCAAATACTTCAAGTGCACAGTTTAAAGACAAGTGTCCGAGGACACGGAAAGGTTAAGGCAAGTCGGAAGCGAGGGACTCGGGACCCTAGAGTAAGGAGGCTATGCAGGCACCGAAATGCCGAGTTACCTAGCCACGAGGGCTGCGGCTGCACAAGTCTTACAGGCGTCGGGGTCTTCGCTGACGAGCCAGGAGCCGGAAGAAAAAGGAGTTGCTGGCCGGCGACCAGTGTTGTATAGTTCGTAGAGATTGATGAAACCTGAAAGCAGAGGGGACCAAGTTCGTACTACTAGCCAGTAGTCAGAGGGTACCAGGAAGGCACCAGTTGGCCGTCACCTCGACCAGGTGAGTGGGCGACGCTAGGCTCTGCAGTCTCACGGACCAGGAGGCGTTGTCGGCGACCACGGTGGAGGTGCGAGCTGTCCCACGACGGATGTCGCTGTCGGCGTCTTGGGTGGACCAGGAGGGTCCGGGGTGCTTCTCAAAAGATGGAAGCAGGGGCCAGTCTGGAGCAACCAGACCGGCAGTGTTGATTCTTGGTCGTCGTCACAGAAGGGCACAAGCCAACGGCAAGTGACCAGACAACGTGCTGAGCAGCGAGCAGAAGGGCCCCACGCAGATCGTGGAGTTGCTGGGAGACTGCACTTCGGTGCTGGAGCGGCTCAGGGTCGGGGCTTCTCGGACCCCAGAGCACTCACCAGAGAGTTACCTCGATGGTCGTGCTGGTTTTTAAGAGCGTGCAGGTTCTGATGATGGCCGGTCCCTCGAGGTCTCGTCGCACCCACAGATCACAGCTGAGCTGATGACGTGGGTAGAGGTCAGAGGTGCCAGGGAAGCCGGTTCTCGTCGAGCTGGGCCGTCGGATTCCTTGAGGAAGGACTTACAGCAAACCGCAGAGTTCTTAGATGGTGCCCGCTGATGCAGGGTGACTACTCCTTAGTCACAAGGGAGAAATCTTAAGAAGAGTCTTGAAGTCCTTTCGTAGAAAGTATTCTTGATTCAAAGATGATCTAATCTGGAAGGGTCCCCGCTCCGGCCTTTATCCTAAAGAAAGGGGTGGGTACATGACTAGGTCCTGCCCTAAGGGTGGGACCAGGAAGGGGGGTAGTTACACCCCTCTCCCCTGCCGGACTTTCCCCAGGCCAGGGCTGTCGCCCCTGGAACTGGTTCTAACCGGCAGATGCGTAGTGAGCACCGGGGTGCCACTCCGCAGTCACCTTCTCGCAAAAGCCCTACCTACCCAGAATACACAAACCCTGTCTGGGACGGTGCGAACACCGCCCTCGACAGGAAACCCTTTGTCCAAGTGCTCCTCGCTGGAAGGACTCCCAGCAGCAGGAGGTCAGACTTGTGTCTGTGGTGGCAGCATCCATTTTGTGGAGCTGAGGCTTTCGTTAACTTTAACCGGGGTTCACAGTTACGTACATGTCGTGTCCCTCTAGAAGGGCGGAATGCTAACCTCGTCGCCAGAGTTGGTGAGAGGGCAGCATCCCGATTCGTATGACACCTTACTCGACATGTCTTGATAACGCGACACCGAAGTTACCGTTATGGTACGCGTTATCATGGAACAGCCATTGGGTCTTGATTCCGTAAGCTGCAACCGGGCTCGGCTCGGGCCAGAGCTTAGTTCACACGAGCCCATGCACTCTGCCTTCAGGATTGTCAAGGCCTGCCATAGGAGTGACTGATAGGGACTCGGGTGTCCATTGGAGGGTTAGATATAGAGCTACTATATCTAAAGCAAAGGGTGATTACACGACTTCGCCCCAGCTGTCATGCAGCCAGTTGTGTCAAATTTAGGAGGCCAGCCAGGGGTGGCATAATACATGCTGCAGCCCCTGGCGGCCCTGGGTACACCTACGCCCTGAGTTACAGGGTCTGATAAGGTGGCCCAGTACCAATTGGTCAATGCACCTAGGGTACATCTCGTAATTTAGAAAGAGAACAGCCAGGCTGTGGGTCTGATTGGCAGGCCCACAGCCAGAGAAAGTCGTAAACCAGTGAAACAAAAGCGAAAAAATCTGGGCGATCATGGGATTGCAGACCCTACTCTCCTACATGACCCCCCCCCAAACGTCGGAACAACTAACTAACCTTGACCAGGTAAGTCTTCTTGTTCTAAGTGGAAATATCTGGAGAGCCCATCGGCATTGCCATGATCAGTACCAGGTCTATGTTCCACTGTGAAGTCCATCCCCTGTAGGGAAATGGACCACCTAAGCAGTTTGGGGTTTTCACCCTTCATCTGATTTAGCCACAAGAGGGGCTTATGGTCGGTCTGAATCGTGAGTGCCAAACAAGTATGGCCTCAGCTTCTTCAGGGCCCAAACCACAGCAAAGGCCTCCCTCTCAATAGCTGGCCAATTCTTCTCTCTAGGGGTCAGCCGTCTGCTTATAAAAGCAATGGGCTGGTCTTGACCATCAAAATTCAGTTGAGAAAGAACAGCTCCCACACCCAACTCAGAAGCATCTGTTTGGACAATGAATGGTTTGGAGTAGTCCGGACTCTTGAGGATAGGTGCCGTGCACATGGCCTGCTTTAGGTCATCGAATGCTTTTTGACAGCTCGCTGTCCACTGAACCTTTTTTGGCATTTTCTTACTTGTCAGTTCGTTTAATGGTGTCACGATGGAACCATAGTTCCTGACAAACTTCCTGTAGTAACCAGTCAGGCCCAAGAAAGCTCGAACCTGAGTCTGGGTGGTTGGAGGAGCCCAGTCCCTGATTGACTGTATCTTGCTCTCCAGTGGCTGAACCTGACCTCCACCGACAAGGTGGCCCAGGTATACAACCTGTGTCTGCCCTATCTGGCACTTGGTGGCCTTGATAGTGAGACCTGCTGCTTGCAGTGCCTCTAACGTCTTCCGCAGGTGGACCAGGTGATCCTCCCAGGTGGAGCTAAAGACAGCAATATCGTCAAGATATGCCGCACAGAAGTCATCCAGCCCAGTAAGGACATGATTCACCAACCGTTGGAAGGTGGCAGGTGCATTTTTCAGACCAAAGGGCATCACCACGAACTGATAATGCCCACCAGGGGTTGAAAATGCTGTCTTAGGCTTGGCGTCCTCAGCTAACCTGATTTGCCAATACCCAGCTGTCAGATCAAACGTACTTAAGTAGTTGGCCGAAGCCAATCTATCGATAAGCTCGTCTGCCCTTGGTATTGGGTGGGCGTCAGTCTTAGTGACTGCATTGAGACCCCTGTAGTCTACGCAAAACCTCATCTCTCTCTTACCACCCTGGGTGTGAGGTTTCGGCACTAGAACTACGGGACTAGCCCAAGGGCTATCCGAGGGTTCAATGACTCCCAGCTCCAACATTTTCTGCACTTCACTTTTGATGCAGTCTCTGACGTGATCAGGCTGCCTGTAGATTTTACTCTTTACGGGCAAGCTGTCACCAGTGTCGACCTCATGGGTGCACCAATCGGTCTGACTGGGTGTCAGAGAAAACAGATGTCGGAACGACTGAAGAACCTGTTTACAGTCGCTCTGTTGATGTTCGGAGAGGCTGCCGCAAAAGACAACACCATTTACCGAGCCATCGTCAGGATTCTGAGAGAGCAGGTCGGGGAGAGGGTCACTCTCCTCCTCCTGTCCTTCATCTATGGCCATGAGCAAACTCATGTCCTTCCTGTCGACATATGCTTTTAACCTGTTGACATGAAGCACCCTGTGGGGGCTCCGGGGAGTTCCCAGGTCGACCAGGTAGGTGACCTCTCCCTTTTTCTCCAGGATGGTGTGGGGCCCGGACCATTTGTCCTTGAGTGCTGCTGGGGCCACTGGCTCCAACACCCACACCTTCTGTCCGGGCTGGTAAACAGTCAAGACAGCCTTTTGGTCATGCCAAGCTTTTTGGAGTTCTTGGCTGGCCTTAAGGTTTTCGGATGCCTTTTCCATGTATTCAGCCATCCGCGAGCGGAGACCGAGCACATAGTCCACTATGTTGGTTGCCGGCTTTTTGAGAGGTCTCTCCCATCCTTCCTTCACCAAACACAGGGGTCCTCTTACAGGATGCCCGTACAAAAGTTCAAAAGGGCTGTAGCCAACCCCCTTTTGTGGGACTTCTCTGTAGGCGAACAAGAGGCAGGGGATCAGGACGTCCCATCTACGCCGAAGCTTTTCCGGTAGTCCATGAATCATCCCTTTTAGGGTCCTGTTGAATCTCTCAACAAGCCCATTGCATTGTGGATGATAGGGTGTAGTGAATTTGTAGTTGACACCACATTCCTTCCACATAGCAGTTAAGTAGCTCGACATAAAGTTTGCACCTCTGTCAGAGACGACCTCCTTAGGAAAGCCCACCCTGGAGAACACTCCAACTAGGGCTCTTGCCACGACAGGTGCTGTAGTGGTCCTAAGGGGAATAGCTTCAGGATACCTGGTGGCATGATCCACTACCACCAGTATAAACTTGTGCCCTGATGCTGTCGGTGGTTCCATGGGACCGACGATGTCGATCCCCACCCGTTCAAAGGGCACCCCCACCACAGGCATTGGTATAAGGGGGGCCTTTGTCGTGCCACCTGACTTACCACTGGCTTGGCAAGTGACACAGGAGCGGCAAAACTCCTTGGTATCTTCGTTCATGTGAGGCCAGTGAAAGTGCGAGACAAGCCTGTCCCACGTTTTCGTCTGGCCTAAGTGACCTGCTAAGGGAATCTCGTGGGCCAAGGTAAGTAGGAAACCACGCTGAGACAAGGGGACGACCAGCCTCCTGGTCATGCCAGGCTTGGGGTCTCTTGACTCAGTGTACAGGAGTCCATCTTCCCAGTATACCTTGTGGGTACCTGTGGCGTTCCCAGCAGCCTCAGCAGCAGCCTGCTGTCTGAGGGGTTCAAGAGAAGGGCAGTCTAACTGGTCCTTCCCCAGGTCTTCCCTTGAGGGTCCCCCTGAGCCCAAGAATTCGACTTGATCAAGTTCGAACTCTCTCGGCTCAGTTTCCCTCAATTCCTGTAGGTCAGCCTCCTCTGAGACTTGATCCTCGACCTGGGGCAAGGGGGAAGGCGCAGCCTTAACCCTACTGCTCTTTTTCTTGGGAGGTGTCTGGCCCGTTGTTCCAGGATCCAGCACCTGTTCAGTGGGGCATTTCCTGACCTGTGACCTAGTCACAGCGAACACATGTGCTGGCAAACCTAACATTTCCATGTGAGTCCGGTGCTCCACTTCTGACCATTGTGACGACTCCAAATCATTGCCCAACAAACAATCCACTGGGAGGTCTGGACTAACTACAACCTTCTTTTGGCCAGTTACCCCTCCCCAGGAGAAAGCTACAATTGCCATACTGTGATTGGTAGTGACATTGCTTGCATTGGTCACCAGGAATTCTGTACCTGGCATGATCTGTCCAGGGTCCACAAAGTTAGGCGTCACCATGGTGACGCTGGCACAAGTGTCCCTATAGGCCTGAGCCATCTTTCCATTTATAAAAGGCGTCTGTCTGTATTTGCCCAAAGTATTGGGGCTTACGTCAGGGGACACGTCCACGTCCCCTGTACTGACAAGGACAGCCTGAGTGAGTGTGCCAACTAAGTTGTCACGCCCCTCAGAACCCAGGGTTAACCCTACTAAACCCTTGGGAGGCGCACTACCACTGCTGACTGTACTAGGGGGCACAGGAGCCTTAGGGGCTGCAGTGGCAGGAGTCTGCCCTCCTCCTTTCTTGGTGCACTCACTAAACCAGTGAGATTTACTTTTACAGTACTGGCACCATCGTTTGGATTGGCCTTCTTTCTTCTTTTGGGGAGCCTGACCCCCACCCTCTTTGGGTTGTTGGGGACCTGTCGAAGACTTCTGGTCATTTTGTTCCCCCTTAGAATCTTTACCCTTCTGGTCTGCTTTCTTCTGACCACCTTGATTCTGGCCCTGGTTCTGTTTAACTCTCGTACGAACCCATTTGTCTGCCTTCTGCCCCAATTCTTGAGGAGAGGTCAGATCCGAGTCGACAAGATGCTGATGCAACAACTGGTTCTGACAATTGTTTAAAATTTGTTCTCTCATCATCAAATTATACAATCCTTTGTAATCAGTAACCTTACTGCCCAGCAACCAGCCCTCAAAAGCCTTAGTGGCACAATCGACGAAATCAGACCAATCTTGAGACTGCGTTTTCTGGGTATCCCTGAACAGCACCCTGTACTGCTCAGTGGTTAGGCCGAACCCTTCAACGAGTGTGTTCTTCAAGACTTGGTAATTGTTAGCGTCCTCTACCCTTGTGGTGAGGAGCTTGTCTCTTCCTTTACCTTCAAAGGAGAGCCACAAGATAGCTGCCCACTGACTCTGGGGAACGCCTTGCACAGTGCAGGCCCTCTCCAAAGCAGTAATCCATTTGTGGATGTCGTCCCCTTGTTTAAAGGGGGGCACTATCTTCCCAAGGTGCTTCGTATCGAAACTCTTTTCCCTATTACTAGGTACATTGCTGCCACCAGTGGGGACTACCCCACTTAACTGTTGCTCTCTAGCGAAAGCAAGCTTTTCCTTGGCCAGGGCAAGTTCTTCCCTTTCGATCCGCAGATTAGCTGCCCTTTCCTTCGCTTCGTACACTCTCCTCTGAGGGGACGTCATCCCTCTTTGAGAAGAGTTGTGAGAGCCGTTGGTATGAAGGGATCTGCCAGAGCCTCTTGATAGAGATCTGGCTCGTCCATTCCCCATGTTAAGCGGAACCGACAGTAGCGCCGGGGTTCCCCCAGTACTACTATCGTATCTGCTTAAGTTGGACCGTGTTAGTCTGACGACTTCTACCTGTCCCTTATCTGCCTCGTCCCCAGAGAGATCCTCATCCTCATCCTCCTCCACATCCCCGTTCTCGGTTGCGAGGTGAATGAGGTCAGGATCGTCCCGGGTTCCCTCGAGGGGAGGCATGTCTCCTTCTGGATTAGAAGGGCTAAGAAGCTTCTCAGCCTTCCTGGCATCATAAGTCTCTAGGAGACCAATCAGAAAGGAGGTGGTGGGGTTAGCCCCTTGCTTAATTTTCCTAGAGGTACATACTTGTCGTAACTCATGGAAGTTAAGCGCAGTATATCTTGACGGGATGACCTGTGGAGGGTCAACTGACACCAGGGGAGACTCGATGTTTCCTCCTGTGACCGACATACTGCTTCTAGTGTGGTGTAAGTGATGCACCTACCTACACTATGTGTTTACCTACTTTTCCCTTGCTAAGAGTTGTAGCCAAGGTGTGCTAAGCCTTGAGGAGCTACAACAGCTGGTTCAGTAGAACTCAGAGTATTCTAAGCTTTAGTTATATGTACTAACAGTACTTGTGCGATCTTTCAACAAGATATTCTTAGGATACGTGTGGTAAAACAACAGCAAGCTCAAATCCCAACCGCTGCCACCAATGTGAGAAGTTGGCCCGATATGCAACGTTCGCTATTCTAGCGACCGCTATGTATCGTTCCAACGACCCTTATGGTGTTTGGTTGTAAGTCAACCTATAGACCAGCTATCCTAGTAGCGTGGATACGAGCAGTCTAAGGCTAAAGACTCGAGAGGGCGCGTTAAGCCAGCTGTTTACCACACATGTACCCCTTGAACACCCAGTGAAAGGACACCACACAAGTGTTATGAAAATAAACAGTATATTTATTAAGAATCACAACAGCCCTGTTCTCTTTATGAGGACAGGGTACTAAGCACAAACCAAATCTCTTTAGCAAATACTTCAAGTGCACAGTTTAAAGACAAGTGTCCGAGGACACGGAAAGGTTAAGGCAAGTCGGAAGCGAGGGACTCGGGACCCTAGAGTAAGGAGGCTATGCAGGCACCGAAATGCCGAGTTACCTAGCCACGAGGGCTGCGGCTGCACAAGTCTTACAGGCGTCGGGGTCTTCGCTGACGAGCCAGGAGCCGGAAGAAAAAGGAGTTGCTGGCCGGCGACCAGTGTTGTATAGTTCGTAGAGATTGATGAAACCTGAAAGCAGAGGGGACCAAGTTCGTACTACTAGCCAGTAGTCAGAGGGTACCAGGAAGGCACCAGTTGGCCGTCACCTCGACCAGGTGAGTGGGCGACGCTAGGCTCTGCAGTCTCACGGACCAGGAGGCGTTGTCGGCGACCACGGTGGAGGTGCGAGCTGTCCCACGACGGATGTCGCTGTCGGCGTCTTGGGTGGACCAGGAGGGTCCGGGGTGCTTCTCAAAAGATGGAAGCAGGGGCCAGTCTGGAGCAACCAGACCGGCAGTGTTGATTCTTGGTCGTCGTCACAGAAGGGCACAAGCCAACGGCAAGTGACCAGACAACGTGCTGAGCAGCGAGCAGAAGGGCCCCACGCAGATCGTGGAGTTGCTGGGAGACTGCACTTCGGTGCTGGAGCGGCTCAGGGTCGGGGCTTCTCGGACCCCAGAGCACTCACCAGAGAGTTACCTCGATGGTCGTGCTGGTTTTTAAGAGCGTGCAGGTTCTGATGATGGCCGGTCCCTCGAGGTCTCGTCGCACCCACAGATCACAGCTGAGCTGATGACGTGGGTAGAGGTCAGAGGTGCCAGGGAAGCCGGTTCTCGTCGAGCTGGGCCGTCGGATTCCTTGAGGAAGGACTTACAGCAAACCGCAGAGTTCTTAGATGGTGCCCGCTGATGCAGGGTGACTACTCCTTAGTCACAAGGGAGAAATCTTAAGAAGAGTCTTGAAGTCCTTTCGTAGAAAGTATTCTTGATTCAAAGATGATCTAATCTGGAAGGGTCCCCGCTCCGGCCTTTATCCTAAAGAAAGGGGTGGGTACATGACTAGGTCCTGCCCTAAGGGTGGGACCAGGAAGGGGGGTAGTTACACCCCTCTCCCCTGCCGGACTTTCCCCAGGCCAGGGCTGTCGCCCCTGGAACTGGTTCTAACCGGCAGATGCGTAGTGAGCACCGGGGTGCCACTCCGCAGTCACCTTCTCGCAAAAGCCCTACCTACCCAGAATACACAAACCCTGTCTGGGACGGTGCGAACACCGCCCTCGACAGGAAACCCTTTGTCCAAGTGCTCCTCGCTGGAAGGACTCCCAACAGCAGGAGGTCAGACTTGTGTCTGTGGTGGCAGCATCCATTTTGTGGAGCTGAGGCTTTCGTTAACTTTAACCGGGGTTCACAGTTACGTACATGTCGTGTCCCTCTAGAAGGGCGGAATGCTAACCTCGTCGCCAGAGTTGGTGAGAGGGCAGCATCCCGATTCGTATGACACCTTACTCGACATGTCTTGATAACGCGACACCGAAGTTACCGTTATGGTACGCGTTATCATGGAACAGCCATTGGGTCTTGATTCCGTAAGCTGCAACCGGGCTCGGCTCGGGCCAGAGCTTAGTTCACACGAGCCCATGCACTCTGCCTTCAGGATTGTCAAGGCCTGCCATAGGAGTGACTGATAGGGACTCGGGTGTCCATTGGAGGGTTAGATATAGAGCTACTATATCTAAAGCAAAGGGTGATTACACGACTTCGCCCCAGCTGTCATGCAGCCAGTTGTGTCAAATTTAGGAGGCCAGCCAGGGGTGGCATAACATATGCTGCAGCCCCTGGCGGCCCTGGGTACACCTACGCCCTGAGTTACAGGGTCTGATAAGGTGGCCCAGTACCAATTGGTCAATGCACCTAGGGTACATCTCGTAATTTAGAAAGAGAACAGCCAGGCTGTGGGTCTGATTGGCAGGCCCACAGCCAGAGAAAGTCGTAAACCAGTGAAACAAAAGCGAAAAAATCTGGGCGATCATGGGATTGCAGACCCTACTCTCCTACACGGACAACTAGCAAAGAGGGCACGGACAATGGGCGGGCGGGCGGGAGTAATGACAACATTGACATTGTCGTATGGAAAACAAGCGGAATAGGAAGCACGCTTGTTCCTTTTGGGAAAGGTGTTGTTGCAGCAGGCCTAGGCAAACACACTGCTCATCCATCAAGGCCTGGAAGACATTGGAGCCGAGTTGACAAGGGAAGGGGTCAGAAAAAGCACAGAGCTGCTACTGCTCCAGCAACAGGAAGAACGGACATGCACTGGCAGCCGTGGGTGGGTAACGGAGGCCCTAAAAACACAACTCTGCCAACCCTAAGACCCGGGCCCATCATCGCCCAGTGTCTGCCTTCACAGTGCAGCCCTGCTGATGGAGGTGAGGGGAGTGAGTGTACGGTGTTAAATTCTGTGAATCTCATGGCAGGCTGTGTTTAAATCGATCCACCCAGCTCACACAAGTTAGTAGATCAAACCGCCCTCCAGGCGCTAGAAAACACGTGCACCTCTAAAATCAGTAGAGTGACTGACATACACGTGACGTGGTGGCGCGCGCGGGGCAACCAGCCAGTGAGAAACATATCAGTGGTGTGGGATCGATGTACCCCCCTCTGCACTGACCTCAGCAGCTGTAAACTGTAGATGCAGCACTTATGGGGTCGCCCCTTTGCCATCTTCTCCCCCACTGCTGACGCACAAGAGCCCGGCACGGACAACGGTGGGTGGTGGGAGTAAAGACGGCATGGACAACTGGTGGTGGGGGGAAGAGGGGGCCGGTAGTAAAGACGGCATAGACAACAAGTAAATGTATGTGTCTTGTAAAGCGCACTGCTGCCCTAAGGCGTCGTGGCGCTGTAGACCACTGGGGAACCTGTCCTGGCTATCCCTGTGAGATGGTCCCTACTGGGTATCTCCAAGGTGAAACCAGGCATCCCCGGCGAATGTGGGGGGCCGTTGTAGAGATGAGGCAAGCTAATGCCCAGAGTTGCGGAGTGTGATTCCTGGTTAGAGTAGGCACCGAGGTGAGAATTATCGAGTCCGTTGACCCTGGTCCACGACCCTGCCGCGTTGGGAATTGAACCCTGGTCCCGGGCCGTTCTCTGCTTCCGGGTCTGCCGCCTCAAACCAGTGAGCCACACCACTCCACAGTGGGCGGGAGTAAAGACGGCACAGACAATGGGTGGGCGGGCAGGAGTAAAGATGGCACAGACAACTGGTGGGCGGGCGGGAGTAAAGATGGCACAGACAATGGGTGGGAGTAAAGACGGCACAGACAACGGGTGGGCCGGCGTGAGTGAAGACGGCACGGACAAAGGGCGGGTGGGAGTAAAGACGGGACGGACAACTGGTGGGGGGTGGGAGTAAAGACGACAGGTACAAGGGGTGGGGACGTGAGTAAAGACAACATGGATGAGGGGTGAATGTAAAGACAAAACTGACAATGTCATATGGAAAACAAGCGTAAGAGAAAGCATGCTTGTGTGAGGGGATGCGAAGAATGCAGCTGCAGCGTCAAGCGAGCGGTGCGTGCATGTGTGAAATCTGACACATAACAGATGGCACACTGCGCGCAGCTGCTCGTAACCGCAAGCCGTGGGCGGATACATTTCTTGGGAAAGGTACGACATGCACCCACCTTCTCCCAATTGCGTGCTGTCTTTTTACAAAGACGCACGCAAAGGCCAATAAAAAAAACAACACATGCACGAGTGTGTGAAAAGTCTAAAGTGAGTCCAGGAGGTCGTTTTCCTAGAGCAGCATATGCGCGCTGCGCTAGGCTCGCCCTAAGAAAAGGGGTTACCTGGGCTGGCCAATCTGCCAGTGGTGTTAACCAGCAGTCATTTTATTACTGATGAGTTCTACCTGCTATGGAGAAGGGAACCCTATGAACAACAGTGTCTGGGAGATGTAGCCCCCACCCCAATCAGGTACCTTAGTTTCAATGTTTTATTTGACTCAGCGACATGCATGTGAAATCACAGAGTATGAGACTGCATCTCCTATGTATGGCCAGATATTGCTGTGCTGGCAAGAGGCGACGTGGTGCTGCAAAGGGGGGTCATACTATGCGATTACAGCCCCACACATAGTGTGGCCACGTCAATAGTATGTGCAACACTGCTGCAGGAACCTATAGTAAGCTGCCCTTTTCTACTGTGGCAAAAGAGAAATGGAGTCTATTTCCCAGAAGGATTGATATGACGGGATCAAACTAAGGACGAGGCGGTTCTGTCTTTTCAGGATGAATAGTGGGGGCTGTAGTAGCTCGTTCCCAGTGCAATCTTAGTTATTATTTTACGTGTCTTAGAGCAAAGAGAATTATTTCTCACAAGCTAAAGAACATGTCAATGACAAGGTGGTTCTTGTCATATTCAAATGGTGGAGCAATTCTGGCCCAATGGTTACCGCAGGTATGTTTGAGAGGAGGAAGGGTTACAGGTCTGTGATGAGGATGAGGGTACCCTTAATGTGTCATTTATTTACCCATGGTTCCCAGCATTGTGTCGGTGTTCAATAAAGTGTGTAGACAATTTCGAATTGTCTCTCCTACACTTTATCATACTTGTATGCTCAGTGCTTTGAAGTGGTCATACCAATGTACAGGAGCGTGCAGGGACATTTTAAACCATATATCACATGACTTGAATTGCAATTTGTTGGATGTTTCAAAACCCATGGGGTCACCAGCCAAGTCAACAGATTTTCATTTCTTAGTGAACTGACATACCCCAAATCCACCACAGGACTGAAGGCCCATGGTGGTGGGGGTATCCCATAGTGTCCTTTGGATATCCACTGGTCTTTTTTTCGGGAATATGTGTACCAAGGCATCAAGTCAATTCTTGCTCCTTCTGAAGGAGAATACAGAGTGTGGCATTTCCAAAATCCCAGAGTTTAGTTAGCCGTAATGTCTCCTAACCAGTTTAGTGATTGTGTTAGAGATGGGAGTGAAAGTCATTACACAGATAGGTATTTACCCTTGTGGCTTTTTATAGGTTCCCAACAGAGTATCCCTTTTATTTGTGGCTCTTTTTTTTGCCCTGGTGATAGTTCTCTCTGTGTAGTTCTGCATGGTGTCTGTACTTTCCCAATCCCTGTGCAATTGTGTCCGATTCTTAGAAATTGAGCTATTGGTAAGCCTTCCTTGTGTATTTGAGGTAGAAACTCTCAAATGGTAGAAGACTGTTTTTATCTGTGGGTTTAGAGTAAACCTCAGTCTTCAAGATACCCTTTCATTACATATCCGTAGGTCCAAGAGTGTCATTTCCACAATGCTCATATTTATGAGGAATCTCAGGAAGGGGTCTAGACTGTTCACCCATTCTATAAAGTTAATGGTTTCCTTCTTGGTGCCTCTCCTGATCACCAGGAAATCTTCTATGTATTTTTTTAACAACCTCATCTGTCTATAGTATGGGTATGCATCACAATAGACATTTTTGGTTTTGAAGGTGTGTACATATAGACATGCCAAGCTGGGGGCACAGGTACTTCCCATGGAAGTACCATGTGATTGATTGATTGATTGATTGATTAATAGCTTTATTCGATTTTTTTTTTCACAACCAATTTTATTGAGCAAATGATCATCAAGAATGTGGCATCTCCACACACCAAGAACACCACAACAATATCAATATAGCAATTACATAGGCAGCAAATGATAGAGTAGATTCAGAAGAGGCTCAGTATAGAAATTCCCCAACACCCTACCCTAACCCACAACGCTACCCCCCCCCCCCTCGCGCTGAAAACCTCCCCCAACCCCCTCTACCACACGTGTATATAAAGCAACAGGGAAAAAGAAATATGTGGGTGTAATGCCACCAGGGCGTTGCTGCTTCAGGCCAAAATTGTCACTGTGATCAAATGTCCTCCTCCTGCTCCGCCGGGGGGTCCAAGGACAGACCACGATAGTCGGCCCAACGCTTCCAGATTTTGTAGTGTTTGCGCGGGCAACCCCTCGCTTCAAAGATCGGTCTCTCCAGACCCATGAAATAATCCAGCCCAGGCTTTATTCGATTTTTAAGTATAAAATCATAAAAGCACATTGCAAAAAATATACACCATTACATTTCAAATCATATCACAGTAAATAACATTATAGCATAAAATCTTTAAGAGAGGTCAGGTACCAAATCAATAGTATATCAAGTCAGAGTCTGGATATTGAATGCCCCTCACCCCGGAGCCGTTTTGGCCCAACCAAAAGTTACTCTCTTCATTGATCTTGTATGGGGGTGAAGTGATTCTCTGGGATAAAAATCAGAAAGTCCCCAGGTGTGTATAGGTCCATCTATTATCTGTGGTTTCCAAGACTGGAGGTATGGGACGACATTGCTGTTTATAAACTTTATCAGCACCAGGTCGCCAGATCTCTCTTTTCGGAGCGGACCTAGCCATCCCACCCTTCTAACACATTGTATTCTACCGTCGATGTCAGGGGGTAGGGGTCTATTCATTGTTAAGCAAAACAGTGCCTTATTTCTTAGCTCCTGTTCACTTTCAGTTTTTCCCTTTGTGAGCTCAGGCACCCCAGAAAGGACACCCACGAACGGGGCAGCCTCCGGTGGTAAATGGATGTGATTTGTTTTTCGTTGCATATTCCCTATCTTGGGAAGTGGCCCTTTAGGTGGTGTGGATACTTTGTTCAGCCCCGTTTTCAGGGAACAACTATGTGTTGTGTTTATGATAGCGGGAACTTTCTCGCTAGATTGAGTTAGCATACCTGGTGGCGCCCGTCGAAGTTGATGAATATTACTTTGTGGAGTTGTTGAAGGCAGTACAGTGTCGCATAAGGGCTGTAATTGATTGGGGTATGCCATGCTTTTTAGGAGTAGCAAGTTTGTCTTGGTCATTTCCTCTATTGCCGCGATCCTATCCCCAAGATAGTTCATTCTTTCTATTAAAGGGTGTATCGCAGCGTTAATCATAGTTTGTATCTGGGCCAACAGGGTTGGTGAAGTTGGGGGTGCAAGCAATTTTTTCTCCTTTGCTTGGGTGCCTGTATATTTGTCCACTGGTCGTTTTCTTTCACCAGAGAGGTCCTGGAGAGACATTATAGGGTTCGTGTTACCTGTTTCAAGTGGACAGAGGGAAGTACCCAGGAGGTTTCCATAGGGTGGGGATAATGTACTGGAGTGGGGGCTTGTGATGACAGTAGGACAAAAGGATGCATTAATGTGCTCTGATGTCGACTTAACAGCAGCATACTTGGATTTGCATAAACTATTAAGTTCCTCCAGAAATGATAGGTTTGGTGATGCGACGACTGACTGTGGGGGAGTGAAATCACTATAGGAACAGTCGGTAGACAATCGTTCTCGTTCTATTCTTACAGGTTGTTGGACAGTAGACGGTGTTGTCTTGATTAAGTAGTGAACCATCGTCCCCTTGGCCAGGTCCCTTGTCACAGTTGGAATTTTCAAGGCCCCCTTAGAAGACATGGCGTAAGTAGCAGCAGGCACCTACAGGGACTGGGGCTGACTTAGCACAAGATATCTTACCTCTTGTAATTGCTCGGCCAGGGGGGGTGGCCCGTCCCGGCCTCCTCTGGCCTATGATGGCCTTAGATGGTCCCGCCCTTGTCCCGGCCTTAGCCCGGCCGCTCCCGCGCGCGACTCGCGGTGCGAGAGGTTCTCCTGCCTTTTGCCCGCTCCTCTGGGCGCTCCACTGACGTCACCCGACCGCCGGGGCACCTGGGGGATGTAGTCCCTTGCCCTCGCGGCGGTCGGGATGCTGGCGCTAGTGTATCTACAGCCGTTCCCCTCACGGCAACAGGATTGTCTGGCAGGTCCTCCCCCGGGCGTTCTCCTCCCTGGTAGCAGCTTCCCCAGCAGCGCTCGCCAACAGCGCTCGGCTCTCCTGCCTTTTGCCCGCGCCTCCGGGCGCTCCGCTGACGTCACCCGACCGCCGGGGCACCTGGGGGATGTAGTCCCTTGCCCTCGCGGCGGTCGGGATGCTGGCGCTAGTATATCTACAGCCGTTCCCCTCACGGCAACAGGATTGTCTGGCAGGTCCTCCCCCGGGCGTTCTCCTCCCTGGTAGCAGCTTCCCCAGCAGCGCTCGTTGCAAGAAGATATTCCCTTCATATTCTAAGACATTTCTCGTAAGGACCAGGTGTGCGCCCTTAAGAATGAACTCGACAGGTGTCATTTTGTTAGCCTGTCTGGGAGTCAAAAGGTGGTCTATCACCTCTTGTGTAGAATCTTGAGGGATGTTTGTGTATAATTAGGCTTTCCTGTTTTCAGTTTCTATTTTTGGTCAATTCTGGTGTTTTTTTTCAGTGTTTTCAGTTATTTCAATACCGTAAAAAACAGTGGTTATCAGTGGTTACACATTTTCGGGCCATTACAAACAACAGAAACCGTGTTTTTCCGGTGTTTATGGAACTTTTTACTTTTATTATTCCTTGCTTTGCACTGATAGAGCAGGGTATATAGACAGTGTACATACAGTGAATATGAGGTCCAAATCATTTTTTACAAATCAAACTTTTCGTAGTACACCATACAATACTTCTTCAGTGAGTCTTTGGTCACGTACCTTGGCTCTTTCATGCCATGTAAACTTTTATCTGTGAAAAGGCCCTCTCAACATTGGCACTTGAGACAGGTAACACCAAAATAGCCAGTATACAATTTGCTAACTCTGGCCATTGACATAGCTTTCCATGCCAATACTGGTGGACCTGAAGATCGTGATTCTCTGCGACAGGTTCTGCAACATAGACGTTGAACTGGAAGCATATACCCTCAGAGTTATTGAAGCAGTCAAAAACGAATAAGCACTTTTGAAACTCCGGAGAAAATGTCACTTTACGGAAGGGATCTATAACAGTGAGGCTTCATTAACTTCAAATGCCATGGTTGGTGAAGGGCTGTTTTGTCGTACATTGTGAAGTAAAAGTTACTGAATTGCTCCACAGCATTTCTTAGCTTACCAAGTGTCAAGCACCCTAACATTGAACATGTTGCAGTGCCAAAGTCACTAAAAGTCTCTCCCAGCTTACTCTCAGGGGGATGTTTCACATCTACACCAATAATGCTGAATACTTGGTAGGCAAGGGTGTTTTCAGACTCTAGTTTTTTTATTATGTCCACTACAGCAGTCATGCTTTCCAGTAAAAATCTAAGAATGCAGTAGAGTGTACTTATTTTCAAATCGGATGTATGACGTTACAACGCATACTTTTACCACGCATGCCTTTACAATGCGGTATTTACAACGAAAACCTTTACAACGCATAGCGCTTTGGGGTGCTGGATAGTGAATAGTTTAATTTACTATTCCAACTCCAGTCCCCGTGGACACTAGGGAAGGTGTTAGATAGTAAATTAAACGTATTCCCTATCCTAGAGCGCCCCCCAGCGCAATGCGTTGTAATGGTTTGCGTTGTAAAAGTTGCGTCAAAGGCACTGCGTTGTAAAAGTTGCGTTGTAACGGTTGTTTCCCTTTCAAATCACCATCACTATACTACCAAAGATCCTCACATTTCTTGCCTTTGCCATCATCACTAAGCAAAAGTTCTTTAAACGGTTGCCACATGGATAATATAGCATTCATGGCCTCTAGGACTGAGAATCACCAGCTAAGTGACACAGTTGGGATGACGCATTCTTTGATGCCACACAAAGCACAAAAGACTCAAACGTAGCCTAAAAATCAAATATGATTTTGCTATTTCCTGATTCCCTACAATTTATAAAATAAATATAAAACACCTAAAACATGCTTCTAACCCCTGTATCTTTAGGCGAAAGACCACAAAACTGAAAAAAGAAAGAAGAAACAATATTTTAGTGACATCCCTACACAACAAAACTCAAGAAGAATAATGTTTGCCCAGTCTTTCTTACAAAACAGAACAGAGGTGCCAATACTGATATGAATGATTTAAATAAACCAATGTTCATCCAAATCAAGAAGAGGAATTCAAGAACGGGAATTGCTAATCAATAGCTTTTTATTCAAAAAGTTTTTTGAAGAATATATTTCACGGTTTTAATTCATAGTACAAAAAGGATTATCTTAAAAAACACGTGGGACATTAGGGCGTTGACTGTACATTTAATCATTCATTCGAAATTACAGGCATATCACAGACAATCATATCACATTCACACAGTCATGGGGAAAAAAAGAATATAGTACAATATATAAACAAGGTAAAAAACAACAAGAGAAAAACAGCCACGGTCTACAAACATTTTCCAATGGCAATGAGGTAAACTATTTTTTCATAGTTCATTCCTATATCTCTAGCTGACTAATTGAAGCTCATTATAAATTAATGCTGCAAGGTAATGTACGGAATCGAGCTCCGGGTTCAACTACTTAGATTCTCGGATGCTCACGCAGACCAAATGTGGCAGGGCCTACACGTTTCGAATCCCCTGAGGTCGTTGGGGATTCTCTTCAGGGCCTACTGAAAAATCTGTAGCAAGAAATGGTGCAGGCCCAGGGGCAGAAGGGTTGAACATGGGATGCGTTGGCAGCGTCAGGGGACGTCTGCAGATGATGGCGGACTTGGGAAATTAATCGTCCGGTGAAAGGTCGGGGCCCCGATCCACTGCAAGGGAGACCGGTAGATTCCTTAATTATGCTGGAATGGCAGGAAACAGATCCTCGATGGGCTGGGAGGTAACGCCGGGCCGCCACAGTGGCGTGTGGGTTTAACGGCGTCTCTTGTTATTTTTTACCTTGTTTATATATTGTACTATATTCTTTTTTCCCCATGACTGTGTGAATGTGATATGAATGATTAAATGTACAGTCAACTCCCTAATGTCCCACGTGTTTTTTAAGATAATCCTTTTTGTACTATGAATTAAAACCGTGAAATATATTCTTCAAAAAACTTTTTGAATAAAAAGCTATGGATTAGCAATTCCCGTTCTTGAATTCCTCTTCTTGATTTGGATGAACATTGGTTTATTTAAATCATTCATATCAGTATTGGCACCACTGTTCTGATTTATAATTATTTGGCTCAGCCTTACTGATTGGAGCCAGCCCCCAGTTGTTTCTTGCAGTCTTTCTTACAGCTTCCTTATATAACAAAGTTACATTGCCTTCAACCACCCTTGACGCCGTAAAACGGCAGCGCCAGCTAATTGCCTGAAACCAGTTGTGGCAATGTCCAGCAATGTCATTGATTCCTGATGCTGCTCTCTCTCCTTCCGTGAGAATTTTAAGAAACTCCTCTTTGCTATCTTCAGGGATGAGCTCCTTTAGTAAACCAATGTCAGAACACATCGGTCTATCATAATAGGCTAAAATAGCTAAAGCATTAGCCGCCCAAACTGAGACTGCCGTCATTGATGAGAACTTCTTCCCAATTGAATCAAGGCGTCAACCTTCTTTGCCAGGTGGAGAAATTATAGGCATAGATGGATTTTTTGACTGTGTCTGGGCCGCCTGAGAAATCACAGAGTCTGGTCTAGGGTAACTTATAAGACACGTAGGGGAGCCCTCTGGTGCTCCATATTTTTTTATCCAACCTTGGAAGCACAGGAACCACAGAAGCTGGTGTCTTCATGACTTTGATTCCTTCTCGCCAAATATGATCAATGATGGGTATTGATCTGACAGTTTTTCTGGTCTGGTCCGTAAAACCATAAAGGAAAAGGCCAACTGGTGCACCACTGTAGGAAGATGAAATCTACTAGCGGCCCTATCCATAATGTGAAATCCTCCAATATCCTCCGGAAGTGAGTCCGAGGGATGATGAGGCAGAGGAGACGGTGTTGGAGATATGTAGTCATCCCACTCATCTGCTGGAGGAGTAGGGTCTGGAATTTCCCCTTCTTCCTGCTCCTCCTCTGATGTAGTAGTGTCTTCTCTGGGAGGCAGAGGAGTAATGGGAAATGGTGCCATTCCAGGAGTGGTCAGAGGTGGAGGCAGCGGTGCTTGTGGAGCCACCGGCAGAGATGGAGGAGGTGTAACAATATCCTCCTGAGGAGGGAATCTTCTTTTATAATCTGCCAACATATTCTGTAGGTCTAGAATTAACGCCAGAGGGAATTGCGAAGGCTGGTCCCTAGGCTGCTGAAAGTATTGTTTGTACTGAACAGGAGGGACCTGGTAATGATAATACTGCTCCTCATCTTCATATTCATCATCCTCCTCCTGATATTTAACATTGAATTAAGAAGGACTACGTGCGGCTCTGGCCTTCATCGTCATCCGAATTCTCAACATCCAAAAGATGGCTTTTAGGTAGCAGAGACATTTTTGGTGTCCTGAATTGAGGTTGCGCAGATTGTTGAAGGGGAGTTGATGGAGCTGTTAGTTTTGTCGATGACGAAGAAATTTTCGTTGTCGACGGTCAAGTAGTGATGACTTTGTCGTCGGTGGTGTCATCTTTGATGTTGTCGTCGAGGATAGCTTTAATGACAGGATCGTCGGTCGATGATGAAGACTTTGCTCTCGTCTACAGCGTAGAAGTCTACGATAAGGGTAACGTTGACGGTAAAGGAATTGTAATACTTGCCGTTGATGTGGTTAATGCTGTCGACAATTTCGACAACAAGAGGGCACAGTAGTCTTCGTCAAAGTAGAAACAGGCGTCGACGGTGAACTTGACGCTGAAGAAGACTTTTGGCATGTTTTACCTTTGGAAAGGCCAGAAGACCCTGGTTTTTCCGCTGGTGCTCCTGAGGTCTGAGGGGAACCAATCGATAAGGAGACCTAAGGCTATTTCTCCTTTTTTCGAGATTCCTTGGCCATATGAGAGACTAAAGAATGGTTCCTTCTCTCTTCAGGCTGACCCTCAGGCGACCTGGGCCTCTTGGCTGACAGAGGACGTGTCGCTATCCACATCCACTGCTTCTTTTTTAGCCAGATTAGAAGTCTTCCTTCTCTATCCCTTAAGGTTTTGGTAGAGAAGGTGCACTGTTTTGTCTCATGGCTGGGATAGAGACAATATAGACAGTCCTGGTGTGCATCGTCCACATGCACTCTCTTCTTCCCACAGGATTTACAGGCTCTAAACAATCTAATTTTATCAGACATTCGTCTATAAGAAATCTGAAAGAAACTTATCTGAGAAATGGAAAAAACGAAGCAAAGCTCAGGGAGACTCCCTTATACAACTAACTCCAGTGAAAATCTGAGGGACTTTGCCTCTCTGGGAAAGGTTCTAGAGGGTGCTGGTTGCTGATTGGCTGAGTTTTCACTTTGGTCCTTCTTGTAAAAGGAGACTAATAGGCTATAGAATATATGGTTGCTACTATAATAGCCTATTGAAAGGTACTAATTTTTACCTACTACGTTTTTATTTATGTACTGTGGGACTCCCACTACGACGAGGGGGAATGATTCAGGCATGTGAATCTATGAAAGATACCCCAATACTGGATAAATAAAAATGTCTCTTTCACTCTCCTTTTCCTTTCTTTGAATGGCATTTAGTTTGTGGTTTATGCAGGGGGTTTTCAGTGTTTATATTATTACAATGGTGAGGGCTATTTTCCTTCCGGTGGGGTTTTATCAGTTATTATAGGTTTAAACCTAAAACCGGGCAGCCTATGTATAATGATCCCACATCTAGGGTTAATAGGGATTCAAAGGTAATGTCCTTTAACTTGTTTAGTATGTCCTTGGTGCCCTTCAGCTAGGAGGGCATCTGAGTTACTAAAGGTTTCAGACAGAAATCACAGAATTGTGATAATAGTTCTAGGGCTGACCCTATGCCCGAAGTAATCTGGCATCCAGGCAGAGGGTTTTTGTCCTTGTACACTTTAGGCAGAACATAGAAGTAAGGCTTCTTAGAATATTTACCAATCCGGAAAGACACCTCCTTTTCGGTCATCCAGCTATGGTCAAAGGCGCTTTTGATAATAAAGGGGATGTCCTCCATGATGTCAGGGATAGGGTCTCTCAATTTTTATGGTGTAGAGTATTCCCTAAGAGTCTCATACATTTGTGTGGTACATGTCTTTGGGCATTAGAAATACCCCACCCTCTTTGTCAGCCGGTTTTACATTCACTGTAGTGTCTTGTCTTAATTCCCTCGGACCTCTTTTTCTGCAGTACTGAAATTAGGAAATGTATCTTGTTTGACCTGTCTCAAGGAATCTAATCCTACATGACCTGCCTGTTCAAAGGCGGCCATTTCTGGTGATAACTGTTGGATGGGAGGTGTAAAGGTTAGTTTTTTATGGAGATCGTATTAGTTTCCATACCTCTATTGTCCCCTATTGTCACTTGGGTGGAGAAAAAGACCTGCAGTTTAATCTTCCGAAGAATTCGGCCATTCAATTTTTTTGTTGGAAAGGATAATTTCTTGGTGTGGGTATGAAACTCAAACCCCTATTTATTACTCACTTTTGAGTCTCAGTTCGTATTTTAGGGGTTAGGTTAATGATGTTCTCTGTTAGCTCCTGCTGGTCCCTGAGTGGGATCTCTGGTGTTTGATGGTCTTTGCTCTTTTCTACCCTGTGGTCCCCGTTTTTCCATCTTCCCTGCCCTTGGCCTCTCTCTAAAATAGACTGTGGGTAGGGCATTGGTTGCCATGGAAAATCTTGTTGGGATGGGTACTATGGAAACTCAAATAATGGCCATCCTCATTGTGATGCAAAGTAGTCCAAAGAGTTGTAAGATCCTTGGGATTTGGGTTTCTGCCCCTAGTTCTTTACCCCTGTCCCCCTCCAAACCCGCTGGCCCTCTTGTTGGTATTGTCAGAGGATCTGTTGGAGGACCTATCTGACACTGAAGAGTTTCTAAACTCTTCCGATGCAGAAGAAGAGACGCTATCTCTTCTGACATAGTCTTCTTTTGAGTACAGATAGACTTTCTCATACGAGCACTTGGCCAGGTCCTTCTGGAATGTATTTATCATAGACTGTGTAAGGTAATCCTTATATTCTGTGAGTCCTTTGTTCACCTCTTCCAGTTTATTTTGTGAACTGTAATAGAGCTGGGTTTTAAGTGCATTCTCTTTGTTTTTATTTGGATTACTAAGGCATCGGATAGTCTCTTGAGTGTTTAAATGATCAGAACTAACCAATCCCTGGTACATTTCCAGGCTATCAAAGCCAAGCTTTTCTGAATTGTTTGTCCTCTAGATGAATCCTAGGTCCGTTGGTTACACAGAGACCTCTTGGGGCATGGTATTGACCTGGGCTTTTTTAAGATCAGATAATAAATCCTAATTGTTCACTTGTGCCTGTTTGTGCAAGGGTTGTGTACCCCATAATGGAGGGTGCTGCTAGAATTGAATGTACATCTTCGTCATCGAAGGTAAAGCCTTCCATCTTTTTATCCTGTTGCTGGGGAATAGTATGTAAACTTAAGTAGCCTATTTTTCAATATTTTGGATTTAATCTCTCACAGCCTGCAGCTGTGTAAAGTACCATACAACATCAAAGAGAGAGAACAAGGTAATACACCGGGCTCACGCCTGACTTTTAGAAACACTCCAGCCATATGGGATCCATCTTCAGATTCCCAGCCATCCACCAGTGCAAGTTGGAGATCCATCAATTAAAACAGTCCTATACAAAAGTTTGTGGAATCCTAGGAAAAGCTAAGAAGCGCTGAGAAAAAAGTTTTCTTGTTTATAAATGCCTGCTGCATTTAGCATTGTTTGCAAATTTATAAAATGTGGTTTACAATAGTTTGATAGTGCACCAGTTATTCATAAATATGAATGTATATGATTACTAGGAGCTCACCATTCCAACCAGGCTTGAGACTCAGGATATCTACACAAATGAAATATGTGAAGATATCGCAAATTTTTTCATTAAAAAAGTGGATTCTATACATGCCACCTTTACAGGCGGCACGCCGGCCAGTGATGTAGTTGTGAGAAAGGTTGGTGCTATAAAAACCTCTCTGAGTAAATTCACTGTTCCTGAGAGGACAGACTTGCTCAGTATCATCAATGGCATTCAGTCTGGCTCTCCCCTTGACGTGATTGCCCCCAATCGCTGTAAGGTAGTCATCGACTGTATGATTGAGCAATTGGAACACTTGATTACCCTATCCTTTCAGGAATGCCATGTGCCTGATGCTTGGAAAATGGCACAAGTGATACCTCTGAAAAAAAAAGCTAATTTACACATTTCCCAGCTACAAAATCTTCGTCCTATCTCTCTCCTTCCCTTTTGTGGGAAGGTTGTAGAGAAGATAGTAAATAGCCAACTTATGAAGTATGTGGAAGAGAACTCGCTTCTCCACTATACGCAGTCAGGGTTCAGAGCAGGCCACTCTACGGAGTCGGCGGTTCTATTCTCCACAGAATGTTTGAGACAACTTGCAGATGAGAGGCAGACAGCAGCATTGGTATTATTAGATCTGAGTGCAGCTTTTGATACAGTGCTGCACTCTACGCTGCTGTCTCGCCTCTCAGACCTGGGGGTAGAGGGGCCAGCTCTGAAATGGATAGTATCCTTCTTAGAAAATAGAAGTTTCCAGGTTCATTGTCCTCCTCACAAATCATCCATCCACAAATTGAGATATGGGGTTCCACAGGGCTCAAGTTTGAGCCCCACGCTCTTTAATCTTTATATGGAGCCGTTAGCCCATATTGTGGAAACTTTTGGTGTGGATATCGTCACATATGCTGACGATACCCAGTTGATAATTAAACTCACCCATAATCAGCCAGAGGATGCCATCAATTTCTCCAACTGCATGCGCTCTGTAGCAGAGTGGATGCATAATAATTGCCTACGCCTTAATGGCGAGAAAACAGAAGTGCTGATTGTTGGCAAATCCCCCTCGGCCTGGTCGCAGGCTTGGTGGCCATCAGAATTGGGCGTGTTTCCCCACCCCGCCGATTCAGTGAAAAACTTAGGAATATGGATGGATGCAGAGCTTTCTTTTAAGCAACAAATCAGCAAAATCACGGGCAAATGTTTCGGTATTTTAAAAACTCTCCGTAAAGTCCTAGATCTTCTCCCCATCAGCGCCAGGACGACACTCATACATGCCCTGGTTACTCCGCACTTGGACTACGGCAATGCCCTTCTGTTAGGACTAAGCCGAAAATGTCTACATCAATTACAGTGTGTCCAAAATGCCGCTGCCCGCATGGTACTGAATCTCCCTCGCAGGGCTTCCGGTAAAACAGCACTACAAAAACTTCATTGGCTTCCCATTGAGGAACGCATCAAGTTTAAAGCTCTATGCTTTGCCCATCGCATTGCACAGGGAAAAGGGCCGAGCTACCTACGCAACCTGCTGACTATTCATCGCCCCACCAGGAATCTTAGATCCGCTGGCGCGATGCTGTTTCAACTCCCGCGCATACGTAAAACCAGGATGGGTGGTAGCTCCTTTCGCTTTCTTGTAAGCAAGCACTGGAACAATCTCCCGTTACAACTACGCATGGAGCCCTCTGAAATAAGATTCAGACGCCAACTTAAAACTTACCTCTTCCCAAAGTAATAATGGTTCGTAGCCCTAAACTCTTTTTGAGCCTCTGACCTCAGCCTCTTCGGGACTCTGGAGCATTTCTTAGCGCGGGGACACACTGTCATAAGTGTAACCATGCGCTTTATAAGTGTTTTTATTATTATTATTACTAGGATCAAGTGAAAGTGCAACAAGATTACCATATTAATTATTGCATTTGTTGCAATGCCTGCCCTTTTCCAAGTCAATAGAAAAGTATATTTAAGCTTGGTACAGACAATTATTATGCAGGGGGGGGTGAATCCTCAACTTCCTGGGAGACTTGGATTGTGCCTGCAGAGTACACTCATTTTGTGAATGAAGGCCACAGGGAGGCTTCTCTAGGCCAGCTTGGCCGTATTGGCTTACTGGGGGAAAAAACAACTGAAGGCAGAGACAGAAAATGGCCTCAGTACTGAGCACAACTGCTGTTTGGTTAAAGTATGCGCGGGAAAGACCACCTTAAAAACCAATACAGGCCCCACTTGGAATTCGGATAGCTTAGATTGAGGCAGTCCCAGCTTGTGGGTGGAGAGCAAGCCTTTGTCTACTAACTGAACAATTTCCGGTCAGTTCCTCTACTCCCACTGTGTTCAGTGACAGTTTGATTAGAGAGACAAAAGACAGGCAATCCCAGGTGTGAGCCGCATCTACCAGTGACAGGGTTGGCCCTCTTTGAAGTCAGGAGCGACTGGGTACATCCCCAGGGTACCATTTGAAGCTCAGGCAGGGGGGCTGGGTACAGCCCTTAGGCCACCCCGCTCAGGAGAGGCACATTCCTCTCCCTACCCAAAGCCCTGTGTCCACTGTCAGGAAGCACTACACAACCCTGCATAAGAGCCATCGGGGTCAGGTGGCACTGGCAGAAAGGCACATTTGGCTTAGGCAGGAAAATTACAACTTTCTAAAAGTGTAATTTCTGAAACAGTAACATAAAATCCAACCTAATCCGATTAAGTTGAATTTTAAATTACTTTCCAAATGAGTGCTTGAATTATAATTCTAGCTGCTCCCAAAATGAAGTTAAGCATTATAAATTGTTATACAATTAACCAAGTGTTTTTCTGTGGGAAAGCCAGAACAGCTACAATGAAAAAATACGTTGATGGTTTTTTACTACCAGGACATGTAAAACCTTAAATATACATGACTTACTTTTTAAATACCACACATACTGCAATATGGGCATTTAGGGTCTACCTTAGAGGTGACTTAAGTACTGAAAAGGAAAGTTAAAGCTTGACAAAGGGTTTATTTTTGCCAGATCAAAATGGCAGTTTAGAACTGCATACAGAGGCTGCTAGGGCAGGCCTGTGGACGTTTCACAGCATACTTAAGTGGATGGTACAATGAATGCTGCAGCCCACTTGTGGAATTTAATTAAGAAGCTCTGGGTATATGGGGCACCCTATACTAGAGGCTCCCAAGTAAATTATGTGTGCAACTAGGTGTATGCCAATTTTACCACATTTAAAAGGGACAGCACAAGAACTTTACCACATGTTAGCAGCGGCATAAGCCAACTTAAATGTGTTTAACAAAAAAATGTAAAAAATATTGGGTGATCTGCAGAAAGGGCACATTTTCAACAATCACTTTCAATGCCATTATATAGTATGTTTTCATAGTTTCATCCATACAAATGATCTGCACTAGAATAGGACATTGATTTTAATAAAATTTTGAATTACAGTCATGGTATGCATTCTTGTGTGAGTGTCCATTCAAGGTGAAGAGACACTCAGAACTAAATACCAGCCAATGATCCTGTGCGTCTCACATCCTTGATCAGACAAGTTTCTCTGCTATGCACTGGCTAATTTCCATTTGCTTCACAGGAGTTCTAAACAGTTCTGTAATACCTTTTGCTATCATCAACGAATAAGCAACACTGTGATCACTATATGTTCGTTGTGTACAGAATGTTAAATGTTGCATCATGTTTAATAAACCTTGTATTGGCTATTTTTCCATTAGTTATAATGAATGCATTTTTTATATTGAATGTAGAATCAATTCAATTTTTCAATTCAAATGATCTTTATTCGGATTTTTAGTACATCCATAAAAGTACATACAGAATGAAAATACATTTAAAACCGATTAAAAACATGTATAAAAGATTAAAAACAGATTATCCAGTTGGGTTTAGGCAGCATATATAACGTAAAGTGTGATGTACATAGCATAAAGTGCAAAATACATAGTAGAGGGAGAAACATTAATCTATTAGTGTACTTAATCACAGAGTTCAATTTATATACTCCCGCAGTGATTGTTTAAATCAGAACACATATACAATTAAATCTGTAATCAATTTGTAATGGAATGATAAAGTGCACAAAATGCATAAGATGGCTTAGTACTATTATCCATTATCCATGTTCCATACTTGCCCTCGATCTCACACAAACTTTTATGAAGCAGCTTACAGTATATATAACTTCATCTATATGCAGCATTTGCAAAAATTTTAATGCAAGATTGAAGTCTCTAAGGTTGTATTTACGAAGAATCGGCCTTAAATATTGACAGGTGTATAATTTGTAATGGCCACAGAAGAAGAGATAGTGCAATAAACTTTGTTTTCCGCCCTGAGAACAGGGACAGTCCAACTCTTCTAGCTTTTTGTTATAGCCAAGGGGGAAGCTGAGCAAATTAACTATGCTTCCATCCCGAAACCTGAATAAAAGGCTTCGATTCCATCTTCCTATAGGGATTGACAAATATCTTAAAAGATTGTTCAAATTATCACTACCTGGGTCAATAATGCGCAGATATCTAGTAACAACAGGTTTAATAGATTCAGATCTCATCCGATCCTCTTTATATGAGTCAAGCAATGCCCGTTTAATACTATTCTTATGAGCAGGTACAATAGAATTAGGGGAACTAAATAAAGAACCTTGACCCACGCTCTGCAGACTATTCTTGACTGCATTTAACCAGGGTATGTGATGGGATCTATCGCTTAACAAACAGTCAGATATTATACTGCGCGTTAGGGATGCTGCTGGATTTAACCATATTTTAATCCAGAAAAGCGCAGGCCTATACCTGATAAAATCAACAATGTATGGCAGCCTTAGTTCATTGTGACAAATAAATGTAGAGGCACAGAGAACTCCCCCCAGCACCCTCCTGCAAAATCTATTTTCCTCCAACTGGAGAGCCATGCTGTTACAGTAACCCCACACTTCAGCTCCATATGTCCCAGTTGGCTGGCATTGAGTGCGATAGATGTTGAGAAGGGGGGTAACTACATCAGCCAATTTTGGTTGTCGGAGAGATAAAATTGAATTGATTGACTTGCCAATTTTATTTCTCGCATAGGCGGCGTGTGGCTGCCATGAGCCTGAGTTGGAGAATAACAACCCTAAGTAGGGGAAAGTGCTGGTGCATTTTAAAATGTTGTTACCGGATTTAATTGATGTGATATTATACTTTTTTGGTCCGCAATTCATGATAAAAGATTTTTTAAAATTGGTATTAAGACCAAGATCGGACATAAAAGCAACAAACCCAGAGATTAAAACGCGTAAAGCATTCGGTGTACGCCCCATTAATACTGCGTCATCCGCATAAAGTAGGGTAGTAATGGGGGAACCATTTATAATTGGAACGTCCTTAGTGATCTTACACAGAGTGCTACTCAACCCGTTGATATATAAGATAAAAAGCAGTGGGGCGAGTACGCAGCCCTGTCTAACTCCTCTGCTAATAGGGACGCCATTGGATAAATCACCATCATTATTGATTCGTACTCTCGCTTTTAAGTCCCTATGTAAATAAGAAAGAAAATACACCAGTGAGTCATCCAAACCATAATCAAGCAAAAGTGACCACAACCTAGAACGATTAACAAAATCAAACGCAGAACTCAAATCCATGAAACCTAAATAAAGAGGGGATTTTTTAACAATGATGTATTTGGCCATGATCAAATTTAAATTTAAACATTGTTCGACAGTGCCTACTTGGCTTCTGAAACCCAGTTGGCTACAATGAAGAATATTGTTGTCCTCGGCCCAATTCCTTATCCGTTTGAAGATTACCCTTCGAAGGACTTTTAACGTATTATCGATCAGTGAGATCGGGCGGTAACAGGCGGGGTCAGACCTGTCACCTTTTTTAAATATTGGTACGATGACACTGTTCGACCAGGATTCGGGAATTGAGCTGTCACTCAGGTTATTAAATAAGTTGCATAATAGAGGGGCCCAAAAATTAATTTCTGATTTAATCTGGTCAATTGAAAGACCGTCCGGGCCGGGGGCTTTATTGCTAGCGCTATCAGTTATAGCATCCTCGACCTCCAATAATGAAAAGGTCAAAGGTTCAGCGCTATTGGATAGAGAGACAGTATCTAGAGGAGTGGCTGATATGGCATAAATTTGGGAGAAATGCTCTACCCACGCCTCACCCGTTATATTACTGTTAATTGGATTGATGTTAGAACCAAAAGATCTTAAGGACTTAACTTCTCTCCAGAAACCTGTTGTGTCCTTTAGTGTGGCAGTACGCGTGAGAGATTCCCAGTGATTAATCACTAAAGCCTCGGATCTAGTTCGTAGGGCAATTTTATATTTTGATCTTAATTCTCTCACGAGTGGAGCATCCCTTGGATTAGTGTTTAAGGCCGCCCTCAGATCCCTATTGGCCTTAGAACAAGATGAATCAAACCAGCGGGGACCATGAGATATATTCTGCCTAGCTGGTTTGGAGGATTCTGTTTTAATGGCCCCACATAGATTGCCAAAGGCATCAACCACATCACTACCAGGACTTGTGTATGACAGGCAAATCTCTACTGTCTCAGGATGTTTTTTAATTACTCTGGCTAGAATGTCTTTGTTGTCCACTCCTTTCCATACTAGTCTTAATCTATCTGTAGATAATGCCAGATTTTGTGGCCCAGCCTCTAACATTGCTGCAACCTTCGAGGTCTGTGGATTATGTAAATATATTCTAAGCGGATAGTGGTCGCTATAAGCGGAACAGATGACTTCTGCTTTTAAAATTATATCGCTTAATGTTGGGCATGTAAATATGTAGTCTATCGTAGAGGCACAGCCCTGACCTATAAAAGTGGGGGTTGTTATATTATTTGCACTAGTACCTGCAATTTCCATTACATTTACTAGGTCACGGGAGGCTAGATGGTTTTTCAGCTCCTCACCGTTTCTACATAGTGGGCTATTGCGATACATATGAGCGTTAAAGTCCCCTCCAATACATATGCCATCAAAGGGCCCATACTTTTGCCCTCCCATAATTTCATCAATAAAAGTAAACAATAACATAAAATTTCCATTAGGACGGGTAACAAAATCATTATTATAAAAATTAATAATGCATAATTTCATTCTGTTAGTGTACTTCATAGCCATAAAACAATTACCCGGTGTAGGGATCAATTTAGTTTGCACCCCGGATTTTATTTTGGACCAGATAGATAGACCCCCACTGGGCCGTCCCATATGAGAAGGGGAAGCATTTAGATTATAATAACAGAAACCCTCCATTGTTGGTGACGTTGTACACCAAGTTTCTTGTAGCATCAATATATCGCAGTTATTATCAACCCAATTAAGCCATTCTTTAATTTTCAATTTGGATTTTAGTCCTGCTATATTCCAGCTAACAAGAGATAATTCGGAGTCCAAAGGCAATTGGTTATGGATCGGGGGTTTTTGACTCAAAACAGTCCGAGGCAAAGGTTGTGAAACAATCTGGGGTTCGGATATTAATGTCAAAGATGATTCAACAGAGGTAGTCAGAGATGGTCAATCTTGCATATCCAGATCCGAAAGAGGTGCAAATCTATTGAACATCTTAAATGGGAATGGGGAGGTTGGAATTGCATAGGCGGTGGCCGGAAATGCATAGGTGGTGGTTGGAAATGCATTAATGATGGTTGGAATTGCATAAAAGGAGGACGAGGTTGTATTGCCATTTGTCTATAGAAATAACTCAAGGGTAACATAGTTGCAACAGTAGAAATGGTAGAACAGTTGCTATTTCTGTTAAGGAGGTTTCTTACAGTCCCTGGGTTTTTAAAATTAAGAACTATACAGTCACCTTCCTTGTCTTTGAGTAAGGGCCCGACCCACGATACCCTGCGGGCCGATATAATCTCTCTTGAAATATCAAATCCAACACCTTTGTGCTTAGTCAGCCAGTCTATGCATTTATTCCGCAATTGCACCCATGATTCCCCCTGGTCCTCCCTCAACGGCGGTACACCTGCTAGGACCAGGACAAAAGGACAAGCATCCGGTGGCAAGTGTAAGGCGGGCCCTTGATGTTTGAAAGGTTTACTTGTCCCTTGTAGGCCAGTACCCTCATTGTTGTTAGCATCAGTTGATCTTAATGCTGTTGTGGGTTGGGTTGGACCATTGTTGCGGTTAGAAACAGAATTGTTGGTAATAGGGGCGGTGGTAGTTTTTCTAGGGGCAGGTGTGGGGGTCGGTTTAGTAGGTAAATTGGATTTTGTCAAATTTGACCCTCCGTTGGCGGATCGGGGTTGAATTGTAGGTGGTACAGTAGGCGGAGGTAATGTTCCAGGGTTAGTCAAGACCCCACCCGAAAAGGTAGTAGTTTCCTGTTTCTTTGATGACAATGTGTTGTTTGCAGTTTCCAATTCTTTTAAGAGGCGGTCAGCTCTGATTTGGTCCAGGATGACAGACCCCTTCCTTTTTATTTCTCCGTTCTTGACCAGGTTATCTAATCTATCCAGTCTTTTAAAAACATTATTAAACTGATTGATCATTTGCTTTTCTAGTCGGTTAAAAATAGTATCCACTATGGTTTCTATGAGGTTCCCGTTCTGTCTTGAGAGATTATAATTATCTCCCATTAATGCTGTTTGGGTCCATATAGTATTAGAGTTCCCACTAGAGTGAGTAGTAGTTGCGGCAGAAATACTGTCCATGTCTGCTAAATCTTTGTCTTCCGTAAGAACAATTTGTGCCCCCGAAGATTTGTTTTTGTTCCACAAACTTTGGGCTGTAGGCTGATTCTTGTGGATTAAAGGTTGTTTCCTTTTATTAGCACTTTGCTTAGTTATGCCTCTTTTACGTTTTTCCCCTCCCGGTTTATTGCTGCTAGAATCAATACTATCCAGGGTAATGGCATCGTCCTGGGAAGCTATTGTAATAGTAGAAACACTTTCTGTCAGCAGGGATACTGGGGGTGTTGATATCAGTACCGGCTTAGAGATGACAACAGCTGGTATTGAAGAGGCGGGGTCAGGTGCTATATAAGTAACGGTATTTTCATCATCCAGAATAATGGGCACATTAACAGGAGGATGTGATGGTTTAACCACAATGACTTCAGGGGTTATATGTATATTTCCGTTAGTACTACTTGTACTACTTGTTACACTCGATTTGTTATTGATAGTAAGGGAACCCATGGAGAACCTCCTCTCAGTCTCCACAATCTCATTAAAAGCAGTTTCTATCAGTGTCTCAAAGGATGTGATGAGGGAGACGGAGGTATCAGCACCCTGGGTTAATACAGCGATATTGGTAGCCGTACAATCACCCATTTTGTTATCCGAGTGCGATGCTCACCTTTGAGAAGAATGTTAGGGGGGTGGCCCGCCCGACCACTGCTGACCACTGACGGCCACAGACGGCCCGCCCTCTGCCCGGGCTCCGCCCGGCGTCGCCCGCGCACGTCCCGCGACGCGGAGGAGTTGTCCCGCCTTTGTAGCGCCTCCGGGCGCGAGGACAGCGGGAAACAGGAAGTCCACGCAAAGCCCGCTGGGAGCTGTAGTCTCCAGCCGCGTCAGAGTGGTGATGGCGGCGAGACCTACAGCGTTCCAGACCCAGGGGCGAAGGCTGCGTGTGGCGTGTGGCGTGCTGTCCAGGTGAGTGTGCTGCCGGTAACCCCTCCTGGCGCTGAATACATATTGTATCGGACTAGTATGCAATGTTTAGGAGTTGCACCAATCCCCAAGCAATTGACGCAAATGACTAATGATTGCTCCTATCTAACTATCAATGGCTCATGTTACCCCTTAGGGGTTTGCCTTCTAGCTAATTTTTACACACACAATGAGTATAGTAACGTATTAACACACTGGACCGAAAGCTTTACTAATCCTGATTAGATACGGAATCCACCAGCGAGACTTGGTTTTGAATTTTTCCACGACCTTGTCACAATTGCCCTGTCACCTTTCTATCTATTATGCCTATATTTATGATTGCCCATTAACGGCCTTGTTTATTGTGACATCTGGGTATAACGTATCTTTGAGATACACAACAGATTAATACAGAGGTCGTGTGATTTTCTTCGTCACCCTCATGGGTTATTTTCTACAAGGTGAGCAACACTTAAGTAAATCACCTTCTCATGTCATTTTTTCACACACTGACACTAACACTGATTCCTGTTCTCCTTTTGTTACACACAGGCTATATAATATTGATTCCTAGTCCTGATGAAGACCCTATGGTGATGTCTAAGAGATACACACAATTCTAAAAGGGGCTGAAATGTCGACGGTCACCATACAAGCGTTGTTACCCGAAAAGACCAATTAAATGTCGATAATGATATATCATAGGTCTCTTTAGTGTTTTCTCTGTCTAAACCAACGCTGCACCATCAATTCATGTTTATGTGTTATATATGTGATATATTTGTGTGAATTTTTTTCATCAATTAGAGTCATACCTCAGAAAACAATTAAAGATTAAGTGTTCAAGGCAAGACGGTTTGAAATATAGGCTACAAGCTAAAACATGAAAGGAGTAACAGTGATGCAAGATCAATCATGGGGCAAATTCGGAGAAGGAGCTAGAGATGTGTGACACGAATTGTAAACAATTTTGTACCTTGAAAAATATCATAGGTGTTCCACTAATGAACAAACTTGTTGTGACATAGATATCCTATAAAATAGAAGAAGAGTGACTGATAATAAGTATTGCCTGCTAGCAGATGTCACATTGATAAAAGAATACATTTTAAATGTACCCACTAGGGTTTAAAGAACCATGCAAATATTACCTGATACTAGGTCAGGGTAAAAGAATGAGGAGCATAAATAGGAGAGAACTATCACCAGGATTGTTAGGTGATTCCAAAGGCCCTAGAAATTAATGCAATATTCATCAGTGACTAATTGGTCAGCTAAAAGCATAATGGAGGGGAAAAACCACTTACTGTATTAAGCAATCAGGGCAAATTGCAAACAGATTGGGTGTTGGCGTCTTCAAGCCATGCGGACTGGCTGGCATCTGGATACCGATGGCAAAACAAGTGGCTTATCTTAAGGGCAAAGAAGCGTTCATGTTTATACTTTGACCTGGAAGTGGTGAGTAGATCAGGTCATAAAGTCTTGGTAATGGTTGTCCAATTTTGGCCATTTTGGAGTGGGGATGAGCAAATTAGTCAATTAACAGTATTGATGGGGATATACAGTGATTGTCAGGATTGTAATTTGAAAGATTACATCGTGGAGGGAAGACTAATGTGATTTAGAAATATAATGAAAAACAAGAATGATGTGGGTTAATGACCATTTTGAAACAGTGTGAATGATTTAAAGCAAGTATATGTATCTCATTAAAACAAACCTTGAACGAACATAGGATGATCATATAGTAATAATGTGAACAGGTGCAGAAGATGAAATAATTCCATAAATATGTAGCATAGACGTGAGTTCCAAAAAAGAGGGGGGATATGAGGCAGGATAATTAGGTTCCATACATATAGAAATATAAAATATAACTTATAAAATCTAAATTTGTTCAGTCAATCTGACCATTGCTTTCCCTGATGTTAAAATAGTTAGTATTAGAATGAAATTAAGTACATTTGTTTAAAAACAGAATAGAAGTAATTAAAAGGCAATGACCCTCTTGAACAAAATCATTTTATGGTCAGGAAGGCTCAGAAATGGAAAATCAGAGCCTTTCCAACTGTAAAAGGGCATTTTTTATTCACCAAACCAAAAAAGGTATTTGGTAACATGTTACCGTATGTTACTGAACTGCTAAATGGGCTTGGGAATAAATACAGATTGGGTATGTTGAAGAAGTATGTTAAGGGCGCCCCTTCATATTTTTAATCTATCAGCTATTTATTAGTGTTTTGCAACTGAAATCCGGTCGCACAACGTTAGTATTTTACCACCTCCTCAAAGGAGGTAGTAAGCTCTTTCGCAAATGGGTAGAGGTCCTCTGGGCACCCCTAGCCCTTTGTGAATGTTCACACAAAAAATGTACGAGCAGCCAGTGGTCCATGAGACTACTGCCTGCTCAGATTAAAACGTTTGTGTAATTTTTCTTTTTTAAACACATCCCGTTTTCCTTTAGGGAAAACAGGCTGCATATAAAGAACAAAATATTGCTTTATTTAAAAGCAATACAGACATGGTGGTCTGCAGCCCCAAGCAGGCCATCATGCCTTTGAATGCAGCCAATCGCAGTGTGTCACAATTAACAACCTTCCTCATTAATATTAACGAGGTAGGTCAAATTGAGACCCACTAGGGATCGGTATTTTGAGAACCAACCTATTATACATAAAGCGGTTCTCAAAATATCAATGAATTCATTAGAAGTCAGTGTGCAAATTGCAACGACTTCAAACAAATCTACTTTGTATATTCCATTTAAGGAATCAAAAAATGTGAATCTTAATTTGTTGCAATTTACGATTCCTTAAATGGAATCTTTGTATGTGAGGGCCATTGTGTAGTACTAATTGTGATCTTAGTCAGACGGTTTATACGTTTTGCTTCATGGTGGGGTATGATCTATCTAATTTAGTGTTCAGTCATGGGTGGTTAGGGAAGCATGCACTACTACGCAAGGGGTGTTAAAGATGGGTCTTTGAGTGAGTCTATTCAGTCTAACCACTGGTGAAGTTCTGAGTCTTTATTTTAGGATCCTCTCACATTCTCATTTATGTAACTGCAGTTCACAATTGCATCTTCATTTAACTAGTGGCTGATAAAACATTTCTGAAATGTGTTTGTCTTACGATTCATTTGGGATGGTGTTCAGCTTGTTTATTTGTATTACATTATGTATTTGTGTCTTTTATGGTTAAGGAGTTACTCAAATAAAGAATTTATATGATCAAAAGTCTCTACTTGGATTTTTGTTAATTGTTCAAGACCAGTGAATGTGAAGTGCCATTGGTGTTCATGGTATCTGAAGCAGTGTTCCGTGAATTGAGCATTGATATCTTCTTTATGGATATTTCCATAGTGCTCTTGTATGTGAGATTTTAAAGGTCAGATGGTACTAACTATGTACATTTGATTGTAGGGTTATATTGGTTTTGTAGATCACAAAGGTACTTATTGCAGTTGATCTAATTCTTCAGGTTGTGTGTAAATCCATTGGGGAATGTGATTTTAGTGTTTTTCTCTGCTTCCAGTCTCCAATCTGAATAATTGTGACAAATATATTATCCAGATGGGAGACTTTTGTTTGCTGACCGGGAGCAGCGGAAATACCGGCCGACACCGCTAAGACACTTTTGGCCACGCTGGAGCGCTGACGATCCTGTTGGACCCTGCGGGACGCTACCACCACCCGCGCCGCCGCTCCGGGACCACGAATCCTGGCTGCCTCTGCGTCGGCGCGCATCACTGACGCGATTTCAGCGCCAGGAGGGGCTACAAAGCCACTGACCCCTCAGTGGAGCGGGGGAGACTTTTGTTTGCTGACCGGGAGCAGCGGAAATACCGGCCGACACCACTAAGACACTTTAGCCCACGCTAGAGCGCTGACGATCCTGTTGGACACTGCGGGACGCTACCACCACCCGCGCCGCCGCTCCGGGACCACGAATCCCGGCTGCCTCTGCGGCGGCGCGCATCACTGACACGATTTCAGCACCAGGAGGGGCTACAAAGCCACTGACCCCCCGCGTCGCGGGACGCCCGGGGCGAAGCCCGGGCAAAGGGCGGGCCCCCCCTCCGTTAGAATAGACTTCCAGCTTATGGACTTACTCCTTCTTCAGCATACCAGTAAGCAGACTTGCCTAATTGTACTTTGTGGTGTGCATTAGCATATTTTTCTAAGGTCTAAGTAATTTGTTGTTTATTTTGCATCATTATAACAAACAGAATGGACTCTCTTCTCAAGGACAAATCTATACTCCCTGGAGGGGCAATTCAAGGAACACTTGATAACTTTGTCATTAGGTCCTCTCTGGGTCTTGATAAAGAAATTGCGCTAGCAGAGCGAAGGTCAGATAGACGTCGCTCTATCGAACTAATTAAAAATAAGCGTTCTTCATTGGGTCTCCTGCAGTTAGCCTTATCACCAATCTCCTCTACACCCTATGAGAATGATACCGAGGGCTGCAAGGTCTCTCCTGACGGTAGCATCTTGCCTCCTTTTCAAGAACGAACCCCGACATTAGTTGTTATTGGCGATGTAGCTATAAATATGTCAGCTTCCCTTTGTAATTTAACTGGAGAGCTTGAGGCCTTGCAAGGAACTCGGTCCCCACATATAGAGCAAATTCCAGCAAAAGACACTTCTTCTGACACTTCCCGAGCCCAAGGTCCCCCGCCTTAAAAAAGGAGGAAAAGGCGCAATGCCCAACAGAATATTAAGCTCAGTCATACTACTTTTGGGAATGCAGTATGTTCTCCATCTAGTACACTCACGACATCTCCTAATACAATTGTAAATATAAATGCTAGACCACCTGCTTCGCCGATACAGGACTCACTTACTAGAGAGATAATGGGTAATATGGAGCACCTAATTAAATCGCTCATACTGCCAGTGATTGAGAGGCTAAAGAAAGTAGCTGAACAACTGGGTAATTTAGAACAGGTAACTGGGGAAATCAAAAGGGCATTTAAAGACTTTTCAAAGCCTATACCGTCTCCCCCAAATCCTGTTCAATCCCCTAGTGTGGCTCCTTGCAAAGTAACAACTGCTGCACCAAAGCCACCAGTAATAACCATTTCTAAACCACTAGTGTCTAATGTAAAAAGTGTAAGTAACGTGTGTCAAGCGGGTGGAAGACCTAACTTTGCAGGAAAGTCTAATATTCAAGGTAATGTTCCTAAATTACAAGGCCATGCTAATTTGACCAGGGCATCTCCACCAAAGAGGCGTATGGCAGAGCTTCCTCCAGAAGCTGTCCCATATGTGGTGGTTTTAACTGGAGTGCCTGTCTTAGCGGAGGGAGGTAGAGAAGAGCAGTTCCAGTTGAAAAAGAAAGTCATGTTCTGGCTCAGGCAGAACTGCCCGCTACCACCAGGGGTTAACGGGGAAATTCTACTTGCCAGGCGTCTTCCTTGGCTGGGCCAAAGAATTAAGGACATACCAGGTGACATTATCATAGTAAACTTTAGGGATGGTAGGGCTGTTAGCCATATTGTAAACTGGTACCCCCAAAAAGGAAGCGGTGGAATTGCTGTGCGTGACCTTACCTACTTTTACCCGAGAGGTTTAATAGACTCTGTAACCAATGTAAGGCCCCTGTCTCAACATATCGCCAGGCCGCTAGTATATAGTAGACAGATAGCGCTCATTTATCTACCAGGGAAGTACAGCAGTGCTCTGACAACCGTGGCACCTTACTGGACCTCAATGCAGAGCCAGTACTGAATATGGAGGTGACGCGGGGAAATGATCCCCTAAATAGCCAAAGATGTGATAGCTCACTAGCAACAGTACAGGAGAGGGTGAGGGTATCCAGCCCCAAGTCCCGCATAGAACTAGCTGTGGCGGATCCCGATTTGAGGATTCTCAGCTGGAACGTTGCAGGTATTGGTAGGAAGCTGGATCAACCTGATTGGAACACCCAAGTGGGAACATATCAAATATGCATTTTTCAAGAAACTTGGACTAGGGAACCCTGCCACAAGGTAGGCTATTCAACTTTTTTTGTCCCAGCTGTGTACCCCACTGCTGGGAGGGGTTGTCCTTCAGGCGGCCTCCTCATTTGGGTTTCTATATCACTCAATTGTCAAGTTACCCAGCATGAGACAAAGTCCCCAGACCTACTCAAAATCTCGATATCAGGTCGGCAGAGGGAGCTGACCTTGGACATTATTAACATTTATGCCAGGGGTACCAAGGGAGGGTCTCAATCACCCATCTTATCAGTGTTGGAACATTTACTTAGAGTCAGGCCAAATCTTCTGTCCTGGTCGCGGGGGACTTGAACTGTACATTCGAGCCTCTCGGGACGGAGGACCCTCTGGGTACAGATGAGGAAGATTCTAGGTGCGGGATACCAGCCCTTGCCCTGCCCCCTTCAGGAGATGGTCCCAAGTGGTGGTCCAAATTAACTCAATAACCATGGAATTTGGTCTTAGGGCTGCCAATTGCAGGACAGCCTCCGATTCCTCTGGAGCCCACACATATAACCGAGTTAACCACACGTCAAGGATAGATTACATCCTTCTTGACGTAAAGTTATGGAGCTTTATGTGGGATATGAAGGTCATTCCATCTGTAGAGAGTGATCATAATCTTCTCTCTCTTGCCTTGCTTCCTTTATGGACTCAGGACCAGGGGGTAAACATGCCCCGTACAGTACCTCTCCTCCCTGAATCGCACCCCTCCAATTGCGGTAGACGAATGAAGTGGAGTAAGCTCATCCTAGATGATGAGAAAGTGTCTGCTATTGGGTTATTATTATCCTCAGCCCTGTCCAAAGTGGACCTATTGATTACATTACCTGGGGAAGTTGCCGAGCTTTTCACTAAAATTATGAATGCCTTGAGCGACTTTCTTAGTCTTCCTGGTAAGGCTTCCAGAGCAGGCAAGAACAAGGACCAAATGAAACCCATGGGCTGGTTTACTAAGAAATGTAGGGAAAAGAAGAGCGCCCTAATTAGTGCTGTTAAAAGCAAATCCCCGGCTGCAGTAAGGTTTGCTAGGAAAGAATATAACCAGACAACTATTGCAGCAAAGAAAGAGTGGGAGGATAGTTTCTGGTCGGACCTTATGGAAGCAAGTGCAGGCAGAAATGCTAGAGGGTTCTGGAATCGTATACGCGCCAAGGATAGGCCAGAAAGTACCCCGATGACATGTAATATCACTGCCCAGAGCTGGTACAATCATTTCCGGGCCCTTTATACTACCAATGAGGTGTCCCCACCGTTATCATCCTATACCACCAATTTACTAGCTGACTGTTCAGGCGATCTAGAGGGAGACCCCTTCACTCCTGAAGAAGTGGAGGGTGTTATCAAGTCTCTAGTGCCACTAAAGGCAGCTGGACCAGATGGGATTCCGGGTGTTTTGATACATGCTAATCGGAAAGAGTGGGGGAAATTGGTTTCAGCATTGTTAAACGTCATCCGGAGCGGCGCGTCCGTTCCTGAGTCCTGGAAGGGGGCCAAGGTTGTCCTGATATTCAAAAAAGGGTGTTGGGACAGCCCCGCTAATTACAGGCCCATTAGCCTTATAGACTCTACCCAGAAGGTGGCGGGGAAGGTGATCCTGGGAAGGGTGCTTCAGTGGGTGGACGATAATAACATTCTATCGGACCTGCAAGCGGGTTTCCGTTCTGGTACTGGGACCATCGAACAGGCCTTTAGATTGGCCCTTCTGTACTGGAAGGTTGTGGTGCTAGGCAAGGGCAGTCTTTATGTAGCATTTATAGACCTTAAGACTGCCTTTGACTTGGTTCCACGGGAGGGGCTGTGGAAGCTCCTGTCCGAATTAGGGATGCCACCATATATCCTATCCCTTCTTGTGAGTCTTCACGCCGGCAATTTTGCGACGTGAGATGGGGTATGAACGGGGAAAAACAGATAAAATCCCAGTGGGAAGAGGTGTCCGCCAGGGTTGTGTGCTAGCTCCCACTCTGTTCTCACTCTATGTGAACGGAGTGGTTGAGCATCTGCTAAAAACTCCTGCGGATGCTCCGTCTCTGGCGGGCAAACGGATCCCCACCCTGCTATTCGCAGACGATACGCTTCTCATTTCAAAAACCCGCAAGGGCCTTCAGAGCCTCCTGAACAGCTTCCAGGAGTTTGCACTCTAAGGGGCTTGGTCATTAACACTGACAAAACTAAGTATTTGATCATGAATCCCCCAAAGAAACCTGGGCGCCCCCCGGCCCTGAATCATGTTCAATTGGAGAGGGTGGCTGAGTTCGACTATTTGGGTATCCGGCTCAATGACACTTTGAGCTGGAATCCCCACATCCAGAAGATGCTCCTAACCCATAAAAGGGTGGGGGTTGTTCTTCTTAGGGAACAACGCTCCTCCACAACCAAACCTATTGCCCCAGTAGTAGAAATATACAAAGCTAGAGGGGTAAGCGCAGCGTTGTACGGGGCAGAATTGTGGGGATCCTGTAACCTGGACATACTAGCAGAAGCGGAGAGTAAATTTTTGAAAGACCTGATGGCTCTCCCATTGAGTACACCTACAGTCCCTGTGCTCCTAGATCTAGATTGTAGGTTGATTTCGGATCAAGCCCAGTTGTGCCCTCTGTTACTCTGGGCACGTCTATGGCGCATTCCAGAGCTAGCTTCTTATGCAGAGGCGCTTCGAGAGGTTATGGAATTAGAGGGCTGGACTAAGATCAAATTGTTGAGGGAGATCAAAAGGTTGTTGGCGGAGCTCTGGCCTGGTGATGCGTGGGCCGCGAGATCTGCCCCCCTAAAGCCACTCTAAAGAAACTATATTGGAGTTGGGTTCATACCAAACTTATAACCATATCCAATCATTGTAACTCCACTGTGGGTTTTGTGAGGGTTAAAGACATGGTAGCCTACGAGCCATATCTGGATATTATTTCTATCCCTTTGGGCCGGGCTCTGTACTTTAAGTTCAGAGTGGGGACTTGACCAGTAGGCGAATTGACTTCCAGATGGAAATCCTCTCATTAACTCTCACCTTTTTGTGCACTCTGCCCCAATCGAATTGAGTCTGTAGCCCACATTCTCTTTGAATGTCCCGATTATAAGGCACAGAGGAGGCGTTGGCTTAGACCTCTATGCAGACGGTTAGGAACACGCCAGCATACTGTTGCACTTCGTATTCTAATGTCAGACACATCATCCTTGATTGTTTGTGGTGTGTCTACATTTTTAAAGTGGTTTTGGTTGATTCGCCTAAGAAGGCTTTCATTGGCAATTTAATTCTTGTTTTATCCAACCTTATTTTAACATTTGTAATACACTGTTTGCTGTTAATATTGCCCTTTTTTAGGATTATATATTTGTATTGTGACTGTTGTAAATATTGTGTCTTTTTAAATAATATGTAAAGCTTTTATGATATTTTTACATATCGAAATAAAGCCTATCAATCAATCAGTTATCCAGATGTTTTTTTCAGGAATATTTAAAGGGTTGTTCTTTTGTTTTCAAAGAAAGAACTGCAGAGGTGCTTTTCCTCTATAACTAATGCATCAAACAGAGAGACGATAGAGTAGTCACCAGAAAAATTATTACCGCAGGTAAGTACCAATTTGTGTCTGATGATACTTTTATCTGCAGAACAGATTTCAGAGCAACACCCAACCCTTGGAGGAGGATTGATAGATGGTTAGACAAAGAAATCATGCAGAGCGGACCTCGCGAGGCATCTGGCCCTGTGCACCTTGGAATCCAGGCAGTAATGCTTGTCAAAAGTATGCAGGGACGTACACGTCACTGACTTGCACGTCTCTGCAATGGGGACTTTTCAGGCAAGGGCGGAAGTTGCAGAGTTGGCGGTGGTGGAATGAGGTATTATGCTTTGTGGAGGATCTTCCTTGGCGTAACCAGAGCAGGTTTTAATCCAAAGGGTGATCCACCTCAAGAGAGTCGTTTTTCTGCATCGCTTTACTCTTGTTATCACTGCAATATCCAACGAAGAGCTGGTCTCCAGGCTTAGATCCTTGCTGCTGCCAGACAGAAGTGGTCTGCCTGCCTAGGTTTTAATCAATGCATCCGCTTTCCTTCTTCGAGGAATGGGGTGTGTCAAAAAAAGTTGGGAGGGTAATGAACTGACCTAGATGGAAAGCAGTCACCACGTATGGTAAGAAAGCAGCCCTGGTTCTCAAAACCAACTTCTCATGGTACAAAAAGGTAAAAGAAGGATGGGAACAGAGACCTTGCAACTCACTGACCAGTCTGGCAGAGGAGATAGTTAACAAAAACACAGTTTTGAGGGTCAACATCCTCAAAAGAAATCTCCGACCCAAAGGAATCTTTGACCCAACTACTGGACCCATTTGGACCTCAAAGATGCTTATCTCACGGTGCCCATTTTTCTACTGCATTACCTTTTCCTTTCATTCCAGTGGTGGGCCAAACTTTCAAGTTCACCTCTCTACCTTTCGACCTGTTGTCAGTCCCTTGGTGTTTTACCAAGGTTCTGAAACCAGTGATAGAACGTTTGAGGTAGCCCGCTATACACATGATAGTATATTTGGACAACATGCTGGTCATGGACCAATGCCCAAGTGCACTGTCATACCACCTACAAATGGCAGTACATCTCGTGCAGTCCTTTGGGCTCGCAATCAATCAAGCGGAGCCAAGCCTAGTCCCTTCGCACTCCACCAACTTTCTGGGGTTTGTGATTAATTTGGTGCCAGCTACGCTGAGCCTTCCTGCCAGAAAAATAGCCAAAATCCGGCACGAGGTGAGGAGGACATTGACGAAACAGAGAACCTCTCTCCGCCAGATGGCAAGGGTGGTCGGCCTGTTATCCTTATTCAGGCAATTTTTCCAGGCCCTCTCTATTTCCATGCCCAACAGCTTTTGAAATCATCTCATCTTCATCTCACATACTGCAGGTACGTTCCGCTTTCAGATGAGGCCAGGGAAAGAGCGTCAGTTGTAGTTGTCCTGCACAGAAGCGTGGAATAGCCGCTCCATCTTCAGGTCCCAACCGGATCTAATAATTGAGTCTGACGCAAGCAGTGCTGGTTGTGGGGCTAATTGTGGACAATTCACCACCAGTGGCGCATGGTCCATGGAAGAGCAGTCCCGGCACATCACCTGCCTGGAATTGATGGTGGGCTCCTTTGCAAGCAAATGTTGGACCAGGTGCAACTGTGCGTTCTGTAGAAGATGAACACTGTAGCAGTGGTCCGCTACATCAATCATCCAAGGGATACACGGTCCAAGGCCCTCTCAGATCTGGCCAATCATTTTTGGGAGTACTGCTTCGAGCACCATGTTTCGTTGATGGCAGAACACCTCCTGGGGTCCGCCAACCAGGTGGCGGACTGGCGCATTCACCATCTCTGGAATTCGAGCCTGTGGAGGCTACTTCCTCTAGGGGCCATTCACAATCGACCTGTTTATGTCCCAAATCCATCATCAGCTTACCCAGTACTTTAACTGGAGACCAGACCCGGTATCAGTGGTGACCGATGTTTTCCTGCAGGATTGGCCACTGGAGCAGGTATATGCCTTTCCACCATTTGCCATGATTATGCGACTGACGGCTCTGATGCACAGGCAGAAGGCAGACATGGTGTTGATCACCCAGATGTGGAAGTCCCAAGTATGGTTTCCAGTTCTTATGAAACTTTCTTAGGCTTCTCCAACCCGTCAACACCAGTATCCTCATCATCTGCAAAATCCAGCAGGGAACCCCTATCACCTGGTGATTAGCGGCAACCTCCAGCTGATGTTGTGGAGGATTACAGGTCAAGATGGAAAGTCCCTGGCCTATTGAGACACGTGCAGACCTCCTCTCTCAAGTTTAGTGGACGGCACCGTAAAGAGGTATCGTTCAGCCTGGTCTCAATGGGTGGGTTGGTGTCTGCAACAGAGTTTGGATCTCAAGGGGGCAGACACTGTTCACATCCTGAACTTCTTAGCCTCTTTAGCGGCAGAAGGAATGGCCTACTGATGGGTCAATACTTTTAGATCTACGATTTACACCGACCACGCAGTGATTGCAGGTTTCAGCTTGGGAAAACATTCATTGGTTAGGAAATTGCCCCACGGCATTAGATTATCCTTACCTTCAGAACCTAGATACTCAACCCTCTGTGACATGACTAAGGTTTTAAACCTCCTGTCCATATGGCCAAGCAACACATACCTTTCCTGAAAATAGTAATCCGCTAAACCGGCCAATTTGCTGTGCTTGATTTCCAGCCGGAGGAAGTCAGATGTTAGAGCACTAGATATTACAGGAAGATCTTTTACTCCGGACGGAGTTACCTTCCACGTCACAAGATGAACTAAGTCATTCCCAGGTTATTTCCTTTCTGGCCTTCCCGGAGTGGCCCAAATTGTGTGATTTTCTGTGCATCAAAGCCTATGAGACAATGACGGTGGAGCTTCACTCCCCATGGGGAGAAACATCAGTTGATTGCTTTGAGGAAAACTTTCCTAACAGTCCCCTCACTGAATCTCGCAAGATAGGTGAGGTGGATCATGCAGGAGGCGGGGATTGACACCAAGGTTTTTTGTGTGCACTCCGCTTGTGGGGCAGTGGCCTCAAAAGCTTTTGCATTGGGAGTCTGTTTGGAGGGTATTCTGAATGCAGGTGACTGGTCTTCAGGTTACCTTCAAAAGGTTTTTTTTCAAACCGTTCTCTATTGCGGCAGTGGAGGTGGATAAGCTTTAAACTAGTATAATCCTTGCCTCCAGGTCCTGACATTAGAATGAAAACTTTCCTAGCCATAGTAACGGAAATGTTAAATTCTATTAAGGACTCTGAGACGAGGATTAGCCCACCATCTCATGAATGATAACCCATCGGGGTATTGGACTGGTTTATTGGACTAAGTAAGGCCTTTGGAGGTTGTTTGAAGTTTTGTATAACAATTTGCTGTATTGTCAGGCTTCACGGTTATTTGATTAAATGTCACCTGCTGTCACCATTGGGGATGATGTTCCAGGGTTTATTAGAGCTCTTTAAATTACAGAAGTGAAAATATGTCACTGTCAGATTGGTCGCAGAAAGAAAAAGGGCAACTGACAAGGGACAATGAGGATTATGCTCCATGGCGATTCCTGAGTGGATATGGACTTCTTTGTTTACGACTTCATTGTTTCCCAAGGGTTATGGGAAATTAAGTTTTCTGCTGGGTATTGTTTAAAGTTAACATGGTTGCTGAGCAATAACATGAAGAAAAGATAGCATAATCCTTGCCTCCGAGTCCTTAATAGAATTGAACTTTCTGTTACGATAGCTAGGACATTTTTTATTCCTCTTGCCTCTTACACTATTAGTTGAGTGGGGAACCCCATTTGTCATCTTACACTAGGGTAGTAATTGCTTTGTTAGCCTGCAGTACTAATTTAGAGCATCTTGGACTAAGGAAAGGGCTTGCAATACATCTTCTATAATCCGATCTCTAATTCTCTTTTGATAAACAACCGCCAAAAAATGAATGGCATTAGGACATGGTGAAAAAGCCTCTTTAAACAACACGGTAAGGGCGAAGTGATCACTGGGTCCTATATCTAGGGCTCTAAAGGTTTCCACCCAATAGAACTGGTGAACTGGAACCATCACATAATCAATAAGCAATTTATTATTACCATACTTTAATGTTTTCCCAGCAGGAATATCATCATGGCACCTATCATTTACATTAATTAAATTCAGTTCAATTAAACAGTGCAAAACCTTCGCATCTCCTACCCTCGAGCTTTCCAAACAGATGCATTCAGGGTTTTGACTGCTAAACACAATTCTTTCATAACCTCATCAAACTCTTTAAAGTCTGATTTCTCAATAAAATCCCCTCTTACCACCAACAAAACATCTGGAAAGTCAAGGAACAATTTTTTACATCAGTAAGCAGATTCAGAAGCTCCCACTCGGGCAGGGGGCGAGTTGGAATGCTATATACATTTAGCCAGATCATTTGCTTTAACACCTACGCATTGGAGTACAAGTCGATTAAACCAGCAAGGACAAACAGAGAGAGCAGTTATGATAAGGGCAGCAGCGATCAAGGTCAGGATTCTTTAACTTTGAGGGAAATTACTAGACAGATGACAGTAGTGCGTGCTTACACACACAGACACAAACACACAAGAGTAGTGTAAGATGTTTTGGGTGTAGGACATAAACGTCACTACTGCTAACCATGGAATATCTTTTCCACGTTTCGATCAAGCATTCAAAATATACAAATGCTACAACAACTGCCTGTGAACTTTGCTGAAGTGATTCCGACTGCATTTTCTGTTGTTTCTGGCTTCAGTTACTGTTTAACGGACTTAAAACAGATTATAAACTAGAAGACAGCCGAAATACGAAAAAAGCTTTAAAAATGTTTAAAAATACGATAGATGGAAAGTGATTATACAGAAAATCTAGCACAAATTAAACTAATTAAAGGTAGAAACGGCAAAAGAAGACCTCAAAGATAAAACATATTGGGCTTTAGTAAGGGAAATTAAAAAATGCAATGGTTCCTCTCAAGTGGTGCTACTTTGATGGCAACTTTAAGCGTAAGGAAAGTGAAGTATGAATACCTGATAGTCCCACGCTTCTGCGTTTATCCCAGTACCACAGCCAGTTGGGTCAGAACATTTGGAGAACTGCTGATATATACTGTAGCAAGACACTTGTCCAGTTGAATTGTAAAATATGCCTGTGAAAGAGAACAATAAATGCTCAGTTGACTACTAAGCATTTCTTTGGAATCCACCGTGTTGGGATAGACTTTGTATCTAACAAACATAAAGTTAAGGAATAAGCAGATTTTAAAGCTGTAAGGTATATTTTTTAACCAGACAATGACGCATTTCTGTAGATGTATGTCGGTAAATCAGAAGTTCTAAATGATTCAGGGGCTCATGCATCAAGCCTTTTCCCATTCGCAAAAGGGCCGATTCGCAGAAAAGGCCTTTTTCTATGCATGAAGGTTTTGGCATTTGCAGTTTAGGTAATTGCAATTTTTTGCAACTACCTACATTGCAATGCATGTAGCCTTTCCTAAATGCGAACTGTGCATTTAGGATAATACCAAGTTGATGGTAATATGTGCATTCTTTGAAAAATGCTCAAAAATGCATTTTTCAAAATGCCATGTCGTGCACGCTTTACATTTGTACACCAGGGCCGGACTGGGAACCAAAACCGGCCCTGGCAAAGTGCTGGGACCCCCCCTCCCCGGGGCGTTGTGGGTGCCGCCGAGCTCTTTGCCAGGGCCGGTTTTTGGCCGATTTTGTTACAGTGCCTATAACAAAAACGGCCCCCAGGGGCCCCAAACCGGCCCCTCACCTGTGCGGCGCACCGGGGGATTGCCCGGTGCCCGCTATGGCCAGCCCGGCCCTGATGCGCACACACCTTTTCACATACCTTTTCTTGTGGGGAACTTCAGGCCCCCCAGGCACCCTTGGATTTGCATTCGCTATTTGCGATTAACCCATTTGGTAATCGCTTTTAGGTAATGTTAAGAAATCACATTTTTTTGTGTGATTCCTAACACTGTGTGGCAGTGTGATTGGTTACAAAATATTAGGTCAGCAAAATGAATTTTTTTCCACAAAATGTCATGAAAATTTCAAGCAAACATGATCCCCACAAAAAATTGTTTTTTCTGATATATCACGTGAGGACACACCGTCCCGCTCATTAAAAAAAAGTCACTTGCGATACAAGAGACTGGTTTAAGCAGAAAAACGCCTCTCAGCAGGGTACTATCAGTGCAAATCAGTTTCCCATAGAGAAAACTTTGGAGAAATTTCACATATACAGAACTCAAAAAATTCACCAGAATAATGAATATATTGTCACTGCCTAGCAGCAATCTCATGGGCATAGGCAACAGCCCGGCAGGAGTGAATCAAATCAAGCTAGATAAAATGAAGCTTTGATAGCCTTGCACAACAACCTCTCCCACAAGATCTAGTCGCTTTTTCAATATTATATACAACTAAGTGATAGTTGTTGCTTATTTATCTTAAGCAATTTACAACCATTGACAAAGCCAATAGTCCTGGCTTGTTGTAGGTGTAATGTTACTTGTGTTATATGTCTGGATGAATGGACAGAAGCGGCAAAATACCAGTGGGGCAGCCCACTATGCTAAGCACAGATGCCCTTAATTACAGTGGCCACGCCCCTCTGAGAGACCTCCTAGTTTTTTCTTCCACTTAAAGCCCTGCATACTGGTGAATTTTGTAAGCATATTGCTGGTGCACAAAGATTTAACACCATCAGTAGAAGCAGTTTTCAGCTGGCCACGAGGAGGCGGAGTCCCTCCGATTGAGCATGGATAAGCGCCAGGGCCTCAAAGTATCATTTCAACCAGGAAGCCAAAGCAATCAATAATTATCAAATACCATCTATAATACTTAAGAGCCTGCAATCCACGTATACAATTCCATCTCGAATTTCCAAATTACAGGCAACTTGTGATGCACCTAGTTGCCTTTAATAAAGAAAGTGTAATAACTTAAAGCATTTGAGTTCTGACATTATTACAAATGCCTGCCGAGGGGAAAGGCAGGTAACACACTATACTTAAAGCTGCACTTCACTATCTTACATGGTAAATTGGGAGATTGCACATCTACATTCCAGAGCTCCTGGGAGAAGGAATTTGGTAGAACATGAGATTAGGAATATTTGAGGAGATAATGGTGTGATAATCGTGTGAGCTAAGAATGCTGCCTCCCATGTAGGAGGCAGGGAACCGCTCTTGAAGATCCTCCATCGAAGGCTACACACATCGGCGCGCCTCGAAAAAAATGTGGGAGGAGCTGATTATGCAGGAGGGGATGTGAGGTAGAGAGGACTCTGACCCATGTGTTGTGGTCTAATCCCAGCCTGTTAATGCCGCAGGCCTAAAGATTGTCAAACATTGAACTAATCACTGGATCAACTCAAGCTACAATACCCCGAAGTGATATTGCAGGCCCCCCCACAAACAGAAGCCAAACCCTTGAACTGTAATGGGGATCATCGCAGATCCCACCTGCTACTGTGGTGGACCCTATGAATGGAAAATCTCTCCAAAGCTGCAAGAGGTGAAGAAAGAATTTCCTTAACAACCGTTTTCTTTAGCACTGACTATAAAGAACTCACATGCTCCAAGAGACAACAAGCACTGAAAATGTTAAATGGTGCAAAACTAAACTGTTATTGCTCCACAATTCGGTAGGAAGCAAATGATTTCTCGAGACCCTAATGGGTATGGTCTCCAGAAATTGAAGTGTGACCTAGTTAAAATATTACTAAGATCTAAGTTGAAGGCAGCATATGTGGGAGGGCACTAAGGGGAGGGGGAATATAGGGGAAGGTGGGAGAGGGAACGTTTGTTTTTTCTCTAACATCTAACTGCTTTCTGATGTGTTTAATTATGCACTAGAGATGCAATTCTTTTTTCTTCATATTTACAAACACACCAAGGATTTAGGGATTTTGTGGAAAGGAAGATTTTGCGGCCATAATCTGTAAATAATAAAGTACACCTTCAGTACATTTTCATTTACATTTTAATACTGCAAATCCCCTTGGCATTACTTGCCCTTATAAAGGAATTCGGCCTTCTGTGCGTCTGTGACACACCTGGTATCAACCTCCACAAGCCCACAAAAGGTCTATATCAACCTGTCCATAATATGTTAGTTTGTGGCAGCTTAGAATCTGAGGTACTGAAGAAAAATAAGACCTACAAATTCAATCAATCTCCATCCAAGTAGTGAATGAGATGTCCAAACCAACCTCAGCTTTATAATGAAGCTGCAGCCCACTCACTCACCTTCTGTGCTACTGGCGCACGCAGAGAGAGTGCATTAGATTTTATTTGGGTCAGGCCACCGGTGTAAACCAGAGAAGCGCACCTAATATATTAAACAAAGCATAAACAATGCAGTCAACGGGTATCATTTTTACAGTCGTACACGGAATAAAATGTAAACATTTTCCAAACAGCTGTCGAACGCATGGCTGAACCTGAAAGGTTTCATTGTCCCAATCTATAAAAATAGACGAGTCTCCCGGCTAAAAACCATGCAGATCAATCACTTTAATGGACACTAAAGCGAAGATTTTCACCAGCACGATTCTGAAAAATATCCATGAGTGTGAAGGAGAGGAAGGCATAATTCCTCTGTAACGCGGATTCATTGCAGGGCTTTCTACTATCGATAAGTTTTCATACTCCAACACCTGAAACAAAATAGAAGGGCTGGCTCTAGGCCACCTTTCTGGATTTCCATCGGCCTTTGAAAGCATCAAATGGAACTCTATGGCCAGGACTACAAAAATAACATTAAACCCTCTCAACTCACTTACAAAGTAATTCTACACAGATAAGACCCCCACGAGTGCGAAGTGGTTTAAATGGCTAACTGTGGGCGGCATTCAAGGCAGTCATAAGGGGCGAGTTAATTGCCATTGCGGCGGCGGAAAATGCGGAGAGGGCCCGTAAGAGGGATGAGCTCTCCTCTCGCACAAAGGAATTGGAGCAGGTACACCAGAGGACTGGGATGCCGCGGGTGTGGAAACAGCTGCGAGTGGCACGTCAACAGCTAGCAGTATTAGATCAAGACAGGGCAGAATATGCGGCACTGCGGGTACGACATGCATACTACACGGGGGCGACAGATGCGGGAGACTGTTGGGCCGAGCACTTCGCGAGCAACAACAGCGACACTCAGTGCAGGAAATACACACACAGGACGGGGTTTCGGTAACGGAGGACGGGGCTATAGCGCAGGCATTTAGTGACTTTTATACCACATTATACGAGGGGGCTGCTCTGGAGCCAAAGGATGGAACGGCCTTCCTGGACTCGGTGTCCCTACCGGCTTTGTCACCAGCACAATCGGAACTCCTTGACAAGGAGATCCGCCCTGAAGAAGTCATTACCGCAATTGCCCGCCTCAAGTTGGCCAAGGCGCCGGGACCGGATGGCTTTACCGCCACCTTTTATAAAAATGTTCTGCCCCCAGGTCGCACCTTTGCTGACTGCCCTCTTTAACTCCTTTTCAGAGCCAGGCACCATCCCAAGAGACCTGATGAGTGCCAGGATTTCGGTCATTCCCAAACCGGGGAAGGACCGAACGCAATGCGGGGGCCTACTGCCCTATCTCGTTGCTTAACATAGATCTGAAGCTTTACACCAGCATACTGTCGAAGCGGCTGGGTCCCCTCATGCAGGGTCTGATAGATCCGGACCAGGCCGGCTTTATCCCGGAGCGGCAGACGGTCGACAATACCAAAAGGGCGCTCCACTTAGTGGAACGAGCCTCCAGGTTGCCGGGAGAGTTCATGATGTTGGCAATTCGATCGTGTCTACTGGCCGTACTTGGAACAGGTGCTCATCAAGGCAGGGTACGGCGAGAATTTCTGTACATGGGTTCTGAACTGTTATACCTTCCCCACAGCGGCGGTTCGGGTGAACGGCTACTCATTGCCCACATTCCCCATCGAGCGCGGAACTCGGCAGGGGTGTCCGCTCTCACCCCTGCTCTTCGCGCTGTATATGGAACCCCTAGCGCAGGCCATGCAATCGCATCCGACCATCAAGGGGATTAAATTCGGGGCTCATATCCACACGATCAGCCTATACGCTGATGACGTCTTGCTTTCCTTTGCTTCCCCTGCGACCTCCCTGCCGGCTTGAGCGGCCATCCTGGAGGCGTTTTTGCAAAGGCCTCTGGCTTTAAGGTTCACATGGCGGAATCAGTAGCCCTTGACCTCTCCCTAGAGGCACACACACGGGCCTCCCTAGAAGCACAATTCCCCTTCCAATGGGCAGACGGTGCAGTCCCCTACCTAGGCATACAATTGGAGGCCACGCTACCAGAAACGGTGCGTCTCAACTATGCTGACCTTAGTCGCACTATCCGCGCGGAGATCGGGCGGTGGCGGCACCTTCCATTATCTTGGCTGGGCCGAGTGGCAGCAGTAAAGATGACAATCCTCCTGCAAGTTTTATACATTTTTTGGGCTATCCTGCTCCGTCCCCCGGAGGGATGGATTCGCTGCACGCAATCAGCTAGCTCAGTTCGTGTGGAATGGGAAACGGCCCAGGCTCAAACTGAGGCTAGCGATGCTCCCACCGGAGAGCGGTGGGCTGGGACTGCCGGATTTGCATCTCTATAACCAAGCGACCCAACTCAGGACCTTCGTGGAATGGAGCAAATGGGAATAGGAGCGCCATTGGTTGTTTCAGGACCAAGCAGTCTCGGGGCGTCCCCTCCAGGAGGTGCCTTTCTTGCGGCGGCAGCACCGGTCCCCTAACCTATACGCCTCCTTCATCACGAGGGTACCGCTAGAGGTCTGGGATCGAACATGTGTCCTGCACGACCTAACAACCTTCCCGTCTCCCCTCACACCCCTGTTGGAGAATCCTGACTTCAGCCCGGGTGGGGATGTCCAGGCTTTTGCACGGTGGCGCCCGGCAGGTTGCAGATGCCTCTTCCACATATATTCAGGTGAGGAGGTGATGCCTTTTGAGGAATTCCGGAAGACCTATGACCTCCTCGCTATCTACAAGTCTGACATTGGGCGCTTCAACCCCAGGTCTGAGGCGACGCCACACGCAAGCTCAGTAAATATGAATACTGGCTTCTCTCGCGCACTACAGATAAACAACTTATTTCAGACATATATCAACTCCTCCTGGACAGATATTCACGAGTTTACAATGCAGGACGGGCGCGGTGGGAGAAGGAATTGGGGCGGACACTGCGCAACAAAGAATGGGAGGACATTTACTATTGCGCCAGACACTCGGCCTATCACATGGGGTTGACTGATACATTTACCAAATTAGTAACCTATTGGTACTACACACCGGAACGCTTGCATGAGATGGGTCAAATGGGGGATGCACTATGCTGGCGGGGCTGCAGGGCTGAGGGGCACTCTAACACACCTTTTGTGGGATTGTAGTCTTATACAGAGTTACTGGAAACTGATTCTGGATGAAGTCGGTGCCCACTTTGAGACAGAGATCCCGCGATACCCTGCCTATGTGCTATTGGGGCTCCCTAACGCTCTAACCTATCCTCTGAGAGCCCGTAGGGGTCGATTGATAGCGATAGCGCTGGGTTCGGCTGTACAGGCTCTGTTAGCCCTGTGGCATTCCACGCAAGTCCCCACCCTCCAGAACTGGCTGTGGCGACTCTAGTCTGTCCTTGGTATGGAGAAACTCTCTTTGGTGAAAGCTGGGGAGGGGTCGAAATATGCGGAGCTGTGGCAGCCCTTTTTATCCCTGCTAGCCCCGAATTCCGAGAAGTGACCTGTCCTAGGTATTTACGGTTGCTCCGCTTATCACAAGTGAATGACGAATCTGGATGAATGTATGAGGTATGAGTGTGGGGTTGGACGAAGGATCCGGAGGATGGGGCTTTGGGTATTGGTTGAGGGGATGAGTTACGGTTCGATGTTTTCTTTTCTTCTTTTTTTGTGGCTCCTGAGCGTTGGATAATCTCTGCTGGTTGAGCTCGTGGCTCCCAAGAACTACAAGACATTGGGACTTTTGCTTGGAATAGAGCTCGGCAGATCTTGCTATGCATCGCAAACGTTGTTATCTGTATTATTTTATGCCATCTCCCAGCTGTATGTAAGAGCCCTTTCTTTTTTGTTTTAGCTTATTTTTTTCGCAAATAAAGAGATTTAATACTAAATGGCTAACTGACACAAACATTCACCATTAAATCTGGGGTAAAACAAAACTGCCAACTGGCTCTATTTTTGTTCAATATATACATGTTTGCCCTACTAAATAAACTAGTGAAAAGTGATGAGGTTGCGTAAAAAGTTCAGAACATCTCCACTCCAATCCTACTCTACGCTGATGATTCACTATCGCTCTCCAAACGCTCTAAAAAATTATTCTCACAGACAGAAAATTGCTGCAAAACAAACCGCATCGTGATCAACTAAGGAACAAGTGAGATCATGACCTAGAGCCCCAAATATGTGAAACCAAGTGTCAAACAAATCTCCATGGAGAGAAAACCGGCTAAAAGGGTCAAGATTCAACTACTTGGGCATAACCTTTGCCACCTCAGACTCCTGCAAACCTCACTAAGAACAATTATTCAGAAAGACAGAAGTGATAGGTAGGGGAGACACTCTCTTCTTTGGAGGTGGGATGCTGTCCTATGTTCCAATCATATACTGTAGAAGGCTACCCAGAGTAACTGTGCTTTCTTGTCAGGACCGAAGAAGTTATGCTTGAGCCTCCTGAAAAATCAATCATCAATCAATCAGGTGTTTATTAAGCGCAACTACTCACCCGTAAGGGTCTCAAGGCGCTGGGGGGGGGGGGGGGGGGGGGGTCGCAGGTTCCAGTCCATCAAGGAGGGGGTCTGTCGAAGAGCCAGGTCTTCAGGTTTCTTGCGAAGATGGGGAGCGATGTTATCTGTCTGAGGTGGAGCGGAAGGTCATTCCAGGATCTGGCCGCGCGGAAAAAGGAGTGGCCTCTCAACCTGGTCTTTCTGGTGCGGGGGACCACAGAGTAGGAGAGCTGGGCTGATGGTAGGATCCTTTGGGGTGCGAGGGATTTGAGTCGGCTGTTAAGGTATGCTGGTCCCGTGTCGTGGAGGGCCCTGTGAGCGTGGGTTAGCATCTTGAAGCTGACTCTAGCTTCGATGGGGAGCCAGTGGAGTGTGCGCAGGTGCTGGGAGATGTGGCAGTGTCTTGGAAGGTTGAGGGCTAGTCTTGAGGCGGCGTTTTGGATGTTCTGTAGCTTGCGGGTGAGGTTTTTGTTTAATCCGGCATAGAGTGTATTGCCATAGTCGAGCCTGCTGGTGATCAGGGCGTGAGTGACGGTCTTCCTGTGTTCGAGGGGGATCATTGAAGGTCTTACGTAGGAGGAGGAGGGTGTAGAAGCAGGAGGATGAGACAGAGTTGATCTGGCGGTCCATTTTGAGCTCCGAGTCCAGGATGATTCCCAGGTTGCGTGTGTGATCTGTGGGGGTGGGCGGGTTCAGAGGGCGGGGGCCACCAGGTTTTGTTTCAGGCATCGGTGTTTGGGCCCATGATGAGTACTTCCGTTTTGTTGGTGTTTAGTTGTAGGCAGCTGTTTTTCATCCATTTGGCAACTGCTTCCATGCCTTCTCGAAAGTTGTGTCTAGCAGTGTTGGGTACGTTGGACAGGGATAGGATGAGTAGGGTGTCGTCTTCGTATGACACAATGTTGAGTCTGTAGATTCTGACTATGGGGCGAGCGGAGCCATGTAGATGTTGAAGAGCGTAGGGCTGAGGGAGGACCACTGGGGGACTCTACAGGTGGTAGGTGTAGGGTCCTAGAGGAAAGGGGGGAGTCTGACCCGCTGCGTTTCTCAGGAGGGCGGTTTGCGTACTGTGTTTTTTTCTGAAGCCGGATTGGGAGGAGTTGAGGATGTTGTGCTCTTCGATGAATGTGGCGAGTTTGCTGTTGATGGTTTTCTTGATGACTTTCGCTGGTAACGGGAGCAGGGAGATGACTCTGTAGTTTTTTTAGGTCAGTGGGGTCTGCCGAGGGTTTCTTCAGGAGGGGTTGATCTCAGCGTGTTTCCAGTTGGCAGGGAACAAGGTGGTTGCCAGGGAGCGGTTGATGGTGTGGCAGAGCAGGGGTGAGATGGTGGCGGCTCTGTTGAAAATGTGGTGGGGCAGGGGTCCTTGGGGGCCCTGGAGTGGATTCATTTCATCATCTTCAGTGTTTCTTCTGTGGTGAGGGCTGACCAGTTGTCAATCGCTGGCTTCATGGTGTCAGGGGTAGTTGGTGAGGGTTTGGTGTGTTGGTTGTCTTCGTCGAAGTTGTCGTAGATGCTCTTGATTTTGTTGAGGAAAAAGGTGCAGAGTCGGTTGCAGAGGTCTTGTGAGGGAGGGATGTCGATGGACTCGCTGGTTGGTTGGGCGAATTCGCTGATGATGTTGAAGAGTTCTTTGCTGTTGTGTGCAGAAGTGGAGATTCAATCTTCAATCGCTTTTGTCCTTGTTTTTCTGATGAGTTGGTGGTGGGCGTTGGTGGCGGCTCTGAACTTGTTGTGGGCTTCTGTGGATTTGGTGTTCCTTCAGGCCTTTTCGAGGAGGCAGCAAATTCATCTGGACTCTCGAAGTTCAGTGGTGAACCATCTAGCTTTCTTGGCGTGGATGTTGTTGTTTTTCTTGAGGGGGGCTATGGTGTTGGCTCTGTCGGAGATCCATCTGTGCAGGGTTCGGGCTGTGGTGTTGGAGTCGACGTTTTCCTTGATGGTTGGGGTGGAGTTGCTGAGTGATGAGGTTAGCTGGTCGTCGGTGATTCTGGTCCAGTTTCTTCGTGGGAGCAGGTGATGGTGTCTGTGGATGGTGGGTGTTCTGAAGTTGAAGTGGACACATCAATGGTCAGTCCATGGGAGTTCGGTGATGTGGCTGAAGGTGATAGAGTTTCTTGTTGTGAAGAGGGGGTCGAGGGTGTGTCCTGCTGAGTGTGTGGGTTTGGTCATGATCTGGCGGAGTCCAATGTTGTGGAGGTTGTCCAGGAGGGATGTGGTGCTGGGGTTCAGTTGGCTGTTGAGATGGAAGTTGAGGTCTCCAAGAAGGGAGTAGTCGAGGGATGCAATGGCATGCAGGAAGATGATGTCCGTGATGGAGTTGGCAAAAAGTCTGAGGGGTCCTGGGGGTCAGTAGATGAGGGTCCCTCAGAGGATGGAGGTAGGGCTGGCCAGTATCTTGAAATGAAGGTGTTCCATGAGGTCTGGGGGCTCGTCGGGGAGTGTGCTCAGGCGGAGGGTGGATTTGTGGACAATGGTGATTCCTCCTCCCGGGCGGGTGTGGCGGTCCTTCCTGGAGATCTTATACCCTTGGGGAATGGCGATGGCGATGTCTGGTCCAGAGGTGGTGTTGGTCCAGGTTTCGGCGAAGAATGCTACGCCCAGGGTGGTGCTGTCTAGGAGGTCCTAGATTTTGGTGGTGTGTTTGTGGAGGGATCGGACGTTGAGGAGGATGCATTGAAGGGTTTTCGGTTCGGTTGTGTTCTTGTGGGCGGGTTGCGAAGGGTCCGTGGTCTTGGTGGTGCTGCAGGTATGCTGGCAGCGGTGACAGCTGAAGGGTCCGTGAGTGTCGGCTGGTGATGCTAGCTTGCAGTTGTTGTTGCGGCCTGGGTTGGGAACGTGGAGTGCCGCTGGGTCGTAGCGTTGGCAGTAGAGAGATCCAAGGTTCCTGGCGCTGGTTGCAGTCGGGTCACAGACGGGCTTGCCTTTGGCGAGTCGCTGGCGCGACCGCCATTAAGTAGGGGTTGGGGAGGGCTGGATAGCTGGGAGTGGGGAGGGGAGCTGGATTGGGCTGGTTGCACTGGTCGGCTCGGGGGGAGGGGTCGTGGGGGCAGCAGCGGGGGGAAAAACGGGATGAAAAAGGCAAAAGAACAAAGGCAAAAAGAGAGAAAAAAGTGCAAATAAAGCAGCAAAAGTGCAAGAAAGAGTGGAGGAAAGACACAGAAGGAGAGTGAAGGGGGGAGCTTGAAATGAGGGAAATATGACAGAAAATGGAGGGAAGACCCATAAGGAGAGTGAAGGGGGGAGATAGAAGTGAGGGAAAAACGAGTAAAAAAGCAGAGAGAGAGAATGGAGACAGAGGTCCTCTGGACGACCAGGGATGAGGCGCAGGTGAAACCTGAGGGTGGATGAGGGACTCGAACAACAACATTCGAGAGTGCAGGGGCTCGGGAGAAGGCCTCACTTACTGGTGGATCTGCGAGGGAGGGAGAGCAATTTCACTGACAAAGAATCGGTGGTCTTGCTCCTTATCTTGATCTTATTTCTAATTAAAGGTGACAGCTGTGTATGAATACAGCTCACTGAGGTGAGAGCTAATGTCCCAGAGTTTCAGCCTTTTGATCAAATCATGTCTTCAGGCATTTGAGTGACTGTGGCAGCCACTGAAGGTTTGCTTGGGATCAAGCAACTGTGAAAAGCAGTTTAAATTGGACATTTGTCAATTGAAAAGTATTCTTCAAGTGTTCTTCTTCCAATGTCCTGAAGAGAGGCCTTTATTAACATGGTCAAAATGCATCGACTGTCAAAATTGAAGGAGTCCTTTTCAAAAGTGAATATGTTAAGGTTTCTAGGCACACACATTAAGGCCAAGAGGGCAGGACACACCCTTAGGTGTGTACTGCAAATGGACTACCATCCACATGGACACTGTGACAGAAGTAAGAAATACAGCTATCATTTTTTCTAACCACTGGAAGACAGAAGAAAAATAGATAGCTGTCAAAGTGACTTTATACATTGGTGTACAGTTGGATATGTGTATGTTCCTTTTATGTGTTTGATATTGTGTGTGTTGTGTTTTTCAATCAATCAATCAATCAAACATTTGTAGAGCGCGCTACTCACCCGTGGGGGTCTCAAGGCACTAGAGGGTAGGGGAAGAGGAAGCAGCTACTGATCCAACAGCCAGGTCTTGAGAAGCCTCCTGAAGGTCAGCAGGTCCTGGTTCTGTCGCAGGAGGGTGGGGAGGGTGTCCATGACTTGGCAGCGAGGTGCGAGAAAGATCTGCCGCCGGTGGTCGTTCGGCAGATGCGTGGGGCGAGGTCAGCAGAGCAAAGCTGGCGGTTCGGGGTGTAGAAGGTGAGTCATTCGTTGAGGCATGCTGGTCCGGTGGAGTGCTTTGTGCGTGTGGGTGAGGACCTTGAAGGTGATCCTCTTGCTGACTGGAAGCCAGTGTCGGTCTCTCAGGTAGGCGGTGATGTGGCTGTGGCGGGGGATTCCGAGGATGAGACGTTTTGTATGCGTTGAAGTCTTTTCTGGAGTTTGGCTGTGGTTGCTGCCTAGAGGGCGTTGCTGTAGTCCAGCCTGCTGCTGACAAGGGCTTGGTTGAACCCCAGGTTGCAAGCGTGGTTGGTTGGTGTAGGGGCAGTTCCCAGCGAGGCCTGCCACCCGGAGTTGTCCCATGCGGAGGGGGTGCAGCCGAGGATGAGGACCACCGTCTTGTCAGAGTTCAGTTTCAGGCGGCTGGTCTTCATCCACTCTACGACGGCCTTCATTCCCTTGTGGAGGTTGGATTTGGCGGTGGCCGGGTCCTTGGTGAGGGAGAGGATCAGCTGGGTGTCGTCGGCGTACAAGATGTTGAGGTGGTGCGCTCGGACTATGTTGGCGAGATGCGCCATGTAGATTTTGAAAAGGGTCAGACTGAGGGAGGATCCTTGGGGTACGCCACAGGTGATCGCGGTGGCATCGGATCGGAATAGGGGAATGCGGACTCTCTGGGTTCTGCCGGTGAGGAAGGAGGTGATTCAGTTCAGGGTTTTGTCGCTACACAGGAACCCTATGTCAATAAAACCGATTTATGATAAATCGGCCTTCCCCAGCATGGTAACCCACATGACCAATCTCCCATCTTCTGTCATGAATCATCAGTAAAAGGAAGCTGTTATTGGTGCAAGGACAAGAATCGATAAAGATGAATTGTAACTTTCATTGCATGGGGCCTTCTACCCCCTCTGTCATGTATTCACAATACCACATGTGAGCAAAGGTGACACCTTTGCCAGAAACCGGTCCTCGGTAGCTTGTTTCCGGTCCAGGGAAGGCATGGCTTGGCAGTTCGGGCTGGACTGTTCCCATGAGGCACAGGGTCAGACTGATTTACATATGGCTATGTCTGAACTGGGGTGGCAGAGTGGGCTAAAGAACGGTGATGGATTAAACCCAGATCAGTTGACTGGGGTGAGTGCTTGTATTATCAACGCTCCGTCCATCATTTCCTTTGGTTTTTCTTTGTTCGCCATAAGTTGGCAGGGTATGCTCAGACGTGAGTCCCTTGCTCACTTTGCCACTGGATTCAAGCAAGCCGGGCTGAAGACGGCTGAAAAGCCAGAAACCGGTCCTCGGTAGCTTGTTTCCGGTCTAGGGAAGGCATGGCTTGGCAGTTCGGGCTGGACTGTTCCCATGAGGCACAGGGTCAGACTGATTTGCATATGGCCATGTCTGAACTGGGGTAGCAGAGTGGGCTAAAGAACGGTGATGGATTAAACCCAGATCAGTTGACTGGGGGTGAGTGCTTGTATTGTCAACGCTCCGTCCATCATTTCCTTTGGTTTGACACTTTTGATTTGAACAATTCCTACAGAAATATCCAGCCATTACATGCCAAGGCCAGAACATTACAAACTACATTTACTTCTGTATGAGGTTGAATACCCTGAAAAATTACATTTGATAGATACCTGTCACACCTCCCTTCACCTGCAGAGCTCCAAAGCACTCTATCCCATTCCCTCCCAATCCATCTCCCATTCCACACATCATACACAAACTATACTGAATGTTTTTAATGTTCTTAACCTTCGTATGCAAAAGGTAAACATTACCAAACAAAAATAGAAAGTTAAGTTTGTCAAAATGGCTGGTGCTGATGAGCAGACTTCCAAAAGCACGGTCAGCCAACTACTCTCCAGCCTGGAGCAGCATTTGTGGTGCAATACAGTGCAAGAACCACTAAGTATGGATTTATGTTACAGATTCATCACCTCCTGTGTCCCTTATTTGTCTTTCACTCTTGCGGCTCCGAGCTGTGTGAATTACACTAAAAAACCAATTATGTGTGGGGAAGAGACACTGTTCAACTTTCTTAGGGGGATTTCCCCAAAACCTTTCGCTTTCCTGGTTTTTGCCCACTCTCTTATCCTGACCTTAGGATTCTGTGCACTTTCCCACTGAACTGCAGTGGCCAAGGGTTCATGTCCATCCCACACATGCTGTGCTGGGGTGCTTTCTTGTATGGCTTACCTGTGAGTGCCTGGGGAAAGGGTACACCACATACCCAGGGCGGGGGCGACACAGGCTAAAGGAGGGACGTAGCACTGACTGTGCTACCCCCCACATACGAGTCTAGCAAACATGCTTTATACTAAGGCTGGCCTGACTCACTCCATGGCCCACCCTGAGAGAGCTGTTCCCTACTACCACACTGGAGTAGGTTAGAGGCCGGGTAGGGACAGCTGCCTTGTGTGCTACCAGAGTAGGGATGAACCCCGATGTGGTTTCCCTACCTAGGGTGGTGGCTCACCCTATGGAGAACACCTCTAGGTTGTGGCCGATGCCCTCGTATGGCCATAGGACCTGGGGCACGTTCATACTGTCAAGGCAGCATGGAAGTGTGCATACCCTTCCTATACCGTAAGGAAGGGGTGCTATCTATGGGTTCTACAAAAGGGACCGGTTTGCCAGTGCAGGCTGGTGTGTCTGGGCACTTGCACCTAGGGTAGTGGTAACCAGGTGGTCAGCATGCCAGTGGAGGCCGGTGAGCGCACATCCACATATGTTGGTGTAGAACCGGGCCCCAGCATGTTTTTGCAGGCTGGGTCTTGGGGGAGGGCAGATTTGCACCAAGGGTGTTTTTCACATGAGTGGCCAGCCAGCCAGTGCAGATTGGGGTACACATTGCACTGCTAGTTTTTTGGACTACTTGACCCGCCTGCCATTGCAGACTGGGATTCATAGTGCACCGCTGGTATTCCAAAATACATGACCAGCCTGCCACTGCAGAATGGGGTGAGTGGTCCACTGCTGGTATTCCCAAATAAGTGACCAGCCTCCTATTGCAGGCTGGGATGCGAGGTGCACCGCTGATGCGTCCAACTATGTGACCAGCCTGCCATCACAGGCTGGGCTGCGTGGTACACCGCTGGTATTTCCAAATACGTGACAAGCCTGCCAGTGCAGTCTGGGGTGAACTTTGCACCAATGGTGCACCTAAACCTATGTCCAGCTTGCCATTGCTGGCTGGTGGGTGCACCGGCATGGATGGTGTAGCTTAATATGTGTTCAGCTTGCCTGGTACCAAGGGCTGCGACCCTACAGTGCAGTAGCGCAGTCTCATCATGAATAAATGAATGAATTAAATGTCATTTATAAAGCGCGATGCCTACCCGGAGGCCTCCAAGCGCGGAGGGCAGAGCAGAGGATGAGTGCAGATCTAAAAGAGCCAGGTTTTTAAGAGCTTACGGAATGAGAGCAGATTGGGCTCTTTCCACAGATGAAGAGGAAGGGCATTCCAACTGATGGTCCCATTGTATGAAAAGGAGCACCCACCACATCTGGCTCTCCTTATTCTGGGTAGTAGGGCAAGAAAAGAGGCAGTTGACCGAAGGTCTCTCCTCGGTTGATAGTGAGTGATCAGAGATTGAAGAATGGACGGGCCGTTCTTCCATAATGCTTTACGGGCCAAGCACATAGCCTTAAACTGGATCCTTTCCCTGATCGGCAACCAGTGTATACTTCTTAGAGCTTGTTTAGCGGATTGCCGCTTTGGAATTTGAAGAAGTCTGTGGGCGGCACAGTTTTGAGTAATTTGGAGCTTATTGATGTTATGCCGAGGAGCTCCTACATATAAGGCATTCCCGTAATCCAAGCGGGAGAGGATCAGGGCTTGGACCATGATCTTTCTGGTGTGAAAAGGGAGAAGGGGGAGGACCTTGCGAAGCATACTTAATAGGCCAAAGCAGGCCCTTGAGAGCTTCACTGCCTGAAGATTGAAAGACAGGGAACAGTCAAGCCAGATACCGAGGCTCTTAATCTGGTCTTTAGGGATTGGGGCGGGGTCCAGGCAGTCGGGCCAAAGCGATGCGAATCAAAGGAGGGGGTGTTGCCCAAGAGCATAAGCTCTGTCTTGTCCCCGTTCAGTTTAAGGCATGAGAGTTCCATTCCCTTGGCAACCTCCTCTAGGCAGGAGCCTAGGGTGCTAGATGACACCTCGGGTGGTTAAGCGCCAGCACGAGCTGAGTGTCATCTGCATAGGTGATGATTTTTATGCCAAATGAATGGACAATCTCTGCCAAGGGTCTCATATAAATATTATACAGCGTGGAGCTCAGGGCAGAGCCCTGAGGCACCCCACAGCGGAGAGGAAGACCTTAAAGGAGAGTTCACTAAGGAAGGACTGCAGCCAGGCTAATGCTGAACCAGACACTCCTAGATTCTTGAGTCTGAGGTTCAATGTATTATGGTTAACAGTGTGAAATGCGGCACTGAGATCAAGAAGGATAATTGCCACATTGCCCCCTTGATCTAGGATCCTTCTTGCTTCCTCTGTCCCAGCAAGCAGGGCGGTCTCAGTGCCAAGCTGGGGACGAAATCCAGTCTGGGAGGGGTGAAGTAGATTATTAGATTCCAGAAAGGCTACAGGTGTAGTGTTTATATGTCTCTCGAGAATCTTGCTCACCTAAGGCAAGAGAGAAATGGGATGGTAGTTAGCCAAATTAAGGTTAGGTTTTTAGAAGGGCTTTAACCATTGCACATTTCCAGGCCAGTGGAACTATACCTGTAGAGATAGATGAGTTCACCTGGTCAAGAATAACAGGGCGGATAATATCTGCAACCAGGGTGAGGACCTGGGGGGAGCGGGGTCCATGGGAGAGCACGATTTTATGTTAGCCATAATTAGGTCCAATGAGGCAGAGTCCAGGAGGGAATATTGTGCTAATAGGATTTGGGTTCCTACGATCGGCTAAGAGGAGAGAAGTGTGGGGTGGGTGGTCTGAAAGGACGGAAGAGATAGAGTTTGGGTCCCTACGATCGACTTCGAGGAGTGAAGCATGGGGTGAGCAGTCTGAGAGGTTGGAAAAGACAGGTAAATGTTTTGAATTTTCTGTTGAAAAAACTCTGCCAGGTTATTAGTGGGTAAGTGCATTATCCAATGTAGGAGGTTTCTGAGGCAATTTAATAAGGGTCTTAGCAATTTTAAAATGTTCTCGGCTGACTTAAGTTTCTGTTTTATAAAAGGCAGCTTGGGCAATTTTAATTTCAGATTTGTAGGATCTAATGGATTCCCTGTACTCTGCTTTACTGAGATCTGAATAATTCAGTCTCCATCTCCTTTCAAGCATTCTGCAGCGTTAAGTTCCCTCAACTTAGGAGTGGACCACGGTGCAGTTTTCAGCCTGTTGGTTATACGAGAGGGTTTCTTGGGGAGTACTATATCGAAGGAACCTTCAAAAGTTACATTTCTCATTAAGCATTGGCCAAGTTATGGTTTAGGTCACTGGTGGGTCTGGTGGTTTCCAGAACCAAATTCCACTGATCGACAGGAAGCCCGGACCAGTTCTGCTCTCGGATCAAAATTGTATGGGGAAGGAGGGGGGGACGGAGATGGGGGGAGATTGGCAAACAAGTCTGGAAATCTCCCATGTTAAGGGGATCAAAGAGTGATCAGTCCAGGGAAGAGGGACGGGGAGTCCTACAGTAAGTATGCTACAATTGCTGAAAACAGGATCCAATAAATGCCCTTTACTGTGGGTAGGTTTCAGCACTTTCTCCATGAACTGGAGTGCTGAGAGATTCTCGATCAGTTCATTGGCCAAGATGTCAGAAGGATCATTTAAGTGTAGATTAAGGTCACCAAGCGGGAAACAACGCTTACAACGCAACTTTTACAACGCACTACCTTTACAACAAAACTTTTACACCGCAACATCCATTACAACGCATGCCATTACAACACAACCATTACAACGCATGTCACTACAACGCATACCACTACAACGCATACCTTTACAACGCAGTCATTACAACGCATACCATTACAAGGCATACCTACACTATCCAACACTTACCCTACTGTTGCACCCCCTGGAGTTAGAATAGTAATTTGTACCCCTACACTATCCAATACTTACCCTACTGTTGCACCCCATGGAGTTAGAATAGTAATTTTTACCCCTACACTATCCAATACTTACCATATATGCAATGTAATGGTATGCGTTGCAATGGTATGCGTTGTAAATGTAGTATGCGTTGTAGTGGAATGCGTTGTAATGGATGTTGCGGTGTAGAAAATGCGTTGTAAAGGTATGCGTTGTAACGACATACATCCCACCAAGCATAGTGAAGTTAGCTGGCCCCAAAGTTACGTCGGCAGCAACAGTGGGAAGTGCATCAAGAGAGTGTCTAGGGCTGCTTGGGGGGGTGGTAAATTAAAGGACCGGAGAAGGTGTTAATCGAAAAGACTTCTAAGGTAAAAAAAAAAAAAACATTTCCAGTGGTAAAGGTGGCTTTGTCATGACCCACGCAGAAATGACACTATTAGAACGTGGGCATTTCTATGCTCTAAAATTCTCTTGTGTGCTTTTGTGCTTAGCTCCAGTCCACACTGGAGGTTTGGGGAGCAGGGAGAGGTTTTGACACTTGGCCTTTGGAGCTAGATCATGGTCCGACTACAGCTCAGGATCTGCATTCCACGGCCTCATGACAGATAAGACTGAAATTTAGGAGACATCTGTGGTTCAAAGGGAGACCATCTGTCCAACCACCGGCAACTTCAAAGGCACACCGTAATAGAACTACCAGTGCCCCACTTCAGTAAAGGATGAGATACACTTGTGGGGATATGGGACCAGAGAACCTGGAACTGCATGGTGCACACTGCCACAGGAACTCTGCTGTGCACAAGGAGGATACCTGCCATTGAGAAGGACTGTGTGCCCTTTTTGAATAGTGGCTGGGCTGGGCCAACTAACTGCTGCTGTGTGGCACCTTAAAGTGTGCTCTCCAATTCCTTGTCAAGCTTACTCCTGTTTTTTGAGGTCTCAGGGACATCAAAGATCTCCTACGAGGGACTTCCAGCGTATACATGAGACACCAGGAGTGCGGTGCCCTAGCAACTGCCCATATCACCGGCTGACATCCACCTGGTAGTACGGAATGGACGCAAGACTCAGAATAGTGCTTGGAGTCCAGATTGCAACGTGTGGAGCTCAGAAGTCTTGCCCAAATCGAAGGCATGTGGCCCCCTCATCGTGGGAACCTTGGCACACAAACACCTTATTGGTGGTAAGCAGATTCACTGGTTGCTGGATCCAAAGTGACCCGCTTTGTCGATCGTGCTGCATATATCTCATGTCACACACCGACTGCATGCTCATTGCATGCAGTGTCCGATTGCTCATTTAGTGCGGTGTTCGATTCACAGGTTGCAGCCCTCGGTGATGGGGGCGTTATAGTAGTAGTGCCTCATTCTACCTCTTGAAGTTGCTGCCTATGGGTGTGTGCCAGATTGTCTGTTGTGACAAATATTAACCTGCACTGGATGTTGTGCCTCATTTCCAGGGAGGGACATAATTGCGACTCTCCGTTGTGTGTGTGACCAGAATTGGCAGGTGCAACTCATATAATTGCACACCAATTGTTGTGCCCTGATTTTCTAGTATGACCAAGATCACTGTGCACCGGACGGTGTGCCTCCTTCTAAGGGAGATACTGATTTTGCAACTCTTCATTGTGTGTCCAAGACGGCCTGGAGCGACTCATATCATCACACACCAGACGTTGTGCCTAGATGCAACTTGGACAAACATGTGCCTGACGGGGAGACTCTTCCTTCCGAGAGGCCCCCCTACCCTGCTTCACTCTTTATTTCTCGCTCGTTCCTTTCCAGCCCTGATCGTGGCACAGCAATTATCCTCTCTTCACCGGGTTTTCCCCGGCGGCATTGTGGTGCCAGGTAGTATTGCCTGGCTGGAGCCTGAATGGTGAGAGTGATTGCCTTGTGCTGCAGGAACACTTCAAAGAATGATCAGAAGCAGGTCAAGATACGGTGTGACCTCAGTGCTCTGCAGAATTGGCCTGGTGCCAGAAGGCCCTTGTGGACCCGAGTAGCTGTGCGGAGTGAGTGGGTGCATGGGAGCGACAGTGGGTGAACCGCCTGTGATTCACGATCCTGTCTGGATGTCTGTCACGTATGTTGATTACTTGTTAGGAAAGTATTATGAGTGACATTGGTTTTACCCTGGTCTTGGCCTGTGGTGCTGCTAAAAAGTGGTGTCATTTGGTATATGTACATAATTGTGATCTCGTTTTGACCTAGGTGCGTTCTCCAACTGGCTGGTGTTGATTTATAGTACTTGTTGGGGTGGGCCCAGGGTGGAGAACATATTACACCACATAAGAAAGCTGGGATCTGTGTAGGATCGACTCTTGCCCACATGTGCATTTGCTGATGTTGTTCTAACATGGCTGGACCTAACACTGCTAGAAATCATTCCCAATTTGATATATGCCCAAAAGTACATGATGTTCATGTTATGTTGATTACTAAGTGTGTGTTGAATATAAACGTTATTTACATACATCATGTGTGAAGTCTCTTTTGTGATGCTTCAAGTATTTGTGAACGAGTGCTGTGGCAATGATTTATACATTACCTCTGTAGTAAGCCTGACTGCTCGGGGTCAAGCTAAACTAGGGTCAGAGCAGGTTATAGTGTGTGTGTAATCACTCACCCCTGACAGGAGCAGTAGGTTCTGCCTGGCTGGGGGACTGCCTCAACCAATCCGAAAGTGCTGGTTCCAACAGACACTTACACCAAAGATGCCACTGTTGACTCCGGGCTAGCAGTGTGTGGGGAAAACAAGCACTCCTTTTGCATGCGCTCCTTCTGCTGGGTGTCTGTGAAAAGAAAGCTAGCATCTTCTGATTTTCTGCTGTTAAGCCATTTGTACCTAGCAATGCTGCATCTCCCATGCTGAGCCTCATATGCCCTCCAGAGTTTCCATTAGCATCTTGTATTGCTCCCAGATTATGCTACTCCACCCTTGCACTACTCTCTCTCTTTCACCCACTGCTGCCTTTCTGCATGGCTTACATTTGAGCCCAGCACAGTTTTACCCTGCACTGTGCATTGCACCCATACGTCTTGTGCTGTTTATCTATGCATTCTGCTATACCTTGCACCCTATGCTGCTCTCCTTTGAACCTTGTGCGGATTCTCGCACCTACCACTCCAAAGGCTGTCCCTGTTCTGTGTCATGGAATCCTGTATGGTCGCTATCTGTGACAAACCTTTGCTATATGTATGAGCTCAGCTTGTACGTCTGGAGCCTATACGGTACTGATTGTCATTGTGAGGGCTTGGGTTAAGCATGCGCTGTTGTTGAATATGCTTTTATATCCTTTGAGGCTCCCTTGCACAGTAAATGTGTCCTGTGTGCTGCTCTTGCGCCATATGTGCTGCTTTAGCAACATGTGTGCCCGCTTCCACCGCACATTCCCCTTTACATTTTTGCAAGGACCCCTTCTACTGTGCATGGTGCTGCTTTTTCTCTATATGTGGGAATTCTGAACTGCTCATGTACTATCTGGTGTGTATAGGGGGAGCATAAATAGCACCTGCACGTGAGTTATACCTGTTCTGTGTGTACAGGAAAGCATGCACTCTTGTGTTAATTCCCCTCATATCTTGTAGCTGGTTCCACTTTGCATCAGCATTCCCTTTCGGTCTATGTGAGTCCTGTTCTGTGTGCGTAGCAAAAAATGCACTGCTGCTGCCTGTGCTATACCTGATCTGTGTGTGGAATGGAAGCTTGCACTACTAGTTTGTCACACCATTCACTGCACTTGGACTCTGTGGCGTTCTTCCCCTGGATACCCTGAACCGCTCCACCATTACATTCTGTGCTGCTCCCACTTGCACCCTGGAAGGTTCTGTCCAGTGTCCTGAACTGCTCCAGCAGACCCGTTGTGCTCCCTTGTACTCTGCAGATCCCCCCAACCCTCACCCCTACTCGTAGGACGCCAGGAGGATGAATACCCTTATAATCTGCGCTGGTTCCCCTTTTTAGGTCTTGCTTAGACAGATAACAAAATGTCTCAAAGAGACAGCATATGCGCTATCAGTGGGCTTGGTCCCACCCATTACTTACCATTGGTTCGCTTCATTCACACTTTCATTTCTTTGCTTTTTAGTGGTCAGATGCACCAAGCTTCCCTCCTTTTCTTTGTGTTTGTCGCTTGCCTGGAGCATGGATCAGAAGCTGACTGGGAATGCATTCGGTCTGATGCTTACCATTGGCTTTGTGGTGTGTAACTCATGTTTTATGGCTTTTCATTTGTTGGCTTACGCTCTCCACGTTTACTTCCTCCCACCCATGCCAAAACCTTATTTACCAGTATCCTTCCGAGAGCTCCCTCTCTGCAAATAGTCTTGTAAATCTTGTTCTTATCTAGTCACATTTACTGTGCATTCAAAGACCGAGGTCAAATTTCAGGCTGTGTTTTCGACGGAGCCTGGATTTTACTTCTTTTTTGGCTGACTTCAAAGGGAGAGCGTTTATGGGTGGAATGCAGATTGCTCTCCCCATGGAGTTGGGGTGTCACAAACACTGAATGCGCAAGAGCTGCAGGGACTGCTGTGCCAGGGTACATCTGCTTTGACACTCTGCGATTGATGTACTATTTCTTTGAGTGCCACCACCTGGCTCCATTTACTTTATCCCCAACCCTTATGACACCTATTGCACACTGTTTTGACAAGAGTTTGCTGAAATTAAATAAAAAAATCGCTGATTTCGTGACACAAGTAAAATATGCTTTGCCATCCATTCATGACTCAAGATGAGGTGGTGACCCACTGAGAGAGTAGCCGCAGCAGGTAATAGCGGTGGGTCTAGGTGAGGGGGGATTTCGAGAGATGACCACGAGGGAAAATTAAATAAATAATGAATTTTCCCTCGTGGTCGTCTCTCGAAATCCCCCCTCACCTGGCCTCACCGCTCTTACTTGCAGCGACCGTGGCTGCAAGAGCACACCCGTACACCCTCACATAAGCACTCAATTTCCTCATAGGTTTGTTAACAAGGAACTCACAAGAAGGCATAAGATAGCCCGGACAGGTAGCTGAGCTGCAAAGAAAATTGCGGCAGAAAGTACTACTTGTACAAAATGTGTCAGGTCATTATGGACTAATTCCGACTACCTGAAACTAATATGCCATGGGGGCAGGCCCAGCTCTAGGATTCTAGCTCAGGGAGAGCCATGAACAAGGATGGGTAGGCCACAAAGATGACTGAGCAGTGGTACTAAGAATTGCAGAGATCTGTTATTTTAGGTAATGACATTGTCGACCTTTGACGTCTTAACACCAAAACCACCAACTGACTAGGTACCTACCCCTAGATGCATCAACGTTGTAATTTGCGATTCCTTAATTGCGAAAAATAAGGAATCGCAATTAAGGATTCGCAAATGGTAATGCATCATTAAATTCGCAATTTTATTGGAATTCGGTAAAAATCGCAATTTTTACCGAATTCCAATAAAATTGCGAGTTCCAAATAGCGAATCCGATATTCCCATTCATTCCTATGGGCTGAAATGCCCATAGGAATGAATGGGAATTGCGAATTCGCAATTTCAATTCGGAATGCATCAAAGCCTTTCAAGGGTGGAGAGGGGGGTCCAAAGGACCCCCCCCCTGCACTCATGAAATGCACTTTTACATGTGAGTTACATACACACATGTCCTAAGGACATGTGTGCCTGTAACGTACACGTTTAAAAAATGCATTTTCATGCGTTTTTAAACATTTTTGCAAATTACCACGAAGTTCAACTTCGTGGTAATTTGCATTTGCAATTTTGGAAATCGCAAATGTTTTGGGGATGATGCATTGCTGTTAAGGAATCGCAAATGTGCGATTCCTTAACAGCAATCGCATTTTTTGGAACTCGCAAAAAAAGCGATTTCCAAAAAATGCTTGATGCATCCCAGTAACCAATTTAGGAAGTGCAAAAGGCCGATTTATGCGAATCGCACCGTTTGCACTTCCTAAAAAGGTTGATGCATCTGGGCACTACTTCCCTTTCCCTGCCCACGCTTCCTCCTTTCATGAAAGGGAGGGATGCAGCATGCAAATGGGCTGCAGCCTGCTCCTAGTCATGTGCAGAAACATTCCTGCTGCCACATATCTCTTTGCAACTTTTCATATATATCGATTCTTTTGTGCATCAGTTTTGCAGTTTGCAAAGCAGTGAAGTTTAAAAATGTGGTGCAGTAAAGCCTGCTGACAACTTTGCACATCACTACCTAATAAACTGAAGAAGACTTTACTTGTATTTATTCTCCCTTTCTATGCACATGTTCATTAAAAAATACAGTTAAAACGGAGTTATAGTTTTGACTAACGTGCAAAACCAACGCAACTGGGCCTGGGTCCTTCGCCCATCTGTTTTTTTTTTTTTTGGTGAATCTATTCTATTGAGTTTTAATTTACGGTACAGCATTATGCATACAAGATCATGCAGTGTTGGGGAATACATCCAGCATATATGGCTCAGTGCAAATATATTAGATTAACAGTCCATGTCTAATGTTGCAGGCGAAATTGTCAAGGACAAGGTTTACAGGTACTCTTGCACGTTTACAGTAGCAACCAGGTGCATGGGGTCCTTCTCCCATCTGTTTTGAGACCATACACATTTTGGCCATTCAGGCCTTTACCACTCTTCGCTGTAGTGGTATTACTTCCAGGGTTCACATCTCCCCCTTAACGGAAGAAGTAACAACATGCTTGAACTGCTAGTATTGAGTTGTCTGGTTGTTCTGTAGAGTGAATTTGGTTTGCAATGTGTAAATGGTAATGAAAAATTTCCTAGTAACCATGACGGAAAGTTTCACTTCTATTAAGGACGCGGAGGGGAGGATTATGCTTTATCTTTCTTTATTTCCTTCAATCAGCAACTTCAACTTATAACAAAAACTTCAAGTCCCATCGTGTATCGAGTTCATAGGTCACATGTCATCCACCAATCAGGAGCCCCTATGGACCTCGAGGGTATGCTGCTGCTAGTGTTCTTCCTATTTCATGAATGCGAGCAAAAGTCCACCACAGCTTGTCAGTCTGTTTTGGAATTATCAGACCCTAGGAGAAGCCAAAGAGAAAACCATGAAACTAATCTCCGAACTGAGTATAAACAAATAGATGATTTACAAGGCATATATTGAAATCTTAAATCCCAAAGAAAGATTTTAGTATAATGTGTACTTTGCCAGGATTGAAAGAGGTGTAAAACATTATGACATCCCACAGAGAGGAGTATCAAGGGTCTGGAGGTAGAGAAAGGTGGATTTTCCGCAATAATTTACAGAACAACAGATGCTCCCCTACTGGAGTCCCGACCACTGGGAGATGAACCGCAGAAATCGCCGACCTATAGGAACTGACTGTGCGATACGCCAGAGAGGCCAATAAATTCATAATGGTTACCATTTAGCACCCCATGGGATCGTGATTCCCCCGACCACACTAACGAACCCATCTGGTCCATGCTGCTTTGTACCTTTTGTTAGTTCTATCGGCCCAAGCTGTCCCCAGTAGTGATTGAGCTTCTGCCAATAAGCCGGAGGTCTTCCTGCGATGCCTGAAATCCGCTTTGCTGCCAAGGGCATCTGCCTATGTCGAATTACGAAATGCGACGCTCCCTGGGGATCCTTCAGGAGAAAAGGTAGAGGGATTGGAGAATCCCAGCAAAGTTCCAGAAGAACTGGAAACTAAACTTGAGACCTCCAATACGGTGTAATCAAAACCACCCTCTCCTGCTGCCTCTGAACATGAGTCATGAGCCTCATTATCATTGCAAATGGGGGAAGGGCGTAGCCCGTCTCCTTGGACCAATCCTGACAGAACACATCCGTCGCAGACGCCATTGTGTCTGGTTTCCAAGTGAAGAATTGCGGCAGCTGGTGGTCCAACCAGGACACAAAGAGGTCCACTGAAAAGGGACCCCACTGGTCGTAGAGGCGCTGAAAAACCAGAGGGTGGAGCTGCCAAAGACTCATGTCCGCCCAACTCCTGGAGCACAAATCCGCTATGATGTTGACGGCCCCCAGCAGCCACTCTGCCGTCACTGAGATGTTGTGGCACAGACATAAAGTCCAAAAATCGTTGGCGAGATCCACCAGGACTTTTAACCTTAGTCCCCCCCAGATGGTTGACTTATTGTACCGCCGATATATTGTCCATCTTCAGTAACATGCTGCAGGACGCCTTGTCCTTCGCCCAGCACTGAATTGCGAAGGATCCCGCCATCAGCTCTAGGCAGTTGATGTGGAGAAGACCTTCGTCTGCAGACTATTGTCCGCCGGTAAAAGAGTTCCTGCAACCGGTCCCCCAGCCCGATTTGCTGGCATCGGACTCTATCACCAAGTCCGGCTCGCAACCGAAAATGTCCCTCCCGTTCCAGGCCTCCATATGATCGAGCCAACATTCCATCTCCCTGGTTACATCGATCGTCAGAGGTACTGTGTTCGAGTATTAGAGACCCCTGCGGAGGTGGGAGGCCTTCAGAAGTTGTAACGCTCTGTAATGGAGAGGACCGGGGAAGATTGCCTGAATCGAGGTACTCAAAAGCCCCATCAGGCGCGCAATCTGTCGAAGCGAGGTCGAGGAGTGGGCTAACATTCGCCTCATCTCTCTGCGAATCTTGGACATTCTCCGAGCCGGAAGGCTCAAAGTATGGGACACTGACTCTACTACGAACCCTAGGAAGGTTACCTGTTTGGCCGGCGTCATTAGTGACTTTTTGGCATTGCTTATAAACCCCAAGCCCTGGAGTAGACTGACCATCCCCTGCAGCGAGTGTGTGATCGGAGATTGGTCCAGAAGGAGGAGGTCGTCAAGGTAAATGATAAGGCGAAAGCCCTTGGTCCGTAAAGTCTCCATCACCAGTTTGAGAACCTTGGTGAAGCACGACAGGGCCGACGGGAGGCCGAAAGGAAGCGAGGCGAACTCGAACACTTGTTCCTTTCACAAGAACTGCAGGAAAGGAGGATGTGGGGAAAAAACGGGAACCACCAAATACACGTCTTTTAAATCCAGCCTGACCATCTAGTCGTCCAAATGAAGTAGGTCCCGAAGAAGATGGATACCCTCCATCTTGAAATGGCGATACACCAGCCATTGATTGAATTATTTCAAATTGATCACGGGCAGCTGACCCCCATCTGTCTTGTCCACCACAAAGATATTGCTGAGAAAACCCGTTGGATGAAGACATGTGGGAACCACCGCTCCTTTTTGCAGCATGTCCTTCACCTTCACCTCCTGATCTATGAGGGAAACCTGATCCTCTGCAAAAACCAGCGGACAAGGATGAACGTCCTCCACTGGGGAACCAGAGAATTCTATGTGGAACCCCTGTACGGTTTCCAACACCGACGCTTCTGAGGTAATAGCCCTCAAATTGTGTACGAAAGCCGCCAACAGTCAGCCCACTGGCAAATGGGAGAGAGGAGAAAGCCTTGCCTAGGTTAGGCCTGTTGTGTTCTCTGCCTGCTCCTCTTCCACTGCGGCCTCTGAAGTTCCGTCTGGATTTGAAAAACTCCCGTCAGCCTGTGTCTTGTTGCTTCTTGCCGTTGCCTCTCTCAGGGCTTTCGGTATAGAAGCAATCGGTCGGCCGACTCCAACAAAAACCTTAGGGTGAAACACCCGCTTTATAGAAGACTGAGCTTTGTCAAGCGAGGTGACTGAGAACACAGATTTTGTAAGTTCCTTAACAAACTGTTCTCCAAAGAGACCGCCTTGCGCAACCGCTCACGCTTCTGAAGTAGCAAGAACTCCCAATTTTGGGTCTACCTTTAGCAAAAACAAGCGCCTCCTTTCGGTAGAAAGGGAGCAGTTTGCATTGCCGAGGAAGACAATAGCCCGTTGGGCCCAATTTGAGATCCTCTCTGGGGAAAGCGGGGTGCCACAGGACTTGGCCTTTTATGCCGAAATCCAAGACTTTGGTGACGGGGCCCTGCGATGTCCAGGTGTTTATCCTGGCACGATCGCCATGATCTGTGGATCCCCTTCTTTGGGTCACAGATATACTTCTGTAGAAAGGTCGCCATCCGAAGGTCAACCTCCGGGGTCAAGGCCATTTTGCCCAGAAGGGCAGGGCGAGTGCACTCTGCTTTAAGGCAGGCCCTCACTTCCTTTTCCATGGGCTTGCGGAGACGTCCCGTCATGAACGTCATAACTTCAGAGGAAGAGAAGAGTGGGGGTGTACGAGATCCTCGGGATTAACATATCTGAGGGAACCTCAACTCCCGGGGCGTCAGTGGCTGAGGGCTCTGCGGGACGCCAATGGCTAGACCCGTTTCTTCCCCTGACTCATCTAATGAGTCCTAGTCATCCTCTTGTAAAGGAGGGCCTCTGGAATCTCCTGGGGGAAAGGCTGTGAATCCCCTTCAGAACTGGCCAGAAACGCCTTCCTAAGGCGATCGAAGGGATCCCCATCGGCAATTGCTGCACTTTTGCGCTTCGAAGGCCGATGCGCCTGGCAAGCGAAGGCGTAGTTCATTATGCGAGGCTTGGAAGGCCCCATGTAAGCCGAAACCGCCTGGTGGATGGATGCGTCCACCGCGTTGCAAAAGTCATCATCTAGGGGGATGACTTGGAGGGATTCTTCTTCAGTATACTCCTCCATAGTTTAGATGGCAGTTAAGCAGGCAGTAACTAGCAACAATAGCCCCAGCGCTCTAAGTGTTAGTAGAAACACTACCTTGCAGGGGTTAAATATTGTGGATGTGACTGAAGCACTATTTTGGCACACAAAGTGTAGAATGGTTTAAAGAACCCACAAGGGGTGACTCACCCGCAATTTAGAAGGGTGTCTAAGCACCCTGGGCCCGCCCCTGAAGATCTCCAAACAAGCGCTTTAATGCGCAGCCCAGCACGAGGAAACTAATTCTGGGACGTTACCATGCGGCGTTGTTACAGACCTGCTGAGGCAGGCGAAAGGTCTTCCAGAGGCTGAGGTCGCCGTGCAGCGTGGGCGGCTGACGGAGGCTCTCTGATCCCGCGTGCCACGGACCAGAGTGACTCGCACACTCGCTCCCTGCCTTGGTCTGTGCAACACCGCACCCCACCTTGACAGGGGCCAGGGGTGGAGCTGTTTGAAGGCTCCTGCGGCCTCAACCTGAAATGAAAAAAACACATTTTACGTACCACAAGAATTGTCAACGAAAATAATACCACACAAATTAAATTAGTGGTCGCGCCGCGTATCGCTAATGTATGACACAACAAATTGATAGATCAAATGGTATCATTAAAAAGGAGTAAATAACATCAAAACCGCCTCCCTGCTGATGAGCAAGGAGGAAAGCTGTACTTATCTTTTGCTGAGCAGGAAAGAAAGAGGAAGAACACTAGCAGCAGCATACCCTTGAGGTCCATGGGCGCTCCTGATAGGTGGATGACGTGACCTATGAACTGGACTTACGATGGGACGTGTTGTTTTTTGTTATAATTTGAAGTTGCCGATTGAAGGAAATTAAAAAAAAAAGCATAATCCTTGCCTCCGGTCCTGACATCGAATTAATGTGTGTCAAGTAATAAAAGACGCTTTACTCAGGAAAACAATACTGCAGTACCCTATACTAAACAAACATGCTCCAGAATGCACAAAACATTGTGTAACCGAGCTCTGCATAACCATTCATGTAATAAAATAATAAAGACTTCCACCGGAGTTCAGGCTACAAAGGGTGTGCACTATGACCCTTAAAACACCTATCTTTAAGTCAATGGAACACATCAGGTAAGGTGCCTTTGAAAAAAATCAAAAATCATAGTGCTCTGATGCAAAACGGATGACATTGGAGTGGAGCCTTTGCCTCATCTCTGCAAATGAGTGAGTGTTCAGGATATATGTGCATGCAGTAGCTGCCATCCCAGCTGACGACACACTTTTCCCCATGCCTGAAAGTAGCCAATGTCCAGGGGTGGATCAGGACCAGAAATTGGCCTGGGCACCCAAATACAAGTGGCCCACCATTGCAGATCACAACCTTTCATGAAACATTGCTTGGTTAGTATAAGGTACTAATTTGGGGAGACATTTGTGATAAATTAAACTTTTCAAATGGACCCTAGCAGTACAAAGGATCCCCCGGAAGGAAGCGCAACACCAAAGAGAACCCAGGCAGGCACAAGGCAACAAAAAAAAAACAACAAGCCGCAGGAACGACCCGGTCCCCAAGGGAACCCAACAGGGCCAACAGCGAAAAGCCCAGAAAGCCGCCCACGAAGCCTGAAGAGTGGAAGGGACCAGGCCCAGCCACCAGAAAAGAAGCAAACGCCCACCAGGGGCCAACCATCACAAGTAAGCAAATAGAACCCGGCAGGAAGGGGAATGCAGCACAGCGAAACGAGACCGCCCCAACCAGGGGCCAAGCAAATCATCCCATAACGTCCCACATAAAGCAAGCGAGCCTCCGAAGTGAGCACCCAGGTCACCATATAGCCAGCCAACAACCAAGACAGACCCAGCCAAACAACGGAAAGCTGACAGGAACAGGAGCAGGGAGGCACGGCCAGAGGCAGGAACACAGTCAAGGTGAGAAGGACAGAAGAGCAGGGCAAAACAAGCCCAAGCAAAGTCAACAAACATCAGGGAGCTAACCAGACCCAGCAGGCCCCAGTACCCCAAAACCGGGACAAGAGAATTATGTAAATTCCGCACAGGAATCATTGGGCCGGGGAAGGAGGAACGGGAAAACTCAGCATCCCCGGACAAGCAAAGGCACCGGTCGAACATAAACCAACGTGGGAAATGTCGAAAATTAGGGTAGGAGACCAACTCCTGCCCTGAGCAAGCCTGTGCCCCCAGGAGCACAAACCCCACCATAGAGACAAAGCTCCATGGTCCAACACTCTTAGCAGCAGACAACAAGAGAGAAGCACCCAGGTGGGCACCACCAACAGGTCCAATGCCCCGCCCAGGCCTGACAAGCCCAGACCGCAAAACCGGGAGCCCGAACGAGAAGGTAGAGAGAGCCACCAACGGGGACGCAAACCAAAACTGGAACAAAAGTGACCCAGTCAAGGACAGCACAACGTGCCAAAAAGTTAAAGCGGCCAGCCCAGCAAACCCCAAGTGTATGGGGCAAAAAGAACAAGGCAGGCGAGAAACAGCCCACATGAGAAACAAGAAGCCCCATACAAGCCAAGGAACGGCCAACAGAAACCAGACAAGAAACCTGCCAGCAGGGGGCCAATCCACCCTGCAACGACAGGGAACCCAAGCACGCCCCCCCACCCCAAGCCCCACAGGCCGGAAAAGGCTGCAGCCCCCCGGGCAGGGGGACACCAGAAAAGGAAGACCACAAGCCGCACCAGCAGACGGGGGGGAAAAGGAGCCGTATGCCCGACCCGTGACCAAAATGAAGGGGAAGAGAACGGACACCACCAACCCAGACAAGACCGAAACCGTGGCGACAACCACCAGCAGAACAGAACCGAGAGCTAGACAAGATAAGGTCCACTCATGGGACCAGGGGAAGATGAGCACAAACCAGAACCCAGGATGACCCAGCAGCACATGAGAACCACCGGATGGTACGAGCCCCCAAGAGAAGGACAATGCAAATCACCGCCCACCAAAAAGGCAGGACCCCCACCCCAACCCAAAGCCAGGGGTGCAAAGGAAAAACCAAGCACTGGCGTTGCCAATAGGTCTCGCAGTAGGAAAGTTGGAGCTATTGATTTTGTAAATGACATTTTATATTTATGTTTTGTGATTTACAATGCCAATACTTTTAACTTTAGCAAATGTGACACTTTAGCATTTGTAATGCCACATGTTTTGTATTGACGTGACTTAGATGTATTGATATTACAAATAACAATGGCTTTTAATTTTTTTAAATAATTAGTACTTAAATAAAAGTGATTGTAATTTATAATGGCAATGGTCCGAAGTAGATAAAATAGTGGCAAAATAGAAAAAGTAATGTTACAAAAGGTGAAAAACAAAGGAAGCTTTTTTAACATAAATTTTGTTTTAAAGAGCAGCGAATTGGTAGGATGATGTTGTTTGTGTGGCTTACATCTGTTTAGGCTTATGCTGGGACACACGAGTTTGCAATGCTGCTAGTGTTTTAAAGCATTGTAAAATACTCCGGTGAGGAATGCCTTTGGGTGAGGCTGTGTGTGTGATAGAAGCTGTGTAAGCGTAATGTGCGACATACAAGGGGGAGTGAGCCTGTAGCAATTTGGTTATTAGCACAGAAAAAGCATTGTGAAAAAGTGTAATCTATTCTGCAAAGCTTGTTTGTAGTATAACCGAAAAGCACTTGCTGGCGCCAGTGAGGCGGCATTTCATTGTACTTAGCAACAAAGCCTCTTTAAGATGCACATCATCTTTTAAACACCCAAGAAGAAAAGCACTTGCTGGCACCAGCGAGGCGCCACTTCATTGTACCTACCAACAAAGCCTGTTTAACATGCACAGAGGTTTTTTAACACCTATGAAGTTATTGAAGTTAGCGAGTAAGTATATGTGTATGCCCTGAAGCTTTTTTAGCGTGAGCTGCCACACACGACACGGGGGGCATAAAGCTCTCTTATCGCAATAGACGTTGCGCGCGTGTCCCTGATACTTTGCAATACAGCTAGCTTCCTACTTTTTTAGGCACCCAGCGACTTGATAAATAACTTTATTTGCAAGGCTTGTTTTCGATATAAGTGAAAGGCTTGCTGACGCTGTATGCGCTGTATAAAAGGAGGCAAATTACCAAACATTGTTTGCAAGGCTTGTTTTTATATAACTGAAAAGCAGTTGCTTTCACAGTATAACCTGTAGGCTTTGTTTCAAAGGAGGCAAAGTACTACGTTTGTTCAAAAGGCTTTTTTTTTTATATAAGTGAAAAGCAGTTGCTTGTTTGCAAGGCTTGTTTTTATATAACTGAAAAGCAGTTGCTTTCACAGTATAACCTGTAGGCTCTGTTTCAAAGGAGGCAAAGTTACTAAGTTTGTTCAAAAGGCTTGTTTCCGTTTAAAGTGAACAGCAGTTGCTGGCGCCAGAGAGGCGCCACTTCATTGTAGTCACACGCTGTAAATCTTGCAAAGCCAGGTAGCCACGCACGAGTAAGAACGAAACTGAAATGTAAAGCGAAATTAAACAAGAGGAAATAATAGCAGCTTCATGTGATTTCCCTCATGAGCGAGGAGGGGGTGCGAGGGATGAGTGAGGATGGGGTAGCAGGGGAAGGAACATGGCCTGGGGGAAGCTGGCTGGGGAGGGGGAGGAGAAATCCAAGTAAGGCTGTGTGCCAGGAGAGAGAGGGGAGGTGCTGGAGCTGGGGAACAGATGGCTGTGAAAGTTTATGGCCCAAAAGCGCGTGCCTGTGGCCACATGAACTCGAAGAAAACCGCACCAAAAAACCCTTGGTTTCACGAGTATTTTGAGCACTTGAATTCTCGCTCCGCTCAATGCGCATGCGCATTGATAGGTCGCGAGACCTAACAAGGAGGACCGCCAGGAACAGGAAGACCCCACCTGAACAGCTCCTTCCCCCCCGGAGAAGCACCAGGGAGACTGCCCAGACTGACAACGGAGTGCCGAGGCAGCAGGCGGCCAATGGCAGGAGCAGAGGAGAAGCATGACACGGACAAGTGGCATAGCAGACGCCAGCAGAGACAAGAATCCATACGAGAAAGGGGCGCAACGGCCGCAGTCCCCCACAGGAGAGGGCAAGCCCAAAGGAGCAGAAGGAAAAGCAAAAAGCCCACTCAGAGACCACCAACGCAGCCCAGAGAAGGACGGACAGGTGCAATAGCAGCCCGCCCCCAGCAGACCCGCAACCACCAACAACCCCCAGAACCCCACAAGTGGACGACCAACTAGGCCAGGCCCTGCACCCCAATGGAGAGCATACAGGAGGAAAATACCGCAGGCCCAAAGCCTAGAAGGGAAGGAGGAGACAGGGACAAACACAGCCAACAAAAACAAGCCACGACCCGCGATACACCGCTAAACGCCCCAGGAAAACACCAGGACAGGAACACACAATTCAAAATGATGGCATAAACATGTACCACAATAGGGGCTAGATGTAGGTAACTATAATTTACCGATTCATAAATACCGAATTTTACCGATTCGGTATTTATGAATCGGTAAATTAGAAGGAGGGAGATTTAGGTAAATAAAAAATCTGATTTACCGAATCGGTACCATTCGGTATTTACCGATTCGGTAAATACCGAATCGGTATTGCCCATTGATTCCTATGGGCCTTGAAGCCCATAGGAATCAATGGGCAATACCGATTCGGTATTTACCGAATCGGTAAATACCGAATGTTGCAAGGGTGCTGGGGGTGTCACTTTGACACCCTCTAGCACCCCAATTCCGGACTTGTGTGCCATGTGGCACACAGACATGCCCTAAGGGCACGTCTGAGTGTCACATTGCACAGATGTGCATGCACACCCGAATTCGGTATTTTACCACCCAATAGGATTGGGTGGTAAAATACCGATTCTTAAGGGCCTGTGGCACTCTTAGGAGTGCCACCTACATGTGGATTTACCGAATCGGTAAATATACCGATTCGGTATTTTACCGATTCTGTAAATTTACCGATTTGGTAAATTTACAGAATCTGTAAAATATAGGCCCCCTACATCTAAAAACCCTAATACCGGTCAGTAACGGCCGAATTCGGCCGTTACCGACCGGTATTAGGGCTCCTACATCTGGCCCTTGGATACCTGAAAGCAACAGCAGGACATTAACCACTGCCCTGTGGGAGCCCGTGCATCAGAGGCACAAGACCAACCAACGAGGCAAAGCTCCCTGGTAGAAAACACCCGGAAGGGACCAATGCCGTGTCCAGCAGTGCACGTGACCATACACACAAGGCCCCTGGATGCCGCAGCAAAACAAATCAGCACACCGCACCACAAACAGAACTGACAAGCAGGCAAAAAAAGAAAAATTCAGCAAGAAACGTAGTACGTAGAGGACCAAAGTCGATGGTGATAAGGCCAGAATCACAGGATGGTGAGGGAAGTAGCCCAGACTTGAACCGGCCACCCCAGCCCCCGGGCCGGCTGCTCTAGCCACAAGGCCACATCCCCACTCCTTCCCACGTGCGTACAGAAGCAGGTCTGCCAAACAGCAGGCATAATGGGGGAAACCAAAGCACCCCGAATGGAAAAAAAAAAAAACTTCCACCGAAAGTAGCAAGACAACCCAGACATACCCGCTGAAAACAGTGTCCGAAACCCCACCAGGAAGTCTGTAAAACAGTTATAGACCATGTACCCAGAGAACGTTGCAACCGCAACATAGCATTGGGACACTGTAGTGATTACACAAGATAGGTAAGTGTAAGAGCACGTACTTTATTGACTGTTCATCTACACAGCTTCCAGGAACTGAAATAATCATCCTGGGATTCAAATCATAGTGTTCTATTACCATGACAATGACATCATAACCAAAGCAAGCCATAGACAAACAGGGAACTAAAGGAGAAACTACTTCAACCTCTCCTCTCTTTCCAATAGCACATGGAACTAATGAGTAAGAAACAAAAATGAAAGGAACAAGAAGAATAATTAAAGAAAAAATAAATAGTGAGTAAAGCACATAATAATAACTGAACAAACTATCACACAGCATAATAATCAGATAAAACGATCACTAAAGAATGAAACAGGATACACGTCCTATTACTATTACAGATTTAAACGATTTGGCGGAATACTCGTCCTGCTACTCCTTCGTGGAGATACATATTGCAATGAAGTTTCAACCCTGGGAAGTCTCCAAGAATCAGATTGAGGCGGAACAGAATTTTCCGATAAAAAAACCTAATTACATCACCACCTTCAAAGGAATTTGATAAACTCTAGAAAGATTCCAACAATTTTTTCCATTGATTCTTATGGCAAAACGTGAAGTAGCATCCACCCTAACTTTGACAGCCCCTTTGGGACATTGTGAGGGAGACTGATTCATGAAAGAAAAATCGGCTCGCAAAGGGCCAGATTCTGCGAATCTGGCCCTTTGCGAGCGCAATTTTTGCATTTGGGATTCATCATCTCAAATGAAAAAATCGGTAATCGCGAAATCGCATATTTGCGAGGAATTGCATTTAAGGAATCTCTATTTGAGATTCCTTAAATACAATTCATTAACCATTTTTTATTTGCGAATTCGCTATTTCTGGCCGCTATTTACCGCGACGTGTAACTTCGTGGTAAATAGCGAAAACTTAGAAAATGCACTTTAGTGCATTTTTCTAAGTGGTATGTTACACACACACATGTCCTTTGGACATGTGTGTGCAAAACATCAGGCTACATTTACATTTCAGGGGTGCAACAGGGTGTCCTTTGGACACCCCTGCACCCTTGAAATCGCAAAATCAAAATGCGAATCGCTAATAGTGATTCGCACATTGATATGCCTTCCCATTCATTCATATGGGCCTTTAGGCCCATAGGCCCATAGGAATGAATGGGGAGTTATTCCTTATTTGCGATTAGCAATTAGCTAATCGCAAATCAGGAAGCTGTAGGAATCGCAATAAATATTGCGATTCCTACATGAATCCCGTTTTGCGAGTCTGTAATAGCGATTCCTTAATAATCGCTATTGCAGACTCGCAAAACATGCCGAGGATGAATCTGCATAACAGACCCCATTTTTTCATCCAGGCAAACCACATGTGAAAAGAAGCTTGTCTTTCTCTAAGTAGGGCACAAGAACCAGAACCAGTGAATAGTCTCTTTAATATAAACATTACTTTAAACAGCCCACTGAACACATTCAACCAGAATACGGTTGGTGCACTCAATAAAACCATTAGCCTGTGGGTGATATAAAGCCCGGTGAGAGATCCCAGACTGGTGAAGAAAATCAGACATTTCCTTGGAGGTAAACTGTACCCCATTGTCCAATACATTCTCCTTTGGAAACCCCTCTCTAGCAAAAAGATTTTGTAAAAACCTGATGACTTCTTGTGAGTTGGGATCTGTCATAAAATGAACTTTCCACTACTTACTAGAAAAAGATAATCCGCAACTTTCCACCACTTAGTGAAATAATCTGCAACAGCCAATGCAAACTTGTATTTGTTGGGCAGAACATTGAAAGGTCCCACAAAGTCAATGGCTAACTTCAGCCAGGGACCCTCAAGTGCCTCAACACACTGCATGGGAGGCGACGCAATCTTGATAACCTTATCACTTGTACAGCAAGTGATAACCCTTCCACAACATCATTAATTTGACGATCCATGGAAGGCCACCAATACACAGAACAAATTCTTCTATTCGTGTTGGTCTGGCCAAGGTATGCCTCGTGACTATAACCAATGATGCGACTCCTGAGAGATTCAGGGGGGAACAAACTTATCCCCACGCATGATCATCCCACCACCCTCCAGAGTAAGCACATCAGCAACCTTGGCAACAGCATGAAAATCAGAGTCAAGCAGCTTCTCTTTGGGCCAACCTGATACAATAAAATATTTCACTTTTTTAAGTATGGTATCAGGTTCCATTCCAATCACGCTCAGAAAACAGCCCACACAACAGGCATCCACCACAGCAATTAAACACTCATCATCAATATTGACATCACAATCAACTTTCCCCAAAGGCAAAGGAGACCTTGAAAGGTAATCAGCCCACCTGGGATGTGAGCAACAACAAAGTTGCACTGCAGCAATTTTGAACTCAACCTATCAATCCTGTGAGTGTGGTCTTTTACAACCCTACCCTGTAGAATAGGGATGAGGGGCTTATGATCAATGAGAAGTGTGAATGTCTTCCCCCACAAAAAACATTTGAACCGATCAACCAGCCAACAACACGCAAGTAATTCTCGCTCAATCAGCGAGTAGTTTTTTTCACTTGGGCGCAGCGCTCGAGATGCAAATCCTACAGTATATTCCTTGCCCTGCTTTACTTGAGAATTCCTTCCCCCAAGACCATCCAAACTGGCATCAACAGACACAGTACACTGAAACGAAGGGTTAAAAGGAGTAAGAATCTCACAAGAACCCAACTCTTTTTTGATTTTCAAAAATTCCTCTTGACAAATCACTCCAAATACAAGCCGTTTTCCTTTTAAGCAGATCTCTCATGCGAACAGTTTTTGTAGAAAAATTGAGAATTAATTTAGTGTAAAACATACACAAACCCAAAAAGGAAGAAACCTTTTCTTTTGTGGTAGGGCAAGGAGCATTAGATATAGCTTCAATGAGACCCTCTCTTGGCACAATACCATCACCTGAATTGAGGTGACCCAAATACTCAATGGACTCAACACCAAAGACACACTTGAGTTTGTTAGCCACAATCCCTCTACTTTCCAAACTCTCCAAAACTTTAGCAAGATTCCTGTCATGCTCGTTCTTGTTCTTTCCACCCACCAAAATATCATCTTGAAATACGACCGTATCTTAAACACCCTCCAACACCTTTTCCATAATACGCTGGAAAACTGAAGCTGTCGAAGCCAGCCCAAACGGCATTCTTCGGAAGTGGAAAGTGCCAACTTGTGACTCAAAAGCAGTGAGATGCTTGGAGTCCGGGTCTAACTCGACTTGATCATACGCCAAGGCTAAATCAATCTTAGAAAAGTACTTTGCACCAGTAAATTTTTAAAGAATATCATCAATTGAGACTGCGCAAACCAATACATACCCTGAGATTACCATTTTGTTCTTGCAACCACCACAGGACTTAACCTAAGAGATGACTCTATAGGTTTAATAAGCCCACTCACACATTTTCTTGAGTTCTGAAGAAAGATCATCTCAGATAATGAAAGGTACATTTCGTAATTTGTGTTTAACTGGTGAAGCCCCATCCTTTACTTTAAAAAAATGTTTGAAACCAGTAATACAACCAAAATTATCACCAAAAGCTTTGGGAATTTTGTTTTTTTTTACCAATGAACCAAACTCTCCTCTACGGGTTGAGCACCCACTACAGGAACCTGTTCTGAAGAGCCAGGCCTGAGAGTAATTCCAAATAACCCCTGGTGATACCAACCAAGAATGTTGAGCCCCTTTTTGGCTACGAAAACTTTTCCTTGAATGTACATTATTTTTCCTTCATAGGAAACATGACTTCTATCTGGGAGGATTGAGAGGTCTATTCCCCCAAGTACTTTCAAACAATTCCTCAGTGATCATAGTCATTCTTACCCCTGAATCAACCAACAATTTCAAACACATTCCATCCACCAAGATATCAACTATAGGATCAACACACTCATCTGAATCATCTTTTACCACTAAAACAAAGATAGTAAGGGAACTTACAACTTCACATACAGGATCATGCTTTGGTTCTTCAGAGTACACAACATTGACACTCCCTCGAAAACCACACATTTTAGCAAATTGTCCCTGTTTCCTACACTTACGACATGCTGCGTTTTTCGCCGGACATATCCGCGCATTGGGATAATGTGATTTTTGTTATATGACCCTTTTTTCTGTTTTTATAGAAACAAATCTATTCCTTTTCTGCTCGGAAATAGATGTACATGTGTCTCCCTGAATTTTCTCATCGGTATCTGTTTGGACTTTGACAGCACCCACAACATTCTTCTCTGGTTTAAGTTCTTTCGAAGACGTCTGAGATAATTCTAACTGTTTACGATGCTAATTGTTTCCTCCAAAGAAGGATTCTTTAAAGTAAGTAATTTCTCTTGGGCTTTCCTATCCCTGCAATGCACAACAATTTGATCTCGAATGAGTTACGTAGAGGAGTGCTCAAACTTGCACTCAGAAACTAAAAGGCTTAAGGCTGCTACATAGGATACAATTCTTTCATTGCTTTTCGGTTCTCTAGTAAAGAACTTGTGTCTAGAAACAACTAAACTGCTTTCTATATCAAACTGCTTTCCCAACATACCCACAGCTTGGTCATAAACATTTAACTCCTCTCCTCTTCTCCCACAACCACATCAAGCGGAGGTAAATGTTCTAAAATAGCTTGACCTTCAAAACCTAAATTGTGTTCTAAAATGAAACACTTCCTCTCGCCGCACTAAACCTTGAACCCCCTATTGCACCTAAATATATTTCAAAAGCTCTTTACCACATTTTCCATTTGATTGGTGGATAACCTGGAAGCTGTAAAAAAGGAGGAGGGGCTTGTACATTCTGCATGGCGGAAAAGTAAAAGAAATAACCACTTACACCATGAAAATAAAATGGTCCGCCTGTGAAAGGAGGTTAAATGAAGAAAGCAAAACTACTTCAACAGAAATATAAATAGTCCACCTGTAAAAGAAGGTTAAAAGAACAAAACACCACCACTTCGACAGAAATATTACAGAATTTCACTGTGGAATGAAAGACATGGAATGAAAGAATCTAACTATTAACTTTTCCGGGCAGCCATGACTTTTAAAATAAAAGAGGACTTAAACCATGTTGTTAAGAAAATCAGTCACAAGAAAAGTTTCATAAACTGTCAAACACATGTAGTTGTTAAAAGCATGGAATGGATTTTACCCACTGCGATGTCTCTGGAAAACAGCAGACAACACACTGGACGCTGCCCTAAAAATAAAGCGCTCACTGTGGACAGTCTTTGAACAGCGTCAAACACCAGAAATTGCTACCGTTTAAATTTGCTCATGGGGTACAAAGGCTCACTGTAAGGAAAAGTAAGCACAATAAAGTACTGCTGCTGGTGAGATTCCCGGTGAGATTTCACCAAAGGAGTAGCGCTTCCGGTTAAATTCTGCTGATTGCGCTCCTCTCCTGATGCATTGATTAAACTGAAGAACACTACAGCACTCACCGCTCACCATACGAAGATAGAAAAGTACTCTGAGCTGCCTGCTGCCGGTTCAGTTCTGCTGATTGCGCTCTTCTCCCCATGTGTTGATGAACTGAAGAATACTTCCGCTTCCTGTGACAGCACGTTGACCCGCAGCATCACTCTGTTCTCCTTTTTTTTCCCGACACACTGACGCGTAATACGTAGTCTCCTTCTCTCTTCCAGCTGATAGGCAACCATGAAGGGAAGAACACCCTCAGAAACACAGACCAGAGTTCCTTATGACGTTTAGCTTGTCTCCGCTAACTCCGAACAAAGATTCTAAGATGTTATCACATGAACAGAACTGCGCTTGGATCTCTGCCAACAGAAATTCCAACGGACACGTCTGGGCTTTATTAAGGCAGCAAAACACGATCGCTTCTCCAACATCCAGTGTAGAAAAAAGGTAGGGCTATGGCCTTTTTCAAGATTTGCCCGGCGCTAACCGCCTCTATACCATTCAAGTTACCAAGCAATGAGGCAGGCGCTGGAGACCAGAAGGCAGGAGACAGAAGTTTTTATTCCGACGGAGCAGAACACATCAGATCAGACAACAAGGTATCGTCTCGAGGTGCTCTAACAGCCTCTCTGAGGCCTGGCCTCTTATACCCTGGTTTATGACATGTGAGCATTCTTTATTGCATAAAAGACTCTTTAAACTTATGAAATGACGTCCCCATAATCCTCGTGTCAAACCCACCCCCACATACATCCACAATAGAGGTCCTCACCCTGCTGATAACAGGAGGGGGCTATCACGCGGCTGAGTGTTCCGCCGATTCTTAGGATGTGTGCGCCTGATTGTATCCCATGGGGTGGGGAGGCCATGATCAATAGTGGGTCCTTTGAAGAGGAGCGACTCCATACAATAAGGGGCAGTAAACGGTATCTCCCGACTTAGGCGATGGCCTCGGACCTGTGTGGACAGTCGGACTCGGGGGAAGGGGTCATCAAAGGAGTGGTATTCATGCCGCGTGGACAATCAAGCGCGGAGGGATGGTTTATCAACAGAGGGGTATTCATGGAAGGAGAGGAGGTGCTGGTCAGGCGCGGGCGTGACTCCCAAGGACAGGGTCATGCAGGAGGAGAAGGGTTATGCTCATGTGAGGGAGGGAGGGGGAGCCAGGGTGCGCGGAGGATGCTTGCAGGGTCAGAGGAGCGCGCTGGCGATCGATCGTGGACAGGGAGACCATGATACCTAAAATGGCTGTCGTGCACGTTGTACGTGAGTGACAAGCTGGCGCAGATGATGTTCAGCTCGTAAACTAAAATTCCACAGTCCTCCCTTTTAACATGTCTCGCCAACTCGTCAGTTCGGATTTATCCCCATAAGGCCACGTATTTCTACTTCATAGAGGGGACTCATGTGCTCATTTCGGAAGTCCAAAGTCTTTGGGCACATACAGTTAGAAACGAGGCTGAATAAAGATGGCAGACATTGGATACCTAAACAACACCCACATAATATCACAACAGGTATCAGTACGAAGGAAAACAACCTCCAACCCCAGTCCTTCAAAGTGTCCCAAAACCAGCTCCCAAGCGACCATCCTTCTTGTTCTTGGTGAACCTCTGAGGAAAGTCTGTGGAGGTGTTCAATTGCTTTGTAGACTGAAGGCGAGTTATCTGGCACGTAGGTGCAGCAGCTAGATCCGATGATGCGGCATGCTCCTCCTCGATCGGCTAGAACCACATCTAGAACAAGGCGGTTTTGAAGGGCCACAAGGCGGACCGCCTGAAGCTCAGCCGTGTTGTTAGCGAGGATGCCAGCCGTGATGTTGATCGTTTTTTCTATTGCCTGGGTCAGGTGTCGGATAGCGCGGCTGTTTGCCATTGGGCCCCACAGGGGAACGAGTCCCTTTGCTGCATCCAGGAACTGTGCTCCAGTGGAGTCGGCTTGTCCAATGTCATCTGCACGCCTCTGCCGGTGATGGTTAGCAGGGGCTACATACGTGGGGGGGAGAACGAAGGCAATGTAGCAGGTACCCTTCCAACCTTTCGGGAGCCAGGTGTAAGCTTTGGTGCCACACACAAAGTACATGTTTGGAGAAGCAACAAAGGAAGGGGGATCAACTGAGTCCAATGTTCTGATGATTCGGCAGGAACTGTGACCCCCCAGCTGTGTTCCCTGGCCTTCGAGACACACAAGACCTGTGACATTGATAACAGACAGAGCCACAGTCAGCGTGGCGGTAGTTTGTTTTTGCAGATGAGAGAAGGTGGATCTAGCTGGATTGTGGAGCACCTGTACTTCGACGCGTTCTTTGGCTGGAATGTCTTTAAGGAAGGTGGCGCCCATGAGCGCAGGACACAGGGGAGCAGAGGTCTTTCCGGTTTTGTTCAGACAAAACCCAGAGTAGAAGTGCGACACTGTCTGGCTGGAAGTGGCGTTATCCTTGTGGCTCTCTTGCATGAGGATCAACCAGGCGAGGCAGGAGCCGTGAACTGAGAAAGGAGAAGGGATGAAGGGGATGGAGTGTCCAGTGGCATGCGGGAGCAACCCGCAGATCCAGCAGTTCGTGGCATTTGCAGCAAGGTTGTGTTGGTGCAACAGTTGCACGAAGGAATTGTTCCAGAACTCCCTGCGTCTCTCTCGGAGCTGAGGTGACAGGGAGATCAGGTGGTGCTCTTTCATGGGAGTTGGTTGTGCAGTGGGCAGCAGTGCCTGATAAGCCGGTGTGCTTTCCTCCAGGATCCAGAAGGAGGTCATGAGGAGGAGGCAAAAGAGGAAGACAATGAAGAAGGCGATTGTCTTTGATTTGTGCAGGTTGTCAGCCTTTGGGTTCCTATAGTGGGTATTTCCGGTTGCTTCCATCATCTTCTCAACTGGCGCTTCCATCATCTTCTTATCTGGCGCTTCCATCATCTTCAAGGTGCTCGGTGGTGGGCAGAACCACAGACTTCGTTTAGCTTCTCTCCCGGTAACCCTTGGTTGTGTTTAGGTCACCGTTCTGAGATTCAACTTAGTCCGTGGCCTACTTAGCCGAAGCTCCCTCCTTTCGACGCAGGAAATACCCTTCTCTGGTTGGCACAGTGGGATCAGAGAATTTTGCAAGTTCAAGTGCCTCAGTATCGGGATAACAGTTCAATGTTGGTCGATCTTTGTTCAGGAGCTCTCCTTGGGTGTTGACGTTTTCTGTCGTGGCCAGGGTCGCGGAGACCTTCCGGCAGTGGTGTGCGTGCAGCCAGTGCCTCTTCCCCTCCACTCGAAGAGCCGTCCGTGTGGTGATCAGCACTTGCCAGGGGCCCGTCCACCGGGGTTCCAGGCTCTTGGTCCGTTGGAAGTTGCGGATTAGAACGAAGTCCCCCGGTTGGATGTCGTAGCCTGGGCCCCTGGAAGCATCGGGGATGGCCTGCTGCACCTGTTGATGAATGACAGACAACGTTTTAGTTAACTTGCACAAATAATCAGACAGTAGGACGTCCGGGACGTCATGAATGGAGGTTGGTTTGGGAGCAGTCCAGAGGTTCATCGGTCGCCCGAATACAACCTCGTAGGGAGTCAAATGGTGTTTGGTGGGAGTGGAGCGCATCGATAGCAAGGCCAGTGGGAGGGCATCTGGCCATTTAAGTCCGGTGGTGGCCACTATTTTTGACAATTTCAACTTCAGTGTGGCATTATGGCGTTCCACCAGGCCGGCGGATTGGGGGTGGAAGACCGCATGAAACCTCTGCTTCACCCCCAACCCCTTTAGGATTAGTTGGATAACCTCAGCTATGAAGTGGGGGCCATTGTCGCTCCACAAAATTCGACAAAGGCCATAGCGAGGAAAGAATTCTTTCAGTAGTACTTTGGCAGTAGTCATGGCAGTGTTGTCACGGGTTGGATAGGCCTCTACCCATTTGCTGAAGGCACATACAATCACTAGTACATACTTCAAGCCCTGACAACTCTCCAGCTGGATGTAATCCATCTGGAGGACCTCAAAGGGGTGATTGGGGGTCCCAAACCCTCCCCGGGGTACCACAGTTCCTTTCCCGGGGTTGTGTTGCAGACAGATAAGGCACTGCTGGACTAGGCGTCTGGCCGAATCGGGGATTTTGTCGTTGTGCCAGACTTTGGAAATGAGTTTGATCATGGGTGCAGATCCTATGTGTGCGGGGGAATGAGCCATCGTCAGTATGGGGATCAGGTATGAGTCAGGCAGTAACCATTTGTTTGCATCTTTTGTTCGCCAGCAGCCCTCATCATCCTTCAAACCCACCCCTGCCCACTTAGTCAGTTCGTGAGGGGTGCTGGTCGACTGGATGTCTCTGATCATTTCCCTTGCGTCAGTCCATTTCTCTGCTTGTGACCTGGTCACATACATACGTGTCACCGTCCTATTCTCAGCTGTGGTTCGTGCAGTGATGTCGGCCAGTGCATTCCCTTGTCCGACTAAGTCTGTCACCTTCTTGTGTGCCTGGCATTTGATCACTGCTAGTCGTTTGGGGAGGAGAACCGCTTCAATCAGGGCAGAAACCAGATCTCCGTGAAGGATGGGGGTGCCGTGGGACGTCAGGAATCCCCTTTCCCTTCACAGGAGCCCAAAATGGTGAACCACCCCGAAGGCATACTGGCTGTCTGTATATACGTTCACGGTGGTCCCTGTGGCTATGATGCATGCTCGTGTGAAGGCTATCAGCTCTGCTGCCTGGGCAGATCGTTGTGTGATGCGGGCTGTCTCAACTACTGTTCGGGTTGTCGTTACTGCATAGGCAGCTGAAGTGGTGCCATCTGGGAGTTTGATGCATGAGCCGTCTACCCATAGCTCTCCATCGGGGTCGGTGAAAGCAGTGTCTCGGAGGTCAACTCTACTCCTAGTTTGTTCGTCCGTGAGGGTCACACAGTCGTGTATGGGAGGAACGTCAGGGTCATTTTCAGGCAGGGGCAACAATGTGGCAGGATTCAAAGTCGTGCATCTCTTTAGTGTGATGTGGGGTGCAAGTAGCGTCAATTCGTACCCAGTCAGTCGTGCGCTAGTCAAATGTTGAGTCTTGGTTTGGTTCAGAAGGGTGTCGACAGCATGAGGTACTAACACGGTGAGAGAGTTTGAAAGTACGATTCCTTCGCTCTGACGGATAGAGACAGCAGCGGCAGCTACTGCTCGAAGGCAGGCAGGTAAAGCTCTGGCTACAGGATCAAGAGTGGCGGAGAAGTAGGCACAAGGGCGCTGCTTTGGACCTATAGACTGGGTCAGGACAGACAATGCACACCCCTCCCTTTCGTGGGTGAAGAGGGAGAAGGGTTTGGAGTAATCCGGGGTTCCCAGGACGGGCGCTGAACAGAGGGCATCTCGTAACTCCTTAAAGGATGCTTGACACTCAGGGGTCCAAGGGAGCGGGAAGGGGGCATTTTTGGCCAACAGGGCAAGTAGGGGTTTTACAATGAGGCTGAAATTGGGTAACCATTGTCTGCAAAAAGAGGTTAGGCCAACCAAAGAGCGGACTTGTTTTGGTGTTTTTGGGACGGGGGTGTCTAGGATGGTTTGGATTCGATCGGGTGTGAGTTTCCTCCCTTCTTTGGACAGGAGATGGCCTAGGTATGTCACTTGTGGCTGGCAGAACTGCAATTTCTTTTTGGAAACTTTGTGGCCATTTTCTGCAAGAAAGTGTAGGAGTTGAACAGTGGCTGTGATTGCAAGTGGGGTGGTGTCGGCCGCCAAAAGGATATCATCGACATATTGGATCAACACCTCTCCATCCGGTAGCTGGACGGCGTCCAGCTGTCTTTTGAGGGCCTGGCTGTAAATACTGGGACTTTCAGTGTACCCCTGGGGAGCTCTACAAAATCGGTACGAGCGGGATTTCAGGGTGAAGCCGAAGAGATAACGGCTGTCTGTATGGATGGGGATAGAGAAAAACGCATTCTTGAGGTCGATAACAGTGAAGGTGGTGGCAGTGGACGGGATGAGGGTCAGAATGGTGGTGATATCTGAGACTACGGGGTATTGGGGTACAACCACTTTGTTGATCTCTCGCAGGTCGATGATGAAGCGGTACGCTTTCTCATCTCCCTCGCCTTGCTTTTTGACAATGGGTAGGATAGGGCTGTTGCAGACATTGCTAACCACTTCTTCGACCACTCCTGCATCTACCAGAGACTGAATGAATGCTACCAGTGCCTTCTCACCCTCGGGCGATATCCGATACTGTGGGAGTTTCGGGAAGATAGCGTTCTGTCTCACAGTTATATGAATAGGGTCAATCATCATTCGTCCCACATCAGAGTCATTTTTGGCCCATAGGTACGGAGGCAGGGTATCAAGCAAGGACAGGTCAGCATCAGTTAGGACCTTGCTGGTCAACACAGAGCTCGACTGGATCCCTCCCTTGCCCCTGGCAGTCCTATGCAAAATCGGGGGCATTCTCACCGTCGGATAGTTGATACTGGTTCTGTCAAGGGCGGTCAAATGTGTTCGATCTCCCTGATCTGTCATTGTTGGTGTCGTTTGTGTGCCCTCGTCCTTGTCCCCTATTTCTCGGTCCACCCGCTACATCCTTGGGGTCCCTATTCCTGTTCATCTCTAGCAGGACCGGACACTGGGATTTCCAATGGCCGAATCCTTTGCAGAAGGCACATTGGTCATCGCTAATGTCTCTACGTCCAGTGTGGGGTGTTGAAGTATGATCTTTAGGAGGTGGATTTCTAGGGATGGTCGATTGGTAGTTCCCCCTGTGGGGTTCCCGTCCGACCGCTATACCTTGTATCTGGGCTATCATCACTCTTTCTTTCAAATCTTTCTTCTTTTTCTCGGATGCCCTATCATTCTCATTCTTCTGGTGCTCTTAATACTGAGCCATCTGAAGGATAGCTGCGGGTTTGGAGGCCCCCAACTATTCTCACTCGTCTGCAGTTTTTGGGAGACCTCTTGTGATAGGCCCTTCACATAGTTTTGAACAAACAGGTGTTGTCCGGTTGCGGTGGTCATGTCTTGGCCACTGTAGTCGGAGAACACTGTCTCGAATCGGGAGAAGTATTCTGATACATCTTCCTGGGGTTTCTGACGACAGGCCGTGACTATCGACCAATCTACCTTTTTCTCTGGGATCAGTGTCTTTAACTTCTGAACTAATTTGTCTGGGAGTTCTAATATGTCCTTTACTGGTTTCCTTCCAGGCTCTCGCTGTCTATCTAGTTCACTGAGTTGGTTCCAGGTATGTCCAAACAGATCTGTGTGGTCAGCCTTCCGGATTTGCTTCCACACGTCAGCTGGCAGGCATAACCCGAAAAACAAGTCAATGTCCGCTAAAGTCATTATCGTCGAACCCAAGGCTGTGCCCAATTCGGTATAGAATGCTGTTGGGTTCTTTCTTAAATCGGGCAGAGTTTGTCTAAATGTTAGGATATCTTGTCGGTCCCATGGTTGGTAAACCCAATTGTACACAACCCTCCCTTTTGCATCTGCGTGATTAATATCATCGTTTGTTCCCAGACCACGTGGCGGAATCCAGTAAGGGGCCGCTTCTCTGATGGGCATCATAGTGTTGGCTACTTCTGCGCAGGTCGTTTCAGGGACTGTAACCTTGGCTTCTGGTTTTTGTTCCGTGAGGTGGCGGAAGACCTCAAGCATCTGCATGAAGAGCTCCGTCGCCTCACATTCAGTCCCATCTCCAACATCAATCTTCCTATACAGCGTTGTCAGTTTAGCGGGGCCCTTACTCTGATACCTATCCTCATATGCATTCAGGGCGTGATAGCTGAATCGTAAGATGAAATGCCGTCTGTGGCTGTCGGCATGCGAATTATACATGTTCATTGTATATTCTTCGCTCTCCCTTCGTTCTACTAATGTTTTTGCTATTTTGTCAATCCCATCCCGCTCATCTTTGCTCAACCTGTTTGGTCTGGCTGGTGGGTGCTTGCTAACCTCGGGGTCATCTGGTGGTGCTGCTAATGTGGCTGGTGCGGAGGCCGTGAGGGCTGGTGCACTAGCGCTAAGGTCGTTCTCGTTCGCACTCAGGGCCTGAAGGTGTTGTTGGCAGGGGGCATATGGAGGGGGCATGTAGATGATTGGGGGACCTAGCAGTAACTCATCGTTTGCCCGTTGTTTGGAGGGCAATTCAGGGTAGAGCGCAGAGGGGGTCCTAACAGGACATTGACCTGTCGTTCCTGATTCTTGGTTTTGTGTAGCTTCCTTTCTTTCTTTTATTTCTTCTTCTAGTTGCTTGGCGGCTAGGTGGGCTGCCTTTCGTAATTCTTTCCCTATTTTTGCTTCTTCTCTTTTTCTTCGTTGTTCCGTTTCTTTGCGCCACATGCCGATACTATCGAGCATAGTGGGCGTAGTCTTATTTTTCTGGAGCGCTATTTCTAATGTTTTTATTTTATGCTCATCAAAGGAACCTATCAGTGGCCACTGACTTTTGAGGTCCGTTTTTGTGTATTTATGCCATAACCTAGTATAGGCAATAGCGACTAGTCCATGCTTGGTGAACATGTCCTTATTAGGGGTGCCTTCCAGTGGAGCTGGATGGTTCATCTCTAATAAGCGGTCCGGGCTGAACAGGCTACCAATCAGTGGGGAGAAGATAGGCATGACGGGTTACAACGGGGACAAAGGTCTGCACTACCTATCTTATCACGGCGGGCAAAGACTAGACAGAATATTTCTATTCTCCGTTGTTTGCAGGCGGTGAATACCTCAAAAGAACCAATATCGAACAATCAATGTTCGGTCAATCAAACAATCAGTGGGGAGAATAAGTGGGTACGACGTGTTAAAGGTTTGCGTTACCCACTCTTTCTCTACCTGCAAAGAGAGACCTTGTTCTTCCCTGTTTGCATACAGAGAATCTCCAGACAACAATCCACGAACGACAGTTCGGGAAAACAGTGGGGGAGGAAGATAGGCACGACGGATTACAATGGGGACAAAAGTCTGCGTTACCTATCCTTCACTGTTTGCAAAGAGAGAGCCTGTTGTTTCTCCGTTTGCAGACGGTGAATCTCCAGAGGGATCAACAAAGCGTAATACTAGTATTATCCAAATCAAACAATCATTTCTCAATTTGTCGTGTTTACACGACCTTACCTGGACCGCATGGACGGTTTCCTGTCTTCCGAATCCAGCGCCCGATCGTCCTCTATTCTTTGCGATGTTCGTGGCACTCCTGATGGTTCCCAGTCAGGACCGTAGATCACTCGAGAGAGGTCTGTTCGGAACTAGTGAAGGTCGGATGATCGGCTGTCAGACGAGGGTCTATCGGACACGAGCTCTCCCGATCGTTGCAGTTGTTCACTCTGTCGTCGGGACCTCTCCCACTGGATCCACGTGTCGCTGATGGGCCCCACGCTTTGGGACGCCAATTGTAGAAAAAAGGTAGGGCTATGGCCTTTTTCAAGATTTGCCCGGCGCTAACCGCCTCTATACCATTCAAGTTACCAAGCAATGAGGCAGGCGCTGGAGACCAGAAGGCAGGAGACAGAAGTTTTTATTCCAACGGAGCAGAACACATCAGATCAGACAACAAGGTATCGTCTCGAGGTGCTCTAACAGCCTCTCTGAGGCCTGGCCTCTTATACCCTGGTTTATGACATGTGAGCATTCTTTATTGCATAAAAGACTCTTTAAACTTATGAAATGACGTCCCCATAATCCTCGTGTCAAACCCACCCCCACATACATCCACAATAGAGGTCCTCACCCTGCTGATAACAGGAGGGGGCTATCACGCGGCTGAGTGTTCCGCCGATTCTTAGGATGTGTGCGCCTGATTGTATCCCATGGGGTGGGGAGGCCATGATCAATAGTGGGTCCTTTGAAGAGGAGCGACTCCATACAATAAGGGGCAGTAAACGGTATCTCCCGGCTTAGGCGATGGCCTCGGACCTGTGTGGACAGTCGGACTCGGGGGAAGGGGTCATCAAAGGAGTGGTATTCATGCCGCGTGGACAATCAAGCGCGGAGGGATGGTTTATCAACAGAGGGGTATTCATGGAAGGAGAGGAGGTGCTGGTCAGGCGCGGGCGTGACTCCCAAGGACAGGGTCATGCAGGAGGAGAAGGGTTATGCTCATGTGAGGGAGGGAGGGGGAGCCAGGGTGCGCGGAGGATGCTTGCAGGGTCAGAGGAGCGCGCTGGCGATCGATCGTGGACAGGGAGACCATGATACCTAAAATGGCTGTCGTGCACGTTGTACGTGAGTGACAAGCTGGCGCAGATGATGTTCAGCTCGTAAACTAAAGTTCCACACCAGGAACCTCAGTTTCCACAGGAAATACAACACAAAACCCAAGAAATACCACAACACCGCCGACCAGTATTTTCTCCACACTAGTAGACTCACTCTTGGGCAAAATTTGGTAAGAAGATAAAAAATAGTAAAGTCTCGCCAGTAATCATACATTGATATAAACAAAATACATTCAATGTGGTCAAAAGGCAGGTGTCAGATTTTTTATGCTGTAGATCTCTTTCTTGTCGAATTTCCCACAGATGAAGACGATTGTCTCTTGAGGATAAAAACACAGAAGACTTCGAACACCAAAAAGGCTTCACTGCACACATGGGTGGAGAGAACAGTCCAACTCGTCGCCAATTTTGTAGAGATTACACAAGACAGGTATATGCAAGAGCACATACTTTATTGACTGTTCATCTCCACAGTTTCCAGGAACTGACAAGATCATCCTGGGATGCAAATCATAGTGTTCTATTACCATGACAATGACATCATAACCAAAGCAAGCCATAGACATAAACAGGGAACTAAAGGAGAAACAAATTCAGACACCAAGACCCATCCGAGCAGAGACAAGAGCCCCCAACAACACTCCCCCACACCCTTAAACAGCCATAAACCAGGGACACAGCCACACTGCGGGAGACCAACGAGGTGCGCATGCACATGAGCAAGACACCAGCAATAAACAGGAATACTGAAGGCAACGTGCTTTAAGGCAACAGGCACACAAAGCCCAATGCACAAAAATGAACCAGAAAGAATCCTTACCAAGGACTGGCGCCACACCAAGGACACAAATAATTCACAAGCAGCACGCCGTCGGCCAGAGGAACGGAAGAGGGCGCAGCATCCATCGGGACAGAGACCATCAGAAGCAATGGCAGCAGCCCACAACAGGAGCCGGGCAAGCAATTTAAGTCCCCTAGCAGAGCCTGGCCGCCTAAGAAAACCCCCTACCCGAGAGCCCGCTAAAGCAGGGCTGAAATGCCACAAGACATGGGGCGGGCAGGAACCTCAGCACGCCCACTGCAGCCACAGGAAAAGAGACGCAAATGAATACTAACATACAATTTGAAATAGAACGTATTACTTGTACTGAAACAAACATTCCAGTGGCAATCGACTTGAGGAACGAACCCGATTCCGCCAAGTGAATGAGTGACAATGTCAGACAGGCGTAGGCTGCTGCTTCCGGCTTGATGAGTGTCTTGCAACTCGACTGGCAAAGGCAGCAGCAAGCCAAGCCGGGCTGAGGCCAGAGCCGGAACCTGTCCGATTGGGCGGCAAGGAGCGGAGCCTCGCCAAAATCCCGGCTCCGACCAGGAGCAACAACTGGGGCTGGGAAGCCACGCGGATACCCCGTGAAGCAGCAAGGCCGCCTCGCCCCAGACTGGAACGCAAGCAAAATCAAAGTGAAGCCTGCAGCCGCCCCGGGAGCAGGGCTGAAATCACTCCCCGCCAGAGCCTGCCTGTGCCGGGCGGCCAGACAGCAAAGCCCAAACCCCAGAGCCTGCTATACCAGGGCATAAAGCTACAAGGGGGGACACGGGGCAGACGAAATCCCAAGAGCCCGCTAGAGCAGAGCGGGAAAACCATAAGGGCAGTGCGTGGGACAGAAGGTGCGGGAACCAGCTCGTGAGCCCGCTAGAGCGGGCCTCCTTCCCAGGGTCCTGGGACCTGCAAGAGCAGTACATCGTCCCAACTTACCTGAAGACACGCGGTGGAGAATCTGCAGCGCAGAACCAAAAAACAGGCTGTAGGGTTGGGCCGGCCGGCTTCCTATAGAGGTCATGGGTGAAATTGGTCGGCCATATAGAGAAGGGATGGAAGGCATAGGAGGCTAACTTTTTTGCTTTGGAGGGTTTTGGTGTGGAGCTGAAGCTCACTTCGTTAATCATGTTGCGAGGAAGACTTACGAGGGGGTAATTGGTGATTAACGCAAGGGCGGGGAAGCAGCTTGATGTAGTTGCCCTCCTGTTCTACACTTTCACCCACCCTCCCGTTCTCCACCCTCATCTAATTGCCAAGGCCAATAGCTCGCCCATAGGCGAGATCTATTGGCTCTGCCAATGCTTGTACTTGTGCTGCTCCACTCCTTACCTTGAAAGAGCTCATTGTTCTGAATTTTGTACAGTGAAAAGTCATCCATAAAGTGTTACAAAAATAAAAAGGTATCTCACAAACATACAGATACAAATGCAAGCACTCATATGGGCTACGCAAGTGTAGCAGCAGTGCCGGATTCAGAGCATATTGTAATTATGCATTCCTAACAATTACCCATGTCCCGCTGCTTCGAGTTATTCGTCTTTTTAGCAAACGGAAATGATTGCAACTGTTGTCTAAAACAGGGTTCCTGTTTGCATTCATTTTGATAATTGGTTTGACTTTCAAAATATTGCAGATTTCAAGGGAACAAATGGTAGATATTTTCTCTTCACATACAATATTTTGTCTTTGTTTACTCTTCAGAATTTGTAGAAATATACAAATGGCCCAGGACACAGTGCACAGTTTCAGCATGTGGGAAAATAAGAATGGGGTAATTAAATGTGTTTTCAAAGACTACATTGTATTATGAATTTATATACAGCTTACTACTCTAACAAGGTGTTCAAGAGCTTTTTGGATTAACAACATGCTACTCACTGGAGCCCAGATTTAGTTGCAAGTGCTATTAACTATTATTCTGGCAAGACTTCTATTAAGACACACTATGAAATGTGCTGTTAATACCCTAGAGGAACCTATAGTATTATTGTTGTTAACTGATGTAGATGTTTCAGTTTGGTATATTTCGGCATTCTTGATGGTGTCTATAGGATTTGGGGTAAATGGGGATCACACATTCAAGTATGCATGCCCTACCATTACTAGTTGTAATAGTTACTGTGTTATCAAATGGGCATAGTGTTAGTGTTATAGTATAGATCTAGGAGTTTGGTAGCATGTTGATTCATGTTGAGTCACTGAAACGAAGATGTAGAGTTCAGTGAGGGTTACCAGGAATACTGAGAATTAATTGTACAACAGAGGAGAGCTGAACAGACCTGGGTTCCGTTTGGCTAGGTTTAGGAGCAGACCTTTTATAACATTCATGCACATTTGGGAATGGTGATCATGTGCTGTCATGCAATAAGTGTTAGAAAATGTTTGTGTTGGTATTTATTTATAACCATTTTAGTTCAGTGGATGACCCACTTATATCCACTGCTCTACCTTCACAGTGTGGTAGATGTGAAGAGGTGGTCTACCATACGGGAAAAGAAAATGTTTCTCGTGAAGCCAAGGACCATGCAAAGACCATATCGACTTTGCATGGTCCATGGTTTGATCTGTTCCTGTCGCACTCACTAGGTCCAGCCGCACATGTGGGATACCACTTTATTGGGAGAAACGTGGTAACACTGGATGGAAGGAATTTTGTGGATGCCTGCAGAACTTTCCTTCACAGAACTGTGAGGAAAATGCATGATTTTTGCAAACATTCTAGGCACTGTGGTGAAGAAAGCGTAGTGGGATCCAAGAAAGTCAGACTCACCTGGACTCCCTTGGTTGTCTAGTTTTCAGAAATGTTTGGGTTTGATAGGTTTCTCTGGTTGGAAGACGAGGTTAGGCCCAAATTTCGCAGATTATCACATCAACAAAATCAGTTTTCTCCATATTTTTTTTGTGCCTTTGTGGCTGTTTGTGTTGCAGGCACAAGTCCCAAGAACAAAGGTAGGGTACCTCTTTTAATGAGAGAAGTGTGGTAACATTGTGTAGTAGGACGTTTTTGCATCCTCACAGGTTCTGGAACTTTCCCCTCACAGAACTCTGAGGAAAGGGTGTGGTTTTGGTTTGCAGGGCCTTGTTCTTAAGAAACCAAAGTTATATTCATACAAGTCACACCACCCATGATGTCAAACTTACAGAAATGTCTGGGTTTAGTTGGTTTCCCAGGATGGTGGCAAATCCAGGACACAATTCAGCAGCCACACACAAAGGGGATTCAGGTGTGACTTGATGGATCTTGCTGGGAGATTGGGAGGGAGGAGCTGGGCACAGCCTCACACTTACATCAGAATAGGCTGTGTCCTGTCCCCACACAAAGGGCTGCCTACACCCCTGTAATGAGTTTGGAACCAGGGCAGGAAGGGCAGGACCTCTGTGCACTTCAAAGGCGTGTCTTTGAAAGTCTCCCCACTTCAAAGGCCCAACTAGGTATACGTACTGGGCCTCTGACACCACCACTTCAGTATCTGTGAAGACTCTGCCAGGAAGGACTGACACTCTGCTGAATTTTTACTTTACTAGACTCCTACCTTGCTTTGCTGCCCTGCTGCCTGCTGTTCCATTGCCTGGGTGAAGACTGGACCTGCATCACTTGACCCCTGAGTGACTCCAAGTGCGATCTGGCTGGCCTCCTGATCTGAAGTCTAGGGACATAAAAGACTTCCACACACCCTGCTTCTGCATTTGGACTCTGTCATCTGTGAGGCTGCCCTGCTAAATGGTGCCACCAAACTCCTGAACCCTTGGAAGTGAGCCTAAGGTGCTTGTTCCAACAGAACTGAAGCATCCGATGGCGAACTGATGCACTGCAGCTGCTGCGCAGATCAAAAATGGCGCATTGCCTATGCTGCGTGGATCGGCACTGACGAATCACCACGGCTGCGTAGATCATACCCGAAACATCTCCTTCAGAGCTACCACTGTGCAACACACTTCCAGAGCAAGGTCTACGCAACTCTGTCGACGGCAGGCTCAATGACGAAGTTGAACCTCTGAATCGCAGCTCGCCGGTCTTTGGAGCCAAAGCAACGCTGCTGTGGCTCATATCTACACCAGGTCATCTGCGCTGCTGCATGGATCTGCACCGGTGCATCGCCTCGACAGTACCATGCATCTTGCCATTGATACACCCAAGATTAAGGTGCTTTTGTTCAGTGGGCCTCACTGGGTCCAGTGATCCATCGCAGTCGGCCTGAACTTTAGACTTTGTCCTGGTGCGGCACAACCATATATCCAAAATAGCGCTTTCTGCTTCAAGGCGCAATGCTCACATGAAACATTTGGAATTCAGTATTGCAAATTCTACTTATTGGATTTTAGTTGTTTTGCTCTTGTTTTATTATTCAAATTAAGTTTTATTATTCTAACCTGCTGTGGAATATTTGTGTGTGGTGTTTTTATTCTTTGGAGTGTTGTACAAATGCTTTACACATTCCCTCTAAGTTAAGCCGGACTGCTCTGTGTGAAGCTACCAGAGAGGAAGCATAGGTAAATTTAGGATCTCCCAGCTTCTTATCCTAACAAGGATTGTGGTTGCTGCTTGAAAAGGGCTCATACCCCAGTCAACTTACAACCCAATTTCTAACACTGGTGTTCAGCGGTGAGGATATGACTTGTGTTTGTGCAGTGCCATACAGTGATTTGGGGCACACTACTATTCCACATGAGTCTCCCTAATTGGCATTTGTGATTTTTTTCTCAAAATCATGTCTTTGGCTACTGGACCTACAACCACAAGCAAGGAATTTAAGCTGTCTAACCTTGAGGAATACACTGTGGCACAGCTCAAAGACTTCTGCACGGAGTTTGGACTTCTTGCCAAGAGCACCACTAGGAAGGTGGAATTACAAAAGACGCTGAGGGCCTGGGCAGAAGCTTCCGCCTTACTAAAATCCGAGCTGAGGATGATGGGCTAGGGGATGGCTCTTTTGAAAAACCACATGACAGGGCAGAAATCATGTCTCTTCCCGTGGTATATACCCAGCGGAATTAGTAGAAAGGAGGGAAGAGAGATCATTTGAGCTGCAGATGGCTACATTGAGAATTGAGTCAGAGGAGAAGAAAAGAACCTTTGAGGAAGTGAAAATCTTACTAACTGGCTAATGAACTGAGTCTGAAGGAGCTGGATATCAAGGCCAGGCAGACCTACTCCAATAGTGATGGTGGCAGCATAACTGCAGTAGTTGAAGGACAGAGAAGAGTTCACATACCCAAGGATTTGGTTCCCAGTTATGTTGTGGGAAGTGACACTGACAACTGCTTTTCTGTCTATAAGGTTGCACTGAGGTCTTACAGCACAGCTTTCCAAACTCTTGATGTTGGGGACACACTTTTTGGAGCTACATCATTTTGGGACACAGTAAGGCAGTGTAGCGAGCCCGAAACACCTAAGGGGAGTTCGGAGGGTTCTCTCTCTCTCGCTCTCTCTCTCTCTCCTTCCCTCCGCCTGTCTCCTTCCTTCTGCCTGTCTCCCTCCTTCTGCCCGTCTCTCTCCTTCTGCCCGTCTCTATCCCTCTGCCTGCCTCTCTCCCTCTGTCTGTCTCTCTACCTCCCTCTGCCTGTCTCCCTCCCTCCCTCTGCCTGTCTCCCTCCCTCTGCCTGTCTCTCTTCCTCTGCCTGTCTCTTTCCCTCCCTCTGCCTGTCTCCCTCCCTACCTCTGCCTGTCTCCCTCCGCCTCTCTCCCTCCCTCTACCTGTCTAACTCCCTCTGCCTGTCTCTCTCCCTCTGCCTGTCTCTCTCCCTCCCTCCGCCTGTCTCCCTCCCTCTGCCTGTCTCTCTCCCTCTCCCCCTCCCTCTGCCTGTCTCCCTCTCTCCCTCCCTCCCTCCCTCTTTCTCTCCCTCTGCCGGTCTCTCTCCCTCCCTCTGCCTGTCTCCCTTCCTCTGCCTGTCTCTCTCCCTCTCCCCCTCCCTCTGCCTATCTCCCTCTCTCCCTCCCTCCCTCTTTCTCTCCCTCTGCCGGTCTCTCTCCCTCCCTCTGCCTGTCTCTCTCCCTCCCTCTGCCCGTCTCCCTCCCGCTCCCCCTCCCTCTGCCTGTCTCCTCACCTCTCTCCCTCCCTCTGCCTGTCTCCTTCCCTCTGCCTGTCTCTCTCTCTCCCTCTGCCTGTCTCCCTCTACCTGTCTCTCTCCCCCTGCCTGCCTTCCTCCCTCCCTCTGCCTGCTTCCCTCTCTCCCTCCCTCTGCCTGTCTCCCTCTCTCCCTCCCTCTCTCCCTCTGCCGGTCTCTCTCCCTCTGCATGTGTCCCTCTCTCCCTCCCTCTGCCTGTCTCTCTCCCTGTCTCTCTCCCTCTGCCTGTCTCTCTCCCGGTCTCTCTCCCTCTGCCTGTCTCTCTCCCGGTCTCTCTCCCTCTGCCTGTCTCCCTCCCTCCCTTTGCCTGTCTCCCTCCCTCCCCTTGCCTGTCTCCCTCCCTCCCTTTGCCTGTCTTCCTCCCTCCCTTTGCCTGTCTCCCTCTCTCCCTCCCTCTGCCTGTCTCTCTCCCTCTGCCTGTCTCTCTCCCTCCCTCTACCTGTCTCCCTCCCTCCCTTTGCCTGCCTCCCTCCCTCTGCCTGTCTCCCTCTCTCTCTCTCTCCCTCTGCCTGTCTCTCTCCCGGTCTCTCTCCCTCTGCCTGTCTCTCTCCCGGTCTCTCTCCCTCTGCCTGTCTCCCTCCCTCCCTTTGCCTGTCTCCCTCCCTCCCCTTGCCTGTCTCCCTCCCTCCCTTTGCCTGTCTTCCTCCCTCCCTTTGCCTGTCTCCCTCTCTCCCTCCTCTGCCTGTCTCTCTCCCTCTGCCTGTCTCTCTCCCTCCCTCTACCAGTCTCTCTCCCTCCCTCTGCCTGTCTCTCTCCCTCCCTCCGCCTGTCTCTCTGGCTCTCTCCCTCCCTCTGCCTTTCTCCCTCCCTCTGCCTTTCTCCCTCCCTCTGCCTTTCTCCCTCCCTCTGCCTGTCTCTCTCCCTCTGCCTGTCTCTCTCCCTCTGCCTGTCTCTCTCCCTCTGCCTGTCTCCCTCTCTCCCTCGCTCTGCCGGTCTCTCTCCCTCCCTCTGCCTGTCTCTCTCGCTCTGCCTGTGTCCCTCTCTCCCTATGCCTGTCTCGCTCCCTCCCTCTGCCTATCTCCCTCCCTCTGCCTGTCTCCCTGTCTCCCTCCCTCTGCCTGTCTCCCAGTCTCCCTCCCTCTGCCTGTCTCCTCCCTCTGCCTGTCTCCCTCCCTCCTTCTGCCTGTCTCCCTCCCTTCCTCTGCCTGTCTCACTCTGCCTCTCTCCCTCCCTCTGCCCGCCTCTCGCCCTCCCTCTGCCTGTCTCTCTCCCTCCCTCCCTCTGCCTGTCTCTCTCCCTCTCCCTCACCCTCTGCCTGTCTCCCTCCCTCCCTCTTTCTCTCCCTCTGCCGGTCTCTCTCCCTCCCTCTGCCTGCCTCTCTCCCTCTCTCTCTCTCCCTCTGCCTGTCTCTCTCTCTCTCTCTCTCTCTATTTTTCCCTCTGCCGGTCTCTCTCCCTCCCTCTGCCCGTCTCCCTCCCGCTCCCCCTCCCTCTGCCTGTCTCCTCACCTCTCTCCTTCCCTCTGCCTGTCTCCTTCCCTCTGCCTGTCTCCCTCTCTCCCTCTGCCTATCTCCCTCTGCCTGTCTCTCTCCCTCTGCCTGCCTTCCTCCCTCTCTCCCTCTGCCTGCCTTCCTCCCTCTCTCCCTCCCTCTGCCTGTGTCCCTCCCTCTGCCTGTCTCCCTCAATCTCTCCCTCTGCCGGTCTCTCCCCCTCCCTCTGCCTGTCTATCTCCCTCTGCCTGTGTCCCTCTCTCCCTCCCTCTGCCTGTCTCTCTCCCTCCCTGTCTCTCTCCCTCTGCCTGTCTCTCTCCCTCCCTCTGCCTGTCTCTCTCCCTCCCTCTGTCTGTCTCCCTCCCTCCCTTTGCCTGTCTCCCTCCCTCCGCCTCTCTCCCTCTGCCTGTCTCTCTCCCTCCCTCTACCTGTCTCCCTCCCTCCCTTTGCCTGTCTCCCTCCCTCTGCCTGTCTCCCTCTCTCTCTCTCCCTCTGCCAGTCTCTCTCCCTCCCTCTGCCTGTCTCTCTCCCTCCCTCCGCCTGTCTCTCTGGCTCTCTCCCTCCCTCTGCCTTTCTCCCTCCCTCTGCCTTTCTCGCTCCCTCTGCCTTTCTCCCTCCCTCTGCCTGTCTCTCTCCCTCTGCCTGTCTCTCTCCCTCTGCCTGTGTCCCTCTCTCCCTCGCTCTGCCGGTCTCTCTCCCTCCCTCTGCCTGTCTCTCTCGCTCTGCCTGTGTCCCTCTCTCCCTATGCCTGTCTCTCTCCCTCCCTCTGCCTATCTCCCTCCCTCTGCCTGTCTCCCTGTCTCCCTCCCTCTGCCGGTCTCCCAGTCTCCCTCCCTCTGCCTGTCTCCTCCCTCTGCCTGTCTCCCTCCCTCCCTCTGCCTGTCTCACTCTGCCTCTCTCCCTCCCTCTGCCCGCCTCTCGCCCTCCCTCTGCCTGTCTCTCTCCCTCCCTCCCTCTGCCTGTCTCTCTCCCTCTCCCCCACCCTCTGTCTGTCTCCCTCCCTCCCTCTTTCTCTCCCTCTGCCGGTCTCTCTCCCTCCCTCTGCCTGCCTCTCTCCCTCTCTCTCTCTCTCCCTCTGCCTGTCTCTCTCTCTCTCTCTATTTTTCCCTCTGCCGGTCTCTCTCCCTCCCTCTGCCCGTCGCCCTCCCGCTCCCCCTCCCTCTGCCTGTCTCCTCACCTCTCTCCCTCCCTCTGCCTGTCTCCTTCCCTCTGCCTATCTCCCTCTGCCTGTCTCTCTCCCTCTGCCTGCCTTCCTCCCTCTCTCCCTCTGCCTGCCTTCCTCCCTCTCTCCCTCCCTCTGCCTGTCTCCCTCTCTCCCTCCCTCTCTCCCTCTGCCGGTCTCTCCCTCTCCCTCTGTCTGTCTCTCTCCCTCTGCCTGTGTCCCTCTCTCCCTCCCTCTGCCTGTCACTCTCCCTCCCTGTCTCTCTCCCTCTGCCTGTCTCTCTCCCTCCCTTTGCCTGTCTCCCTCCCTCCGCCTGTCTCCCTTCCTCCCTTTGCCTGTCTCCCTCCCTTTGCCTGTCTCCCTCCCTTTGCCTCTCTCTCTCTCTCTCTCTCTCTCTCTCTCTCTCTCTCTCTCTCCCTCCCTCCCTCTGCATGTGCCCCTCTCTCCTTCCCTCTCCCTTTCTCCCTGTCTCTCTCCCTCTGCCTGTATCTCTCCCTCCCTCTGCCTGTCTCCCTCCCTCCCTTTGCTTGTCTCCATCCCTCTGCCTGTCTCCCTTTCTCTCTCTCCCTCTGCCAGTCTCTCTCCCTCGCTCTGCCTGTCTCTCTCCCTCCCTCGGCCTGTCTCCCTCCCTCTCTCCCTCCCTCTCCCTCTCTCCCTCCCTCTCCCTCTCTCCCTCCCTCTGCCTGTCTCTCTCCCTCTGCCGGTCTCCCTCGCTCTGCCGGTCTCTCTCCCTCCCTTTACCTGTCTCTCTCGCTCTGCCTGTGTCCCTACCTCCATAAGCCTGTCTCTCTCCCTCCCTCCCTCTGCCTATCTCCCTACCTCTGCCTGTCTCCCTGTCTCCCTCCCTCTGCCTATCTCCCTCTGCCTGTCTCTCTCCCTCTGCCTGCCTTCCTCCCTCTCTCCCTCTGCCTGCCTTCCTCCCTCTCTCCCTCCCTCTGCCTGTCTCCCTCCCTCTGCCTGTCTCCCTCTCTCTCTCCCTCTGCCGGTCTCTCCCCCTCCCTCTGCCTATCTCTCTCCCTCTGCCTGTGTCCCTCTCTCCCTCCCTCTGCCTGTCTCTCTCCCTCCCTGTCTCTCTCCCTCTGCCTGTCTCTCTCCCTCCCTCTGCCTGTCTCTCCCCCTCCCTTTGCCTGTCTCCCTCCCTCCCTTTGCCTGTCTTCCTCCCTCCCTTTGCCTGTCTCCCTCCCTCCGCCTCTCTCCCTCTGCCTGTCTCTCTCCCTCCCTCTACCTGTCTCCCTCCCTCCCTTTGCCTGTCTCCCTCCCTCTGCCTGTCTCCCTCTCTCTCTCTCCCTCTGCCAGTCTCTCTCCCTCCCTCTGCCTGTCTCTCTCCCTCCCTCCGCCTGTCTCTCTGGCTCTCTCCCTCCCTCTGCCTTTCTCCCTCCCTCTGCCTTTCTCGCTCCCTCTGCCTTTCTCCCTCCCTCTGCCTGTCTCTCTCCCTCTGCCTGTCTCTCTCCCTCTGCCTGTCTCCCTCTCTCCCTCGCTCTGCCGGTCTCTCTCCCTCCCTCTGCCTGTCTCTCTCGCTCTGCCTGTGTCCCTCTCTCCCTATGCCTGTCTCTCTCCCTCCCTCTGCCTATCTCCCTCCCTCTGCCTGTCTCCCTGTCTCCCTCCCTCTGCCGGTCTCCAAGTCTCCCTCCCTCTGCCTGTCTCCCTCCCTCCCTCTGCCTGTCTCCCTCCCTCTGCCTGTCTCAATCTGCCTCTCTCCCTCCCTCTGCCCGCCTCTCGCCCTCCCTCTGCCTGTCTCTCTCCCTCTCCCCCACCCTCTGTCTGTCTCCCTCCCTCCCTCTTTCTCTCCCTCTGCCGGTCTCTCTCCCTCCCTCTGCCTGCCTCTCTCCCTCTCTCCCTCTGCCTGTCTCTCTCTCTCTCTCTCTCTCTCTCTATTTTTCCCTCTGCCGGTCTCTCTCCCTCCCTCTGCCCGTCTCCCTCCCGCTCCCCCTCCCTCTGCCTGTCTCCTCACCTCTCTCCCTGCCTCTGCCTGTCTCCTTCCCTCCGCCTGTCTCCCTCTCTCCCTCTGCCTATCTCCCTCTGCCTGTCTCTCTCTCTCTGCCTGCCTTCCTCCCTCTCTCCCTCTGCCTGCCTTCCTCCCTCTCTCCCTCTGCCTGCCTTCCTCCCTCTCTCCCTCCCTCTGCCTGTCTCCCTCCCTCTGCCTGTCTCCCTCTCTCTCTCCCTCTGCCGGTCTCTCCCCCTCCCTCTGCCTGTCTCTCTCCCTCTGCCTGTGTCCCTCTCTACCTCCCTCTGTCTGTCTCTCTCCCTCCCTGTCTCTCTCCCTCTGCCTGTCTCTCTCCCTCCCTCTGCCTGTCTCTCTCCCTCCCTTTGCCTGTCTCCCTCCCTCCGCCTGTCTCCCTCCCTCCCTTTGCCTGTCCCCCTTCCTCCCTTTGCCTGTCTCCCTCCCTTTGCCTCTCTCTCTTACTCTCTCTCTCTCTCTCTCTCTGTCTCCCTCCCTCCCTCTGCATGTGCCCCTCTCTCCTTCCCTCTCCCTTTCTCCCGGTCTCTCTCCCTCTGCCTGTATCTCTCCCTCCCTCTGCCTGTCTCCCTCCCTCCCTTTGCTTGTCTCCCTCCCTCTGCCTGTCTCCCTTTCTCTCTCTCCCTCTGCCAGTCTCTCTCCCTCCCTCTGCCTGTCTCTCTCCCTCCCTCGGCCTGTCTCCCTCTCTCTCTCCCTCCCTCTCTCTCTCTCCCTCCCTCTGCCTGTCTCTCTCCCTCTGCCGGTCTCCCTCGCTCTGCCGGTCTCTCTCCCTCCCTCTGCCTGTCTCTCTCGCTCTGCCTGTGTCCCTCTCTCCATAAGCCTGTCTCTCTCCCTCCCTCTGCCTATCTCCCTACCTATGCCTGTCTCCCTCCCTCTGCCTGTCTCCCAGTCTCCCTCCCTCTGCCTGTCTCCCAGTCTCCCTCCCTCTGCCTGTCTCCCAGTCTCCCTCCCTCTGCCTGTCTCCCTGTCTTCCTCCCTCTGCGTGCCCCCCTCTGTCACCTCAACCCAGCTTACAGGGAACACACACATCTACACCTGAGTACTTCGCAGGTCTTTGAAAGACCATTTACTTCTTAATGGGGCTTTGTTGTGAATCGCCAGCCCCCATGGAGCAGAGTGTCTCGGAGTCCACGCTGCGGCAGACTCCGTGACACTCTTTCAAAGGAATGCCCCTTAATTAGCAGTAAGTGGCCTTAATAAAGGTGGTGTCATCCCACGACACACCCACCACTTGCAGGTGACACAGAACTGTGTCGGGGGACACAGTTTGGAAAGCTCTGGTTTACAGGGTACCTGACGGGCACTGGGGAGGAGGGCGTGCGGGGTCTGTGGAAACATATGCCTACTGTGGGAAGGGACACACTTTTGACACCAGAGGCTTGGGACCAAACCAAATATACTCCTATGAAAGTCATTTTAATTCCCAAATTTGGGCAGACGCCTGAGAAGCATTGCCAAAGATTCAGGGGCAGCCAGAGGCTCTCCATCTTCTCCTGGGTAGGTTTTGTGAACTACTCCAGTAAGTCAATGAATGGCTCGGTTCTGAGCAGCAAGGTAAGTGATTTTAATGGGTTGTACCATTTAATCATGAGAGAGCACATGCTCAGTATTTGTTTTACAGAGTTGCGCCAGTAACTTGTTGACAGTAAGCTGACTGGCCCCAGGAAACATGCTGAGGAGGAGGACCTCTGGGCCAGTACCAGGTTGCCCAAGAAGGGATCTAGAAGGGGAACCAAGAAGGTTGGTTCAGGCTCCCCCCAGCAGAGAGAGGGGGAAGTTGGAGATGACTCAGAAAAGTCAGAGAGTAAGGGGAGAAGGAAACAGGGAGGTGATTCGAGTGTACCATGGCCCAGGACACCTCATTTCCAACCTCGCTGCTTTCAGTGCTCCCAGTTTGGACACAAGCAAGAGACTCGGCCTGTGCAAAGAAACCATTCACTGGTAGGACCTCTAGGAGGGTGGTCAATATGGCCTTAGGGGAAAATAATCCCCAGGGTCATGTCATAGACCATGCCATGATAGTTGGGAGATAGGCTCAGGGGGAAAACTGGTGATCCCTGAGGTTAGGAGATGTCACTTTCACCAGGTAAAAATGAATGGGGTCGCAGACACTGCTCTGAGGGATACCGGGGCTAGTCAGACCATGGTGGTGGAAAAGCTAGTTTCCCTAGAGCAGTACAAAGGCCAGGTGTGTAGAGTTACTCAGGCCCATGGGCAGGACATTTTCCACCCTATGGCCCTAGTACCCCTGGAATCGAGTGGGGAAGTGACCAAGAGGAGGGTAATTGTTAGTCCCCATATGCCCACAGACGGCATTCTGGGGAATGAGTTGCCTATGATGTTAGGAGAATTGAGAGGGGTGGCCACCAAGAGAGCCCTGACAGTTCCGTTTTCTGGGGTTACCACACCTAAACAGAGGGTATGGGATCCCAGATGGAGGGGCAGGGTGAGGGAGGACTCATCCCTATCCCCTGTTCAGCGTCAGGGAACAGACCGTTGGTTTATTGGCCAGTGTCAGGATACCAACCCCTAACTGGTGGGAGGAAGAGAGGAAGTAGGATGCAAGACACCAAAGGCCACTGCTCACCACTATCACCACTATGAGACACCTCAGAGGTCAGTGAAACCTGAGGAGCCAATAGGTAACTCCTTGACAGACCAAAGACTGGACGAGAGGCCTACCTAATATCACGCACTTAGGGCTTCCACCTAGCAGTGGAAGGTCTGTGGCATGGCTCATGACACTGACAGCTTTCAGTGGCCTCTGTTGGATACTGTCCTTCTGGACAAAGTTTTCTTTGGGTTGGGGACAGAAGTCACTTTGTTGACCATGGTGGTACGGTCTACCTACTGGCATACATTTGTGAGCAAATTAAGGTTAGGTGCTGCACAGAAGATACAAAGAGATGAGGGGAAGGGTTCCCATGAGTCACTTTAGTGGCTTAGGCGTGCATAGACCAAGGGATCCAACGGAGTTCAGAGAGGTGTAGAACTGACAAGCCTTCCTGCAGTAGAGGGTCATTGTCCACTTTCTATCACCTAAACAGGGAATTCCATCAAGGTGTTAATAGTCCTTCCTGGCTTTAGGCTGGAGGGGTGTTGTGTTGGAAATGGCTTCTCTGCAGGATTACCCCCAAACTTTTTTTGCTCTTCCCTATGAACGGTCCTTGCATCTCTGTAGATGGCAGCCTCGACCGTGACATTAAACCTCTGCATTTCAGCTCACTGCTGATCAGAGCCAACACATCCCAGCTGCTGCGAGGATCAGGACCAATGCATCAATCCGTGTATCGGCACGGACGCATCACCTCAATTGTACCATGCATCCTCAATGTTGACGCACCCACGATTAAGGTACTTTTGCTCAGCAGGCCTCACTGGGTCCCTGTATCTGACCCATGCTCGATTGTGGTGGTCAGCCCGTTTTTTGTTACTTTTTCCCTTCCGGCAAAACCAGATTTCCCAAATAGCGCTTTTTGCTTCTAGGAGCTACGTTCACATAAAAACTTTGGAATTCAGTATCTCAAATTCTACTTATTGGAGTTCTGTCTTTTTGGCCTTCTTTTGTTTATTAAATTGAGTTATATTTAGCTAACCTGCTTGCTTTTGTATGGGGTTTTAAAAATGTTACTGTTTGAAGTTGAATATTTTACACATTACCTCCAAGCTAAGCACCACTGCTTGGTGCCAAGCTACCAGATGGTGAACGGAGGTTCATTTAGGGGTTGCCTGCTTCTTACCATGACAAGTTTGTAGTTGCTGCTTGACTAGGGCTCATACCCCAGTCAACCTACAAGCCAATTTCGAACACTAGTCCATCTATAATGCTGCATTTAATTCATATTCAGATCAAGTTCTGCCTTTTCCTACTGGTCCAGTGAGCAGTAGTAGTAGCATTTATTTTATTCCACCGTTACTTAAAACCATTTGCAATATAACAGAGTAATTTAAAAGCAGTACATTAAGAAAAAATTATTTACAATTATAATCAATGTAATTTCATGAAAAGTACAAGTAAAATATGGAAAATTAAAAAATGTGTAAATTGATTTATGTATAAAGCATTATGAGGGAAGTGAGTCTTCGTCTGTCCACTGCGAGTCTATTTTCTCGCAGTTGGCGTGATCTTATTCTTTAACAAGTCTGGAATGAACTTCCTCCATGTATCTCCCAAGTATGGCCAGGTCGGTCGGTAAAGTGCAGGAAAATAAAGCCACAGCAGCATCTTTTACTATCCGGACACCTTTGCGTAGACATATTGGCTTTAATAGCTTCAAACAAGAATGTTTAAGCAAAACAACAACGGCTCCAGTGTTTAAATACAAAAACAACTTATAATACGTATTTATGCACAATGGCAATATAGGTGTAGGATGTCAAATAAAGGAACTCCATACACACTTAGTCAGTTGGTTATGGCATTTTCATAGTTTTATACATACATAAATAAAAAACGTTATTTACACAAAATATATAAGACAATTAGATACACAGTTTATCAAGTGACAGTGTGGCCCAAGTGAATATATTGGAGAACCTACAATTCTATAGTGACAAAATAAATAGCATAGACACAGGTTTCTATTTGGTATTTGATTTTCATCAGAAAGAGGCGACCAAAATGAAGTATCTTGAATGAATATATAATAGTTGGAATATGGGCAACTATTGTGCGTGGTCTGTTTCTTTTTAACTGTCGACGACGTTTCGACCCTTGTTGGGTGTCGGGTCTCTTCAGGACTTGTCAATGAGGGGACACCTATAAATTATAACGTATGGAAATAGTGAGCTAGTGGACCAACGTATGGGAACTTTCAATTATTGCATATAGAGCTAATGTGCTCTATTTATGGAACAGGGAATACCTGAAATGGGTAGGCGCTGCTGGCTGACAGGTAAGAAGTGGAAGTGGCACCGTGTGAAGGAAGTGTAAAAAAGAGACTCACAGAGTTCCCGGCCGGGAGCTGCAGAAACGTGACAGGGAGAGAACCATGTAAGCATGATGATCACATACGAGACAGAGTTATGGCACCAAATTTAAGAACTTTGTGCACTGGACTACTTACCCCTGAGAAGGGTGTGTATGGCAGCCAAACACGTATATTAGTTTGGTCGGTGTGATCCGTAGTAGCCCGGATTGCAGTGTGGCTTGAGAGGCAGGGGACTATGAGAAGGATTCAAATATATATTGATCGGTCAGATAAAGGGAATTACTGTGATGATTAACTAGAGACGCTGAAGCAACAGCAAGTCTTACCCAAAAACGCATGATGGCGCTCTTTCTTCAAGGAGGGATGTTAAAAATCGGATACAAAGGTATTCGCTGTGAGCGGCTGTGGCTCAATCCGGCCAGTGCAGTCACTGTAAAGAAGAGTCTAATATTAGTTTCTTCATCAAAAAGGGATAAGTGGTTAACATAAAAACGGGCAGGAGCTCCGTTAAAATGGGCGCATTTTACCTGGCGAGCGTGCTGTCAGTAGATACTGGCCTCCGTGATACTGCCTTTCTCATTGGTACGATGACAGTGAGGAGCAGTCCTGCGTTGTCTTAAATACAGTCAGTGTTACGGGTACACCGATTTTGGCGGGTAGTGGGGGCTGGTAAGTAGAGAGCAGAGCTGGGAACTGCTCGGTGATTCAGTGATCGCTACGGTGCCCGAGGCATCGACAAAGCAGAGAGACTGGGAAGTGAGTGTACCTGTGCGGGGAATGAGATTTTGATATCAATTTATGATCAATTTAATAACGTATCTCATTCATCTATTTTGGACCGCTAGTATCTGTCATTGAGTAAAAGACAACCCCTGTATAGGTTTAGACAAACCCCATTAACGGACGCCACTCTGAAGAACCACTTACAACTGATAAAGTTTAAAAGTTTTATATAAAAGTCAAATTTAAGGCGATACAATCCTCTCAGGATAAATCTCAAAAGTATACAAATACAAAATCAATTCCAGAATCTGCAATTTAAAGCTTCGATGTGAAGTGGTTCCTTGGCGTCATCTACAGAAAGATAAAAAGTATCACGTTAAATCTGTCCCTACTCTATGCTATGTGACATCCCTACTTCGCAAGTTTCTTCCCTAAAAAGGTGTCAGCAGTTTGACTCCCAAAGAAGTTCAAACTCTCTTAGCCTCTAAAGGTAACTTAAGTTTAAGAAGCAGTACCCTCTCTGCCTACCCATCCGCTCTTCTTAAGGGTCCTCGGCCTACTGCTCTCTTGCGCTCTGATCTCTCTCAGCGCATCTGTTCAAGTCATCTACTCTTGCCTTCGCTCTGAGCAATTCGTCTCGCTGTTCCTAATCTCCAATTGCTATCTTCACCCCAGGGTGCTGTCCCTAAAATACACAATCACAGTGTGGGTGGAACGCCCCTTGACGCCCACCACGGACTTTCCCCGATGATGTCAGCTTCTAGCTTCTTCCATTGCTTCATCTCTTTCGTCGTCCGTTAAGTTGACCTTTCTCCTTTAGATGTCATCTTCATCTTCTTATTGGCAATTTCAATTGACACTTTCAGATCAGAAATCATATGAATTTAAACAAGACTTTAACTTACGACCGCTATTCTTTGACCTTCTAGGTCCTGTGAATGGTCATTCAAAAACAAGTCTCAAATTCTTAGCGCTTCTCATCACGTTCAGGCCATAAACCTTGTCCAGCGTTGTCACCTTAAATCTAACAAGTGCTAGACTTCTTGGCTCTCACGTCCACATCAAGCTATTTACGACTCCTGTAAGTCCGCTAAATTATATACATTGGACTGTGTTCCTGCTAACCCTTGGTCAGTCGGGTTAGAATCACAAATGACCTAAACCGTTCTAGCATTCTCACAAAAAGCTTTCTACACAGTATAACCTTTAACACACATTTATATATTCGTATTTAGCAAAAAGTCGTTACACATATGTGAATACATTATGCATAGAATATAGACTACGTAAAACATAACCTTTATATTCTCCTTCTCTATATCTTTTCATACATGTTCTACACATTTCTTCACGTTTTCATTTCTCGCTGTTTCTCCGTTTAAAGGTTACACACGTACATGAATTCTACTTTGCACGTTCTACATTTCGTAAGCATTTCTACATCATCTCTATATCAGTCTACTACATATACGGGCCTTCTAAATCTAATACATGTTCTAAAGTGAATATAGTTACATTTCCTATATTTACGTTGATTACATCGGTTATCTATATGCTATAAGTGTCGATTTCACATTACAATATACGTTTCATCCCTACGTTATACGATGTGCTTGTAAATACGGCCTATACATAATTTCTATTCAAATTTGCGCTCTCTCAGTCCCCCCTTTGATGACTTCTAGGAGTCATCACTAAATGCAATTTGAATAACATCTCTAAACAGAACTAGTTACAATATTCCCTCTTTTCATCGTTTCAAGAGCTCTTAAGCTTTTATACTGTTGATCTTGTAAAACAGCTAATCTCCTCTCTTGCTCTCTCATTGTTCGTTGTAACCGGTTCGATCTATACCATTTATACAATTTTACTAAACCTAACAATGTGATTATACAAATTAATACTATCAATACAGGTTTTAATATGTACCATACTATACTTTTCCCAAGGTTGGCAAACCAACTCCCAACCTTTCCTACTCCATGACCAACTTTTTCCCAAATATTTATTTTTGATAAATCTTCGATCTCTTGATGAATCTGTGTAATGTTCCGTATGACTTTCTCAAGTGGTTTTGAATTATCAGGAATATAAGTACAACATTCCTGGACCTTCAAAGCCTTACAAACTCCGCCTTCTTTTGCTAGCAGTACATCTAAAGCAAGTCGGTTCTGAAGAACCATTGCTCTAATCGACTGCATCTTGCCTTCTACCAACATTAATGACCTTGCAGTACTTGCAGATAATCTATCTACAACTGTAGCCAGTCTCCTGATCTTAACGTCGTTAAGTATTAAACCTAACATCGGAAACATTGCTCCAAATACATCTCCTACTACTTCTGCATCTCCTACTTCCCTTTTCGCTCTCCTCGAAGCCTTTCCTTCTATTATCGCTACATCCTTTGCATGATATATTTTGGGGAAGACAATTGCCAAGTAACACGAACCATACCAATTGTCAGGTAGTTTTACATAGGCATTTCTTCCACATACAAAATACACATTCGGAATAACTTGCATCTCTTTCATAAAGTCTTTCGTGTAGTACTCTAAACGAAAAGCATGTTCGCAATTTACTTCACCTACAAATACACTCTCGTAATACGTCTTGCTTCGAGTTAAACATAACTTTCCTTTCTGCGTTCTATCCAATGCTATTGGACCATTGCTACCTTTCTTTTTATGTGCCTTCTCTTCTTCGGTCCAATCCGTTTTCCATTGTCCTGACATTTTTAGAATCTTCTGCCTTCTGTATCTATCATCTACTTGTCCTATGAACTTCTTCTCTACCTCTGATACTTTACAAGTTAGATTGTTTCTGCGTGCATATGATGTATCTAGTGTATCCCAAGGAAGAAAGAACTTAGCTAGTCTATCCTCCTTTTTGTAATAGTCCCACTTATTCATTTGTTTATAATTCGGAACTTCAGGCAGTACCGAATCATAATTTGAAAAGTAGTACTCAAACCCTTCTCTACCATAAAATATACTAAGCAGTAAACTACATGTTATCCCATAAGTCAATGGGAGATGATGATATCTAATGCCTTCGTCTACAGAAGCCGGCAATTGCATACAAACATAGCAATCTTTGGCCTCCATGGCATCGATATATTCATATAACAATTTAGCATATGCGTTTGACCTAAAGTTTCCCTGTGACTCGTCTACGTGTAATCTACGAGCTTCATCTGCCAATAACGCCTTTTCACGTATAACATTGCTCTCCTCCTTTTTCCCCACAAGAGCAGGTCTCAAAGTCGTTATAGGCTGTACATTTGCTGTTTCTTTATCTGTTTCATGTCCTATTATGTAAGATATTGTCACGACTGTAATTATGAGAAATATCACTACTGCTATAAGTGTACCTACTATACATCTAGCTTTTCGGTTTGGGTTGCCGTTCTCCATGTTATCAAAACAGCGTAGCTCCTTCTTTCGCGAAAAGTTTTCTTTTCCAGTCTTTGTCTGCTTTATTTGCTTTCTCAGTCTTTAAAAGTGCTTTCTACCAACAAAGTCTTTTCTCTTTTAACAACAGACAACCCTAACCCTTCTCCGTCCTCTAAATGTAATCCCTAATTTTATTCTTCTTTCCACTCGGCGCTAGGTTATCTTCTTCTTTATAACTTATGTACAAAAGTCTTTAAGTATCAACAATTATTCTCGCACCTGCAGCTCGTGCAACAAGTTCCAACAACTCAAAACGAATGACTTTATCTTCTTCCTCCGATATTTGATGACCAAATGTTGGAAATCGTAATTTGTTTAGTACTAAATCTTTAATCCGACTCAAGTATGGGGGTATGGGAAGTGTGAAAGTCAGTAACCCCTCAGTCTCGAGTCCCGGCGTCAACATCCATATCTCCACTGCCACAAATGGATCGAGATCGATTACTTTCACGCTCTTCACTCTCCCAGATTTCTGTCCCCAAGACATCTGCTAGATAAGTCCACTCTGGGGTGGCGTACCTTCTGCAGGGCACACGTACCCTTCTCGATCTTCGTGGACTCTCTGTTCCTGAGTCTGTCGTTTCTTCCTCCTGATCCGATTCTTCAGCGATCGGGACAAGTGTTCTTTCTTTCTTTCCTTCCGAGCTTGGCCTTTTCCTTCTCTCCGGCCAACTGGCTTCGTCACTCCTTGTCTTTCCGCTCCTTGTCCTAGGACCAGTCTCTTGGTCACTCTCAATTTGTTCGATATCTGTATCGGACTCCCAATTACTTTCTTCTCCTGAGGCGACTTCGGTCCCACTGGTGTCTTGACCTTCGTCGACTTGTTCCGTCTCAATCTCAGCCTCTTCGCTCACCTCCACAGCTTGGCTTTCCCCCTCTATGGCTTCTCCGCTTTCCGCTAGATTCTCATCCGAGAGAGGAGCTGTTTCTTCTAGAGGTGTTGGCACTCTTCGGGTGTGTGAGGCATGTATCCAGTTTGGCAGACCTCCACACTTTACCGCAGTATTCGTCACAAGTATAACTTGAAACGGTCCTCTCCAGCGCACGTCTAAGCAGTTCTTCCTGACATGCTTCTTCACCAGGACCCAGTCTCCCGGACTCAGGTCATGGCACAAATCTTGTGCTGATGGAACCTCTGCAGCCTGGACCTGGAGGGACACAGAATTAACGGCATCAGATAGTCCCTTGCAGTAGTCCAAGATCAAATCGTCTGTGATGTTCACTAACGCTGCAGTCGGAACCGATGGCAATCTCATAGCTCTCCCCATTAGCACTTCATGAGGAGAGAGACCTGTTCTTCTATCTGGTGTGCTACGTATGCTCATAAGAACCACTGGAAGTGCGTCTGGCCAACTCAGGGATGTTGCTGAACAAACTTTGGCAAGTCTGGACTTTATCGTGCTGTTGATTTGCTCCACAATCCCTGAAGCTTCTGGTCGATAGCTGCAGTGTAACTTCTGATCGATATTCAAGGCTGAACATAGCATCTTCACTATTTTGCTGTTAAAGTGAGTTCCTCTGTCCGATTCCAAAGAGGATGGCACCCCAAACCTCGGTATTAACTCTCTAAGTAACAATTTTGCTACTGTAAGTGTATCGCACCTACGTGTAGGGTAAGCCTCAACCCATCTAGAAAATATGCAAACAATCACTAAAACGTATCTGAGTCTGTTGCATTTAGGCATTTCTATGAAATCAAGCTGCATCCTATTGAAAGGCCCCCCAGACCTCCCAATGTGACTCAAGGTAACTGGTGTTCTCTTTCCCACGTTCAGTTGCTGACAGATCGTACATCGCTGACACACAGCTTCTGCCGCTACTCTAAATTTTGGATTAAACCACGTTTGTCTGAATACTCTCACCATAGCATCTCTTCCTATGTGTGCTGATCCATGCAATTTCCTTGCCATTGGACTAATAAGTTCATTTGGTAAAACTGCTCTCCCATCGGCAGATATCCAGAAATTCATTTCACTTCTAGAACAACCAGCTGTTACCCAACTCTTTTTCTCATCATCTGGTGCATTTTCCTGAACACTTCGTAATTCATCCCACGTATCTACAGTATCTAACAACATGGTCAATTCAGTTCTTTCTTGGATTCCCCCCACTTTTATATCAGTGTGAGAATATCCCTGTTCTGCACAATAACGCGCTACTTCATCCGCGTAGCGGTTTCCTAGTGACACAAAGTCAACATTCTTTGTATGGGCTGCACATTTGACCACTGCTATGGCCATCGGTTTTTGCAATGCCTCTAACAAAAGTCTCACGAATTCTCCATTCCTAATGGGAGAACCCGAGGAGGTCATGTAACCTCTTTGAGACCATAACTGCCCGTAATCGTGAACTACCCCGAAACCATACTGGCTATCGGTGTATATGGTGACTCGAAGTTTGTCGCCCGCTAAGCAAGCACGAGTCAAAGCAACAATTTCAGCTACCTGAGCGGAGTGTACTCCTTCCAGGCAAGCGGCTTCTATTACTCTCGTAATTGTGCAAACTGCATAAGCTGCTCTCAGCTGACCGATATTGTCTCTTACGCATGAACCATCAACAAAGAAAATTTCATCTGGGTCAGTCAATGGCTCATCCACAATATCGGGTCTCGGTTTGGTGCATAGTTCAGTCACATCAAGGCAGTCATGATCTGTACAATTTTCATCATCCACCTCATTCGGAAGTGGCATCAAAGTTGCAGGATTCAAGACGGAGCATCTTTTTAGGGTCACATTCTCGGCAGCCAGTATGACTTGCTCGTAGCGTGTGAGCCTGCTATTCGTCAGATGCTGAGTCTTAGTCCTGGTCATTAACAATTCTACAGAATGCGGTACATACACCTCTAACTGATGACCCATAACTACGCTTTCAGATCGTTCAATGCTGACACCCGTTGCGGCTACGGATTTGAGACATCCGGGCAACGCTGCGGCTACTGGATCTAATGTAGCCGAGAAATACGCCACTGGTCTACGCGCATCTCCGTGAATCTGAGCTAAGACTGCTAAAGCGCATCCCTCTCTTTCGCAGCAGTAAAGCAAAAAAGGCTTCGTGTAATCAGGCATTCCTAAAGCCGGGGCACGACATAGGTCCTCCCCCAGCTGCAAAAACGCCATCAAACAATCTTTGTCCCATGGTACCGGATCACTTACTCCTTTGTGCGTCAGTTGTAATAACGGTTTTGCCTTCAGTGAGAAGTTGGCTATCCACTGTCGACAGTAACCGACCATACCTAGAAACATCCTGACTTCTCTCTGTGTTGTAGGCGCGTTCATTTTCATAATCGCCTCTATTCTGTCTGGAGACACCTTCCGCTTTCCCTTTTCAATCCTATGGCCCAAGTATTGCACTTCAGTTTTACAATATTGCAACTTACTTGGAGACACCTTGTGTCCGTTCTCGGCCAAGTGATTTAACAAGGTTATGGTGTCTTCTCTGCAAGCTTCCTCAGTTTCTGACGCAACTAGGAAGTCGTCTATGTACTGGACTAGAACCGAATTCTTGGGCAGTACTAGACTTTCAAGATTTCGTTTTAATAACTGGTTAAAGATCGATGGGCTTTCTGTATACCCCTGAGGGATACGACACCATGTTAAAACGCGATCTTCCAGCTTAAAAGCGAAAAGATACTGACTCTCTTCGTCTAACGGTATCGAAAAGAAAGCCTGGCACAAATCTATCACGGTAAACCATTCAGCTTGGAACGGTATCTGAAATAATATCACTGATGGATTCGGTACCACTGGACAACATGAGACAACAATGTTATTAATCTTCCGAAGATCCTGCACTATTCTGTATTTTCCACTAGGTTTCTGCAAACCCATAATCGGGGAGTTACATGGACTATCCACGATCTCCTTCAGTATTCCCTGTTTAATCATGGATTCGATCACAGGCTTTATTCCTGCAATCGTCTCTGGAGTCAACTTGTATTGTGGGGTTCTTGGATACTCCGCATTGAGTCTTACCAAGATTTTTACTGGTTCTACTCCTTTGATCAGTCCTATTTCTTCTCCAGTAAAATCCCACACCTCAGCGGACACTTTCTCTCTCAAATCCTGTGGAAGTTCCTCCACCGTTAAGGTAGGATATAGTTCCACGCACTCTTGCGAGTTTACAATTTTAAAATCGGCATCCTCATCATTCGTCTGTACTTCTACTCCTTCAGGTGTACAATGTATTGTGCAATTCAGTTTGCACAATAGATCTCTTCCTAGCAAACATACAGGGCTAGAATCACAGATCACAAACTGATGGTCGTCACTGTAATTCCCTATCTTTACTGACACTGGTTCGGTCAGAGGATTTGTCATCCTCTTGTTTGCGACTCCTACCACCTGAATCGTCTCTCCCGATATTGGCAAACCTGGGACTACCGCTGATCTCAGCGTAGATCGAGTAGCACCCGTATCTACCAAAAAGGTTGTAGGACATCCAGCCACTTCAGCCTCTACGTATGGTCCTCTCTGATCTACTTCCAGGGCGGCTCCTAGAGTACAGTCTTCCTCCCTGCTTATTCGTTGCCCTGTAAGAGGATCAACGTAATAACATTCTTCTCCTCCTACAAACAATGGCATTTGTCTATAGGTTTTCCCTCCGTTTGTGATGCGAGGTGGTTGAGGAAACGGGGCTCGAGGAGTCTGAGTCCCCCCTTTGATAAACTTTCCCTTTGGGGCTGCGGCTCCCTTAACCACGTTATTCTGTACCTCTTCCTCCTCTTGTTCTAATTCCCCTGTCTCAACATTGTAAGGACACTCGCGTCGCCAATGTCCCACTTCGTTACACTGGTGACACCTCGTTGTCTTTTTCAGTGTCGCGATATCCATTCTCGGTCTCGGTCTTTCTTCCTCATCTCTGCTCTGATTATTCTGTTTCTTTGCTTGCGTTCCTGTTCCCTGTTGCCGCTGTCCACCCTTTCCAGCTGCTTGCATTTGTACAAGCATTAATTTTTCCTTCAGTTTCTTCGCTTTCGAATCTATCTCATCGCTGCAGTACCTTGCATACCTCAAAATTTCGTCTAAAGGTTTGTTCTGCCAACAGATCAGATGTTGTTGTATCATCAGGCTTATGTCTGGTCTTAGTCCGAGAACAAACTTCGACACAAACTGTCCTATGTCCTTAGGATCCATTACGTCTAACCCACTGTACTGCTTGAATGCTTTCAGCAATCGCTCATAAAACTCATGGACTGTTTCCTTCGGCTCCTGAGTAGTTCGATCTATCTTAACCCAGTCTATATCGTGTACTGGCACTTTCTCTTTCAGCCACGTTATGACTCTTTCGTATTTCTCCATAACTCTGACTGATGGACCATTCGTCCGGGTATCTCTTGGAGGCTCACAAGTAGGCCATTCAACACTAAGCTTGCATGCCGTCCACAAATCTCCGGGTACTACGATATCGAACAATGTGTTCAAATCGATCCACAGTACCTTCGAGATCTTCACGAATCTTTCTACCTGCTTGTACCACTCAACGGGATTTTCTCTGAGCTTTGGGAAGGAATTAGTAAATGCCGCTAAATCCCCCCTACTCCAGGGTACATGAACGTAATTTCCGTTCGCGATTTCTCGCAATGGGAATGCTTCCATTCGCATTAGGTCTGTATCCGGGGACCTTGTAAGTGAACTCCTTCTTACGGATCCCTTCTTAGACCATCTTTCCTCCCATCTATCCAGATCTCTCCATATTCTAATACTCTGAATCAATTCCCTTATGTGTACCTTCAGCGCGATCGTTCTACGCTCATCCAGATCCTGATCTGAGCAAGTTAGCCTATGGTTACCCTGTAAAGCTTTAGTTCGTGATAGGTCTATCATATATCTATTTGCCAAATTCGATAAATTTTCATGAGCTGACCTCGCTCTCCGAGTAACATCCTTGGATAAAAACAATATTTCATCTGGTGCGTACAATTCTAACCTCTCTATTTTCACTGTGCCGTCAATTATTTCATCTAAGTCTGATTTCAAACTCATCACGTCGAGCCGTTTTGCTTTTATTTCAGCTCTCAGTATGTCAGTCCTAGGTGGTTCGCTCATACCCCTCTCACCTCCACTATGCGCCCTACGCCTGAACACAGGTGAGTTATGAGGAGTTTTCCTTCCATCTCTTTGTTCCCACCTCTCTAGATCCCAAGCCTTTCCATCTTCCCGTGGGGTGTGGTGGAACATTACTCCATCCCCCATCCCTACACTGCGCCTTTTTGGCTTGGTTTCTCCAGATACGAGATAGGATCCACCGTTCTGTTCAAAATCACTGTAATTCGCTTGCTGTCTGGTATCGCTCAGTAAAATGAAAGGTCCTCGCCGGTCTTCCATGTTCCCGTGATCTCGTTCTTGATCACCAGAAGTATGGCGAGACGTTTCACGGCTCCCTACGTTGTCATGACTTTGTCTACTATCGCCGGATGCATGTCGAGACGCTTCGCGATTCTCCATGTTTCCGTGATTCCAATGTTGCACTGTTTCACCCGGGGTATGGTGAGTGCATCTGAAAGTATTACGGTACTCCTGCGTCCTTTGTTCTCCTTCACTAAAGGTGACGCGAGGCACTTCGCCACACCCTGTACTCCTGTCGTCGCACATTTGCCTATTGCCGCTGATAGTAGGACAATTAATTCCTCTGCTTTCTTGACTCCCTCTCTCCCACTCCGGGCTGCTTTCGCCAGCTCCACAATGAGAGAGAACTCGGTTATCTTGGTCTCTCCACTCAGCTCCTGTTTCTACGCTTTTATTCCTACTCTCCTCGGCAGTATCCCAATCCTTCAGGTATTCCCTTAATTCCTTAAAGGTCTTCGGTTTTGGTCCCCTTAAGTCCATTGGCCCTCTTTGACGCCCTTGTTCTACCCAGGGACCTGTTGCCGCATCGAATGGGGTACTCCGACCCATCGGTGCTAATGTCTGTCTCTGAGGATTCATCATGGTATCTCTATTCTCCATCTCTGCCCTTTCCCTGTCCCATCGTGCCTGTTCCTCCTGCTGGACCCCTTCTGGGTTATAGATTGACACAATAGGGCCTATGGTAACCGGTACTTGTAGAGCATCTGGCATTTAGTAAGACCTTGCATGTTGCGTTTCTGGCATTTTCTGGACCACAAATCTTCCCACTACTCTCTGTTCGGAACTAGATTGAGGTACCTCCTCCTCTTTCTTGGCATCCCACTCTGATACTGGGATCGATTTATATTCTCCCCATCTAGCTCCGTCCTCTTGTGGTAATATAGGACTTGCGGCCCCTCCGCTGTACGGAGGTGGTCTATCTGTCAATAGCCTCTCTATCAAATCCTCTTCTGTCTCGCTTTCCTCTTCTTCCTCTAGAGGTTTATTTTCTCCCGTGGCTTCTATCATGGTGAACAGTTTGTCTGCTTCTATCTTTTGCACCCTCCATTTCTTAGCTTCCTCATCCCATTTAGCATCCTGCACTGCTTTTACCGATCTTCTCACTCTTTCTTGGCGCCTCTTTACGCTCTTTTCGTGTGCTGTTCTAAACCATACACTAAGTGCTTCGAACTGTGTTGGCCTCGGTAGAGGTCTTGTTGCAAGCATCACCGCTTTTAGTTCATTCAACACATCTAGTTTAAACGTTCCAAATCTCGGAAACGCCAGTTCCTTACTCCCTTCAGTTAGCTTATTCCACTCGGAGATCCATAGTATCGAGTGCAAGCCTACATTCACTGCCATATAATAAGCTGGTGTGCCTTCTGGTGGAGCTTCCTCTCCGGCATATAAATTTCTTCTATTTCTCCTAAAGAGTGCTCTTAAACTCTTGAAACACTTCATTTTCTATAATCTACAATTTTTCCTTTTACTCTTCCTTGTTTACGTCCCACTGACAACCAACCAATCCCTACGCGGCTCTTGCTAATCGGCCTATCTCAGTGCGACTCTAAGCTGACCGACCAATCTCAGCGCGACTCTTCGCTGACGTCTGACAAACTAACCAATCTCAGCGCGGTTCTATGCTGATGTCACTCGTTCCCTCTTGCAGCAATTCTCCTCCGTTCTCAACTCGTCTCCCGATTTCACATGCGTTTTCATTCATACACTGAAAAATGACTACTTCCGTCCAAGCGATCACTTTTCTCTGACTGTACGGCCACAGTCTAACTGTAATTGTCACCTCAACTGGCACAGCGTCTTTCCTCTTACGGTCGGACACTTGCCTCAACTGATAGGTTACTTACACACAGTAAACGTACGACCAGCGTCCGCTACTCATTCACTCACTCATACGCTCACCCTATCATCGGTCTGTCGGGAAATCAATGGTACCTCATGACCCCCTTTCAATGGTAGACAAATTACTCTGGGTGTTCGATACACCCGAACCACTTAAGTCCTTCCCTGGAGCTTAAGATTTCATCCGGTTGCGCGCGCTCACAACCTTCCCTCAATCACACTACAGGCATTCAACTCCGCTTGACATTACAACACAGGAACAACATAAAACACCGCAATCTTACAACGCATGACCCTTATACTCACTCTCGATCGACTCTGCTGCTTTTCTCTCGTCGCACCGTCAGCACCGTCTTCGGCTGCAATTCTTCTTCTGGTCGTCGATGACTAGGGACCTTGGGGTAAACTAACCTGGCCTAGGTCGTCTTCCTCAAGAAGATAACCATCATTTCTCTGCTACCAACTGCGGGGAATGAGATTTTGATATCAATTTATGATCAATTTAATAACGTATCTCATTCATCTATTTTGGACCGCTAGTATCTGTCATTGAGTAAAAGACAACCCCTGTATAGGTTTAGACAAACCCCATTAACGGACGCCACTCTGAAGAACCACTTACAACTGATAAAGTTTAAAAGTTTTATATAAAAGTCAAATTTAAGGCGATACAATCCTCTCAGGATAAATCTCAAAAGTATACAAATACAAAATCAATTCCAAAATCTGCAATTTAAAGCTTCGATGTGAAGTGGTTCCTTGGCGTCATCTACAGAAAGATAAAAAGTATCACGTTAAATCTGTCCCTACTCTATGCTATGTGACATCCCTACTTCGCAAGTTTCTTCCCTAAAAAGGTGTCAGCAGTTTGACTCCCAAAGAAGTTCAAACTCTCTTAGCCTCTAAAGGTAACTTAAGTTTAAGAAGCAGTACCCTCTCTGCCTACCCATCCGCTCTTCTTAAGGGTCCTCGGCCTACTGCTCTCTTGCGCTCTGATCTCTCTCAGCGCATCTGTTCAAGTCATCTACTCTTGCCTTCGCTCTGAGCAATTCGTCTCGCTGTTCCTAATCTCCAATTGCTATCTTCACCCCAGGGTGCTGTCCCTAAAATACACAATCACAGTGTGGGTGGAACGCCCCTTGACGCCCACCACGGACTTTCCCCGATGATGTCAGCTTCTAGCTTCTTCCATTGCTTCATCTCTTTCGTCGTCCGTTAAGTTGACCTTTCTCCTTTAGATGTCATCTTCATCTTCTTATTGGCAATTTCAATTGACACTTTCAGATCAGAAATCATATGAACTTAAACAAGACTTTAACTTACGACCGCTATTCTTTGACCTTCTAGGTCCTGTGAATGGTCATTCAAAAACAAGTCTCAAATTCTTAGCGCTTCTCATCACGTTCAGGCCATAAACCTTGTCCAGCGTTGTCACCTTAAATCTAACAAGTGCTAGACTTCTTGGCTCTCACGTCCACATCAAGCTATTTACGACTCCTGTAAGTCCGCTAAATTATATACATTGGACTGTGTTCCTGCTAACCCTTGGTCAGTCGGGTTAGAATCACAAATGACCTAAACCGTTCTAGCATTCTCACAAAAAGCTTTCTACACAGTATAACCTTTAACACACATTTATATATTCGTATTTAGCAAAAAGTCGTTACACATATGTGAATACATTATACATAGAATATAGACTACGTAAAACATAACCTTTATATTCTCCTTCTCTATATCTTTTCATACATGTTCTACACATTTCTTCACGTTTTCATTTCTCGCTGTTTCACCGTTTAAAGGTTACACACGTACATGAATTCTACTTTGCACGTTCTACATTTCGTAAGCATTTCTACATCATCTCTATATCAGTCTACTACATATACGGGCCTTCTAAATCTAATACATGTTCTAAAGTGAATATAGTTACATTTCCTATATTTACGTTGATTACATCGGTTATCTATATGCTATAAGTGTCGATTTCACATTACAATATACGTTTCATTCCTACGTTATACGATGTGCTTGTAAATACGGCCTATACATAATTTCTATTCAAATTTGCGCTCTCTCACCTGTCTCGTAACGGCCTACAGTCTAGAAAAGTCTCTTTATTTGAGATCCGGGTAACTAGTATTGGTGTGCTCTTCTGGTCATGATTTATGAAACACGTGAATGTAATAGGCACATGTAAGTGTTAGTGCAAGACGGACGCGATATTAGGTAATGCCTATCAGCAGTGCAAGCAGAGAACTTGAAGTGATATGAGGTGCAAACTAACAGATTACAAACACCCAAGTAGCCCTATATTGCGAACATTATTTCTCCATTAACAATATGTCATATTTTCGATAATGATAATAACAATTCTAATAAGAGAAATCTGAGAAGCTCTAACTCCCTCCTACTCATCCCACCTAAAACCATAAAGAAAAGAACAGCTGACTGCTCTTTCACTGGAAACGCCCCCAAAATTTGGAATTCCATCCCTCTGCACATCAGAACCATACCCTCTTTTGTGGAATTCAAAAGTAAATCCCTATTCCTTACCCGTTCCCTTTGGGGTGGACAACACGGGACAGTCGGCAACCATAGAGCTATGTGACCCATAAGAACCTTGAAACCAAAGATGCTCTACATGACAATTGTGCCGCTCTATACTATGTCACTCGTTCACTGTCTATCGCTCACTTGTCTTGTTTCTGTTGTATATATATATTTTGTTCCCACTGTAAAGCGCTCCGATACCTTCGGGTCTTGACAGCGCTATAGAAAACTTCTAAATAAATGAACAATTCATAGTCTATTGGAGTAATGCGAACATAAAGCATATATGGATTGATCCACCATTTTAGATTAGCTGGTCATTTGTGATCGGCATTTCATGTTTTGCAGTTTATACGTACTTAAACCAGCAGGTTTGTTCAATAGATACTTCACTCATTTTATCAATATTTATAATATACATTATGCCTGTTAAATATACAATATAATCATTCTTTCGATACTTCTAGTATATAATACGCATTATACTAATTATTAAGACATTACTAATATGCAAAAACCAATGTCAATAGATAGTGGCCTGGTACGTACATATTAAGTACATTTCAACTCTCGAGTTTGTTAATAGTCGAAGTGGACAGCTCAGATTGTGACCCCTCAGTGAAACAATAATTGATACGCGAGTAGCGTCATGTCTGTTAGTGGCGGCGTACTTGCACTGGGCCATCTTTTACCCCAGTTCTGTTATACATGTGTGATCTATATATACATTACTTATCATATCTTGCGGGGGTATGTATATGTCAGATGTGCAGTTCTACGTATCTGCGAGCATCTGTGGACATTTTGAAAAGACTGGTAGTTTATACTGGTACAGAGATGACGAAGCCTCGCCACTCCTCTGCAGTTGGGCCCGAATTTGATATAATTAATACGTCCTATCCAACAACATTCTAGCATTTGAAGGATTGTGATAGGTCACCTCCCCTGGGCGGAATTTGGACTTTATCAATGACCTGCCATTTAACTCGTCAGCTGTATGTGATTTCTCCAAGTAGTGGCTGACAAGCGGGTCATTGGGAACAGAATTCCTGATTCTGCTACAGTGCTGTCCTATGCAAGCTTTGATGGGCTTTTGGGTGTGGCCCACATATGGAAGACCACATGGGCAGGTGATGCAATAAACCACATTTTTGGTATTACAATTGGCACAGAATTCTAGGTTTTGTTTTACATTTCCATGCTCAAATGTTTTCGTATTGCAGGTAAGTGGACAGGCTACACATTTGCCACATTTATAATTCCCCTTAACTTCTGGAAGGCCCCAGGTGGTATGCAATGTTCTTGTAGTTTGTGTGGGATCTTCTAAGGATGATCTAATGAGGTGGTCTTTTATGTTTCTGCCTCCCTTGTAGGCGAACATGGGGACTTCTATACTGGGCTCTATACTCTTGATAATATGCCAGTTCTTGGTAATCAGTTTGCGTACTTTGCTGCTGTGTACGCCAAACGTGGTGACACAAATGAGTTTGTTTATAGTGGACTTCTCTTTGGGCATGAGTAGCGTTTCTCTGGGGCAGAACCAGGCTCTTTTGAGTGAGTTTTTTTACCAATTTTTTGGGGTAACCTTTGCACAGTAATTTGTTTCTTAGCACGTTGGCCTCTCTCATGTAATCATCTTTCCTGGTGCAGTTGCACCGGAGTCTTAAAAATTGGCCATAGGGTAAACCATCTCTCAGAGCCCTGGGATGATGGCTGTTGTAAGTAAGTAGCATGTTGCGCTCCGTGGGTTTTCTGTGCAGGGATGTACAGTCTACCTTACTCATGCTGTATATTCAGATCTAGAAAGGCCACACATGATCTGTGAATGTTCGAGGTCAAGTTAAGATGAGTCTGCACTGAATTCAGATATGAGACAAAGTCCAAGAATTCGGAGTTCCTGCCTGACCAGATAAGGAAAATATCATCTATGTATCGCTTCCAGCATAAAATGCTGGGGTAGTACAGATTGATATGGGTCATTACAAATCTGTGTTCTACATAGTCCGTGTATATGTTTGCCAGATTAGGGGCAAAAATTGCCCCCATACTGGTACCAGAGCCCTGCTGGTAGAAGGTACCTTCTGAGACAAAATAGTTGTATGTCAGAGCTATGTGTAGTAATTCTATTATGAAGGAGGTTGGTACTTGTGTAGGACGTGGTCTAGTATCTAACACATCTTTATTGACCTGTATGCATTCTCTCTGTGGTATGTTCGTGTACAAGGAATTGATATCTAGTGCGGCTAACCATTCATTCTCTATGTTGTAAGGTCTACCTTTTAGTAAGTTAATCATGTGCATCGAGTCACAGAAATATGAGTCCTGCAGTGGAACAAAGTCTTTAATAAAAAAGTCTATGTACTTGCCTATGGGCTCCAGGATAGAGCCACACTCAGAAAGTATCGGGCGTCCTGGGGAATTCGTAGTGCTTTTATGCATTTTAGGAATTGTGTAAAGCACCGGAGTTCTAGGGTGTTTGGCATTAAGGAACTCAAATTCCTTTTTGCTCACAAAGCCTAGGTTAAGTCCTTCAGTGGTTATGTTCAGGATCTGTTCCTTAATGGTTTCCAGTGGATTAGCATCCAATTTTTTGTAGTGTCTTTCTTGTCCTATCTGTATTCTAATCTCAGTGTTGTAATCTTCTCTGCTTTGTATAACTATTCCCCCACCTTTGTCTGCTGGTTTAAGGATAATAGAGTGATCATTTTTCAAATTTCCTAAGGCTTTGAGTTTTTCTAAAGTGATATTTTACGGGATGTACTTATGATATTTTTTCATGTCATCTATACCATTTAGAACCACTCTTTCAAAGGTTAGCACCTCTGTGGGCATCATGCCATTAGTGGGATAGAATTTCGATGGAGGTCTTAGATTGGTATTGGAATCAGGTGTATATTCATCTTTACCCATAAAGAACAATTTCAATCTTATTTTCCTAAAAAACTGGTAAATTTCGGTTTTAAGATGAAAAAAGTTAGTGGGTTCTGTGATAACAAAGGATAGTCCTTTACTGAGAAGAGATATCTCAGATGATGATAGCACATGTTGGGACAAGTTGAAGATTGTAATGCTCTCTTGACCTAGTATGGCTGAGGACCCCATTGATAATGTTTGTTCCGCGTTTGACGTTCGCCGGGGTGTTGGTGCCAAGTCTTGGTTTTCCTCTTGCCACTCGATCTAAAAAAGGCTGCCCTGAGTGAGTGTCTTGTCGGCTAGGTCCGGGCTGGGCGTCAGAGTCACTGGTGCCCCCAGAGGATTCAGAGAATGTGATGGGCTGATTTCTCCTATTTCTCCTAAACCTGCCCCAGGTGTTTTGCCTGTTCGGACCTCCAATTGTGGTATAATAGTCTTCCTTAAGGTAGGGATAAGATAAGCCCTTTCCTTAGAAAATTATTTTATATCTTTTCTAACTTTGTCTGCCTTCTTTTTCAACTCAAATGTATTGAATGTGTCTATGGTTTTGTTTATTTTGTTGAGGAGTGCTTTAGTCTCTGTAGTACCATCTGACCTCAGGAGTTCTTTTTCAAGATCTTCTATCTCTTGTATTTCCTGTTTGGCGTGCTCTAATGCTGCTTCGACACCCAACACCATCCAGTGGCGTGAGCAGGTCGCGGATATATTGCTAAATCCACCTTTAAATGTTGGATCTTCGCGGAAGATGCCTGGAACGTTTCGTACTAGTAACCCTTGTGGAATGATTCCTGCCCTTAGGTATTCGCTTAGCATGCGTGCGTGTAGTTCCGTTCTTACGTGTTTTTTCTTTGCCTTCTCTATCTTTTCCAATAATTGTTGTCTAGGACTAACATTGCTTATTGGCTGATTTGAAAATAAGGAAGGACCACTAGTTAGCTTAGCAATGTATTCCTCTGTGTATAATGGAGCTTCTTTATTTGACATCCTAGCACCCAACTGAGCTATGAATGAACCCTATAGTATATAGGGTGAAGGAAACAATCCAAGAGACTGATGAATTTTATACATACATAGATAAAAAACGTTACTTACACAAAATATATAAGACAATAAGATACACAATTTATCAAGTGACAGTGTGTCCCAAGTGAATATATTGAAGAACCTACAATTCTGTAGTGACAAAATAAATAGCATAGACACAGGTTTCTATTTGGTATTTGATTTTCATCAGAAAGAGGCGACCAAAATGAAGTGTCTTGAATGAATACACAATAGTTGGAAATAAGGGCAACTATTGTGCATAATCTGTCTCTTTTTAACTGTCGACGACGTTTCGACCCTTTTTGGGTGTCGGGTCTCTTCAGGTCTTGTCAATAGGGGGACACCTATGAAGTATAATGTATGGAAATAGTGAGCTAGTGGACCAACGTATGGGAACTTTCAATTATTGCATATAGAGCTAGTGAGCTCTATTTATGGAACAGGGAATACCTGAAATGGGTAGGTGCTGCTGGCTGACAGGTAAGAAGTGGAAGTGGCACCGTGTGAAGGAAGTGTAAAAAAGAGACTCACAGAGTTCCCGGCCGGGAGCTGCAGAAACGTGACAGGGAGAGAACCATGTAAGCATGATGATCACATACGAGACAGAGTTATGGCACCAAACTTAATAACTTCGTGCAATGGACTACTTACCCCTGAGAAGGGTGTGTATGGCAGCCAAACACGTATATTAGTTTGGTCGGTGTGATCCGTAGTAGCCCGGATTGCAGTGTGGCTTGAGAGGCAGGGGACTATGGGAAAGATTCAGATATAGTGATCGGTCAGATACAGGGAATTACTGTTATGATTAACTAGAGAAGCTGAAGCAACAGCAAGTCTCACCCAAAAACGCACGATGGGGCTCTTTCTTCAAGGAGGGATGTTAAAAATGGGATACAAAAGGTATTCGCCGTGAGCGGCTGTGGCTCAATCCGGTCGGTGCAGTCACTGTAAGAGGAAGAGGACGAGGTCGTGGAAGAGGTGTGGCGCCACGGCTAGGGCAACTGACTCCGGAATCTGGGGATCACGGTTCGATCCCTGGCACCGGCGGCAGGTTAGCCCAGCACCATGTGACTCTGGGCAATAGCTTGCATAATCTTCCCGACGGCCCCCAGCGCCTAGAGACCCTTGCGGGTGATTGTGTGCTTTACAAATGTGGATTTATTTATTTATTATTATTATGTAAAGAATAATATTAGTTTCTTCATCAAAAAGGGATAAGTGGTTAACATAAAAACGGGCAGGAGCTCCCTTAAAATGGGCGCATTTTACCTGGCGAGCGTGCTGTCAGTAGATACTGGCCTCCGTGATACTGCCTTTCTCATTGGTACGATGACAGTGAGGAGCAGTCCTGCGTTGTCTTAAATACAGTCAGTGTTACGGGTAAACCGATTTTGGTGGGTAGTGGGGCCTGGTAAGTAGAGAGCAGAACTGGGAACTGCTCGGTGATTCAGTGATCACTACGGTGCCCTAGGCATCGACATAGCAGAGAGACTGGGAAGGGAGTGTACCTGTCTCGTAACAATATGTCATATTTTGTTATTGTCATGATCGAAAATATGACGTATTGTTAATGGAGAATTAATGTTTGCAATACAGGTCTACTTGGGCGTTTGTAATCTGTTCGTTTGCACCTCATATCACTTCAAGTTCTCTGCTTGCACTGCTGATAGGCATTACCTAATATCACCGCTAAATAGAAGCACAAAAACTACCCTGCCAGAGTTCAATCAATTAATCAATCAATCTTTATTTCATTGCTTTTGCAACATAAAAGATATGCAATAAAATACAAAGTATAACATCAGGAATCAATAATCAATACTACAGTTCATCATATTAGGACACACTATTACCAATTCTACATTTCATCATATTAGGAAAAACTATTATAGTTGGCATTTATCACAGGAATTGAGTAAATATATATAAAAAGTTTAAAATTCAGATTAAAAATTAATTAAATGGAATTTATAACAGCCAAGGCAAGAGAAGGTTTAAATTCGCACAACTTAAAGCATAATTCGTGGTTTAAGCAAGTCCATAGGATATGCAATTTAAAAAGGAAGAGACACTTTCAGTCTAATAAAGTTTACAGCCAATAAAAATTTACTGATTCCGAACACAATTACTTGGCTGGTATCCGTACTTAAGATTCTGCCGGCTTCCTTATGGGAGATAGAACCAATGTTGTGACACAGAGGCACTATCCATTTTTTTCCTTGCATTACCATAACTAGGACAAAAAAACAGTATGTGTAGAACGTCCTCCCTTTGGTTATTTGTACACAAGGTGCAGTAATCGCTGTTTGTCTTCCCCCAGCTTTTCTCAGTGGTCTTTGTCCTCAGAGTTTCATATCTATATTTTAAGTACAGTGTTTTGGCCAATGGTGGCTGGATCTCATCGAGAAATGGTTCAAAATAAGCCACATTTTTGGCCATTAAAAATGTTTCGGTTAGAGGGCCATGAGTTCTTATGTACACAGACTCATGGCTCACATAGGACCAAAAAGACAGTTTAACGATTTTCTTAGAAGCCTTAGTTAGGGACTCCGGCTCACTCAAAAAATGGGTTAATCCTAGCTTGGTTAACCAAGCTTTTACGTGTTTAAACCAAAAGATTTTACTGCCACTATCTAGGTCCAAAACTTCTTTCAGGCCATTTTTATAATCAATCAGTTCGGGGGTTGTCCATAGTCTAACCCATAGTAATAATGGTCTCAGCATTACATGGTGGTCAGTATGTTTAATATTTAGATCTAGGAATAAAGCTATCAGTGGAATGTTGTTAGGTACTTTTAATAGTCCCCTGATAAACTTATTCTCCTGTATTTCAAAGGTCTTCCTACATACTGGACCCCATAGTTCTGCCCCATACAAGGCGGCTGATTGAACCTTGTACCTAAAAATCTCTATTGCTGGGGTAACTGCCTTGTTCACACTTTTATTGTGTCTTTGTAATATTGGAAGACAATTTTGTTTAAACACCAATTTTGATTTTTCTAGCTGTGGACTCCATCCCATTGACGAATCTAGTAGAACCCCCAAATAGGTAAAGCTATGTTCGTAATCAAGTTTTTGGCCGTTTAACATTAAATTTCTTTTAAAACTTTTGTGCGGGTTTAGTGCCATATATTTTGTTTTTTTATGTTGATTTCTAACCCTTTTAAAATGCAATATTGTTGGAACCTGTCTAGTAAGGTCTGGAGGTCCGAGGTGTTTGTGAAATGAGGATCGTATCGTCCGCGAAGAGGAGGGACGCTACTCGTTCCACCCCCAATCGAGGCGAGTCATTATCACAATTCTCCATGTAGGCTGCAATATCATTGACATAAAGGGAGAAAAGGGTGGGAGCCAGTACGCATCCCTGGCGTACTCCCCTTTTTATGGGGATTGGATCTGTAAGTTCCCCATTTGGACCCCACCTAACCTTGGCATAGTTCTCCTGATGCAGGCCCATCACCAGTTTTAACAATTCTCCAGGGAGCCCCTGCCTTTCCAGAGTTTTTCAAAGTAGGTCACGAGGAATTAGGTCAAATGCTGCTCGCAGGTCTACAAAGGTCACATACAAGTGACCTTTGCGAATGATAACATATTTCCAGTACAAGCAGCATAGCCTTAATACCTGATCAATAGTCCCAGTTTTTTCCCTAAACCCCGCCTGATATTTTGATAAAACTGATTCTTCCTCCAACCACATGTTTATTCGGTTTAAAATATGCCTGGCATATATCTTTTGTGTTATATCTAAAAGACTATTGGGGCGATAATTGGCTGGATCGCCACGATCCCCCTTTTTAAAAATAGTAATAATTTCTGCGCCATTCCATGTGTCCGGGATTTGGTCACAAGCCGCAATAATATTAAATAAGTGATTTAAGTAGGGTGCCCAAACATCAACATTATACAAATAGAGATCACCTGGAATTTTATCGAGTCCGGGCGCCTTCCCTTGTTTTACTGAGGCAATTGCTGACTCTGTTTCCTGTATGTCAAAGACTACCAAAGGGTGAGGTTTCTCTGGCTGAATAAAAGTGGGTTCTTCTATAGAAACTTCCTCGGAAGTTTTAGCTGCATACAACATTGTGAAATGTTTAACCCACGTGTCCTCGTCCAGGAAAACCTCTCTAGAACCTTTTTCACGTTTGTTCCCCTTGGCCACTAGTTCCCAGAATTGACTATGGTCCTTGGTTTTGGCTGTTAATAGCATACTAGACCATAGTTCCTCGTCCCAAGAAGATTTTGCTTTTATTATTATTTTATTATATGACTTCCTTTTATCTCTAATTTCTATAGGACCTTTTCTTTTAAGTGCGTCAATCAGAGCGGTTTTGGCAACACGACATTCCTTGTTGTACCAAGGATTACCTACCGGTTTTGCATTTACCGTACCGGTCCCTTTTTTTGTTTTTTTTGTGAGAAATTCTAGTAATTTGCTAAAAAGGGATTTATGTAGTTTGATAAATTCTCCAGAATCACATCTATGTGGGCAATATGATTCAAATATATTTACAAAGGTACAGTAAATGTTAGCCAGTAAGTTCTCTCTTCCCAATATATATGCCCATTTGACAGCCCTTCGATTGTTACTGAGGATGATATTATCTGTTATAGGTAGAGGTACTAGGCTATGGCCTCCCTCAGTATCTCCCGGCCCCTTTAATAAGCTTTGAAGAAAGCCAGTTTCTAATGGATAGTGGTCACTGTCAAATCTCTCCTTAACCTATAAATCATTTGTGTATGGCCAAAGATCAAAAGAAACAATGACATAATCTAGTTTGCTTTCGTAATCTCGCCTCTGAAAAGTGGGTGCTTTCGAACTGTCAGATGGCATACGCCCATTGCATGCCCTCAGACCATGGACTGTAAGCAGCCTTGTAATCTGAAGAGCTGATGTAGTACCAGCAACCGTTCCATTTTCAATCAGGGCAGGTATCCCATTAGCAGCATCCTCATCTTCGTACAATTGTGCTATGCCCATAATCGGTTCAAAGTTGCAGTTCATGTCCCCACATAGGATTACACTTGCGTCTGGTTTTAAAGTGAGCATAAAAATCTCCAGCTTTTCGATGCATGGTGACTCCTTGTAGGATGGATGAGGACTGTTATACATGTTAAGGAGGTAAATCACCCTTTTGTCCACTGTGATCATTTCCAGACCAAGTATATCTCAAGAATCAATATTTAGGATTTTTATACTAATATTGATGGATACACTGATCCATATTAAAAGACCTCCTGAAGCACCTCCTCTTGATGAAGGCACAGCCTCTAATTGGTAAGTTTTATAACCAACTCTATGCATCTGATCCGTGGCCCAGGTTTCCTGCAGCACACAAATATCAAAAGTATTCATGTAATTGTTCCAATCAGGGTCACATAATTTAGCACGCACCCCCGCTACATTCCATGAAACGAGTGAGAACAAGGAAGGCCCCTCGTTTGTCCCGCGGGACCCTAAAGGTATAGATAAGGACGGACTACTGTTAGCCTCATTACCAGTTACAGTAATAGGGTTCCCTGCCTTTGGGAGTCTAGTCCCTTCTTCCTCCTTAGATCCCTCAATACAAAAGGTGTTTACGTCCCCACTGTCATCCTCCCTGATCTTTAATCTTCAATCGCACTCCTCCAGACCACTGAATACATCAAACCTATTTGATAACTCTAACGATGTGAATGGCATTAAATGAGCCATTTTTCTGTATTCACCAGTATTATGACTGGGGGGTATTGTGTTCCACCCGAATGTCGCGGGGGTTGGAGCTGGTTGGTGCATGTAGACAGGGTACCTAGCAAGCTCCATATTAGAAAAATGATTGACAAAGGGGACATTACTAATTGTTGATTGGGGATGAAATACTATAGATCTTGGATAAAAGTATGTCAGAGGGCGCGGTATAATACAGTATTTACATTGCCATACGGCCAGTTCAGTATGTATTGTACAGCTTTTTTATCCCTAAAGTTTACAACAACAACATCTCCCCCTATGTCCTTGGGTCTTCCACCCAGCCATGGCAAGCGTCGAACATGGACTATTTCGCCATTTATATTGCTGGCTATTGGTCTATGTAGAGTCAACCAGTGCATTATTTTGTTTTTTAATTGGAAGAAACCTTCCCGTTCAGTACCTGACATTTCCGGAACCCCAGTGAGTACCACCACGTATGGCACGGCTTCCGGCGGGAGTTCAGTGGGTGGTCTCCTACCTTGGCCCCCTCTCATATGACCAGTTTCATTGTCCTCCGATCTTGAGGGTCCATTTGAAGGGATACTCGTTTCCCTTACTAGAGTGTTAGCTGAGATGTCAGGGATGCGATTCGATGTTATAGTTGTTCTTGCCGTTGTTGTTTTTGGCTGGTTTATGTTAAGATTGGGGGGATGTTTACGTACAGATGATGCACTTGTAAGCAAGTGATTGGTAGTAACTGAGGTAGCTGGTTTCGGATTGTTATGTAAGGTAGTGATAGAGGGAGTTGCTACAGCTACATCTGTTGAGGGAATGTGTACCGAAGTGGAGTCTTTGGAAGGAATTGATGCTATTGTTGGCCCTTTGTGTACTGAAGACCTAATAGGATTTCCATATGTTGCCAAATCCTCCTCTATTTTCCCCAACCTTAGCTCCACTCCTTTTAGTCTTTCGGCTATAGCTAATGTATAGCTTCTCACTATGAGTTCTATGCTATCCAGAAGGTTGTTGGGAGGGACTAATTGGGACCCTTCAACCATTAAAACGTGATCGATATTAGACTCAGTAGCTGGATAGGAAGATGATAGTACAAGTGTTGGAGGATCTAAAGCTGTTCCTGCTGTTTCTTCAACAGCTGTTGCTCCCGTGGCCTCATTAGTAATGGGGTTGGCCTTCTTCCCAAACTCGGTGTGGCTCAACTTTAGCTTGGTTGGGTCCATCCTCTTCCGTCTCTTTTTAGTTGGCGGAGGGCCATAGATTTTATGTGGCAAAGGCCTCATACTTTTTCCTCTTACTACCTTCCCAGGCCTAGGTGTTGGTGAAATCATGGCCTTTGATGGATTGGATATGCTAGGGGAGTCGAGAGGAACGGTATAAATTTCTGTTTGAGTTTGAGTTAGGCCAATGGCAGGTGCTAAACATTCCCCAAGTAGTAAGGGCACGCTGGCAGCTGGTGATGTAGCATCCGTGATGGTGGCACTATGCTCATTGTCCGGAGTAACAACAGGAATAGGCTCAGATAGGGTCCTATTCTTGATGCGTTCAATAGAACGACGGTGGTCTGCCCGCCGCTCTGCTAGGGATAGGTCTTTAGATCCTTCAGAAACAGCTTTGGTAAAATAATTATCCAAGGTTCGGTTTATCGCGCCCCCTACTTTATCTGAACCAGCGGTGGCCGGACTGTTCGCAATAGTGGCCATTGGAGTACAGTGACAATATAGCACCAATAATGTCAAATATGCACTACTTACTCAGAAGAAAGCCAACTACCAGGGGGTCTGGCCCAGCCCAGTCTCCTCAGGCGTCTGAGGGCCTAAGAGGGCCCGCCCTTTGCCCGGGCTTCGCCCGGCGTCCCGCTTGCATCCCGCGAGACGGCGGTAGCGTCTTATTTATGCGCCTCCTGGCGCTTACGAGTGATGCGGACCCCAGTAGGGCTTCTGGGACTTGTGGTCCCGCCCCTCGCCTTCTCCTCTCGGCGGCTCCCGCTCTTGTTGGTAAGAGAGCGAGGGAGCAGCGGGAGACTGGCGGGCGGGTCCGCAGCAAACAGCACTGAACTTTCTGGTTGAGGGATCAGCTGGTAAACGAATGCGGCAGCAAAACGGGCTTGCAGGGACACCCACACTCGATGGCAGTAGCGTCTTATTTATGCGCCTCCTGGCGCTTACTAGTGATGCGGACCCCAGTAGGGCTTCTGGGACTTGTGGTCCCGCCCCTCGCCTTCTCCTCTCGGCGACTCCCGCTCTTGTTGGTAAGAGAGCGAGGGAGCAGCGGGAGACTGGCGGGCGGGTCCGCAGCAAACAGCACTGAACTTTCTGGTTGAGCGATCAGCTGGTAAACGAATGCGGCAGCAAAACGGGCTTGCAGGGACACCAGAGTTAGTTTATAGGCCCCAACATGGGGGAACATCCTTTACAACGCGGATTTTACTCCGCAAGGCTTTCACAACGCGTCCGTTACAACGCAAGTCGTAACCACGACTTGCGCTGGAGAGCTAGAGGATTAAGAATAGTATATTTACTATTCCAACACCTTCCCTAGTGTCCACGGGGACTGGTGTTAGAATAGTAAATTATACTATTCAAAATCCGCGCCCCCAACGCAAGTCGTGGTAACGACTTGCGTTGTAAGGGACGCGTTGTGAAAGCACCCGTTGTTATAGTACGCGCTGTAACGTCGTACATCCCCCAACAGGAGATCCAACTGATAAAGAGAGCGGTGACAAAATTCTACGTATCAGAGCCAACAGTGCATCACACAAATTCAATATACCTTATTAAGAAAATTGAGATAATTTATTTGTTGAATTATAATTCATATAATGAATCTATACAAAGGCTTTAGATCTGATATATAAACATTGATTTAGCATTTGACATAATGTGTATCATGATTAAAGTTCAAAATCAAGAGAAGTATTCATTCACGTCCCACACACTCCGGCAGTCTTTCACTAAACATACACTCACTTTCGATCTCACTCACTACAATAATAATACAATCACACACATAAAATCATAAAGGTACATTGGGGCCTGCAGATAACACGTTTTGTGACTGCTAGGACTAAAATACCGACATGAAGACAAAACAATGTGGACAAGGTAATTTAGCAGAGACTACACATGAAGCCATCCATGTGGATCACGCCAACGCGCGTTTCAATGCAGAGCCTATTTAGGCTGCACCTTCATCAGGGCGAAGAAGACCAGGGGGTGGGGACATGCACACTCTTTTCACACTATAGAAGCCTAGTGTCTTAACGGCTTCATCATATAGTATTCCTGTATTAAAGGTCTGCGGTTCTTTGGTGGCAGGTATCTGAGTTTAGGAGGTCCGGACGGAAGGTTTTTTTAAGAAGTTTTTATCGTTTCATACAAACAAGGGTGCCTCAGATGGTCCTGGTGGAGCACGGGACATCACGAGGTGTCCTTCTTCCGAATTAGGTACTCGTATAGTCAGGCGGGCTCTTATTGGGATTAGAGGCAGTGTCCTAGCTTGGCAGAACAGGGGCCGTAAATCCCAATGTGGCAGGTCTGAGATCCCCGGTGTGGGAATAGCTAGAGAGTAGCGTCTCGGATGAATCATTTATTCCATGGTAGGCTAGAAGTGTATCCCGTCCGTGTCGACTCAGATATATGAATGCGGGGGACCTCAGAGCGAGCGGGGATAAGGGCACCTCTTGAGGATCACAGCTTTAGTTCATCCAGCGTAAGGATAGAGTCTCGTCGTGAGAAGGATACATACAGGATGTCCGGACAGGAGGGGAAAGGATCTGAGTCATCCGAATCAGCGCAGACCGCGATGCGGCGTCCACTCTCAATGGGAGGAAGGCAAGCATATCACGTCCGTCTTGCAGTGTGGGTGTATTTAGGTAGTTTAAATATATGTTTGTACGCCCGGCATTGTGCTTTTTTCCATCATTGTGTTAATTTTGACTGGGAATGCCTGCTGTGCATAACCCACGATTGCCCTTATTTTAGATTGTAACACCTTTCTGATTGGGATGGTGGTTGGACTCTGCATTTTCTCATGTAATTTGCATAAAACAGATTGTGGACTCTACTTTAGATTTCATTTTGTGAAAAGGCAAAGTTGCTTTGACCGAGTCACTCAGTCAACATCTGAGGTAATTATAAGACTTTGAAACAGTTACTGCCTCTTTGCCCATGTGCCATTTAGGAGTGTTTTTTTTGTGCAACTCCCGAAGATCAATACTTTGGTCTTTTCTGGATTTATTGTAAGTTCATTGATGTCATTGTAGGCCTTTAAAGCGTCTAGTCCCCTTTGTAGTCCTATTTTTGTATGGTCTATCACCACGTCATCCGCGTATTGTAAAATTTTTATTTTATTGACTCCAATTTTTGGGACTGAGACGTTGGTGTTGTGGTGCGTCTTGTCAAGGTCCGCCGTATATAGATTGAAACGTGTTGGGGCAAGTACGCATCCCTGTTTTAATCCTCGATTTGTAAGACACTTTTTTGTTGCAGTGTTGTTTGCTAGTTTGACTTTGACCCAAGTATTGCTGTGTAAGGAGTAGTTTCTTTTCTGTAACTCCAGTTCTGTAGTAGGGGTATCTCTGTTATAGTCATAATCTAGTGAATAGTCCCGCCCATGTGCGTGGACCCCGGAGCAATCAAAAATAATCTCTAAAGTGTCGAAAAAATGCAGAACTGCACAGACACTTAAGAGAGAATTTAAAGACATATAATGCAGCCTCAAAAGGGCTACACTGTCCAGTACTTCAGCTAGAAATTCCACCAAAAATCCACAAAACAGCAAAAGCCTGTCCAGATTTCCCTTGCCTTAAGCAAAAACCCCTTTGAATGATACAGAGGAAGACATGGACAGACAAGCCCCATAGGCTGCCATTATGTGGCTCAGAATAGGATACTGTGCCTTTGAGAGAACTTTCCAGAACTTCACAGTATCCCAGAATGCCCTGCAGGTCTCTCTTACTTTCAGTTCTTTTTGAAGGCGTAACACGCCCGACCTGTAGCATTCCGTACATGAATATCTGTCTCCACCGGGGAGGAGGGCGGGCGCTTATGACTATAACAGAGATACCCCTACTACAGAACTGGAGTTACAGAAAAGAAACTACTCCTTCTGTAGTAGGGGATCTCTGTGTATAGTCATAATCTAGTGAATAGAATGGCAAGCCCATCCCCACACCAAAAAGGCGGTGGAGAAAAGAGAACCAACACCACTATTGTGCGAACAAATTCCGCAGCGAAGCCTGTCCCACCTGAGCATCTGCCCTGGCATCAGTGTCCAGACAGTAATGCTTAGCAAAGGTATGAACCGACTTCCAAGTGGCGGCCTTGCAAATTTCTGCAATCGGCACGTTACGGAGCAAGGCTGTCGTGGCAGCTTTGCCCCTGGTGGAATGAGCCTTAAGGCTTACCTCCTAAGGTCTTATTAGCTTTCTGGTAACATAGTTGTATGCAGGACACAATCCACCTAGAAATGGACTGCTTAGAGGTCGCAAGACCCGTCCTGACTGAACCGTAATTGATAAACAATTGTTCAGACCTACGAATATCTGTAGTCTTAGCCAGATAAAATTTCAACACCCTCCGAACATCCAGGGAATGTAAGGACCTTTCCGCTGGAGATGAAGGATCCTGAAAAAACGTAGGCAAAGTTATAGTTTGGTTGACATGAAAGTCAGAAATAACCTTGGGAAGAAATTTAGGGTGAGTACTCATAACAACCTTAGCAGCATGAAATACAGTATAAGGTTCATTACAACACAACGCCTGAATTTCACTCACCCTGCGGGCCGATGTAATGGCCACGAGGAACGCCGCCTTCCAGGACAGGTGCTGCAATGAAGCCTTATGAATAGGTTCAAAAGGCTCCTTCATCAGTCTGGACAGCACCACATTCAATTCCCATGAAGGCGAAGGAAGCCTGACAGGAGGGAACACTTTCTTCAATCCTTCCAAAAAATCCTTTATCACAGGGATCTGAAAGAAGGAAGTCTGTGAAGGGCTTTTCCTGTAGGCAGTCAATGCAGCGAGATGAACCTTAATCGAGTGAACATTAAGGCCAGATCGCGCCAAATGTAGAAGGTAGGGAAGGATGACATCTTCCTTGCACGTCGTAGGATCGAAGTTCCTGGACACACACCAGATACAAAACCTCTTCCACTTGTAAGCGTATGATGTCCGAGTGGAGGGCCTCTTAGACTCCTTCAGTATGTCCATGCAATCGTCTGGTAGATTCAAATGGCCATATTGCACTACTTCAGGAGCCATGCCGCCAAACTCAAGGAGGAGAGGTTGGGGTGCACCATCTGCCCCCCGAACTTCGTGAGAAGGTCCGGCCTGCACGGCAACCGAATGTGTGGAAGGAGGGACCGGTGTAGAAGGTCCGTGAACCACCACTGTCTGGGCCATTCCGGGGCAATCAGGATCATCCGTGCCCTGGACCGGGACAGCTTGATGAGCACTGCCGGAATCAGAGGGATGGGCGGAAAAGCGTAAACAAAGCTGTTCGACCAGTTGATCCAGAGTGCGTTCCCCAGCGTCCCTTGCTGGTAGTACCTGGAGGCAGAGTCTCGGCATTTGCTGTTTTCGGCGGTGGCGAACAGATCTACGTCTGGAGTCCCCCACCTTGCGAAGACTTCTCCTAGCACGTCGTCGTTTATGACCCACTCGTGATTTTCCAGAATCAGTCTGCTCAGTGCGTCTGCCTGAACATTCTGCACACCCGGCAGATGTGTAGCCGTTATCGTCAATCCTCTCGCCAGAAGCCAGTGCCAGATCGTCTGCGCCTCCCGGGACAAGGTGCGCGATCTCGATCCCCCCTGCTTGTTGAGGTAATACATCGTGGTCGTATTGTCCGTCTGTACAAGCAGGGAGTTGGTCCGGAAGGACGGATGAAAGGCCTTCAGTGCCAAGTGAACAGCCCTGAGTTCCAGGAAATTGATGTGATACGTGGACTCCGCCGGAGACCACGTGCCTTGGATCTGTAAGTCTCCCGAATGCGCTCCCCAGCCCTGGAGAGAGGCATCCGTCACGATTGTCTGAGTAGGGATGTCCTTGTAGAAGGGGACTCCTCTGAGGAGATTCTCCGCTGAACACCACCACTTCAGAGACTGAAGAGCATGCAGGGACAGTCGTATCTTGTCGTCCCAAGATCCTTTCCTCTGGTCCCATTGGTCCTCCAAGCACTCCTGCAGAGGTCTCATGTGTAGTCGTGCGTGAGGAGTGAGGAAGATACAAGAGGCCATCGACCCCAGTAGAGAAGACACCGTCCTCACTGTTGTAGATGGAGCGGTCATAAGAGCCTGAGCCTTCCGAAGGATCGATCTCCGTCGCTCCTCCGAAGGAGACACGCTTGCTGACAGCGTATCGATGGTGGCCCCCAAGTATTGAATACATTGGACCGGGATCGGGACAGACTTGGACATGTTGATGTGCAACCCCAACTTGTTCAAGAGAACGCACGTCTTCCGGAAGTCCGCTTGGGCTTCTGAGAAGGAGGAGGCCGTGATCAACCAATCGTCCAGGTACGGGTAGACAAACACCTTGTCTTTCCTCAGGTGTGCCGCTACCACTGCCATGCACTTCGAGAATGTCCTGGGTGCAGATTTCAGTCCGAAAGGCAGCACCGTGTATTGGTAATGATGAGTGCCGACTTGAAACTGCAGAAACTTCCTGTGCTTGTGCGCGATGGGCACATGGAAGTACGCATCCTGTAGATCTATGGCGCAAAGCCAGTCCCCCTGTTGCAACTGAGGATAAATCTGATGCAACGACAGCATGCGACACTTTTCTCTGCGAATCCACTTGTTTGCCTGCCGCAAGTCCAGAATGGGCCTGAACTCGTTCTTGTCCTTCTTGCGAACCAGAAAGAACCGGGAGTACAGACCTCTTCCTCTTTGAGACATAGGTACGTCTTCTATCGCCCTTTTCCTTAACAGAATATCGGCCTCCGCCTGGAGCTCGCGCAGTTGATACTGCGAGCTGACCGGAGGGATCGCCGGAGGAGGGCTGATGAACCGAAGACTGTATCCATTGCAAACAATATTCAGCACCCACTTGTCCTGAGTAATTTTTCTCCACTCTGCCAGAAAAGATTGAACGCTTCCCCCCACCGGAGTGGGTAACGGATGACGGGGAAGAAACCGCTCAGGGTCGAGACCCGGCCGGGCCCTTGTTCGCGGTAGAGGGCTGCTGTCCACCTCTACCCCTCTAACGCTTTTGGAAAGGTCGTCGGAACTGCTGCTGTTGATGCTGCTGCTGTTGTCCCGCAGACTGTCCCCTTCCTTTCCCTTGCGAGCCGAACCGCCGTTGGAACTGGCGGTAGGGTTTCTTGTCCTTGGGCTTCTCCAAGCCCACCGCAGTCAGGGGCTCCGCCTCGGCCTTCATCCGGGCCATCTCGTCATCTGCGTGTGTACCGAAGAGCGTGTCCCCGGAAAACGGCAGGTTGGCCACTCGCTGTTGTGCCTCAGGCTTGAGAGACGTAAGTCTGAGCCACGCATGACGGCGCTGGTTGATACCGTGGCAGTAGCCATGTGCGGCCAGCAAGGAGATATCCGCCGCGGCACTGATGGCCTGGTTAGAGACCAGCATCCCCTCCTTGACAATCTCCATGAAGTCCTCTCTCCTGTCCCGCGGCACAAGGTCCGCGAACTGCTCCATGGAGTCCCACAGCGCACGGTCATATCGTCCCAGTAATGCCGAGTTGCTGGAAGCCTTCATCGTGGTGGAAGAGGTCCCACAAGCCTTCCTTCCTGCTGAATCAATCCAGCGGCTCTCCTTGTCCGGAGGCACGGTGGAGGACGGGGAGGTAGAATGTTGTTTCCTGGCTGCCGTAACAATCACCGAGTCGGGGACCAGGTCCAACCTCAGGAAGGCAGGGTCAGAGTCCGGTGCCCTGTACTTTTTCAAAAGTCTAGACGGGGCGGCCTTCACCACTGCAGGTGTAAGAAATAGAACCTCTGCCGGTTCAACCAGTCCCGGAACCAAGGGCAGCAGAGGGCGCGACAGGTGCCTCTTGTGCAAAGTTTCGAATATCACGGATGTCGTAGGTGTAGGAGCCGTCACCGTGATACCCAGCTTCGCGGCCCCCCTCAGGAGAACCTCCTGGAATGTACCTATGTCATCGATAGGAGACACCCTAGTTTCCGGAGAATCGGACAACGTAGGGGAATAGGAGCGGGTCCTGGAAGACGTGTCGGTCCTGGATCTATGTCTCCTATGGCGCCCTCTGGAGTGGGTAGAGGATCTGTGCCTGCTCCTCGACCGTTCCCTGTGTCTGGAGCGAGACTTAGATCTCCTGGGCCTCGGGCGGGCCACCGGCTTCTCCGGGGTGGCCGACTTGGGCTTCCGCGGTTCCTTAGAGGTAGGAGTCTTCTTCGGAGGGGTAGGGAAATGGGGCAACGAGCCCGACCTCGGCGGAACAGGTGGAGGCTGTCCATGCGGAGGAGGCAAAGGAGGAGGAGTCGTCATCCTCGGACGCGGGCCTCTAGGCGGAGGAGGAGGTGGAACAGACTTGTCCGGAGTATACACATCCGAGTACACCGATCCCGGTGACCCACCATCCTTCCTGGGCTGAGGGGAGCCCCCCACAGCCTTAGGCCGCGCAGCACAAGCCTTAGCCGCCTCCGACCGGCGTTCAGGCGGCGACCGCCGGTCCCTCGACGTCGAACGACCCTTCGGCGTCGACCGTCTCCTCCTCTTCGGCGTCGAACGGCTGCCGTGTCTCGACGTCGACCCGGACCACCTCGACGACGACCCTTTGCGCCTTGACGGCGATCTTTTCCTGGACGGCGACCTCTTGCGCCTCGACGGCGACCGCCTTGACGTCGCCTTGGAGCGTCTCGACGTCGACCTCGACCTCCTACGCCTCGACGGCGAACGTCTCCGTCTCGCCGGTGAGTGCTTCGACGTCGGCCTTGACGACGAGGATCCCCTCGACGACGATGAAGCCTTGTGCCTTGACGGCGATCAACGGTATTGCCTCGGCGGCGTGCGTCGACGCCGATCCCGTCGACGCCGAGAGCTCGACGTCGACGCCGAAGACAGCGACGATGAAACAGTCTCTGCATCCGACGGCGGTCTATGCAGGTCCCTCGACGTCGACGGACGACGTTTACTCGACCCAGCGCCCTGGGGAGAAGGGGAGCCCGCCTTAGACCTTCCCCTCGACGTCTTGGGGGGTGCCACCGACCCAGACGGAGAATGGGGACGCGTGCTGGTCTTCCTGCCCCCGGGGAGCCCCCAGGGGCCTCAGCATGGGCAGAAGAAGCCTCTCCAGACCCACCTTGCGACTTCTGTCTTCTTTCTTCAAGGCCCTGAAGCCTGATCTTCAGTCTGTCCTTCAGGGTCCTGCCAGAGAAACCTTGGCAAATCTCACACTCCTCAGGGATGTGGGAAGAGGGAAGGCAGAGGATACAGACCTCATGGGGGTCCTGTCTTGGCCTTCTTCCTGAAGCACTCCGGGCATTTGTCAAATATTGCAGGCATTATGGACAATAAAAGGGTGCAAAAAGCCAAGAAGAAAGCTACTAAAGTACTTTAAAAGTACACAAAATCGAAAAAGTGAACAAAACCCTTGAAAAGGGAGAACTCAATGCTCCAGGCTCCTGCTTGCAGGAGCCGGAAAAAAGAACTGGAAGTAAGAGAGACCTGCAGGGCATTCTGGGACACTGTGAAGTTCTGGAAAGTTCTCTTAAAGGCACAGTATCCTATTCTGAGCCACATAATGGCAGCCTATGGGGCTTGTCTGTCCATGTCTTCCTCTCTATCATTCAGAGGGGTTTTTGCTTAAGGCAAGGGAAATCTGGACAGGCTTTTGCTGTTTTGTGGATTTTTGGTGGAATTTCTAGCTGAAGTACTGGACAGTGTAGCCCTTTTGAGGCTGCATTATATGTCTTTAAATTCTCTCTTAAGTGTCTGTGCAGTTCTGCATTTTTTCGACACTTTAGAGATTATTTTTGATTGCTCCGGGGTCCACGCACATGGGCGGGACTATTCACTAGATTATGACTATACACAGAGATCCCCTACTACAGAACGAGATGATCACATTGAGAAGGCCTGGTGGAATTTGCCAATCAAGCAATCACGCAATTTGGACCAAAGCTTACAACGTGGCACCCTATTGAAGGCTGCTGAATAAGACTGGTTTCTTATTAGGTCTCGCCTGTCGATGCGCATGCGCATCGAGCTTGCGAGACTATGGGGGCTTAACCACTCTTTAACTAACTTGCAAGGAATCGTGGCGATTCCTTGCAGTGCCCGTGACTTTTAAGCTCAATGTGCATGCGCATTGAGCTTAAAAGCGCGTGCACATGCCCCCAGCCGCCTGCCTTGCCCACTCTCTCTTTCACAGCCTCCCCCAGCTCCGCCCCCTCACTTCTTGGTTGCACGGCCGCTAGGCCGTGCCTCCCCTACTCTCCTCCCCCTTCCTCCTCCTACTCCCCTCCCTCCTCCTCCTACTCTCCTCCCCTGCCTGCCGTGTCGCACCTCTCCCCGCTCCGCCCCCTCCCCTGCCCGCCGTGTCACAGAACACAGAAGCTTGCCTGTTAATTCACTTGTTTACCATATCGTTACCCGGGGCCGCTGCTGTTGACCCCTCCTGTCCGCATCTTTCTGCCTGCTGCCCTCCTCCGCTCTCGAACGTGTATCTGCCCTCTCCTGTGTGAGTGCCCTCGGCCACCCTGCCCCCTTCCAAAGCCCTCTCAGGACTGCTTCGTCCCCCGGTTTAATCCCTTCATCACAAGGACTCCCGCCGCACGCCCCTAGTCTTATAAGCAAGGGGGGTAGTAGTAGTGGGACACCCCCGCGCCGCACGGCCACCAGCTGCTGCGTGTGCCCCAGTGCCTTGCTTCTGCCTCAGCGCCGGCCTCGCTGCCGCCTTGAGCGCTCCCCTTTGGTTTTCGCCGGTTTTTGACCTAAATTTGTGCTTGTTTTCTGTGTGTGCCGTATGATCGTTTGTTTAACTGTTTTTCCTCCGTTTTGACCTGCATTGGTGCCTGTATTTTTTTGTGCCGTTTTGCCTCGTGTTTTGCCCTCCATTTGTGCATTTGTGCTTGTCTCCTTCCTGATTGCCCGCCTACCTCGCCGCCCTCCGCTCTCCCTCCCCGCTCCCGCTTCCCGCCACCGCCATTAGCCCCGCCCCTTTTCTCTTCTGTTCCCTCCCCGCTCCCGCCTCCCAGCTGCTCCGCCCACCCGCGCACTTGGCCTTAAATGGCGACCGTGCGACGCAGGTGAGTGTGACCCACTTGTGGGACACCCCCGCGCCGCACGGCCACCAGCTGCTGCGTGTGCCCCAGTGCCTGCCTTCTGCCTCAGCGCCGGCCTCGCTGCCGCCTTGAGCGCTCCCCTTTGGTTTTCGCCGGTTTTTGACCTAAATTTGTGCTTGTTTTCTGTGTGTGCCGTATGATCGTTTGTTTAACTGTTTTTCCTCCGTTTTGACCTGCATTGGTGCCTGTATTTTTTTGTGCCGTTTTGCCTCGTGTTTTGCCCTCCATTTGTGCATTTGTGCTTGTCTCCTTCCTGATTGCCCGCCTACCTCGCCGCCCTCCGCTCTCCCTCCCTGCTCCCGCTTCCCGTCACCGCCATTAGCCCCGCCCCTTTTCTCTTCTGTTCCCTCCCCCGCTCCCGCCTCCCAGCTGCTCCGCCCACCCGCGCACTTCGCCTTAAATGGCGACCGTGCGAACGCGCAGCGGTCACGCGCAGCGGGCGCGCCGATTGTGCGCCGAAGGCGCGCCAAAGGTAAGCCCGTCTGCGCCCGTCCGCGCCTGGACCGCGCCCAGTGCCAGGACCCCTGGCCCACGAGGACCCCGACCGACCCGCCTGACGTACTCTGCCGCCTCCCTCACCGCACTCAACACCGGCCGACTCCCAGAATGCCATCAAGCCACTCCACGACGTACCCACGGACCTTTCAGCTGCCACGCCTGCATGTTCTCCTGCATCCGGACCAGCCTCGCACCAGCACCCGCCAAGTCGAACACCAGCAGCACCCACCTCAAGTGCATCCTGCTCAACACCCGCTCCGTCCACAGACACGCCATCGAACTCTGGAACCTTCTAGACGCCACAGCCCCTGACGTTGCCTTCCTCACGGAGACCTGGATGAACGCCTCTTCAGCTCCCGACATCGCCATCGCTATCCCAGAGGGCTACAAGATCGTCCGGAGGGACCGAAACGCCAACCAGATGGGAGGAGGCATCGCCATCATCCACAGGAACACCATCCGTCTCACGACCAGCACCGACAACACCCTGACCAGCGCCGAACACCTGCATTTCCAGATCCACACCAACCCGAACACCACCCTCAGAGGCACCCTGATCTACCGACCCCCTGGACCACGCTCACAATTCAGCGAGGACATCGCCGACTTCGTCAGCCCGCATGCCCTCCCCTCCGCTGACTACATCCTCCTGGGAGACCTCAACTTCCATCTGGAGAACAACAACGACCGCAACACCAGCACCCTGCTCGGCAACCTCGCCAACCTTGGACTCAAGCAACTGGTGTCCACCCCCACCCACCTCGCCGGACACACACTCGACGCAGTCTTCTCTTCCAGCACAGACATCGACTTCAGCCACGCCACAGAGCTTCAATGGACGGACCACAGCTGCGTCCACTTCACCTTCAAGAGAACGACGACCCACCAACACCAGCAACAGGCCGCCCGCAGAAGCTGGAACAAGATCACAGCAGACCAGCTCGCCACCTCCCTGAGCCAGCACCCTCCTGCCAGCTCAGCGAACCCCAGCCAGGCCGCCGACAACCTCACGAAGTGGATCAGCAACTGCGCGGACGAACTCGCCCCACTGAAGACCCCGCCTAGCAGACCCGGCAGCAAGAAGGCCCCATGGTTCACCGACGAACTCAAGAGCTCCAAGAAGAACTGCCGAGCCCTCGAGAAAGTCTGGAGAAGGGAACCGACACCGAACAACAGGACCTCCTTCAAACTTGCCACCCGGAAACACCACCAGCTGATCCGCGCCGCCAAGAAAACAGCTTTCAAGGACCGGTTGGACAACAACGCACACAACTGCAAGGAACTCTTCAACATCGTGAAAGAGCTTTCCAACCCCAGCGCAGGAAACAACGACATCACCCCATCGCAAGACCTCTGCAACTCCCTCGCCTCATACTTCCACAACAAGATCGCGGACATACACAACAGCTTCAACAACCAACCAACGCACACCATGACCGAACAACCACCCCCCACCACCACCCTCCACGCCTGGACCCCGATCAGCACCGAAGACACCATCCGCACGATGAACTCCATCCACTCCGGATCACCGACCGACCCCTGCCCTCACCACGTCTTCAACAAGGCCGACGCTGTCATCGCACCCCACTTGCGAGACATCATCAACACATCCTTCGACACACCATCTTCCCTGAGAGCTGGAAACACGCCGAACTCAGCGCTCTACTCAAGAAACTAACAGCGGACCCCACCGACCTCAAGAACTACCGCCCCATCTCGCTCCTCCCGTTTCCAGCCAAAGTCATCGAGAAGACCGTCAACAAGCAGATGGCCGCCTTCCTCGAGACGAACGGATCCCTCGACCCCTCACAGTCCTGCTTCCGAGCCAATCACAGCACCGAGACCGCCCTCATCGCCGCCACCGATGACATCCGAGCCCTGATGGACAATGGAGAAACAGCGGCCCTCATCCTCCTAGACCTCTCCGCGGCATTCGACACGGTCTGCCACCGCACCCTAGTACGGCGCCTCAGCAACATCGGAATCCAGGACAAGGCGCTGGAATGGATCATCTCCTTCCTCGACGGAAGAACACAGAGAGTCCGCCTACCACCGTTCAAGTCAGAGGCCTCCGAAGTCATCTGCGGCGTCCCTCAAGGATCATCTCTGAGCCCCACCCTCTTCAACGTCTACATGAGCCCCCTCGCGGCCATCGTACGCAAACACAACCTCAGCATAATCTCCTACGCCGACGACACCCAGCTGATCCTCTCCCTGACCAACGACCCCGCCGCCGCCAGAGCCAACCTGCACGAAGGGATGAAAGTGGTGGCCGAGTGGATGACGACCAGCCGCCTGAAACTGAACTCGGACAAGACGGAGGTCCTCATCCTGGGCTCCTCGCCCTCCGCCTGGGACGACTCCTGGTGGCCTCCCGCCCTGGGCACCGCACCCAAACCGACAGACCACGCACGCAACCTGGGCTTCATCCTGGACTCCTCCCTCTCCATGACCAGGCAAGTCAACAACGTCTCCTCGGCGTGCTTCAACATCCTACGCATGCTACGGAAGATCTTCTGGTGGATCCCCACCGAGACCAGGAAGACCGTCACCCAGGCCCTCGTCACCAGCCGACTGGACTACGGCAACGCCCTCTACGCCGGTACCACCCCCAAGCTCCAGAAGAGACTCCAGCGGATCCAGAACGCCTCAGCCAGACTCATCCTCGACATCCCACGAACCAGCCACATCTCCGGACATCTGAGAGACCTTCACAGGCTCCCCGTCAACAAAAGAATCACCTTCGGCCTCCTCACCCACGCACAAAAAGCCCTACACGACCAAGGCCCGAGCTACCTCAACAGCCGAGTCAACTTCTACGCTCCCAAACGCCACCTCCGATCAGCCAACCACGCCCTCGCCGCCGCCCCCCGCATCCGAAGAGCGACTACAGGAGGAAGGTCCTTCTCCTACCTGGCCGCCAAGACCTGGAACTCCCTCCCGACCGACCTGCGCCTGACCCAAGACCACCTCTCCTTCAGGAAGAAGCTGAAGACCTGGCTGTTCGAGCAGTAGCGGCCACGCGCAGCGGGCGCGCCGATTGTGCGCCGAAGGCGCGCCAAAGGTAAGCCCGTCTGCGCCCGTCCGCGCCTGGACCGCGCCCAGTGCCAGGACCCCTGTCCCACGAGGACCCCGACCGACCCGCCTGACGTACTCTGCCGCCTCCCTCACCGCACTCAACACCGGCCGACTCCCAGAATGCCATCAAGCCACTCCACGACGTACCCACGGACCTTTCAGCTGCCACGCCTGCAAGTTCTCCTGCATCCGGACCAGCCTCGCACCAGCACCCGCCAAGTCGAACACCAGCAGCACCCACCTCAAGTGCATCCTGCTCAACACCCGCTCCGTCCACAGACACGCCATCGAACTCTGGAACCTTCTAGACGCCACAGCCCCTGACGTTGCCTTCCTCACGGAGACCTGGATGAACGCCTCTTCAGCTCCCGACATCGCCATCGCTATCCCAGAGGGCTACAAGATCGTCCGGAGGGACCGAAACGCCAACCAGATGGGAGGAGGCATCGCCATCATCCACAGGAACACCATCCGTCTCACGACCAGCACCGACAACACCCTGACCAGCGCCGAACACCTGCATTTCCAGATCCACACCAACCCGAACACCACCCTCAGAGGCACCCTGATCTACCGACCCCCTGGACCACGCACACAATTCAGCGAGGACATCGCCGACTTCGTCAGCCCGCATGCCCTCCCCTCCGCTGACTACATCCTCCTGGGAGACCTCAACTTCCATCTGGAGAACAACAACGACCGCAACACCAGCACCCTGCTCGACAACCTCGCCAACCTTGGACTCAAGCAACTGGTGTCCACCCCCACCCACCTCGCCGGACACACACTCGACGCAGTCTTCTCTTCCAGCACAGACATCGACTTCAGCCACGCCACAGAGCTTCAATGGACGGACCACAGCTGCGTCCACTTCACCTTCAAGAGAACGACGACCCACCAACACCAGCAACAGGCCGCCCGCAGAAGCTGGAACAAGATCACAGCAGACCAGCTCGCCACCTCCCTGAGCCAGCACCCTCCTGCCAGCTCAGCGAACCCCAGCCAGGCCGCCGACAACCTCACGAAGTGGATCAGCAACTGCGCGGACGAACTCGCCCCACTGAAGACCCCGCCTAGCAGACCCGGCAGCAAGAAGGCCCCATGGTTCACCGACGAACTCAAGAGCTCCAAGAAGAACTGCCGAGCCCTCGAGAAAGTCTGGAGAAGGGAACCGACACCGGACAACAGGACCTCCTTCAAACTTGCCACCCGGAAACACCACCAGCTGATCTGCGCCGCCAAGAAAACAGCTTTCAAGGACCGGTTGGACAACAACGCACACAACTGCAAGGAACTCTTCAACATCGTGAAAGAGCTTTCCAACCCCAGCGCAGGAAACAACGACATCACCCCATCGCAAGACCTCTGCAACTCCCTCGCCTCATACTTCCACAACAAGATCGCGGACATACACAACAGCTTCAACAACCAACCAACGCACACCATGACCGAACAACCACCCCCCACCACCACCCTCCACGCCTGGACCCCGATCAGCACCGAAGACACCATCCCCACGATGAACTCCATCCACTCTGGATCACCGACCGGCCCCTGCCCTCACCACGTCTTCAACAAGGCCGACGCTGTCATCGCACCCCACTTGCGAGACATCATCAACACATCCTTCGACACCACCATCTTCCCTGAGAGCTGGAAACACGCCGAACTCAGCGCTCTACTCAAGAAACCAACAGCGGACCCCACCGACCTCAAGAACTACCGCCCCATCTCGCTCCTCCCGTTTCCAGCCAAAGTCATCGAGAAGACCGTCAACAAGCAGATGGCCGCCTTCCTCGAGACGAACGGATCCCTCGACCCCTCACAGTCCGGCTTCCGAGCCAATCACAGCACCGAGACCGCCCTCATCGCCGCCACCGATGACATCCGAGCCCTGATGGACAATGGAGAAACAGCGGCCCTCATCCTCCTAGACCTCTCCGCGGCATTCGACACGGTCTGCCACCGCACCCTAGTACGGCGCCTCAGCAACATCGGAATCCAGGACAAGGCGCTGGAATGGATCATCTCCTTCCTCGACGGAAGAACACAGAGAGTCCGCCTACCACCGTTCAAGTCAGAGGCCTCCGAAGTCATCTGCGGCGTCCCTCAAGGATCATCTCTGAGCCCCACCCTCTTCAACGTCTACATGAGCCCCCTCGCGGCCATCGTACGCAAACACAACCTCAGCATAATCTCCTACGCCGACGACACCCAGCTGATCCTCTCCCTGACCAACGACCCCGCCGCCGCCAGAGCCAACCTGCACGAAGGGATGAAAGAGGTGGCCGAGTGGATGACGACCAGCCGCCTGAAACTGAACTCGGACAAGACGGAGGTCCTCATCCTGGGCTCCTCGCCCTCCGCCTGGGACGACTCCTGGTGGCCTCCCGCCCTGGGCACCGCACCCAAACCGACAGACCACGCACGCAACCTGGGCTTCATCCTGGACTCCTCTCTCTCCATGACCAGGCAAGTCAACAACGTCTCCTCGGCGTGCTTCAACATCCTACGCATGCTACGGAAGATCTTCTGGTGGATCCCCACCGAGACCAGGAAGACCGTCACCCAGGCCCTCGTCACCAGCCGACTGGACTACGGCAACGCCCTCTACGCCGGTACCACCGCCAAGCTCCAGAAGAGACTCCAGCGGATCCAGAACGCCTCAGCCAGACTCATCCTCGACATCCCACGAACCAGCCACATCTCCGGACATCTGAGAGACCTTCACTGGCTCCCCGTCAACAAAAGAATCACCTTCCGCCTCCTCACCCACGCACACAAAGCCCTACACGACCAAGGCCCGAGCTACCTCAACAGCCGAGTCAACTTCTACGCTCCCAAACGCCACCTCCGATCAGCCAACCACGCCCTCGCCGCCGCCCCCCGCATCCGAAGAGCGACTACAGGAGGAAGGTCCTTCTCCTACCTGGCCGCCAAGACCTGGAACTCCCTCCCGACCGACCTGCGCCTGACCCAAGACCACCTCTCCTTCAGGAAGAAGCTGAAGACCTGGCTGTTCGAGCAGTAGCGCCACCCCCCCCCACCCCCCCAGCGCCTTGAGACCCTACGGGTATGTAGCGCGCTTTATAAGTGTCACTGATTGATTGATTGATAGCCACACAGCTTGAGTCACAGGAAGTGCGTCAGCGAACACCTCAGTCTGCTGGTAACGGGCATCTTTACATTCAACATGCTGATACAAACTTTGCACAGGAAACAATATAAATATAGAATTGCCTTACAATAAATGAATGATTTGCAACGCACGAGCCTTTTTTAACGAATATTGTTAGCTTTTATACATATTTAATAAACGTGTAAAATAACAATTAAAGGTGCAAACCATAAGCAATGTAGAAAAAGAATAAAGGTGATATGCACTCGTAGGCTCTTTTCACTTATATTTCAAACTCATCTAGCTGATGACAGTGTTGACTAATGACGTGGAAGAGAATTCTTAATGGCAACGCATTCAAAAGGCTGGGCATGCGTGTGGTGGGTATGTTCTGTTAGCACCCTGAAGCGCGAGCGCTTTATGAAGACCCCAAAATGCAAACATAATGGCGCTCAGAAATGTGTAAAAGCATTTTAGAGTTAATGTTTGCGTTCTATAAATTACATGATTGTTTTCCACATATAAGGAAGGGTACAGCAGGCTGGCCCCTTAGAAGTAACTCAAGCGCCAAGCTCAAACTAACAAACACTTAACCAATGTTTGCTTAGCTACATTTCAATACTTAGGAAATACAATGCCAGCCAGAAGTTATGTTGGGTGACGGACGGGTCGTTAACTATTTTTGTGTTGTTCACTGAAAAGCATGATTACAACAGTAAGTAGGTCACGAGAGCAAATACGCTGATAGAAAAGAAAGCAAGGGAGCATGATTGTATGTTAATGTGTTTGTTTCCAGCTTGTGTGTTTCCAGAAGCAATGCACAATCAGATCTCGTAATCTATTTAAGAACTCCCTGTTCGCCTCCAACGCCGTCCAAAAGCCCAGTATATCGTATTATTAATCCAGGACTACACGTACCAGAATGCAAAGGTAAAAAACATAGCTTGAATGAGCTACTCGGGCAAATATGCGGGAAAAGTTGAGAGCTTGTGTGTGACAGCAAAAGATGGAATGCGGATAACTTTGGGGGCGGGGTACTAGGTGACTGACTGCACGACCGAGGTCGCACACAGGGGGCATCATCTGTTCTCTCTAAATAATGGCACAAACTTTAACATTAGGTTCCCTGTCCGTGCATCTCACCCTTGCTTCACTCTTGGGCTCCCTATTCGTGCTTCTCTTCCTTGCTGCACTCTCTGCTCCCTTTCTGTGCTTCTCTCACCTGCTGCACTCTCGTGCTCTCTAGAGATGTGGCCTAACGACCAGAGCTGCCATCTAAGTCACGTAAATACAAAACATGTTGCATTCCAAATGCTATAGGTGACACATTCGCGAAAGTTATAACTATTGGCATTGTAAATGACAAAGCTATCCATTTAGCTATATTAAAAACCAACACATAAATAAAATATTTGTCATTTACAAGACCAATAGCTCCAACTTTTCTAATGCGAGACCTATTGCATTTCCAATGCTTGTTTTTGGTGTTTGCTTGCTGACTTAAACATGATACAGTGAGCAGTATAATATATATTTTCAAAACAATTCTTCATAACTGTAAAGTTTGTTATGTCAAAGCATGACCAGTCAAGTCCAGATTTTTCTTTGAATACTGATGCAGAATTTATAATTGGATAAACTGGACTATCTACTGAGTAAAGAACTGACATCTAAAGTTCTGCGGAGGTACCACTCATCTCCACTAGGCAGAGACCCCAGGAGACTAAAACATGTCAATTGTTAGCATGAGAATTCTGCTGGCCGACAGACGCTGACTATCAAAAAGATGTAAAAGTCTTAGTGGGAGCAAGTCCAATATGTGCAAGAGGAAACCTTTCCATGCAACCTCCTCTGGGCTGCTTCAACCAACTGCTGTTCCTCCAAGTCCCACACAGAGTGTATGGATTTTATTGTGGAATTTCCTTGTCCTCAAGGGGGATATTAAACCACTTTGGTAGTAGTGGAGCATCTCACTAAGATGGCTAATTTGTTGCCCTTGAGACGGGTTGTCTGCCGGCAAGCTGGCTTGTACGTTTCTAAAGAATACAGTTAAATTACATAGTGGCCCTCACTTTTACACAACGCATTACCTACTTCGGGCAAAACTATATTCTGCTTGCTTTTTCAAACCCAGTCTTTTCAGGACTACCTTTATTCCCCATGGCATTTCTTGTATGTCCCCATTTTCTCCAGAAAGTGGTGCCTGCTGATCAAGCCGGTGATCAGTTCTTTGTTGGGGCGTCACGCACTACACCCCTTTCCTATGACACACTAGCGGTCACTAAATCCTCTCTCCCGGAGTCCTGACGATCATATAAACAGGGGCGGATTGGGAAGGCGGGCATTCGGGAATGGGCCGAAGGGCCGGTGCCTCAGTGCCCTCTGTGGGCCGTTTTTTTTCTCCCCTGTCCCAGTCCACAGAGAGTGGACTAGGAAAGGGGAGAAAAAAAACGGCCCACAGAGTGCACGGAGACAGAGACTGAGGAAATGAAAGCAGCCTCGCTGTGCGGCCAGACAGCGATTGTCAGCTGTGGGCTCTCCTTCACCCCTGCCCTGCCAAGCAATCAAGCTGAGGCTGGACTGGGGAGGGGTGATTGTTTGAAAGAATCGGCCTCCCTGGGGGCCAGGTGTTTCTCAGGCCTTTTAGCCATTTGCACCTCGGCCCCCTGGCGCCCATGCAGCCCAGAAACGGTGTTAGTCTTAACACCTCGCCCACAGCCCTTTACATTCAGGGCACAGTGGACGAGGAAGAATGGGTCTTGCTGTGGGGGCCTGGTGATGTTTGGAATTTTTTTGTTTTATTTATTTATTTATTTATGTGATTTTATATAGCGCGGACTTTACCGAAGGTGTCAGAGCGCTTCACACTAGGAACAGCAATAATACATGAGGAGAAAATTATAAGTGGACAAATTACAAAAGCAAACGTTAAGTTACATGAATCAAAAGTGACAATAGTGAGCAACCAAAATACAAGAGTAGCAGACGATACATTACAGGAGGAAAAAGTGACATGTGTGCAGGTTAAAAAAGCATACAAAATACAAGTAGAGGTATAATACTGCAATTAATGGCAGACACTCCAGCACAAGAACAAACGTTATGTAGGCAATGGTGGCATTTGTGCAAGTATCTAAAGCAAACAAAAGTGAGAGGTAGCAAACAGTGTGTTACAAGAGAAAAGTGACTTGTGCAAGTTACAAAAGGGTACTATACACAGGTCCAAGGGTAATACTACAGTAAATGGTAAACACTCAAACTGCCAGAACACACTGGGAAGGCACTTCCCATGCACCAGCTTCACCCCAGCCTCCCCCTGGCTACCTGGCTACCTTGGATGACCCAGAAAGCTGTGTTTTGTGCTCCCCTGCCAGGACATTTTCCCAAGGCCTGGAGGGTTGATTAATTTACTAATTGCAGGGGCCTTACCTCTTTTCATGTGCTCCTGAGCTGAAGGTCTGGGGAGGGCTGAGTAGGTTAGTAATAGCAGGGGCTTTGCAGCTTTTCAGGTGCTCCTGTGCTGGAGGGCTGGAATAATTTTGTGACAAAAAGGGGCCTTGCTATTTTTTTAGGTCTCGCCTGTCGATGCGCATGCGCATCGAGCAAGGCGAGACTATAGCGAGTTATCCACACTTTATCTGCACTGCAAGGAATCGTGGCGATTCCTTGCAGTGCCCGTGACTTTTAAGGTCAATGCGCATGCGCATTAAGCTTATGCGCATGCGCATTGACCTTAAAAGTCACGGGCGCGTGCATGTCCCCTCTCCGCCCCCTCCCCCGTTCCGCCCCCTCCCCTGTTCCGCCCCTTCCCCTTCCCGCCGCTCGCCATATGTTCGCTCGTTCCCTCCCACTGGCAGCCTGCGGCCACTGCTGAGAAGCTTGTTTTAACTTACAGATCCGCCTCTCAGTCTTGCTCGCCTTCAACATTCATTCTCTCCCCGCTCCGCCCCCTGCCCGCCCCTCCCGCCGTGTCGCATTTCTCCTCCCCCTCCCCTCTCTTCCTTGCGTCTTCCGGGCCGTGTCGCACCTCGCCTGCACGTTTTCGGCAAATCTCTTTTCTTTAAAATAAGGTTGGTGCAAACCCTTCTGGTGCAGGACCGTGTAGACTCGTCACTTTAGGACTACATGAGCATTGTTTTCATACCTTCGCTAGGCTGCCGTAACCATCACTGTTCCAGGACCCTCTTACCTTCCGTCATCTGCGATCTGCAGGGCCCTTCTATGATGCCGGTTCCCTTGATTGAACTAGTGGCCCTCCTTTAGTTGCTCCCAATGTACAACTTCTCATTACATGGTACGCATGACCGTCTTGAGGATCGAGCAGAACACAAATCCTAAATGCATCAAATGATGCTCAGAGCATAGTCTGCATTAAACCCAAAATTGGAGGGAAGCACACATCCCAGACTGCCCACAGTGCAATGAAGCCATTCGATTCACACCAGTGCTAGTAGCATAGCATGTCTATCCTTCCAGTGTGCGAAACTTGCTTGGTGGGCGTTGCCAGTGCACTCCTCTGGCGCACAACACTGCTCTGCGCCCTGCGGTGCTACAGAACTCAACTGCTACGACAGCCCCTCTTTCGTCTTCCTGCCGTGTCGCACCTCTCCCCTCTCCGCCCCCTCCCCTGCCCGCCCCCTCCCGCCGTGTCGCATTTCTCCTCCCCCTCCCCTCTCTTCCTTGCGTCTTCCGGGCCGTGTCGCACCTCGCCTGCACGTTTTCGGCAAATCTCTTTTCTTTAAAATAAGGTTGGTGCAAACCCTTCTGCTGAATCCCCTCTGCCTTTTGAGCGTTATGCCTAAACTCCTCATGTGGTGCAGGACCGTGTACACTCGTCACTTTAGGACTACATGAGCATTGTTTTCATACCTTCGCTAGGCTGCCGTAACCATCACTGTTCCAGGACCCTCTTACCTTCCGTCATCTGCGATCTGCAGGGCCCTTCTATGATGCCGGTTCCCTTGATTGAACTAGTGGCCCTCCTTTAGTTGCTCCCAATGTACAACTTCTCATTACATGGTACGCATGACCGTCTTGAGGATCGAGCAGAACACAAATCCTAAATGCATCAAATGATGCTCAGAGCATAGTCTGCATTAAACCCAAAATTGGAGGGAAGCACACATCCCAGACTGCCCACAGTGCAATGAAGCCATTCGATTCACACCAGTGCTAGTAGCATAGCATGTCTATCCTTCCAGTGTGCGAAACTTGCTTGGTGGGCGTTGCCAGTGCACTCCTCTGGCGCACAACACTGCTCTGCGCCCTGCGGTGCTACAGAACTCAACTGCTACGACAGCCCCTTTCCGTACAGAATTCCACCGATCAAAATGGTTACCCCTATGCTATGGTGCTCGGTCACCTGGCCAAGCTTGTCCCTGTGTCCCATCGTTGACCATGTCCATCCCCCTGCTGTAGAATAGAACCCTCAGCATTCCCGCGGCCAACACCTGTTGCGGCCTTGAACTCTCAACATTACCATGTTCCACCAGCTTCCTTGGTACAGAACTCTCTGGATTCTGTACCAGACTCATTTATTAGTCAGAAACTCACACCCACCCACCCACTCACTCTCACCCACCCACTCACTCTCACCCACCCACCCACTCTCACCCACCCACTCTCACCCACCCACTCTCACCCACCCACTCTCACCCACCCACTCTCACCCACTCACTCTCACCCACTCACTCTCACCCACTCACTCTCACCCACTCACTCTCACCCACTCACTCTCACCCACTCACTCTCACCCCCTCACTCTCACCCTCACCCTCACTCACCCTCACTCACCCTCACTCACCCTCACTCACCCTCACTCACCCTCACCCACCCTCACCCTCAACCCCTCACCCTCACTCACCCTCAACCCCTAACCCTCAACCCCTCACTCACCCTCACTTTCACTCACCCTCACTCTCTCACCCTCACTCACCCTCACTCACCCTCACCCTCAACCCCTCACCCTCACCCTCACTCACCCTCAACCCCTCACCCCCTCACCCTCACCCCCTCACCCTCAACCCCTCACCCTCACTCACCCTCACTCACCCTCAACCCCTCACTCACCCTCACCCACCCTCACCCTCAACCCCTCACCCTCACTCACCCTCACCCTCACTCACCCTCAACCCCTCACCCTCACTCACCCTCAACCCCTCACCCTCACTCACTCACCCTCACTCACTCACCCTCAACACCTCACCCTCACTCACCCTCAACCCCTCACCCTCACTCACCCTCAACCCCTCACCCTCACTCACCCTCAACCCCTCACCCTCACTCACCCTCAACCCCTCACCCTCACTCACCCTCAACCCCTCACCCTCACTCACCCTCAACCCCTCACTCACCCTCAACCCCTCACCCTCACTCACCCTCAACCCCTCACCCTCACTCACCCTCACTCACCCTCACTCACCCTCACTCACCCTCACTCACCCTCACTCACCCTCACTCACCCTCAACCCCTCACTCACCCTCACTCACCCTCAACCCCTCACTCACCCTCAACCCCTCACTCACCCTCAACCCCTCACCCTCACTCACCCTCAACCCCTCACCCTCACTCACCCTCAACCCCTCAGCCTCACCCTCACTCACCCTCAACCCCTCACCCTCACTCACCCTCAACCTCATGCTAAAGATTTACAAAAAAAACCATTAACAATTCTAAAAGCACTAACTCTAATGCTGCGAGACCTATTGCATTTCTAATGCTTGTTTAGTTGCTCAGCATGTAGGCCATTGTCACCTTGGCCCTGTGTCGTGTGCAAGAACAGTATCCTCCCACTTTCATTCCTTGTCTGTGCAAATAGTGTTTCATGAAAGGGCACGCCCCTTGAATGTGGGCCACGCCCCTTAAATATGGGACACGCCTCTTGAATGTGGGCCACTTTTTTCGTCAGTGCCCGGGCCGAATTGTGATCCCAATCCGACCCTGCATATAAACCCCATATTTTTTCAAAACAATGTACTAGAACTCCCCAAACAAAACGCGATGACACTGGCTTGGCTGCTCTATATGAGTCTGAGGTTTATTTTAAAAAGCATTGACGTTTTCTAGGATAAATAAACAAACTTCTCTGCCAATCATCCGAGTCTTTCAGGCACACTTCCACATAACATCTTATTTTAGTAACAGTTCTTTTGTTCAGTAAACATTTATGAAATGCTGGTACTGTTTTATTCAAATGTGAAAACGGAGTCAGACTGCTGATTGTTGTATTTAGTACTATGTAACCAAGGGTGACCGGATTTGGATCACAAAGTACTGTCACCAGAACGGGTATTCAAGAGTAGAAAAGGCACCCCTCCGGAGCGGATTGGGATGGGGTGGGCGGGGGGTGCATTGGAAGGGTACAAAGCGCGAGCTACACTATGTGGACTCTACCAAGATTAAAGTAGTATTCTTTTGTAATAGTGAAAACGCGTGTCCAACCCTGCACTGCAAGTCCAAACTTGCACGGCGGACAGGGAAGAACGCGCACAACAAGGCCGGCTAAGCCAATCAGCGCTTTCGAAAGTAGCTAAGCAGGTTACTGTTTAGCATCTCTTGGTGCGGACAACAAACGCGTGGCGTCGATCAGAGCAGTGTCATTCGATGCTAACGAGGGGTAAGGAGCGTAGCTGTCTAGGAAACAGATATTCTGCTCTGCGATCTGGACGGCGGAGAAGCGGATTTAACGCAAGATATTCACGCAGCGACTATGAAGAGTTCACATTTAACCGCAGAAACAGAAGTTCTCCAGAATTAGTTACAGCAAAGGAATAAAAAAAGTTTTTTTGCGGAGAAGCGCTATTATTTTCGAGTGTGCATTGCATTTGATGACATCTGAAGTAATGGTTAGTCATGAACGGAAAGCCACGCAAGTCCGGTCTTTTGTTTCGGACACGTATTTGCCAAAGCTCTTGGAGGGCGTTGGGCTCATGCGGCTGCAGAATGTGTTATGTGATGTGGTCCTGGAAGCAGGTGGAATCCCTTTCCCTGCACATAAAGTTATCCTGGCATCAGCAAGCAGCTACTGCAAGATAATATTTACTGGACATGAAGCAAACGCCGAGACCCCCGAACATATCCAGTTAAAAGATACGAGCGCCAAGGGGCTGCGAACTGTTTTGAATTTCATATACTCTAACAAGCTGGATATTTCGATTGATAATGTTCAAGACACGCTTAAAGCAGCAGAAACCTTACTAGTGCGAGAAGCAATAAAATTGTGTTTTACATTCTTAGAAGAGTCCCTTGAAGAAAATAGCTGTATGGCGGTTATCAATATTGTCAAAAAGCATGGACCTGAAGAACTAAAGCAGAAAGCAATGCGTAAACTTGGGCAGCACTACCGAGAAATCTTGAAAGATGATCGACAGCTCAAAGAACTAGACAGAGAAACCCTTGCTGAGATACTGGACAGGAAGGAGATCCAGGAATACAGCGAGCTTGAGCTCTTCACGTTCACCAAGACATGGTTACTGCATGACTCCGCAAGACTTAAAGATGCAGAAGACTTACTCAAAAGAATTAGGTTCCCTCTGATCCCCCTGGAAGACCTCCAACAATCTGTGCAAGAAGTACCCTTCATGAAGACGGATGCCAGCTGCTTCAAATACCTCCAGGAGGCATTGAGCTACCACTCCCAGGTCTATGCTCAGCCCATCCTACAATCAGAAAACACCTCTATCCGCTCGAATTCTGAAAGAGTATTGGTCCTTGGTGGCAGAACGACTGAAAACAAAGTCTGTGGAGACATCTGGATAGGAAGTGAGGCATTCAGCACTTGGGAAAAAGTTGGGGAGCTATGCAAGCCAGTGTACAATAACTGCGTAGCAGTAATCAACGATTTTCTCTATGTTATTGGAGGTCAATCACTCTTTGATCCATCTGGAAAACGGCCTTCAAATGAGGTAAGATAGTGTTAAAAAATAACAGTGTTTAAAAGACACCTGGTTTGTTTTTTAATGCCACCTCACTCTCAAGCACGGGAATTAAACATAGAAAATGTCAAAAACCCACAGGAGAAATACTTTAGCCTATAACCATTGCCAACAACAAATGACAGGGGTCAGGTAGCCAACGAACTGGCTTCTAAAACTAGTGTACTCATTTTTTCTACAGGCAAAATCGGGAGTTTAATCCCGACTACATAAAAAAGTAACACTCCCCTTTGCAGCACCTTTTTTCGGCTGAAAGAAAGTGCCTAAATGCACTTTTTTAAATATGTGTTTACTGGTTTCACTGTTACACAACAATAAGCCAGCATTCAAAGTTAACACTACAGTATTGACTTCTTAGTCCAACCTCCGTCACCATACATGAGCCATGCCCCCAATTGTTGATCATATACATAACCACCCTTTGCCTCGATCTGTGGAATTACCAGAGAACACCTCAACTCGGCTATCGACACGTCTCCCCTAGCCTACTAACTAGCTTTCCAGTGCAGCAGATTTTTACCATATCCATTTTGTCGCCCCCTGTCGCTATGTTTGTGTGTTGTGTACTAGTGTCTATGTTCTGCGTCTGTGTCCCCAGGCGATGAGTAGCCCCGTCTGCTTCCTGAAATGATTTCAGCGTTACTTCCAAGGTTTCTAGATCTTCCATCACGTTGTCATCCTGGCTAGTCCGTCTTATATGTGTCTACCCTGCATAGCCCACTCATTGTGTCCTTACTCCACAGTGATATTGAGGGGGCTCTCTTAGACACCCCTTGGCTACACGCCTTTTAGCAATGACCTGCGCAAGCTGCAGTAACTTCCAGTACATCTCCCCTGCTGGGATTGCTTGATTATGCCCAAGAGGCAGTGTCTTGAGGCATCTTCATGCTCAACTCCACTCCCAGGCGTGCAACACCCATTGGGCTCACGGGGCTTCAGCCCCCCCCCCCCCCCCCCCCCCCCCCCGTCGTGTGTGTCAGCCCAGCGAAGACCGCTTCGCGGGCTGGCGAGCTTCTAATTGCAGCCGCACCCGAGTTCTTAACAGGTCTTTAAAAGAGCATTTAGTTGTAAATGGGGCTTTTAGTTGTAAATGAGGCTTTTGTTGTGTGTTCACCCCTTCTTACAGCCACTCTTGTGTAAGTTTGGAAGAATTAGCCCCCCCCCCCGAAATATTTTTTTAACCCCCTCACCCCCCCCAAAAAAATTGTCTCTAGTTGCCCGCCTGCCACTCACCACCCCCAGTCGCATTGCCAAAGTTGCCCAAAAAGCATGCACTGTTGGACACAGCCAGGCCATGCTAAATACACGTTTAATAGTGTGCATGCAGTTTAGTAGCTTGTGTTGGCAGGACTTATTATCCAGCTTAGTGGTGTGTATTTTATTCACACTAGAAGAATGAAAGGCTGAATTATCCACAACAAGATTCAAACATGTAACTTTCAGATTAGGACCTGGCTAAACACTGTAGAAAAACTGACCACCAAGCTATCTTACCAGCTATATCTGCAGGTGAAGTGTATCTTCAAGTGCAATAACTTAGATCACTTTTTCCTAACCTGTGGTTCAGGTACACCCCTGGGGGTTCTCGAAGCCTGCTCAGTGGGGCTGTGACCGCTTAGAAAATTAAATAATTTAGCCGCCAATAAATAAAGAAGAAAAATTTAAAATGTTAAAAGTTCTGTAAAGGAATTTGAAATTGGAGGCTTAAATTTAAGGCCCAATTTAATTTTGGATGGTCGCCCCGTCTTCTGCCATAAAGATGGAGTAAATTAATGCGTCAACTTAGCGGAGGTGTCAACTGGCAAGTTTGAAATATCCATCAGCCTAGCAGACATATCAAGCATTGACAGGAACCATTGTCAAGGTGGTCCCAGCCAATGCATTATAAGTTTGGCAGATGTCTCCGTCAAACATGATGGAGCCATCTGGCACAGTTACAAATAAATATATATATATATATATATATATATATATATATATATATATATATATATATAAATCCCAAAGCAGTATTTTTTATTTGAAAAACAAAAAAAATGCGCCCTCACCAAAATAGTTTCCTCCCAAAGCGAGGGGGCCATTGAGCACAATTTGGTGCCCTTTACTGTCACATTTTTCTGGCAGTGAAGGGCAATGAACAAAGGCTGCATGTCCGCCCATCTAAATTAGGAGTATGGATATACAGTCAATTCTCAGACTGTTCTGACTAAGCAAGTTTGACCACAGCGGAGCTGGAGTAGTCTCCAAAGTCGTTAACCTATGGTTTTCGGCATTTAAATCGAGCGGGCAGGCTATAGTCTTCGCTGGAGGGAACTCTGTTGCCACTGAGACGGAGTTCCTTCTCTGCCAAGATCTAAATCAGGCTATACGTTTGGATCCTCAGACTGATTTGTGGGAGCAGTGTCAGTGCATCAAAAAGCAGCATATAGTATGGATAATGAGTGGCCTTAAATGAACTTGGAAAAGGTCCAACCTTCATATTAATATTAACATTTTGATATGTTTATATTTGTAAATAATACATATTATGTTATCATTTGTGTATTTGATAAATGCATGTTTCTGTATTTTAATTTTTTTTTGGTTTTTGAATCAAGTGTTCAGTCTTTAAAAAGCATTACTTATTACTGTCAAAGGAGCTGTCTACTGATTTGGTTAATTGAGGATTTTCCAAAGAAGAGGTTTGGTTGGTTGAAGCATTGTTCTCCTTGACTTGTCTGTCAAAAGAGCTGTCGATTATTTCGGTTTATTGAGGCTTTTGCACGGAAGACGTCTGGTTGGCTGAAACACGGTTTACCTTTATTTGAGGCGATTTTACTAAAGTTTTAGTATATTTTTGATTGACATCCTTGTATTCGTGAACTCTTTGTCTTGAAGAACAAGTTACGTACCTTTGGTAACGATATATCTGTAAGAGACATATATTAGTTATGGATTCCTTACCTTAGAATTACCCCCAGGTGTCAGACTGAATCCGGAGCATTTCTCTTCAGCAGTACCCCAGTGCGTTGGTAGGTGGTGTCGGTCGACTCCGGGTTCGTCATTGGCGTTGTGATCGCCAGAATGACGTTGCAGTATGTATTTAGATGCCGCCCCTGCGTGCTGGCGTCAGTTCTTTACATGACATTCCACGCCAGAAGCGCAGAGCCATGCAAGACACTGACCACTGGTGCACAAAACTAAGGCCCTGAAAGGGAGTCCCTTACTTTAGAAATCAGTTTGCAGAACGGGGAGGATGGGTGGGGTGGTAAGGAATCCTTAAATAATATATGTCTCTTACAGATATATAGTTAACGAAGGTAAGTAACTTGTTCACCTGAAAGAGACTATTAGGTATGGATTTCTTACCTTAGAATAGATACTCTAGAAATACCAACCACGGAGGTGGGTCTGCGAACTAAGTTCACACCAGAAAGTCCTGGAGAACTGGACAGACAAAGAAGCCGTCTCATCAGACTTGGCTGTCCAGGCAATAATGTTTAGTGTACATGTGGAATGAAGCCCAAATGGCTGCCTGGCATATGTCATGAAGGGGGACTAAATGTCCCAAAGCAGTAGTGGCTGCCGTCGCTCTGATGGAATGGGCGCAACCCTACTGGAGGCTTCTTTTTCGCCAAGGAATCGCACATTTTTTTGCGCCAGCCAGCCAGCCACTCACTTGAGTAAGGAGGAGGACGAGGACGCCGCTCCGTTGTTCCTTGCAGGCAGGCTTCATCTTGAGACCCGTCAAGTTCTCGCAGCAATCAGCAATGAGCCAGCCGGGAACGGAGGAGCGCTCCGGCAAGGAGAGAGCCGGGAGTGAGCAGCTGCGGGTGCCGCGAGTAAAGAGTGGCCCACAAGCATTTCTCTCCCCTTTTGGTTTGAGGCGGCGGCGAGGAGCGTGTCGCTCCCCTTCAGTGCATGGCGGGCGGCGGCGGGAGGCGAACATCACCATTCCTGCCGGTCTGCAGAGGAGGATTGACGCGGTTAGGAGAGAGCAGCTGCAAGCACAGTGAGTGTGAGGAGGTGAAGTGACCAGCCGCGGGAGCCGTGAGTGAAGAGCAGCCGGTGGGCTTTTCTTCCCTCTTTTGTTGTGCGGCGGGTGCTGCGCGGAGCACTTTTCTACCTTTAGGCGCACGGTGCTTGGCAAATACCACCATTTCCTGCCATACCTGCAGTGATTGAGCAAACTAGTGCTCAGTTTGACAGAACAGTGTTCCTGTACCTCAAAGTTGGCTGCCGTGGACTTGATCACGGTGCTCGTTCTTTCTGTGCCACGTGCAGCTGGAAGTGTTTTGCTTTTTGTGACTTTTCTTTGCCGCATCTTGATGGTGTGAGCTGGAAAGCTACGGAGCTGGATTGGAAGTGCACCCCACTGCTGTCCCATCACGCTGCGCCTTGGACCCGTTGACGGCAAAGAGCAGTGGAGAGCAGCGAGATCCGGAATTCCAGTTGCCAGTCGCCATTCTCCACTACAGCGAACAGCGAGTAGCGTGCAGTTAGCTCCCTGGTCACGCCTCCCGGTTCCCTGTTCCTGGCTTCCCGCAAGGAGGCAAGGCAGTGGAAGCCAGCAGGGAGGGGGGCAGCAGCATCTCTGTAAGGCCGCTGACGGAGACGAAATCCTGAGCGAGTTCGGGCTGCAGCTCAGAAGTTCAAGATTTCAGGAAGCTGAAAACGGGATTTGTGACCTGCCATAACCATTGCCATTTTCAAACAAAGCCTCAGCTGCGGAGATCACGGTGGAGAATCCGGTGGTGAATCCGGAAAGCAGCACAAGTGGGGACTACCTCGAGTCTGGAGTGTCTTGGGAAGATCGGGGAGTCGATCCAGTGAGAGGTTGTTTCTTTCTGGCGAACTCTCAGAGGGACGGCTGTTGTTCTGCTTTAACGTGCTGCTCTGCTACAACAAGGTGCTCCTTAAAACCACTTGCGGGCTTCTTCGCCACATCTCGCGGCCCCCGCTTCGCGGGAGCCGCTCGTGCCCGGAGTCCTAAGGAGTGTGGACTTTTCTTTGTGAGACCTGAGGAGCTGATCACCTGCTATCAGACTGCAGCGGGACTGCGAGGACCAGCCTGCTGTGCGGCGATAATCGGCCGCAGCTGGTCCTCTTCCCGCCCTTCCCTGTACTAAGAGCCTGTGGATCAGTAACTGTTTGGTTGTTTCTTTCTGGCGAACTCTCAGAGGGACGGCTGTTCTGCTTTAACGTGCCGCTCTGCTACAACAAGGTGCTCCTTAAAACCACTTGCGGGCTTCTTCGCCACATCTCGCGGCCCCCGCTTCGCGGGAGCCGCTCGTGCCCGGAGTCCTAAGGAGTGTGGACTTTTCTTTGTGAGACCTGAGGAGCTGATCACCTGCTATCAGACTGCAGCGGGACTGCGAGGACCAGCCTGCTGTGCGGCGATAATCGGCCGCAGCTGGTCCTCTTCCCGCCCTTCCCTGTACTAAGAGCCTGTGGATCAGTAACTGTTTGGTTGTTTCTTTCTGGCGAACTCTCAGAGGGACGGCTGTTGTTCTGCTTTAACGTGCCGCTCTGCTACAACAAGGTGCTCCTTAAAACCACTTGCGGGCTTCTTCGCCACATCTCGCGGCCCCGCTTCGCGGGAGCCGCTCGTGCCCGGAGTCCTAAGGAGTGTGGACTTTTCTTTGTGAGACCTGAGGAGCTGATCACCTGCTATCAGACTGCAGCGGGACTGCGAGGACCAGCCTGCTGTGTGCGATAATCGGCCGCAGCTGGTCCTCTTCCCGCCCTTCCCTCATCTACTTAATCTGTGAGTAGTCATTACGCGCAGCGGAACGCGAGCGGGAGGATACCCGGACGAAGCCCGGACAAAGGGCGGGCCCTCTGAGGCCCTCAGAGGCTAAAGAAGGCTGTGCTGTGCCCATCCCTTTTCAAAGAACAATCTAATCATTATAACGTCAGTCTGTAGGTCTGTGACGGCATTTGTGTGCATTGTTGTTTCCGTGATACTTTGTGCTCCCTTTAGACTTCTTTGAAATGACGGCCAAAAAACTAAGGTCTGGGAGACTATTAGTTGGAAGGTCGTGCTCCAAAACTAAATCGAATCCCCTTCGTAATAAGGATAGCCATGTTGTGCAACTTAAGGGCACTTGCCAGTTATTCAACCTTTGGGAAAAGGGAAAGAATAGAGTTACAACTGTAGAGCCCACTCATGATGACATGGTAAAAGACCCCACTTCTCTGATGGGATTGAGTACTGTGGGTTCGGTGCATCAGAACAATAAAGAAAAGGGAGCTACTACATCAGTTGCAGTAACGGAAGGCTCGGCCTCTTTGGACAATTGTGTGTCTCCTCCCTTGTTTGCCTCAAAGGATAAAAATATACAATCCTTTCTCCCCCTACAAACCTCTCCTGAAGCTATCTTAGAAGTAGTGGGGGCGTCAGAACAAGTTTCTCTTCCTAAATCTAGTGAGTCTCCACCTATACATCATGAATTTAGCCCTTCTTCTTTTAGAAGAGTGCGCAATAACGACCTATCTTCTTCTGACTTGGACATAGAGCTCTGTAGGAGATATATTGAGGTTGATACTGGTAAGGCTCGGGATTTCACAAAAACTCCTGTAACATCAGTTCCCCCTGGCCTCCATCTTTATAGCAGTACTCCCTCGAATATCTCCCAGTTAAATACCTTGATGAGTCCTAACCTTAACATAACTGGTATCGATGCCATCCACCCGCCCAGGTTAGATAAACCTGTCTCCGACTCCCTATCTTCTCTTGAACATTTGCTTTCCTCCATTCTGTTATTATTAGAAAAATTTGATGGGGGCTCTGACTGTGTACTGGAAACAGTCACTCAAATACTGAAGGTCTTATTGTACAACCGAGATGAGAAGGAAATCAGTCCAATTTTAGAGGCTAATGGACAAGATCTTGTAGTACAGAAAGATCTTGTATTGCAGAAAGTCCCTAAGACAGAGAATGGGACTTCAAATATTTCCCAACTATCTTACGATAGGGAAAAACCAGTTCTCCCATCGAGAGCTCTAGTCTCAAACTGTATAGTTGATTTTGTTCCAGCAATAGAGGTTCTACATGAAACGGTTTCAAAGGAAGGCAAAGAACACTTCCCGATTTTTAATAAACAGCAGGGTGAGGGAGACAAGGAGGTTCCAGAACCAGAAGACAATAGAAAAAAGGGTAAAACAGGGAAAGTTAAAAAGAATGGGAAAAAAAGAGAGGAAATAATTATTAGAATCGAAAAAAATAGGCGGAGAAAAATCCTTTTTGGAGAAAATCTGGATACGCCCTCTAATAAAGAGTCACATCAGGTCTTCCTGTTGGTATTAAAAGATGAAAGTGGGGACGTAAAAGGAGTTGTGGACACCTCAATCTCCGTAGTACAAAGACCTGTCCTCTTGTCATCAATTCCTTGCTCTCTTGGCAAGCTCAATACGGTCAAAGGGGATCCTTTAAGCTCAGTACCACAGGGAAATGAGATTAATTTCACTTGCCCTGCTTCTTCAGCTCCTAATCCTCTGGCCAGACCGTACTCTGACAAGAGGGAAGGAGTAGTGGTCTGTAATAAACCTCCTGAAATGCCCAGGGAGGAAAGTATCGATACCCTTACTCTTGACTTCTTCCCCCTATTTGATGCAAATTGCATCTTAAATAGATCATTACTCCTTAAATATTTTCAGGAATCTGCAAATCTGAAATTATTACAATCTGCAGATATAGACATAGTACGGATTCTGAAGACAGAGGTTGGAAATCTAACGAGGGTAAAGTTCTACTCCAAATTAGTAGCAAATCTAATCCTACAACGGTCGGAAGATTTCCAGACTAGAGGGATCGATGTTATGCCTTTTTGGGGGAATATCCTCTCTGGTAGACCTTTTAAGTCTTCAAAGCCCTTAGGGTCTCCTTTTTCTTCTTTGCAGGCAGCCTCTGGAAATACACAACAGTCTGGTGGTTTTGATGATTTGAAAATGTGCATATCAAAAGATCTCCGTTTTGTATCATACACTTACCCACCCATGCACCCTCCCCAGGATAAGGTTGTGGATGAAAATCTCCGTTGGAACTGGTTACCTGGTGCTCTCTCGAGGAAATCGACTACTAAGTACTCGTTCCACCCTCATCTTTAGCGGCAATATAACGATACTATCTTGGAATGCCGCTGGGTTGAAGAACAGTACTGAAAAAATTCAATTCCTCCTGTCTTTAAAAGCCAGTGTGATCTGTCTCCAGGAGACGTGGTGTTCGGAGAAAATTCAGATAGGAAGGGATTACTTTGTACTTGAGGGATGTGCTTCCCCGTCCAGGAGAGGCCATGCCAGTGGGGGTATTGCCTGTCTATTATCCAACCAGATAAAATGGAATTTCTCTCACTATTTGGATCCTTGTAACCTTTTTCAGGCTGTAACGTTGTTTAGTTGTGACAATGTTGATGCGCTTAAACCATTAGTTCTGATTAACGCTTATATTTCCCCCGATGTTGTTTTAACACCATCAACTCTTATGATTCCCCCCCCCTGCGCTGAAAATCCGTAAAACCCATTGTTCATGACGAGCTCAGCTCGTCATGAGTGTACGAGGGGTGTACCTCAGCTCGTCATGAGCGTCGAAGGGGTTAACTTAACTTTAAAAAGGGTTTTTGTCTATATACAGAGTATTAGGGAGAAAACTCCTCCTCCTAACATAATTCTAGTAGGGGACTTGAATTGTAAAATCTCTAATTTGAGTATGAGCCTGTTTTGTGATAAATACAAAGAAGAATCATTACAGATCCCCCAAGCTCTCTTCCCTGAGAATATTAAAACAAATACGCGAGGGAAGATACTTCTCAAAGAACTGTCCGATATGGATGGGATCATTGCGAATGGAAGGCTCCCCTCCGATTCCCCTGCAAATTTCACCCACAAATCTCATCAGGGAGAATCCATTCTAGATTTTGTGATAGTAGAGAATTCTACTTTTGCCCTATTAAAGGATCTCAGGGTCATTGAAACTCTCTTTAGCGACCACAAAATACTTTCTACCTCTGTGAATATAAACCCTCCCAAATCTGACCAGTGGTCAATTAATAGTGATCTGGTAAGTTTTGGAGCGAAATATTGAAGGTGCTATTGGAATACAAAAGCTGAACGAGAGTTGGAGAGTGTTCTTGATGTAGCAATTAATGACCTTGCTAAATGGCATGGTTTTGAAATTGTGTGTTTCCTAGATTTTATGAAGGTAGTGATCTCTGTTGCTAAAAAAACAAATAAGAAAAGGTATACTACAATACCCCTCAGTCCCCTGCGTCTACTCAATATAGAAATAAATAAGATAGTAAGGGAACAATATTTGTGTAAATCAGCTGAAGGAATGCGGAGTGTAGCCCTACTAAAAAGAAGGAGGAGAAAGTTACAGGCAAAATTACGAAAAGAGGGGGAGAACATTATCTGAATAAAACTAAGAGGCTGCCTTTAATGGAGATATGAGACAATTTTGGTCCCTCATAGGTGAGGGCTCTGGGGCCAGAACAAGACCGCTTCCTATCCCCATTGAAGAACAAATATGGGTGGATTATGTCACAGCCCTTTACGCAAGTAACGGAGCTGCGGCTCCCTGTATAAGTTTTATTGAGAACAGTCAGCCTTTGGTCCCTCTATCTGAAAAGGATATCGAATTAGCAATTAAGGAAATGCGCTCTTCTGGGGTAATGGGGCCGGATGAACTTCCAATTTCTGTCCTAAAGCAAAGTAGTGCAAAATGGAGTAAACTGCTATGCCCTGTGTTTAACACTTGCTTTTCGAGCGGAAAGATTCTTCCTTCTTGGAAAGGGAGTATCCTGGTTCCCCTTTTTAAAAAGGGTGACCGGTTGTCTCCCCAAAATTATCGCCAAATTGCCCTTTTGGATGCAATTGGCAAAGTCTTAGCAAAATGCCTTTTGAAACGAAATAATGATTGGGTGGACCAAACTAATATACTTCCCCTTGAGCAGACGGGTTTTCGAAAGAACCATGGCACCATGGATAATTTAACAGCTCTGCAAGTAATATCCGATAAATATATCAGAGTCAGAGGAGGGAGAGTCTATGCAGCCTTTATAGACTTCTCTACAGCTTTTGATAAAGTTGATCGTCATCTGCTGTGGAAGAAACTACTTGCTTTTGGTATGCCAGCCCGGCTGTTAAATCTAGTTCAGGACCTCCACTCTGATACCTGGTGCAGAGTATTGTTGGGAGGAGAGAGAGGCCTATCCCAAGCAATCCCCTCAGCCAATGGTCTTAAACAGGGCTGTTTATTAGCTCCATTATTGTGTTCCCCTTAATGTTTGTGACCTCCCCCAGACCTTATCCTTAAGCGAAGGAATTGCCCCTCTTCTAGGGGACAAACCAATTACATGTTTGATGTATGCAGATGATAAATTACTTTTAGATCTTACCCCGAAAGGACTCAACAATCGTCTGCATGCATTACATGTATTTGCAGAGTCCCATCATCTGAAGATCAATATCTCTAAAAGCAAGGTAATGTGTATGATGGGAAAGAAAAAATTGAAATCTGGGAATTTTAGTTGGTCTCTAGGCGGTCATAAGCTGGAAATTGTAAAAGCCTATTTTTTTTAGGGAAAATAGTATGCGGTAACTTGAGCGATAAGGCCCACATAGACAACACCATTCGGAAGGCCAAGACACAGGGTAATGGACTACGTGCTCTTTACAAGCCACCGGCAAAATACATTTTGTTCATTTGCTAGAGGCTTTTCGGGCAAAAATTCCAGCCTCTCTGCTCTATGGCATTGAGCTTATTGATCTGGGCCAATGGGTTTTTTTAGATACCATCGAGGGCAGACTTTTGCGATATCTAACCACGGTTAATAATGCTTGTACAGTGGCATCTCTTAAGACTTGAATTTGGCATACAAAGTAGTTGGGTTCAAGCCCTGGCGGGAGTAATACGTTGGGTCTCTTGCTTAGCCAAGGGAAAACCGGCCACTTTAAGATTCCTTATCAAAAAATAATTATTGGGTCCCCTAAAAGAATACTCCTTACTTATAAAGAATTTTAGAAGGGCTGTTACATTACTTGAATTGGAGGAATCTACTCTGTTTTTGCTATCTTCACATCAGCTAAAGTCCACCCTAAAACTGGCAAAATGGGAGCTAAGTTTTAGGAGGGACAGAGATGCCCTTATTTCAAAGAAAGGTGCTACCCTGGTTGTTAATTTTTATTTATTTAAACACATACAACCTTACGCCTCTTGGAACCTTCCTCACGGCTTACGCCGCTTTTGGTTCTTCTTGAGGCAAGATCTCCTCCCTTTGAATAAATTACTAGCTAGATGGTATGGTTCCTCCGACAAATGTAACCTATGCAATAATAATAATTCGACTCAGGATACCGCCCATGTTCTCTTCGTATGCCCTGCCCTAATGGCTCATCGTCGAAAGTGGGCGAGTCCCATTTGTTTACAATTAAGCATTTTGTCTGCCAAATCTCTAATCGATGTTACCTATAACCCCCCCAATGAAATGTTTTGCTACAGAATTTTTAACTTCTTTAAATGTTTTTTAGAATTATATTAATGGATATGATTTTTATATTCTAGTTTCTGTGTTTATAGAATGTATTTTAAGGATTTTATGCTTTTGTAATTTCTGTTGTCTTTCATGTCTTGCTTATATGTGGATCTCAATCGAGTTCCAAATCATATACCAATAAAATTGGATTGAATTGAATGAAATTGAATTGCAAAGAACAACCCATCGAGAGATGGTCTGTTTTTGCACGGCCAAACTTTCATGGCGCCCATTTAGCCAATAAAAGAGCTGATCAACGACCTGGTAATACCCTTAAGGAAGAGATTTACAATAAGGGACTTATAGTTGATCTGGCAGGCGAAGAAAGGCCAAAATGGCCGTAAGATAGCCCTTGAGAGTGCCCAGAGTAGAGCCCTGCTGAGCCAAAGAATGAATGAAGAGGAGAACCTCTGAGAGGGGCAGAAAGGGGAACCAAAGCCTTTGCTGTGCACCATCCACAAATTTGTTCCATCTACAGGCCTATACTGTTTTGGTGGAGGGACGCCTGGCTGCCAAGATAACGTTACAGACTTCACGAGGAAGGTTGAAAGCTTTCAACTGTCACCGCTCAATCTCGGCGCAAGGAGGTGGAGGTTGGATAGGTTCAGGTAGAGGACCGTTCCCTACTGCTGCGACAGAATATTCTCCTGAAAGGGCAGTCTGAAATGAGGATCGATGGCCATGGTCAAGAGCACGAGATACCAGACTCTTCGTGCCCAGTCCGGAGCCACAAGAATGACTTGGGCCTGGTCGCGCCTGATCTTCTTCAGCACTCTGGGCAGAAGTGGTATAGGCGGAAAGGTGTATAGAACACCCCCACTCCACTTGCGACGAAAAGCGTCGCCTAGCGAGTGGCGCTTTGAAAATTCTAATGCACAGAACTGCTGACATTGCGCGTTCTCTTCGATGGCGAATAGATCGAACCAAAGCTCTCCCCACTGCTGAAAGAGAACTTTCACCACCTCAGAGTGAAGACGCCATTCGTGATCCATCATGCACCGGCGGTTGAGTGTGTCCGCCATGGCATTCAGGGAACCCGCCAGGTGTTGAACCACCAGGGACATGCCCTGATGTTCCAGCCACTACAAGAGACGAAGTGCCTCCTGACATAGGGTCCACTACTCTACCCCGCCCTGTTTGTTGCAATACCACATGGCGGTGATGTTGTCTGTGAACAAATGCACTACTCTTCCTTTGACAGAAGGAAGGAATGCCTACAGTGCAAGACGAATAGCCCGGAGCTTCAGAAGGTTGATGTGGAGCCCGGACTCCGCCGGAGCCCAGAGGACTCTGATCTCCACCTCCTCCATGTGGCCGCTCCACCCAGAAGTGATGCATTCATCACCCCTGTGAACTCAGGTTGGGGAAGGGAGAGGGATCTGCCGTTGACCCAATCCTGGTTTATTAGCCAGCACTGTAATTGGTGTGCAGTGCCCTCCGAGATCTGGACGCAATCGGAAAGATTCCTCTGATGCTGTGCCCACTGGAACTTCAGGTCCCACTGAGAGGCCTGCATATGCCACCTGTCATAGTCCACCAGCAGGATGCAGGAGGCCATGAGGCCCGATGAAAAGGCGCTTTTGAGAGGGAATCAGGTGTGACTTCGGCACAATGATAGTGAATGCCAGTGAATGCAGGAGGTCCGTCGTAGTATTGAGGTGGGAGATGACAGCCTGGGGCAAGACTGGAACCCCTCATCTGCATATATGAGCTGGAACCACCGCCATCACTTTCGTGAGCACCCGAAGGGCGTTGGTAAGGTCAAACGGGAGCACCGTGAACTGAAAATGCTTGTGGACTACCATGAACCATAGGTAACTAGGGTGGGCAGCCAGGAGGGGAGTATGAAAATAGGCGTCCTTCAAGTCCAACCCTACCATCTAGTCTCCAGGGTCGAGGGCAGACTGTACCTGAGCCAGTGTCAACATTTTGAACTTCTCCTTTCGGAGGAAGCGGTTGATGTCCCTGAGATCCAAGATAGGAAGCAGCCTTTGTCCTTCTTGGGTACCAAGCAGTAGTGTGAATAACAACCACAACCTAACTTCTGGCACAGGGACTCGCTCGATGGCTCCCTTGGCCAAGAGAGCTGTAACTTCCTGACGGAGAAGGGTCAAGAGATCCTCTGACATGCAATAGAAGGCAGGTGGTATGGAGGAAGGGGCAGCCTCGAAGGGGAGGGATTGGCCCCTGCGGACTATCTGCAAAGCCCACCTGTCCGAAGGTCTGGAGAAGTACCTGTCCAAGATCTGGAGAAGAACCCAGACCACTGGCCTCACCCAACTCCTCTCCCCAGTCCCGTTCTTCCAACTGATCTGCCAGGGGGTCCACAGATCCCTCCCAATCATCCTCACCCTCTTCTGGTAGCCACTCAGAGCGATAGGGAACAACAGTGGAGAACAGAGGTACAAAAGTACAGTTTGGCGCCGGTACCGACGTCGGTTGATGCCGGTCCGGCTCCGTGCCCATGTCGAGGGGGAGGCTGGGGTCGACGTCAGTTGGGGACACAACCAGCATCGGATGGGGCGGAGGTGTCACAGATGGATAAGGCACCGGAAGAGGTGTTGTAAGGTCGACAGGCTCTGATCCTGGTCCAGGCCTGGATCCCTGGGGGCCCTGCGGCTGAAGCTACCGGCATCGAAGGACTAGAACCACCAGCCGAGTCTGCGGGGCCCGAAGGTGCGCTGGCGGAGTCGGGCTGCTCAAAGATGAAGTAGAGGGCTACGTAAAAACTACGAAGTTGGGCAGGGGTCATTCTAGCTCCCGGGAAGGGGAGGAAGCCCGGAATCAACCCAACAGGTTCCACGGGCAGAGCCTGACGACTAACCTTCAGCATCCCGTGTCGCCTCAGCCAATGGATGGGGAGAACGAGAGGAGCGACGGTGCTTCTTCACCTTCTTTTTGTGGTTAGACTTACCAGAAGATGACCACTTCGACAAGGATTGGTGGTGGTGATGCCTTCGTAAAAGGTCCTGCGACCTCCCTCTCCACTAGGACATCGAGCGGCACGGAGCTGACTGCCGGGCCTCCAGAAGCTTTTGGGACCGCTCCCGCAAAGACTTTGGGACCATGGCCTGACAGTCGGAGCACGACCTCGGGTGGTGGTCGCGCTCTAGACACCAGAGTCACACTAGATATGGGTCCTTCACCGACTTCAGTTTGTGGCAGGAGCCACAAGGCTTGAAGCCGGTTCGCGGATGTGACATCCCTGTGCACCAAAAGATGTTGTCAAAAAGTGACTAGAGCTACCACTCTCGCCGGATATGCTCAGGCTGGTGCTGAAAAAGAAATAACTAACGCTCGCGCACGGGGGCGGCGTCTAAGTCGATACCGGGACGTCATTCCGGAGATCACAACACTGAACGGGGAGTTGACCGACACCACCTACCGACGCGCAGGGGTACTGCTAAAGAAAAATTCTATGGATCCAGTCCGAAGCCTGGTGGTAATTCTAAGGTAAGGAATCCATAACTAATAGTCTCTTTCAGATTATGGCCTTGCTGCTTGTGCTCTTACTTCCATCAAAATGTCCGTCAAGATTGATGTCTGAATTTGCGGGTTTTTGCCTGTAGTTAATCAATAAACACAACAATAGTCCCTGGCAAGAAAATAAGTGCCAATGAATATAGACTCAATCAGTACTATATTGGTGAAAACGTACCCAGCCGGGCAGAGGTTTTCAAAGTTTATATTTCAGTCAAGAAAAATGTCAAACATATAAACACCTTCAACAAATCACGTAGGCGGGGCACAAGCCTGTACCCAACCACGAACATACATAGACAACAACATACACAAAGGGCTTGCAAGGCAAAACCAACAGTCTCTGTGAAATTCCAATTTTGAACAGAGAATTACTTGTGGGTACCATTACATAATTATACATTGAGAGTTCCAAACGTATATGGTACACAGTGGGTCGACGACGTTTCGGACCCCCTTGCTAAATAATGGGGTCCATCATCAGGACAAAGCAATGGTTGCCTTTTTTAGTTTTAAGCCTCTTTAGCCTAAAGGAAAAATAAGATGAAGAAACAGGTCCATTACATTTAAATCACATGCTAAATGTAGGTGACATTGTGCCGTGACTTATAGACCCAAAACGCTAATATCCTGGTGGAGATAGCGTGTGACTTAGTTCCAGTGTCAAGAGACATGTGACAAAGTGTGGTCATACTGTTTAAGCTGTGAGTGATTTTTAAATTCAAGTGAGAAACGACGCGGTGATACTGAGCAATTGTGAGTGAAAAATAATGCCAAGGCGGAGGTTGCTGCTATATTATATTCAGGGTGCACCATGCTCAACTGAAAGAAATTGCAGTGGGATGGATTATCGGCAAATTCAATAAATCAACAGTGCTTCTAAGTAAACAGGTGAACAACGGCGATATGAGTCGCGGTGAGAGGTCTATAACTATCCTGATTTTACAAGAGTTAGGGGGCTCACCAGAATAATACTGGGCAGGCTCAAATGAGAGCGCGCTGGAGGTTCGTTATATCCGGAGAGTGAGAGATTCTTCTGGGAGAGAAGGAGTTGTGCAAGGTTAGGACGGGGAACAACTATTCCATTAATTTGGGCGTTCGTGCAAAAGGGGGTAGGCTTACCAAGGGTTAATTTCACGTGTCCAAGGGTTAATTTCACGTGTCCAGGGGCGGAGGAGGAACGTTCCGCTTGTACCTGTATATAAAGCATTACTAAACCGAGGGAATCTGAAATAGTTGGACAGAAGCATAAGTCGGTAAATACCGAGATGGGCTTACCTTTTGAGCCGGAAATTGCCGGGAGCGCCGGATCGCGCTGGGTTCCTGGAACCAGGGGGGGAGCCTACAGAAGGAATTGGGGGGATAGTCAGTAAGGGGCATTTGGGCAGGGTTATGCGCCAAATAGCAAGGAGATTAACCGGGGCTTACCGGATCAGTCGGCAATGCTGGACTTCCTGGTTCGTGAAGTCATGTGGGCGGATTACTTTTATCGCGCTCAGCCATTGGATGGAAAAGGGTAATGGGCATAAACGAAGGACCATACTAGCGGCCATTATGGATGAGGGAATTTAGATTTAGTTGAGAAGGTCCAATGGACATAAATGAGGGACCATGTCAGCAGCCATCTTGGGCGGAGGAAGTGAGATTAAAAAGGGGTTAAAAACATCATAGAGAAAAGTGGCGCAGTGACATTAGTGAAGGTAGTGACTGTGAGATTTACAAACAACATAAATTACATCAGAGTACATTGTTTTTTTCATCAGTATTACGGCGAAGGCCAGACTGTTCATTCACTTAATTAAAAAATGAAGTCCATAATCAAATTAGTGTTGTCCAGTCCTCTTGTTGGTTTAGGCCCGAATTCAGGCTATCAGTCCGTATTATTTCAGATTCCCTCGGTTTAGTAATGCTTTATATACAGGTACAAGCGGAACGTTCCTCCTCCGCCCCTGGACACGTGAAATTAACCCTTGGACACGTGAAATTAACCCTTGGTAAGCCTACCCCCTTTTGCACGAACGCCCAAATTAATGGAATAGTTGTTCCCCGTCCTAACCTTGCACAACTCCTTCTCTCCCAGAAGAATCTCTCACTCTCCGGATATAACGAACCTCCAGCGCGCTCTCATTTGAGCCTGCCCAGTATTATTCTGGTGAGCCCCCTAACTCTTGTAAAATCGGGATAGTTATAGACCTCTCACCGCGACTCATATCGCCGTTGTTCACCTGTTTACTTAGAAGCACTGTTGATTTATCGAATTTGCCGATAATCCATCCCACTGCAATTTCTTTCAATTGAGCATGGTGCACCCTGAATATAATATAGCAGCAACCTCCGCCTTGGCATTATTTTTCACTCAAAATTGCTCAGTATCACCGCGTCGTTTCTCACTTGAATTTAAAAATCACTCACAGCTTAAACAGTATGACCACACTTTGTCACATGTCTCTTGACACTGGAACTAAGTCACACGCTATCTCCACCAGGATATTAGCGTTTTGGGTCTATAAGTCACGGCACAATGTCACCTACATTTAGCATGTGATTTAAATGTAATGGACCTGTTTCTTCATCTTATTTTTCCTTTAGGCTAAAGAGGCTTAAAACTAAAAAAGGCACGAATACCGTGGCTTATCCTTGGAGCCCCCGGCAGAACCGGAGGAGGACATATGATCGCAGCACTGTCTCTGGCCCTACTGGCACAACCCGGGTTGCATCATACCTGCTTCTCTTATGTGAACCATTTTTGTGTTGCCTCTGTACATGTGTGGAAGGGGGAGTGGGATGGTGGGTACGGGTGGGGGTATAGTTGGGGTTGGGTTGGGTGGTAGGGGCTTTTTAAAGCTGAGCTTCATTGATGCTTGATTAATACCTCTTATGTATGTTATTAATACATTGATCTTGATGTGGTGATCTTGGTGTGGGAAGGTGCCACATGCATGTCATTCTTTTGCTCAAATAAACTTGGTTGTGAAAAAACTAAAAAAGGCAACCATTGCTTTGTCCTGATGATGGACCCCATTATTTAGCAAGGGGGTCCGAAACGTCGTCGACCCACTGTGTACCATATACGTTTGGAACTCTCAATGTATAATTATGTAATGGTACCCACAAGTAATTCTCTGTTCAAAATTGGAATTTCACAGAGACTGTTGGTTTTGCCTTGCAAGCCCTTTGTGTATGTTGTTGTCTATGTATGTTCGTGGTTGGGTACAGGCTTGTGCCCCACCTACGTGATTTGTTGAAGGTGTTTATATGTTTGACATTTTTCTTGACTGAAATATAAACTTTGAAAACCTCTGCCCGGCTGGGTACGTTTTCACCAATATAGTACTGATTGAGTCTATATTCATTGGCACTTATTTTCTTGCCAGGGACTATTGTTGTGTTTATATGATAAGCTCCCCGAGGTCCCTCGCTGATACTAATTGGGGTCCCCTTGTTGTTTAAAATAGATAATTTGCGCAATCGCTTGATTGCAAGGGTCTTCTTGTTCCCTTCCACTTCACCTAAGTGGGTCCTCCCCTCCCTGCCCCCCACCCCCCTGTGGTTCACTGCTCACCGCACCTTGTTATGTCTAACGACGCCCCCCTTTATTCTTTAGAGTATATTAAAAAAATCTGTGAAGGCCCATCTCTTTTTACTGATCTAGAGGAACCCACAACGGTTGCAAGTACTAATCTCAGTGAGGATTTGGAGAAACAGAAAAAGAAATATGTCCGATTGGAACTCATGACTATTATGCTGACAGACTATTTAAGGTCCAATACAATTCCGCTAGGTCTCCAGGTTAGAAATATACCAGGTGTGTTCACTGATAACCCTAAGTACATTCAAGGATTTAGCAATATAGGGACTACTTGTTCCCGACATTGGCTAGTCCTAGGGATTGAAACCGCCTCCGAGGAACTCAAAAAACTAGATGAGATAATCAAAGATCTAGAGAAGCAAATATCCGAAAAAAACACCAATACTGAAGCTAAGAAACTCCTTGAGAAAATTGATAAAACAGTACAGGAGTTCCATAGAATAGAACAAAATAAAAAAGCCAACAAAGTAAAGAAGGATATTAAATCCTTTACCTCTGAACGGGCATACCCCTACCTTCAGAAGGATTTCTACACTAATAGGAATCTCAATCAAACCCAGTTTACACCCAGACCTTGGGGCCGCTATAATAGAAGAAACACAGTTGTTGGGTTCACAGACTCTTCAGCCGACTCTTCAGATAACTCAGACGGTGGGGAAGGCCCGAGTGGAGGCCCACAAAGACAACAGAATCATTTTTTACCCAGAGGCCAACAAGAACCCCCCAGGAGAGGCCGTGTAAAACAACAAGCACGATGGCAGAACCCTCCGGGAGAACGACAGACCCGGAACAGATTCTACCAATGGGGAGAGAGGCAGTGAATACAGAACTTACAATTCCTCTCTTTAACCTGTCTAGCCATACACTATCTTCTCATGAAATCTCTGTCCTTAGTAAGGGCTTATCTTTTGTCCCTACTACCTACCCTAATTTTCTTGATCTACAGTCTGAACTCATGTCATTCTTTCGGAAAATTAGGCTACGGGCATATTTTGAACTCAATCCTTCTGACCCGAAACCGGTCTCTACACCCTTTAGACCACCTTCCAAATTTTCCCCCATGGCTGGGATGATTCCAAAGGAAATCCTTACCTTTGAGAAGGTGATTCTCAAAGAAACTACCGAATTGGCCAAATCTCACATCTTTGTCCCATATAATATCTCGGTAGATGAGAAATCAGCCATCTCTACCCTCAAGAATAACCACAATCTAATCGTTAAACCGGCTGATAAAGGCGGTGGAATTGTACTGCAAGACATTGATAATTATAAAAGTGAGTTACTCCGTCAAGTTTCCAATACAGATCACTATTGTAGACTCTCTACAAATCCCACCAAAGAAATCCAAGCACAAATCAGAACCATCACAAATGAGGCTTTGGATAATGGATACCTAAGTAAACACGAATATGACTTTTTGAACACTCCTAATCCCAGAACACCGGTAATTTACACTTTACCCAAAGTGCATAAAAACCTCAACCATCCCCCAGGACGCCCCATTGTATCGGGTTGCGGCTCTGTCTTGGAACCTTTGGGACATTATGTAAATTTCTTTCTGAAGGACTTTGTCCCGACAACCCGTTGTTATATTAAAGACAGCACCCACATGATCAACCTTGTTGAAAATTCTCCATTTAACCACAATACTGAGACCCTCTGCACCCTTGATGTTGAATCACTATATACAAACATTCCCCAGAGAGAATCATTGTTTGTAATGGAAACCATCCTTAATCAAAGAACTCGTCCTCATAGAGTCCCTACACTTTTCATAATTCAGCTCCTTGAAGTCTGCCTGACACAAAATTTCTTTGTATATGATAACCAGTACTTCCAGCAGACCCGTGGAACCTCCATGGGAGCAATTTTTGCTCCCACGTTGGCTATTCTCTACATGGACTGGTTGGAGTGTCACACGATTCTGGTTGACAGTAACCCATTCCTTCAAGGTATCCGTACGTGGAGACGTTATATAGACGATATCTTTATGATATGGGATAATGACACCGATGCCTTCCCAGCCCTATTACATTGGCTTAACAACAACTGCAGTGGGCTTACATTCACATTGACTCACAGTAAGACCTCTATCCCTTTTTTGGACCTGACTATCCAACACGAGAATGGCCTACTCTACACCTCGCTATATCATAAGCCCACTGAGAAAAACACGCTCTTAAGCTACGATAGCTGCCATCCTAGGGCCCTAAAAGATAGTCTACCTTACTCACAATTCCTTAGGCTGCGCAGGAATAATTTCCATAAAGAGGATTATTTCCATGAAGCAGGTCTCCTAGCCACCAAATTGAGACAAAGAGGTTATCCGCGCCGCCTCATAAAAAACTCCATGAAGCGAGCATGGTATTGCCCACGTGAGACTCTTTTGACAACTAAACCCAAACCTACCACTAATAAATTGGTATGTGTCACAACATTTTCCAGTGTGTCGAATAAAATTACAAAAACCATCAAACATAATTGGCACATTTTGAATTCAGGTCAATTAAACTGGGAGCGCCCATTGTTTGCTTTCAAAAAGAATAAAAACATTAAAGACCATTTAGTGAGGGCAGCTTTACCCTCCCCTGCCCCACTAAAAAGAACTATCAATGACCATTGGACAACTACACCGCTTAGGGGCCATGCGAAATGTGGAACATGTGTGGTATGCGAGTTTACTATTGAGAGCAAAGAATTTGTGTATAAGGAATGCAAAAATGTTCTGAAAACTTTTACAAACTGTAATAGTTGCAACGTTGTGTATGCGATCCTTTGTCCATGTGACCTCCTTTATGTTGGTCAAACCAAGCAAAAAGTTAAATTACGGATTTCCCAGCACAGGAGCAGAATACGGTGTAAGACCCCCAATGCTCCCTTGGTTGAACATTTCATCTCCAAAGAGCACACGGAAAATGATATCCGGTGGACCATTATAAACCAAGTGACATTGCCACCAAGAGGAGGTGATCTGAGTCTCCTTCTCAATAAAGAGGAATTGAAATGGATAATACGGACTGATAGCCTGAATTCGGGCCTAAACCAACAAGAGGACTGGACAACACTAATTTGATTATGGACTTCATTTTTTAATTAAGTGAATGAACAGTCTGGCCTTCGCCGTAATACTGATGAAAAAAACAATGTACTCTGATGTAATTTATGTTGTTTGTAAATCTCACAGTCACTACCTTCACTAATGTCACTGCGCCACTTTTCTCTATGATGTTTTTAACCCCTTTTTAATCTCACTTCCTCCGCCCAAGATGGCTGCTGACATGGTCCCTCATTTATGTCCATTGGACCTTCTCAACTAAATCTAAATTCCCTCATCCATAATGGCCGCTAGTATGGTCCTTCGTTTATGCCCATTACCCTTTTCCATCCAATGGCTGAGCGCGATAAAAGTAATCCGCCCACATGACTTCACGAACCAGGAAGTCCAGCATTGCCGACTGATCCGGTAAGCCCCGGTTAATCTCCTTGCTATTTGGCGCATAACCCTGCCCAAATGCCCCTTACTGACTATCCCCCCAATTCCTTCTGTAGGCTCCCCCCCTGGTTCCAGGAACCCAGCGCGATCCGGCGCTCCCGGCAATTTCCGGCTCAAAAGGTAAGCCCATCTCGGTATTTACCGACTTATGCTTCTGTCCAACTATTTCAGATTCCCTCGGTTTAGTAATGCTTTATATACAGGTACAAGCGGAACGTTCCTCCTCCGCCCCTGGACACGTGAAATTAACCCTTGGACACGTGAAATTAACCCTTGGTAAGCCTACCCCCTTTTGCACGAACGCCCAAATTAATGGAATAGTTGTTCCCCGTCCTAACCTTGCACAACTCCTTCTCTCCCAGAAGAATCTCTCACTCTCCGGATATAACGAACCTCCAGCGCGCTCTCATTTGAGCCTGCCCAGTATTATTCTGGTGAGCCCCCTAACTCTTGTAAAATCAGGATAGTTATAGACCTCTCACCGCGACTCATATCGCCGTTGTTCACCTGTTTACTTAGAAGCACTGTTGATTTATCGAATTTGCCGATAATCCATCCCACTGCAATTTCTTTCAATTGAGCATGGTGCACCCTGAATATAATATAGCAGCAACCTCCGCCTTGGCATTATTTTTCACTCAAAATTGCTCAGTATCACCGCGTCGTTTCTCACTTGAATTTAAAAATCACTCACAGCTTAAACAGTATGACCACACTTTGTCACATGTCTCTTGACACTGGAACTAAGTCACACGCTATCTCCACCAGGATATTAGCGTTTTGGGTCTATAAGTCACGGCACAATGTCACCTACATTTAGCATGTGATTTAAATGTAATGGACCTGTTTCTTCATCTTATTTTTCCTTTAGGCTAAAGAGGCTTAAAACTAAAAAAGGCAACCATTGCTTTGTCCTGATGATGGACCCCATTATTTAGCAAGGGGGTCCGAAACGTCGTCGACCCACTGTGTACCATATACGTTTGGAACTCTCAATGTATAATTATGTAATGGTACCCACAAGTAATTCTCTGTTCAAAATTGGAATTTCACAGAGACTGTTGGTTTTGCCTTGCAAGCCCTTTGTGTATGTTGTTGTCTATGTATGTTCGTGGTTGGGTACAGGCTTGTGCCCCACCTACGTGATTTGTTGAAGGTGTTTATATGTTTGACATTTTTCTTGACTGAAATATAAACTTTGAAAACCTCTGCCCGGCTGGGTACGTTTTCACCAATATAGTACTGATTGAGTCTATATTCATTGGCACTTATTTTCTTGCCAGGGACTATTGTTGTGTTTATATGATAAGCTCCCCGAGGTCCCTCGCTGATACTAATTGGGGTCCCCTTGTTGTTTAAAATAGATATGTAGTTAATCAATGGCAGTTGAATTGCTGCGTGTACTTATACTGTTCTCATGATCAGATCGTTGAGTGTCTAACTTTTTGTCTACTCCTACTATGTAGGTAGCCATAATATTTAGAAGATCCACTGTGTTTGTCCGCTTGGTGGGAAATTGCTAACGAGATTGAGTCCAGTGTCGACAATAAAACACTCCATGTACTGGAAGGAACTCTATTACCAGTATCTTTGAGTGCATACTTTATTTTGGGGCAAGGTTTGCTATTTTGTGCTAAATATTGGTCCTGTAGCAAGAACAAATTAATTTTACCTTTCCCTTGATTTTTTTTTAACATGGATATACTCTTATTGATTGGTGTCTTTATTTTTAGTAAGGATACCTCCTGCCTCGCTCACATCTGGCCCTGTTGTTTTAGTACGCAAGACTGTTCCAGCCGCTCCGTGCAAAGTTACAGAGGAAGTCAGTTGATAGTCAAGCTTTTGTGTACCCATAGTATGTGAATGAGTTGTAGTTTCTAATAATTATAATAATGGTAGTTCCAGAGCTACCCCCTCTAGTGGAGGACCTAATGGCTCCTGTTGCTGAACTGATTCAGCTCTTTGTTCCTTCTCCACCCAGCAACCGAGATTTAAGCAAAAAAGGGAGTTGCATGAAATTTGATTGTAGACTTTAGCTTTTGTTATGAGCTTATTTGTTGTATCTGTTATGACTGGTATTTTCTGGACTGTCTCATCTACTGAGTCTGGGTGACCTACTTGGTCTCTTCCAATCTTTCTGAAAGAGTAGGCACGTTCTTGTTGTTTGCCTACTACAGTTTCATGGTCAGGTTGCACGTGCGGTGCAAGATCTCTTTGGGTTGTTGTTGGTGTCTGATGTAAGAGACTGATGTTATTTGTACTTTCTTCTTTTGGATTAACTAGTCCTTTTGTTGTTAAGAAACCTGTTATCTTGTACCCCTCTTTTCTTTTATTTGTGTCCGTCCTTGCCTTTTCCACGGGAGCGTCTTGTTGGGGAATTCCTTCTCATTCGTATCCTCCAGATATATCACTGATTCAGAGGCAGACTCCCGCTTGAGGGAGTCTTGCCTTGATCTCCTGTTTTCCAGGTTTTTTCCCTGACCCTGCGCCACTCTGTTTTTTCCTGAGCGCACTGTGGCCCCTTTCACTCGAATTATCGTTGAAGTTCCCAGTGAGCACTCTGTATTTTTGTTGGGCCTTAGTGGGCCTTTGATGATGCTTTTCTTTTCAGAATACGAGGCGAGGCCTCACTCCTTGGTTCTCTTGATTGGTTACTCTTGAGGCTGATGCCTTCTTGTTCTTCCTGATCTTCTTGTTCCTGCCTTGGCCTGTTCCTTGTTTATCTCTGGTCGTGTTAAGAGGGAGAGGTCCCCAAGGCAAGAGTGTGCTGAACTTGCAAGGGCTGTCCAAGACCCTCAAGTGAATAAAGGGCCTGGGGACCAGAATCGCGAACTCTAGGCTGCATGGCAAGCGGTGGCCTTCGCCTCCCACAAGTCACACCCAGCACTAGCTGGGCCGCTTCTGCTGGAAGGATCGGGGGAAGGAACTTGGCAGCAGCCGACCATGGCTGCCACGCTTGTCCTCTACCCACTGGTGCAGCTGACCTTTGCTCTTTTGCTCTTGGCTTGACTTGCTGAAAGAGAGGCTGAAGAACTACGCGTAGTGGCCATGGGTGACAGACTGCGGGAGTGGGTAGCTGCGGGTGCAGGGCCACGAAAGTCTGACCAGTTGATTACCCAAAGGGCGGCAGCAGCTGCTGCACAGAAACTACCGGTCGGCAGCCGGTAGGAGGCGGTAGCAGCTGTCACCCACCTTCACCACATCGCACCACTGCCTCCCTCGCCTGTCATGGACGCCTCACTCCTTCCACTGTAACCACGGTGTTCAACCCTTGACCATCAGGCTGCTCAGGGAGAGAGATTGCGCTTCGCTTTCCGCTTCATTTCCACTTCCAGATCGCCAAACTTGTTTCTCTATTTTTGGTGTATTGTTTTGCATTTCAAGTAATTGAAAATGATTAGGCTGGGGTCCCTGGCTTTCAGTAATGACTCAAAGGGGATTCCTGGTTTCCAATAATGATTCAGTGAACATTCCCAGGCTCCAGTAATGAGGGGGGGCGGGTGTGGGGGGGGGGGGGGAGTCCACAGAAGTCAGCAGTTTAAGAACCTCTGACTTAGATCAATGCAGCAGGTGCCTTAATCATCTGTGTTTAATCTGGTTAACAGGTTTGAATAATCAATAAATATCTTAGACGATTAATGAGTCTGCTGCAAAGCAGACATGTAACGTGCATGGTGAAATCATAGTTATACAGTGCTGTTGATATTAGCATAGTTTAAGAGATCCTCATGCAACCTGTAAATCTCAAGTTGATTTTCAGGTCAGTAGTTTTGTGATTTGTGTACTTGCTGCAAATATCTGCTTTTAAAAAGCAAAAGATATGTTTGCACAACCTGTAGCTCACATATGAATCTGAATAACATTGCACAGGGGACTTTAGCTTGGAGAATAATCTTGTAAACAATGCTGAAGGTAGATGTTGGAATCCAGGCAAAGATGACTCAATAGTTCATTGTTCAAAGGTGGATGAAATGAGTGTGGTTGGGTAGAAATTATCATTGCTCTTAAGCCCTAAGGTCTGTAAATAACTGGGAATCCCATTACTCAATTTACATGTATTCAAATTACTGATCTCAAAAGGACTAAAGGCCAAGCTAGCCTTGCAAGGTGTCAACGTTGAGAACAACCTAATATTCCACTTTGAACACTGAAAGTCCACCTTTCTCTTCTTTTACTAATCACCGTCATTTTGTAGGGAAATCAAGAGGCTAAACTGGACAAAAGAGCAGAAATATTGGCAATCTGATTCAGCACTCTAAGTGTGGTCACACTTGTCTCCATGTGGATGTGGATGAATGGCATCCAATTATAAGAAATGCAATCCTCATTTTTTACACCATATTTAGGAAGGGCAAAGAATCAGTCAGCTTTATGGTGGAAAGAACATTAGGAAGGCAGTCATTAGCCACATTCCGTCCCTGCAGAAGAGGAAAGTACTGCTTGGTGGTGAAATCCACAATGTTGTGATACCACCACTGATAAACAGACTGCTAGTGTTACATGCATTGGCAGCATAGGGTGCAGGGATGATCATAGTTACTGGTAAAATTGAATTTTCCTGCTTGATTGCCATCCTGTTGTCTAATAAACAGCAATTGTTGAACCTTTTCATGTAATCTGGACCACAAGGTGCTGATGTCCTTCATCGGTCTGACAAAACCTTAAGAAAGCGCCAGCCCTGGGCATGACATCATATGACATTGAAAGGACTAAACATACTTACAGAAAATGGTAGAAATTACAACCTGGATTAAGATATCCATGCTGGTCTGAACATTGAAACTAATGATCTTCTGTAAAGTGAAATATGGGTCATCTATGGCCACTAACTACTTAGGAAATAATGGATGAGTGGTTGTGCCGAAGAAGCCCCATTCATGATCCAGAAATTCGAATATATATATATATAAACGTTTTTTTACCTCTGGTCATTTTGCTCCTGATGTTATTCATAGAGCTGCTTGCTCTTGATGTTATTCATAGAGCTGCTTGACATGCAGGAAGGAACAAGTTACTTACCTTTTGGTAACGCTTTACGTTGTAGAGACAAGCTCTAGGTGCAGATTCCTTACCATAGAATTCTTCCCAGGTGCCTGGCTGGATCCATAATGTTTTAACAGTAGTACCTCTGAGCGTCTGTAGAGGTCATAGCATGACCCCGTAGCTACGTTGTTGACCGGATGTGATGTCGAAGTCCATTTAAGCCCTCTCCTGATGCACCAAGTCAGTTTCTTCTGTGGTTACGTTATGCAAGTAAATGTAGAGCCATGCATAGAAACTGCCTGTGGAAACAGTGTGCCAGAAAAGAAAGATATTTCTATAAAACAATTACAAAGTCCCAACAAAAAGGCATTGGAATGGCATGAAAGGGATCTTGTAGACAAGCTGTTCGCAGATCGGGGTGGATGGGAGGGTTGGTAAGGAATCTGTGGCTACATCCTGTCTACCAGATGAGGTGCTACCAAAGGTAAGTAAAAAACGAATTACTTACCTGTACTTTGTCCCTGTCGCCTCAATACCGCTGCCCCCGCCATTTGTCTGAAGGCAGTAGAAAAAATGTCAAGCGCCACATCAATAATCTCTGAAGAGGCTCTCTCTCCTTTCAATTAAATGTCTTTTACCTCCTTTTTATCCTCAGAAAGATACTCCTGCAAGGGGGAGATGTTGGACCACATTTCTGGTCATATCTCCCGAGGATAGCCATAGTGTTGGAAGCCCTGTTGGCGGTAGCTGCGTGTGCAGAGAATCTTTTGCCAATGTTATCCAACCTGCACCCTGCCTTGTACGATGGGGCAGCCTGTTTAATGACGGAGTCAGGGCAGGGATGACCGAAGAGGCACCAGGAGAATCTTCAGGGGCCCTGTATTTTTTATCCAATTTCGGCATAACAATAGGAATGGAGGCTGGCGTCTTCATTAGCATCAGGCCTTTCTGCCACAGGTAATCCACTATGGGAATGTCTCGGGTGGAGCGCTATGTAATAGCCTTGAAATCGTATAAAGAGCCCTCAGCCACTTGAAGAGCATAGGTAGATAAAAATGCTTTGAAGGGGGGCGTGGCCAAGATGGCGGAGGAGTAGGACGTGCTTTGAGTCCCTCCGGCGCCGGGCCTTACATAGCCTTGTTTAGCACCTGACCCCGGGCTTGTTCGCGGCCATCTGGACGCCCCTACATCTCCTGGGGGCAGTGTCCGGCTGTCGGCCCGATCCAGCTGCGGCAGTGCCCGAGAACGGCGCCGGACTGGGGTGGCGTGCCATGATGTCGGTCGGCACCGCTGTGAGGCCGCAGAGCGTTGCGGACAGATTGCGGAGAGCGGTGGTCCGAGGCGGCCTGGAGGTTCAGCTGTGACCTGGCGGACAAACAAGGAAGCCCTCGGTTGCGGCGGCGGCCTCCGGCGTCGGAGCGGAGGTGGGGCCCTGGCAGAAAAGTGAAGGCGACTCCCGGCCTGCAGCCTACGCAACACCGAGGCTTGCGGCCTAGTCACGGAAGGTGGGCCGAGCTGCGCCGGAGGCCGCGCTGGAGGCGCTTGCTGCTGCCTGGAGCGGCGGAGACCCACTTGGGACATCTCGGCGATCCCCGGAGGAGAGTGGGGGGCACGGCCGAAAGAGGTGGGGGCTGCGACATCCAGCTTTGCGACCCACACGAGTGCGCGAGCTGCGGCCTAGTTGCCACTCGGGAGGGGGAGCGTGTGCTGCAGATCATCGTGCTCCTGGGCCCCCGGCGAACGAGGAGTGCTGGAGGTGGTGAATGGACATGGGGCTCCATTGGGTGCGAGGAGGTGGAGCAGCTGGGGACGCGAGTGCACCTCGGAGAATCCCCGGACCACGTGGGGGCGGCCGATGGTCCAGACGGCCCCTTGAGGTAAGCTTTGTCCCCCCCCTCTGAAGAAGGAGAGTCGGATTGGGCACTGGGGCACTGCACTTTGGAGGGGGCGAACAGAGTGGGGCTACGGTGTTCGGCGGAGGTGGCTGTGCGGCCTCAGGAATGGGAGCTTCGGTCATGCAGTGGTAGGGGCCTGGGCTGGTGACCCCGGGTGGCGTAGAGGCTCTCTGAACACTGTGCCTCTCCTTGCACCTACACTCTGTAGACGCTTGATCGATTGCACCACTGAGACCTGGGATATTGGCCGGAGACAGGGGACCGCCTCCACCGGGGTCCGGACCGACTACACGTCCATAGAAGGGTCAATGAGATAACCTGTGGGCAACACCCGGGTCTGGGAAGGAGTGCAGTCGCCCCGACGGAGTTCCGTCCAGTCGAATAAAAGATCTTCCGCATTGACTTCCAGACGGAATAGGGGGGCCGCGATATCCTCCGCGCTGCGCAAAGGTAAGCCCGGCAAGGATGGCCAGCCCAAGGGTTCCCAACAAACGGCGTCCCCTGGCCCTAGCGCTTCGCCCAGGCAGACAGATGATGAAGCCCCTGCAACCAAGGCTTTCATGACGGAACTCTTTGCGTCTATAAAGGAGGATATCTCAGAACTCCGCACTCAACTGGCGTCCGATCTCCGCGAGGTACGTAGGGACGTGGACGGAATCGGGGAGCGGGTGGCTACCTTAGAGGATCATGATCTGAGCATGGCAAATGATGTCCACCAATTGCAGCAGGATGTGCTTCGGCTCACGGAGCAGAACTTGGACCTGCAGGCCCACGCGGAAGATCTGGAGAACCGTTCCCGTAGGAACAACATCCGCATACGGGCGGTGCCGTGGGATGGCGAAGCAGGCGACCTACGCGGCTATGTGCAGGCACTTTTCTTGCAGGTCCTGGGCGAGGAGGATTTTCATGAAATCAGGATGGACAGAGTCCACAGGGTAGGCCTGCCTCGGCGAGGTGGAGGGCCGCCCCCTGACATTCTAGTTTGCGTGCATGACTTCCAGTTGAAGGAGCGGATTCTCCGAAAAACACGGGACACTCCGTCCCTGCAGTTCCGTGAGCACCGTCCTCAGCTCTATCAGGACCTGGCGGCAAAGACACTTCAAAAGGGGCGCGAGTTCCGACCAGTGACCGCCTTTCTGCGAGAACATAACATTCCCTACTCGTGGGGTTATCCCTTCCGCAAATAAGCTGGTGCAGATCCGTTCTCTCCAGGTGGCGAAAGAGCTTCTGGGCATCGAAGACACGACTCCTGCATCTGAAGCTGGCAGCCCTTCTTCGCGGAGGCGGCGGCGATCCTCCTCTTGGCACAGAGTGGGGTCGGAGACAGATCGCAGACGGCCTGACCGCACGACTAGCCTGCAGGAGAGGGGGGAGGCGGTGGCGTCAGTGGCTTCAGCAACGTTGATGTCTTCCCAGCAGAGCTCCGGGGCAGCCTGATCCTCGAGCTGATGGCCGTATGGCGCCGGAGGGGCACGTGAAGTCTGGTACCGTGGGTATGGTTGTACTTTTTGAGAAGACACCCCGGACCGTGGCCCTGGAGACCCATCGGTGGTTTCCCGACCCCATCCCAGAGACCGTTCTACGATCTGCTCCAATCTGGGACTGTTATGTACTTTTTTCTTGTTTGCTTGCTTGTGGGGGGGGGGGGGGGGGAGGGGTTTCTGGGGGTGGATTGAGCAGGGGGAGGTTGGGGGTCGGGGTGGGGGTGGGCAGGGGAGTGGTGGCGACCAATGGATGCTTGTTATGTGTGTTGTCCCCTCTGGAAGAGCGTTATGTGGGCCTTTGGATACTGGGTTCTTGAGCAGCTGCTATCACTGATTTTTGCTATGGTTGGGGACTCTTTCTTATTGCCGTGTGATTGGAATTTGGAGATCTTTGGAGCTTGGGGCCGGAGGTGGGAGAGTGGGGATGGGGGACTGACAGGGGAGATCGGGGGAGGGACTGGACTCTGGGGGGACACCTGGATGCCTGTGGGGGCGAGGGGGCAGGGTCAGGCTACCACACCGAGTGGACAGCGATGGGGCCTATTGACTCCTCATGCCTATTAGTATTGGCACATGGAATGTGAAAGGTCTCAACTCCCTGCAGAAACGCCAGAAACTTTGGAAATATTTGTCTGACCATCACCTTGATGTGGTGGGCCTCCAGGAGACCCTTCTGGCTCGAAGAGATGAGCTCAGGCTCCGACACAAACACTTTCCTCTCATCTACAGGTCTTCTGGCCCCACCAAACATAGGGGGGGTGGCTCTTCTCTTTCGGGCGTCCCTTTATTTCCAGCCTATAGGGGTGTGTAGTGATAAAGATGGTCATTGGTTGATGGGGAAAGGGTCGTTGTACGGCCGATTGTGCACTTTTGTTGTGGTGTATGTTCCCAATGCCAGACAGAATAGCTTTCTTCAGGACTTGTTGGACAAGGTGGGGGAGTTTTTGGAAGGGCACCTGATCTTACTGGGGGATTTTAACATAGTGTGGGACAAGGACCTGGATAGCTCCCGAGCACAGAGGGCGGAAGCCGGTGTCTTCTCCGCCGAAACACAGCGACAGGTGGGTGAATAGGGGTTGATTGATAGGTGGCGCTTCTTGCGCCCCCAGACCCGGGATTACACCTTCTCCCACGTCCACCATTCCTACTCTCGCTTGGACCATATCTTTGTGAGCCAGGCCCTTAGGGGAGATGTTCGTGACTCCAGCGTTTTTCCACTCTCCGTGTCTTATCATAGCCTGTTGGTTCTCGGGCTGCAGAGGTCGGTGGGAGGGGACGGATGGCGGAAGTGGTATTTTCCGGCAGCGCTAGTCCGGGACGATGTCTCCTGCAGGGAGCTGCGGAAGGCCATCAGGAGTTCCTGGCTCTTAACCCGCCATCGGACACTTCGGTGTTCAACACGTGGGATGCTTGTAAGGCTTCATTGAGGGGCACTTGCTTAGGCCTCAATGCGAACCTCAACAAATTGAGGAGGAAGGAGCGGGAGGACTTAGAGGCGGAGCTAGCGGTATTGGAACAGGCACACAAATCGAATCCGTCTAGGGTGACCTTCCGGCCTCTAACAGCGGTGCGGGGGAAATTGAAGGCCCACTACAACAATCGAGCAGAATTTACTCTCTTGCGACTGCGGCGTGTTTCCTACTCACAGGGGAACAAGGTGGGACGGCACTTGGCTCGACAGCTCCGGGATAAGAGAGAGAGGGAATACATTGGAGGGATCCAGGATTCGGCGGGGTCCCTGCAGCACCGAGATGCACCGAGATGCGGACAAGGCGGATATTTTTGGCCGCTTCTATGCCGAGCTTTATGAGGGCGACGCTCTGGATCAGGCTGCTCAAGATGATTTCCTGGCTGGCCTCCCCATACCGCAGGTCTCTAAAGAGTGGAATGAGCTGCTGTCTGCCCCTATCTCCAGTACGGAGGTGCTGGACGCAATCAAGGCCCTGAAGCTCCACAAAGCTCCGGGCCCGGATGGCTACACTGCCCTTTTTTATAAAAAAGTTTGCGACAGAACTGTGTGATTGTCACAGTCTCTCTCTTCAATGAAATGGCGGTCACCAGGATGACCTCTGGGACCATGGCCGAGGCCATGATTACCGTGCTCCCCAAACCAGGAAAGGATCTCTCCAAGTGCTCGTCGTATCGCCCGATAGCTCTCCTCAATGTCGATGCTAAATTATACTCCTTTATCATCGCGAGCAGGATCCAGGACCAGTCCGGGTTCATAAAGGGACGACAGACACATGACAACCTGAGGCGGGTACTACATCTGATAGAGAAGGCCAACAGGTTCCGTATCCCGGCGATTCTGGTGGGGCTCGACGCGGAAAAAGCTTTTGACCGCGTTTATTGGGGATTCTTGTTCTGTGCCCTGGGCGCCTTTGGCTTTTCACACCAATTCATAACAATGATCCGTACCAATTACAGCAGCCCCACCTCTAGGGTGATGGTCAACGGGCATCGGTCTGCTTGATTCCCTCACTCACGCGGGATGAGGCAGGGTTGCCCCCTCTCCCCTCTCCTCTTTGCTTTGAGTATCGAGCCTCTGGCCCTTGCGATTCGGGAGAAGGAACAGATTAAGGGCCTACCTTTTACGGGTGAGCAGCACAAAATTTCCCTCTTTGCAGATGATGTGCTGTTGTCGGTGGGGAATCCAGCTCAATCGTTGCCTCATATTCAAACGGTGCTCTCTGATTTTGAAGCGGTGGCGGGGTTTAAGGTCAACTTTGACAAATCATACATACTGAACCTGACTCTTTCCCCAGCGGAGGTGGACAGGGTGCGCTTGCTCACACCCTTATTGTGGGCATCTGCCTCTCTGTTGTATCTGGGCGTCCGGCTGACACCTACCATAGGTTCACTATTCTCGGCCAACTTCCCCCCGTTGCTAACGGCGGTTCGCGCTGACCTGGAGCGGTGGAAGCCAAAATACATCTCATGGCTTGGTAGGATCCATGCGCTCAAGATGGTCCTACTCCCTAAATTCCTATATCTTTTCCAGGCTCTACCCATACCGGTGGAGTTGGATTTTTTTGGGCGCCTTAAAACTTTGATGCTGAAGTTTGTGTGGCAAGGAGGCCGGGCGCGATTCTCTTTCGCGACGCTGAGGCGGCTGCGGAAAGAGGGAGGGTTTTGGGCTTCCTGACATGCACCTGTACTATAAGGCCGCGCAGCTGCGGGTACTAGTGGAATGGTCCCAACAGCTCTCAGAGAAACACTGGCTGCATATGGACAGGAGTGTGGCTGGGAGGTCAATATGGGATTTGGCCTGAAAACCTAAGGTAGACCGGCCCAGGAATGCCTATATCAGCACGCCTACCAGCACGGTCCTGAAAGTGTGGGACACGGTCAGCGGTGATGATCGTTGGACAGCGTTTCCATCCCCCTTTACGCCCATTCACTTTAATTCGGCCTTCCCAGGCGCCTTGATGCCTTCGGGTTTTAGTTGCGCGTTATAAATTTTCTTTCATTCATTCATTCATTCCCACCTGCTCTGGGAGAGGGACCCTTCAGACTATGTAGAGAGGGAGGATGTAGAGCTCTCACGCATTTGTTCCACGGAACGGAGCCTCTCACATTTCATAACTGCATGCGAGATTATGGGATCCCGGCCACTGAACGCTTCCGCCACAACCAGCTCCTGCACTGGGCAACCTCGGCGGGCCTGGTGGACGCCGCTACGAGGCCACTTTCACCATTTGAGGCCTTTATTCTCCGCACCTCAACTATGAAGGGGACGATTTCCTTCTTATATGGGCTGCTGCTGGACACTGCGGTATCCCCACATCCCCGCTATATGGAACACTGGGAGGTCCTTCTGGGCAGAGACGTTCCTGACAATGAATGGAAAAGCCTCTGGCGGGATATAGCGGCGCACAACCATTCGGTGGACCTTAGAGAGGCTCACCTGAAACTCATGTTCGATTGGTACCTTTACCCGTCCAAGATACATCGGATATTTCCAGCCTCCTCAGACAGGTGCTGGAGAGGTTGTGGTCTGTTGGGGGACTTCCGCCATATTTGGTGGGACTGCCCAGCTATCCGCCCATTCTGGACTGAGATTTTGTCCCATATCAAGGACATCCTGGGATATCCGATTCCAGAGTCGATGGATCATGTCCTGTTGGGGCTCCGCGACCCGATGTTGGAACATCAAACTAAAGCGGACAAACGTATCCTATGGCTCTGCCTTGGAGCTGCCAAGTTCACGCTAGCGGCGGCCTGGAAGAAACTGAATGCCCCGGCTATATCATTATGGCACGCGAGACTATGGCGATTACTGAGCATGGAGAGAATGTCGGTCATATTTTTGGGCAATTTTAAAAATGTCTTGTTCCGATGGGGCCCTCTGGTCCGCTTTCTATCTCGAGGCCTGCCCTCTGCGGTCTGCCCCTCCGCGTTTCGTGCTCTTCACCTTTTCCAGATTTAAACGGATGGTTTGAATGAGGGCTTGGAGTGCATGTGTGGATTGTCGCCCCCACCAGGGGGGGGGGGGGGGAGATGGGTGGGAGTGGGGGGGGCCCATAGTTGGGTTTGTTGGTTATTACCAGTTGCGACACCGCTTAGCCTACGGAGATGGACAGCTGTTTGAGTCTTCTGTAGCACTGTTCCCCAGTTGGGGTTGCCGCTCCTCATTGCAAGACTATTGCCGGTCGGCTGACCAAGAAGGGGTTTGAGCCTAATTCTCTTTCTGCTCTCCGGCGAGCATTGACTCTGGAGCCTGCAACCCATTGTTACTCTATGCTGCCTCCCCTTGCCTCCTTTGAGGGAGCGTTCTCCAGCACCCCCTGTGTGGGGTTAATTGCGGATTGTCGCCTGTATAATTTTTGCTTTCCTTTCCTCTTTTTTTCCTGCAAATACTAAATTAAAAAAAAAAAAAAATGCTTTGAAGCTCTCTAAGAGATCATGAAAACTGCCTATATCAGCAGGTGGAGAATCGGTTATTGGCAGAGTAGGAGAAGGTGGTGTGTGCACCACATGCCGTCCCATTCATCCCTGACATCCATGCCCAACTGTAGCTCTCCCTCGTCTAGCTACTGGTCACCACTGTCATGTGCCATGTGTAGGAATTTCCAAAGGTGTTAGAGTTTTGTGCTTTGGTAGTGCAGGCGGGGACTGCAAATCTAGAATGACGATGGGTACTTCCTGTGTAGGAAGTGGCTGTTGACTGGTGTTCACCTCAGGAAAACGCTTGTAGTAACCACTGAGCATCAAACGTGGGTCAGTGATCAGCAAAATAAGGATGTTGATAGAAGACTCCAGCTGATGCTCATCTTCCTGTTCCTCATATTGATAATCTACCTGAAATGTGTCCAAGTGTTGAACGCTGGGACGTCCTGTGTCAGAGAAGGAATATTCGCCCTCTAGATATGTAGAAGGATCATCCAGCGCCACCTTGTTCTCAGATTCCTGGCACTTGGCTCTGAGCTACAAGGGGCTACATGCAGGACCATGGGGACCCTCATCCTCTAATTCCTGGAAGTCCAGGAGATGAGTAGGGGGATATGTAGAAATCTTTGAGAAGTCCTGTAAAAGAGATTGGATCACCTTTGAAATAGTCATGTACTTTCCCTTCCTCGACCGGATTGTAGGTGCTTCCGTTGATGGTAGAATTGACTGTGTTGTCAGGTTGGATATGTTTGTTGATGGTGTGGCGCTGAGCAGGACCGCCGATGGTGAAGCTCTCATATGGTGTAACAGCTGTTGCCGAGGATGACACCACCACTTCCGCCTTTGATGACGCTACGTCTGTCGTCATCCTGAATGTCATTGTCGTCGAAGGCGCCAATGAGACCGTTGGCGGTGTGCCTGATCCGGTGGAGACAGAGGTAACAGGCAGAGTGTGTCTTGTCAACGATGTCGCAGATGGGCAAATTTATTCTGAGGAAGCTTCTTTGAAAGGCGCATGTGGCACAGATTGAGGTGCAGAGCCAGCTCTTTGTTGTGCATGAGAAGGCACAGGCTGCTCGGTTTTTTAGCCCTATTCTCTTTAGATCTTTCATTACTCTGAGATCTGGCTTTTTTAGGACCTCTTTGGGAAAAAGTCGAACCCTCTTCCTGTCTTTTCTTGGAGGAGGTATATGGCTTCTCTTCACTCTCAGGGTCTGATTCCTAGCAGACTTTCTCTTTTATAGCTAGATAAGGAGCCTGACCTCATGGTCTTTGAAGGTTTTTGAAGAAAAAGTACGACAGTACTTACAGTCTCTGGGCTTATGGTCCGGATACAGACAATACAGGCAGACATTCCTTATGAGGATCCTCAGAGTAAAGCCTAGACTTTTCATAAGTTTTGCAAGACCAGAACAGCCCTTTTTTAGACTCAGATATTCTGAAAGAAAAACGACAAAGGTATACTCACTGGCCCCAAACTGAACCGAAGCTATGGGATGGACGTCGAAAATGAAGTGGAAGCTGGAAGTTCAAAAGGGTAAAGAAGAAACACTGTGACTAAGCAGAGCTCAGGGAGGTTCTCTAACACACGACGTGCAGTAAGAAATCAGAGGTATGGTTGCCCTGCAGAGGATGGATACTCTGGATCTATTCTCGGATTGGCTGAAGTTTGAATGTTTTAAAATGAGGTTAACTGGTCACTGAATGCTATTGAGTTTCAATGGGAATTACATTTAAAGTTAAACAACAATAAGGGAGTTGAACCTTATGGGAGGGAAGACAAATGTGTTACACACAAACCAAAAAGGAGGACGTCCTTTGTCCTTAAGAAGACCTAGTTGGTGACATGCTTCATCATCGGAGTCCCACCTGGATAGCCGAGTGCCATCCAGGTGTGCTGCAACACCCGATTACAGTGGAGCGGGTTTTCTTTTTATATGTGCAAAGAAGAAAATCGTGTGTTTAAAAAGTATCCGATACTACCCACTCAAGGAGTTTATTCTGGAGTGTCTCGGGTACTATTAAAATCTGGGACACATGTTGTCCTGTTAGGTGGGCTGTCGGTGTAAAAATTAGAGTAATGTGAATTAAAAAGAGGTCTACATGTTTCAACCTATGTGTCAATTTACAGGTTTTCGTCAGGACCAATGGAGTACCAGCGGGACGGTATGCGCACGCTAAGGCGCACCCTATCCACGTAGGTAACAGTGTGGAGTCTCAAAATGAGTCTCACAAATAAAAATGTAGTTTTCTTCCTGTGTTCCCTGGAAAAAAACCTGTGAAAAGAAAATAAGGGAAGGGTTGTGGGTAACAAACATACACGTATACCAAACAAACACGTAGAACACACAACAGTAACTAGTCACTCCCTGATAAGTGCATCTCGTGTTATCAGGTGCTGACCCAGTGAAGCTGTTTTTGAGCCGTACTCATGTGGTGGGGACCCAAGGGTATAGGGCAGCATGATTGTGTGGATCCACCCACTGTATCGATGATACTGTAACCGTCTCCGCCCTGTGGGTGTCGTGCCTCGAGATCGAGGTTAAAGCATGGTCGTCGTGATCGTGATGACGACCCATGCGTGTTTAAAACTACAAGTGGCACTTTCTCTGAACGTGTCGCACCATCCAGAGGATCTAAAAAGATTATCCTTTGTGAAAACATACCCGTATTCAGACCCTGAGTATACAGCACTGACAAAAACTGATCAGACTCCAGATTTCCCCAGCAACAGCTCAGTGAGCAGCAATTCCAGTAACTCCAGCACTGGCAGTTACAAACAGAGAGGAAGAGGAAAAGGGAGAACAATACCACAAGGCAACTGACCCCAGTTCAACCCGATGATGCAAGGCTTTCAACCACCATTCCACCACCCACCACAATTCCAGATGTATGGCTGGCAACCACCCTTTCAACATCCAATACCTCCACCTAACATCTATAGACCGCCTTTTTTATGGGGGGGGGGGGCGGAAGAGGCAGAGGAAAAAGCAGAGGGGGGACCCAAGTACATTGGGGAACGGAGGATCCAATTGTGAACCACACCCGGAGCAAGAACCAACAAGCGGGACCGAGCAGCACCTAGAGCTTGTGACCAATCTTGCAACCAGACCTTTGTCACCAACTGAAACACAGGTTCTGAACAAAGGACTAGGTTTCGGCCCCACACAACGACTAGATAAATTCAAACTTCATTGTGAGTTAGCTGGTTTCTTTAGGAAACTCAAATTAAAGGCGTTCTTCGAAAAGAACAGCGAAAACAATGAAAATCTAGATCCCAACGAGACTGGTCTTCGCACAAAATCGACCTTCAATTCCCCTCCTCACATGACCCCGGTGGAATTAACTACCTTTGAACAAGCAGTGTTTAATGACATTGAAGCCTACCAACCTAAGGAACCATTTACGAACCTTACTAGGTTGGAAAGAATTGCACTGGATAATCTGAAACAGTGTGAAACCATCACAATTAAACCAGCGGACAGAGGGGGTGGGGTGGTGGTACTTGACACCACTATGTACCGAGCAGAATGCCTACGACTACTAGGGGACATGAAAAACTATCGACAACTGACCTATGACCCGACTTCCGAACTGAGGAATGAAATAAAGTCCCTGAGTGACCATGGTGAGGAAAGATGGTTTATCTCAAAACAGGAGGCCAACTTTCTTTGCAGCAGTGAACGGAAGATTCGATATTTCTATACACTTCCCAAAATGCACAAGAACAAGCACCCTCTACCTGGCAGACCAATCGTATTAGGAATCGGGTCAGTCCTGGAACCACTGTCAAGATTCTGCGACGTGTTCCTAAGACCCTTGGTTCAAAAAACTTCCACATACTTGAAAGACACTAAGAACGTCCTACAACTGCTAGATCAATTGGTGATTGACGATGACACCATACTAGTCAGCCTCGACATAGAGAGCCTTTACACGAGTATACCTCAGGACGACACTCTCAAAGTACTACAAAGAGCTCTGGAAAAAGACAATTGGACACACAGAACGCCTAGGAACCTCATCCTAGAATGTGCAAGATTGGCACTTAAAAAGAACTATTACGAGTTTGAAGGGACCCTATACCTGCAAATAGGTGGTACTTCTATGGGGAGCACATTTGCTCCCAGCGTGGCAGGTCTATATGTATACGACTTTGAGGAGAAATTCATCCTGAGTGTTCAAAATCCTTTTGCATCACACATCCTCCTCTGGAAGCGTTACATAGACGACGTGCTGACGATATGGCAAGGCCCAGAAACAACCCTCCTGGCCTTCTTTGATTGGATCAATGCTCTAGACACCAACCTAAAATTCACCCATAGTAAGGACCCCACAACGATGACTTTCCTGGATCTGACAAACACCAAAGAAGGTGGGCATGTAGAAACCAAGACCCACTTCAAACCCACTGCAAAGAACAATCTCCTGAAATTCGAGAGCTTTCACCGAGACCCCTCAGGGAAAACCTGCCCTATGGGCAATATCTAAGAATTAGGAGAAACTGCAGTAAAATCAGTGACTACCGCAAGGAAGCAGGTGACCTAACGTCTAAACTTCAAGCAAGGGGCTATCCCAACAGGATCCTCAACAAATGCCAAAAACGTGCGAGGAACCAACCACGTGAGGCCCTTTTGGAGGAAAACGTCAAGGAACAAGAAGCGATCCCCCTAACCTGTGTAACGGCCTATAGCACAGCGTCCAATCTGGTGTCAAAATCCATTATTAAACATTGGAAAATAATCAACACAGGGAATCTCAAATGGGACAAGCCTTTATTTTCCTACAAACGAGCAAGAAGTATACGCGATAGCATAGTTAACACCAGACCCAGAAAGACAATGGAAGAACAACCCACGGTACTCAACGCATGGGGCCTACCGAAAATCACGGGCCATTACAAATGCGGGAATTGCAGTGTCTGTCCCCTAACCGAAAACACCAAGACACTAACTCTGGAAGAAGGCAAAATATGGACAATAAGAGCACACACCAACTGCAACAGCTCTAACGTTGTGTATCTTATCACATGCCCCTGCAACCTACGGTATGTGGGCATGACTGGCAGGAAAATAAAACAACGCATATGTGAGCATAGGAGCACTATTCGCTGCCAAAAAACGATGACCAAGCTAACAGAACATTTCCTATCCATGAAACACAGTACCAATGACATCAAATGGACAATCATAGAAAAGGTCGAGAGAGATACCAACCTCTACCAACGTCTGTTCGAGAAGGAACAACGTTGGATATATAGACTTTCTACACATAAAACTGGCCTGAATGATAATATTCCCTGGAACTCGATACTACAATAATGGAATGACATCCCAGCTAGAATCAGCAATACTGATTTGCAGTTATTTTTCACTGATGGCTGACCATGAACTATTTTCACCTGTCTAAATGACATAGATTATATAATCTTATGAAAGGTCTTCCTTTTTTTCCCCCTCAGTTAAGATCTGTGTTATTCTAACACCTCTTCTCCCTTGTGCAAACATCTTGTACATGAAGGGCATCTAAAAAACAGTTCAAGGTACTTTAAAAAACAACTCGCGGCATCTCTACATCGGGCAAACTCATTTGTTCGTTTAATTTTTGTTCCCAGAGTAGCCTTTTAAAGTTTTCTTTGTTCTGTCAATTCCCCGACTGACGGCAGCGGCCTCAGTCAAAAAACGACAGATAATTACTTTCACTCAACCCGAGAACTGATGACGCTTCGGAGCTTTCAGACGAGCCCCCTCACCCTTGCCTTCCGATTGGTCACTGAACCAGTGACACGTACCAGGAAGCCACGCCCCACCCGGAAACGGGATACTCCTCATTACTGAGACGGAGATCCTGTTCAGTAACACTACGGAGCACCCGTCAGGACGGCATAGGCACGAAAAGCGCCCGTCTCTTCTACCACAAGTAAGACTGTTTCTTTGGGGCCCCTTACGCCCCCGACCCGTGATTCGCTACAAACCGACTCTCATCTTGTTTTTCCTCCCTATAGATCGTAGCGAGGAACTGACCAGTCCGGGGTTGCTCATGGAGCCGTAATTATTAGCGCTCCTAGTAAGATGGGTCTCATTATTTGACGCTTATCTTGCATGCCCAATATACCTGATAGTAGCGCTCTATAACTCTCACTGGATGGTGCAACACATTCAGAGAAAGTGCCACTTGAGATTTAAACACGCATGGGTCGTCATCATGATCACGACGACCATGCTTTAAGCTCTATCTCGAGGCACGACACCCACAGTACCACGATTGGTAGAGGCTAATCTCAGTTGGAAAAACCCTTGGAGCGAGAAGGTAACCCCCTGGGACTAAAAAACTTAGAAACCCAGAGAAGAAAGGAAAAGAAATGTATTGGCAAAGACCAAATAGAGGTCGAACCAGAGCACCAAGACAGGCATAGTAACAAAAGCAGATACGTAGGCCCTGTGGTAAATTCAGCACAATCTTATTTGCAATACATTTGTATACACACACACACACACACACACATATATATATTTGTTTATTTATTACCTACTGGCAGTTGCCAGTAGGTAGTTATAGTTAGGACCAAAGTTTACATACGAAAAGTATTTTTTGTTTTGTCATGTGGGAGCCGAGAAAATAAAGGGGGTCAAGGCAAGTCTATGGGGATTTGTATTTTTTTTTAAACAACTACACCCCAAACTAATGAACGGAATTACACCAAATTTGGCAGAAGGCTAGATGTTGGTACTGAAAGTGTGCTTTTTGTGATTTGGTGAAAATAGTTCAGTAGTTTTTTAACATATTTCACTTTAAAAAATATAGATATCAGGGGACGCAAATCCTACTAAAAGTCATTAACTATCAACACTTCAACCAGGAAGTATTGGCTGCTATCTTAGGTACCTATTGAAGACTCGCTCCAAATTGAGTCCCATCTTTCATAGGTAGGCGGGAGCTCCTAATAAAAGGGCTTGCAGTGGTCCAGCCTGCTTAATATTACATCTCTACAGATCAATGATCTGGCTGGGCGGTCAAGCAGTGGGTATACCTTCTTGAGGGCATGGATCAATGCGAAGCAAGTCCCAGTGATTCCATTCACTTGCTTTTCCATTGAGAGACCGTCATCTATCGTGTACTCCTCCTAATCCTGGCCAACCAATAACATTATTAAGTTGGAGCAGAGGCTATCAATTTAGCCATCTTATCTTACTAGATCAGGGTCAGCCTTTCACAATTAGACCATCAGTTAAAAATTGGTTGCGCTGTTTTCACTGTGACTCCACTCTTTCTCAACCCTCCCGGTCCCCAAAGGACTATCTGGCGTGAAAGGAGAGAAGAGATGGACAGAAAAAAGTGTGGGAAGGGAGTGATGGAGCCTCACGGGAGTAACACCATGGAGGCTAGCAGGATGGTACTCGCCTGCTGCCTAGGTTCTCATCATCAGCATCCACCACTCCAAACAAAAGGGATAGTGTACAAAGAAAAAGGAGAAAAGTGTAGGTGCTAGGAACAGGTCCTGTGTTGTACATGTTATGGTGAGAGGGGGACGACCTGTTCCTTATCCCCTTATCTCCTTGTTGTAATTAGACCTTCATCTATAACAACCCCTAAATTTTGTGCCGCAGTTGATTGCCCTTTGGGGCTTCCGTGGGCAATGGTCAGAAATTTGGGGATAAGGATACCAGAATTTTTTTTAGACAGGCAGCAAAGGAGCTCCGTTTTGCTTCCATTCATCCTAAGTGAATTTGCATTCATCCAGTTAGAGATGTCCAGGATACATGCCTGAAAGTTGCATTAAGTGTCTTCCTGAACTTTGTTTAATGACCAAATCAACTGGGTATCGTCCGCATAATTAATCAGCTTCATCCGGTTGGACTGAATACGAGAAATTAGGGGTTTAATATAAATATTGAATAAATAAGTCTGAGGAAAGAGACCTGGGGGACTCCATTTGAGGTCATTCCGAATTTCAAAGGAAACAGGGGAACAGATACTGCCTGACAGGGGCCAAGCAGATAGGATTTTAGCAAGTTTAACATCGGACCTCTGACATGAGTCTGGACAGAAGAGTGCGGTGGTTCACCATGTCAAACGCAGCTGACAAATCAGGGAGGACCAGTACCACAGATTGTCCATGTGTGAGGTTTGCCTTCTCCTTAGAGCAAGAGAGGCAGAATAAGAACAAGTTCAGCTTTACCTTTCTATGCTTGCATTTGGTCTTGGACTAAGCTGAGGACTTTAAGCAGAAAGTGCACTGTCAGTGGGCGCAACCTTGTGACAATGACCAAGACTGGGCCTACGACTTTAAGCAGGAGATAGACTTATGCTTTGATCACAACCTCTTCCGGGGTTCAGTGAAGTAGAGCTTCTCCTCCTGATCTCATATTGCTACTGGGTGCAAAGTGCATGACTGTCATATGACTTACGAGCTCAGGCACCAGAGATACTTTGTGAGGGTCTTTGACTGACATCTGCTTCCTGCAGTCGAAGCACAGTTTTAAGCCTGTAGCTGGAGGGGACTTATTTCCATAGCACATTTAGGAAACTTAGGGTTTGTAAGTAAACAACTAAAGTTGGGATAGAAAATTCTAATCTGCGTTGGAAGCCGCAGAAAGAAAAGAAAGGACATCAGCATTCCACTCTGTCATTCCTGTGTGGTGCAGAGCCACATGGCGTGATTAGGCTTGCATATATATTGCAGAGGTAGTGCTCTGCCCTTTAGTGGTTAAAGTAAATTATATTTTAAACTATATTATTTGAAAACTGCTGCCTTGTTCCCACATGCACCTTGTGTTTGGCTCTGTTCACTTGCCTTCAACTCTAAACACTGAGGTTCCAATGGCAGTGCAGAGCCTACAGTGTTTGCTTCAGACAGAATTCTGCTTTTGGCACGAGGACTTCGGAGTAGAACACCAAAAATGGAAATATAACAGAAGAAGTATAATATGTGATAATGTTTTTGGGTCTGATGTACGAAGGAAGGAATTTGCCATCTGGAATTAGGTACATATACTCACAAGCTAACACGCTAATTGTGAACTACAAATCAACCAATTCCCACTGAGTGGCAGTTCTAAAAATAATTAATCGATAATTATGATTTGAAGTGAGTTGCATATGTGAGTGTGAGGTATGTGCCCAGGTTAGGCCCAGGTAACAAAGCTGCACATTCTCTGATATTGTCCTAATTTTGCACAATAAAATTTCTACTGTGACACACATATTCGTGTGCGTGACAATGTTGGATTTGTTTTCCTGAAACTACTTCTGTTTACACATCTAGCTTCGCATATCATTATCATGATGCCTTGAACACCATGTACAAGGTCTTTCTGCGCACAATGCACAAATGTTATTCTATCTTCATCCATGGGGCGTCCGGGCTATCTACATATCCATAACATTGCTAATCTATACGCACATCACAAGGATGCTTTCCATTCTAGAAAATGAGCATCCCAAAAGGTTAGCAGAGGAAGCCCTTCAGCTAACACCGTGGGTACCTGCATGCTGAGACTTCACCAGACAGCGGTCTAACATCTTAGTGAGGGGGGTCCAGTTCGTTACCAAGACGGGGTATTACATTCTCTCCCCCAGGTAAGGAGGTTGAATCGTCCCTTGGGGGGGATTCTTGGCTTTACACCTAAACATTCTCTATGTACACGCAAAGTAGGGTTGGCATAGTAGGCCTAATTACTATCTTGTTTTATATGCCTGCATATATACACTTCTTTAGCACCATAGTATTCACTATTTTTGTGCTTGTAATCACTTTCATCTGCTTCAGTCAGCTGATTATCGCAGCACATGTATTCTATTCAAGAATAACGTTGGTTCACTAAGTATATTGAAAACGTCCCACAGTGTATTCTCTGAGCATAAGTAACCATGAGTGACTGAGCGAAAGGTTCGGATCTGTTGCCACGATCCCTAAGGAGTCAGGGTTGTCATCTTTAGGGGTTGCCAGAAACCTTTTGCTCCCTGGTAAGGTTAGGGGGAGCTTACATTGGCACAGTGAGCTAGCTGGGCTCTAGGCCAACATATCCTGCAGAGTGCCCAGAATCAGTCAAGGCACCTTACCCAAAGTTTATGTTGTCCAAAAAACACGCACACTGCACATGTAATGTATGTGGTCTTGTAAAGCGCACTGCTGCCCTGAGGCGTCGTGGCGCTGTAGACCGCTGGGGAACCCGTCCTGGCTATCCCTGTGAGATGGTCCCTACTGGGTATCTCCAAGGTGAAACCAGGCATCCCCAGCGAATGTGGGGGGCCGTTGTAGAGATGAGGCAAGCTAATGCCCAGAGTTGCCGAGTGTGATCCCTGGTTAGAGTAGGCACCGAGGCGAGAATTATCGAGTCCGCTGACCCTGGTCCACGACCCTGCCGCGTCGGGAATTGAACCCTGGTCCCGGGCCGTTCTCTGCTTCCGGGTCTGCCGCCTCTAACCAGTGAGCCACACCACTCCACAACCAGTGAGCCACACCACTCCACATCTAATAGAGATGGCATGATCTACGCTTGAGGACTAAGGAGAAGTTCACAAGAGAAAGAAGTGCGCATGATGGAGTCACAGGAGGCCCTTTAACTGACATGCTGCACCTCCACCAGACGTGAGTCCCATGCTCTCCACACCACTGGAGTCAAGATATCCTGGCTGAAGACGGCTGATAGCCAGAAACCAGTCCTAGGATGCTTGATTCCGGTCCAGGAAAGACATGGCTTGGCAGTTCGGGCTGGACTGTTCCCATGAGGCACAGGGTCAAGGCTGATTTGCATATGGCCATGTCTGAACTGGGGTGGTGTGGAGTGCAAGAAATCGATTGATTTAGGCCCAGATCTCTGTACTGGGGTGAATGTATGACATTGTTCTGCATTCTGCCCATCAACTGTTGTTTTTGCATTTGGCAACTCCACCTGCAGGCACAGGTAACCATTGCCAAATGCACTGTAGAGCAAAAGGTTAAAAAAATATAAATCAAGTGGGGATGAGTATCCTTTCAGCACAAGCAAATGTCCCATTACATCCTATAAAGCCTATATTACGAAAGAAGAAAAGCTTTGTGGGACCCTTAGTCACATCAATGTCATGCAAAATAAAAATTAGTCATTAAGTCAACTCTTGACCAATCTTGTCAGAAGTTCATCCCATTTACTAGTAAACATGTATATTAACAGGTAGAGTTGAGCTTGTAGAGTGACTAAAAGCCATGGCTTTTCCTACAAAACATTCCAACAGTCCAGGATGCAGTAACAGACCGCAATGAAGCAGAGCAGGAACTGGAAATTGGAGAGCCTTGTAAATTTCCCCAAGAAACATCCAAGAACAACAGCATACACATCAATGGGTTAAGACATGTCTGACATGCCCAATTACTCATGCAACCTGCTGCAGTCACCAAGACGACACCAGCCACGTGCAATACCGAGGGCTATGCAATTCAGAGCCAGACTTAACACAGTGTGGCATTGAGGTAATGAGGATCTACCGGCCAGGAAGGAGATGATGTGTTGCAACAGCATCCCAATTCTAGGCTACTGAAAGATCCGTGCTAGGTGCCAATGCCAATACTCAAAGTTCTTCATTGAGATTAGCAAAAGAAGGCAGGTTCCAGGTGGTATGTACGGTCTTTAATGAACTCCAATATCATACCAGTCTTGGCAGAAATGTGTTTTGCATTGAAGCATGAGTTCAGTGCCCAATAGTGTTGATGCTACCTTCTAAGTAGGATGGATGTGTCTGGCAGGTCGGTAACCAGTTCAACTAATTTGGTGCTAAGGTGTACAGTGAACTTCAAGGTAGAGATTCTGTTCAGTTGTGATGTAGCCAAGGCGTTAGTACAGGTGATTACTGAATTGGGAAAGCAGCAGACATCCCATTTTTCAATAGGAGCCAAGTTGCTGTTGAAGAAAGCTTAGAGGCTTCTGGTCTCAGTAGATCCTCTGTGCAAGGGGTAAGGAAGGGAAATGAGTGCAGAGGATTTTATTTTATTTATTTATAAAGTTTTATATAGCACAAACATGATTGCAAGGGATATCAGAGTGCTTCACAATTACAGAGGATCAGGGATGTACAAGTGTCATATGCAAATCAACAAAACAGTTACAGAGGTTAGGACAACAGCCTCAGCTAAGAGTGCCAATGTGGGCAGAGGCAAGATTAGGCATTACTTTACATACTTTTCCTATGTATTTTATGTTATAGTTTGTACATTTCTTACTTTTCTGTACTGTGAGTTGCTTACAGCATTTAGTACATGACAGAACTGGCTGTTGCAATTGGTTTTTCACAAATATACACCTGTAAGTAAACAGGAAAAACTGTCACACCTACTCCTAAGTGTACCTAAAATACACGGGTCTTACCTTAGATCTAGTTGTTTGTGGTGTCTGTACGGAGTGCCCTTTCATGTGCAGCCCTTACAGCATCCAGACCTGGTTGAAGATGGAGTGCGATCTGCAAATCATTATCCAAATTATCATAAACAGATACTGAGGGAACTCTTTTTTTATTGATTTTTTGCTGCAATGCTACAACACTGTACTGCAGGTTATGCTTTTACATTAAGTATCTGGAGTACAGTGTTGTGCACCACCAACCATACTAGTGGAGATATCTGAATCTTCCATTTGATTGAGAAGGCCAAATGTTCGCTCCACAAGTGAGCACATTTGTATGTGTGCACTGTTCTATCCCCTTTCAGACGGACTATGTGTGCACTGTTCTATCTCTTTTAAGCCGGACTATGGGCAACAAGTTACGAGATGAGGACCCAATGATGGATGGCATATTCACTGTACTTATAACAATAACAGCAACAATCATTGCACGAATAACATATTATGCAATGCTTGTACAAATGCTCATGCCAGGTGTCTACTATCAATTTAGAATATGTCACTTACTGAAAAGGCAACCATCACTAAATTCTACTATGTCAAGGAGGTTGTTGAGACCACAGTGCCCGAGTATGTATGAGTTGTATATATTACCTGAATAACCTGGCACAATGTCAGTTGTGCTTTACTGTACACAGATTTGCTTGTGTCTCATAAACACTGCCAAATATATGAGGCAAATGAGCAATGCTGAAGCTGCAGCTTGGTGCCATCCAAGTCTCGAGGGCGTTACCAAATATTATTGGTGTTCATTATGACTCCAAATATCCATTCCACTAGTGTGATGGCATAATTTCCTTCGGTATAATGGTGAAATTCTGTTACAGTGATTACTTCATTAATGAAATGGAGCAATGTCATGACTGTTCATGACTACCTATTAACCGAAACGTTTTAGCAAATTAATATGGACATTTTGCTCTAAAGTGCTACCTAATTATTTGAAGTTTTCTTGGTGATATCAGAAGAACAGATCCTGTGCACACGCTGATGAAATCGTTGGACCTGCAGTCAGGACGCAAAATGGCAAGATAATAGAAAATACGTCAAGGGTTCAAAAGATTAGACACAAAGGTTCATGTGCGTGAAGATGCCTTTTATAAGTCAAATGGGGGTGGGGTCGCACACTACTCACACACCGGCGGTGTCGCCCCTAAGGACTCTGGTTAATGTAGTAACGTGTTCGCGATGCATCATCTTTTGATCTTCTGCTATCTTCATTGTCTTCGCCATCCCTGGACACGTGTTTCGGGGTATCACCCCTCGTCAGCAGGGAAAGGCCGTGTTCTGGGGTTGCCGATGGCTGCCAAATATCTGCCAGGTTTGGTACCACTCAAGCGCGTAGGTGCGGGATCCCAGGCTCGTCAGCCAACTGCTCAACTGCTGACGAGGGGTGATACCCCGAAACACGTGTCCAGGGATGGCAAAGACAGCAAGGATAGCAGAAGAACGAAAGATGATGCATCGCGAACACGTTACTACATTGACCAGAGTCCTTAGGGGCGACACCGCCGGTGTGTGAGTAGTGTGCGACCCCACCCCCATTTGTAACAATAAAGCTCCCATGAGCAGTTGGCTGACGAGCCTGAGATCCCGCACCTACGCGCCGGAGTGGTACTATACCTGGCAGATATTGGCAGCCTTCGGCAACGCAAGAACACGGCCTATCCCTGCTGACGAGGGGTGATACCCCGAAACACGTGTCCAGGGATGGCGAAGACAGCGAGGATAGCAGAAGATCGAAAGATGATGCATCGCGAACACGTTACTACATTGACCAGAGTCCTTAGGGGCGAAACCGCCGGTGTGGGAGTAGTGTGCGACCCCACCCCCATTTGTATCTTTTATAAGTCAATTGTTGGTCAGTACAGAAAACAATAGCCAGCGACACGTGTTTCGTCACACCGTGAAGGAGATGTGACTCATCAGGGCTGTAAGGCTAATTGGGTAAGCAGGGTCGTGGTGGCGACTGCCAAATCAGTAGTCAGCCACGTAGTAAAGAGCGAGGGATGAAACCAAGGCACCCGGTGCCTCAGAAGGGGAGCGAAAGTGGTGGGTGGGTACGTCCACAGACTTTCCGAGGTAACCTAGGGCAGTAAATGATTGAGAACGCAACGAGTCCGTATGTCCAGTTGACAAGATACAGGTAATGGAGCTCCATCGGAAAGTCTGTGGACGTACCCACCCACCACTTTCGCTCCCTTTCTGAGGCACGGGGTGCCTAGGTCTCATCCCTCGCTCTTTACTACGTGGCTGTCTACTGATTTGGCAGTCGCCACCACGACCATGCTTACCCAATTAGCCTTAAAGCCCTGATGAGTCACATCTCCTTCACGGTGGGACGAAACACGTGTCGGCTGGCTATTATTTTCTGTACTGACCAACAATTGACTTATAAAAGACATCTTCGCTCACATGAACCTTTGTGTCTAATCTTTTGAACCCTTGACGTATTTTCCATTATCTCACCATTTTGTGTCCTGACTGCAGGACCATCGATTTCATCAGCGTGTGCACAGGATCGGTTCTTCTTCTATTTCGGTTTAGGCCTTCCTGTACCGTTGCAGGGGTGTTTTCTCCCCCTGGGTTTGTGTTCCCCTGTCCTGCATTGCACAATGTGCCTACCGCACGAAGAGCACCATCAAGAGATCACACCGCTTAGAGTGCCACTTCTTCCTGTTCTCTCAACTCAAACCCAGTCTCTTTCAAAAAATTATTGGCGATATCACCAGGTCAACTTCTTCTGTGAGGGTTGGTCTTTCTTCAGTCTCCTGATAGATGTTATGAAAGGTCGATCTTTTTGCCAACAAGTTTGAAAGCTCACCAAAACATGTTGCAAATTGTGCACATTCACAAGTCTTATGTCTAAGGGCCTGATTAGGATCTTCGCGGATGGGATCTGTCACAAACATGAGAGATATCCTGTCCACCATATTACATTTCATTATATCCGATGAAATTTGTTAATTGACGGACAGGATATCCGTCACTTTTGTATCCCATCCGCCAAGATCATAATCAGACCCTAATTCTCCAACTGCCTTACCAGTGGTGAGAACCTCCAAACAATTGGGTACTAAAAGACAGCCATAATTGTGAAGCTGTGGGTTCCTCTCCCTGGGCCTCCGGGTTTTTTACACTTGCTAGACTAAGGATAGCAAGGTACCTGTGCCTCTCTCCGTGCTTCCCACCCCCACTCCTGACCGCAAGTCTGAAGGATATCCAGACATGAACCTGTGAGCTCTGTTAAAAGCATAATTTTTCTTTTAATCTTTTCAGGTATTTCGATTTGATGCTAGGAGTGGCATGTGGCTAAAAGTTGCTGGAATGCTGGAAAGACGAACACGTTTTCACACCGAAGTCATCTCTGATCGAATAGTTGTGGTGGGAGGAGGATCGCTACTTGGAAACCTCACACAAACAGTAGAGGAATACCAGCCTAAAGAGAATAAATGGGAGTTCACTGCACCTTTTCCAATGGCTGTTGCTGATCATGCAGGAACAACGCACAAAGGAATTCTCTATATCTCAGGTAAATAATCTATTTGAATTTTGGTTAAGAGTGAACTAAAATAGTTCCCTCAGGAGAAAACAGGAGATACTTCAGAAAAATTTCTCATTTCTTGAATGCCTTCCATATCCGTTATATTAGTTGGCAGTGAAGACAGGTCTTTAGCAACCATAATTTAGGTTTTAAATTATGAGGAAGTTTTGCATAGTAACACGCAAGCACACATCCACTTCCGATAGCAGAATGGATCAGAACAATTACAGCTGCTGATGCCAATAGATAAGTTTCACGCGCTTCCTCCTCTTTGCTTGGTCTTTTTTAATGTTTCTCCTCCTTGTTCCTGGCCTGATACATAGGAGGGTTTTCTGCTGCCCGGTGGGACCCGCTCTTCTCATTGGAAGAATGTCCTAAAAGCAGCGATGCTTGATGTATTACATGCTGTGATCTTGGGTCTCACATTACGATAAGAGGAGGAGCAGCAGAAGGGTCTTCTGGCTTGTACACAATGAAAACGTCTCTGAATAGAGTAGTTTTTAGGTCTTACCGGAAAGCTAATTTGGATAAGCAGAATCATTGGAACTTGAAAGTTCTTCCTTAAAACCTCTTTCATATTAACTTTCAAACGGACATCTGTGCTACCAGTTTGGCTCTCAGGTTTCTTAGGGACACAAAACAATAAACCAGATAAAGGTAGAGGAACTCTCAGACGCTGAAAGAAGTCCCTGTGCATTTCAACCTTACAACAGCACATGCTAGAAGCCTTACACCACCATCATGCATCCAATTTGGCACCATCAAAGCTAGCAGGCAAAGCACTGCCATTCACCACGCCAACAGATACCATACAATCACTCAAATAAAACCGCCATACATATGTCAGACACTAATGTGTACAGTAATGCACACTAAATACCTAACCAGATTTGTTATGCGATTTGAAAAGCTCTTTACTCCTGCTGGGCACTCACTCTACCAAGCACCAGCAAACAGACAAAATCCATTGGTGGTTTTCTGTGATTCAAATGAAAGTGCATCCAATTTGAAAATGCGTTGTCGTCCTATAACAATGGTAACAACCTAACACGAAGCACAGGTCATTGAACTGAATCCTTTCAGCCAGCAGACTGATACTTTCATGCTTTGTCAGATTCAGGCGCATCCAATGTACTGTATTCTTAACTTCAAACAAGAGGCAAATAAAGTTGGTAGTTTGTTCTTTTGACAGAAACCAGAATGCAATCTCTATATGAAAAGAAATGATCAGGTTTTTACTTTTCTAACTATAACTGAGTCTTGCCCCAGAGTAAAGCACATGTGAAAAGGAGGTTCATACAGTGGCGTAACAAAAACATAGGGGGCCCCCCCTGCAAGGCACACAGAAGGGGCCCCCCATACAATCAACCTGCCAGCTATTATGTTCGAGTTCCTCAAAACCTGTAACCCGTACCAGATATATCAGCAGGAGTGTTAGTGCACATTCCTAAGGTGACCAAGCTATACCTGGCAGATGAGCCCTAACTAGGTGCTTGTGCTCTGGTTCAGAGAGGACCTGGTCTGGCAGTTCTGGTTGGATGGTTCCCACTGGAGCAGGGTCAAGACTGATTTGCATACAGCTGGGCCCAAACTGAGGTGGCCTGGTGTGCACAATAATGATGAACTGGGATGCGACCGGAGTAATTTATAGTGGGTGAGATTAATTAAAGCATTTTGCCCATCATTTTAGTGCACAATGCAGCTATTTAGAAAAGGGTCTTCAATTAATAATTTTGTGAAGGATATGCAGATATTAGTTATGTTATGTTAATTAAAATTTATAAAGCGCACATACGCCCATGGGCTTCTTGGCGCTGGGAAAGAGATTAATAACACAACAAGGAAAATACCAATAACAATCACTACTCAAGGTATGCCTGTGTGAAAAGCAGGGTTTTGTAGGTCCGTCGGAAAGTAAGGAGGTCCCTACTCTGTCTAAGAGTCAGAGGCAAAGAATTCCACAAGGAGGCTGCCAAGAAGTGGAAACAACTGCCTCCCTGTCGCTTTCTCCTAAACCGGGGTACCTCCAGTAAATCTTTGTGGGCTGATCGCAAACTACGCGAGGGGGTGTATCTCCCTATCAGCTGCCTTATAAACAGTGGGCCCTTGCCTTGTAAGGCCTTGAAAATAATGCACCCTGCTTTAAAAGCCGCTCTCTGGGCCACAGGTAGCCAGTGTAGTTTCTCAAGTCCTGTTTTGATAGATTTCCATTTGGGTACCTTACAGATCAGCCTGGCAGCTTGATTCTGAAGATATTGCAATCTTCTGAGTTGACCTGCAGGCAAGCCCAGATATAGGCTGTTAGAAAAGTCAATATGGGAGAGGACTAGGGCAGTGACTACTTGGATCAAAGCTGAATGAGTAAGGAGGTGTGCAATTTTTTTTATTTTTCTTAATTGGAAAAAACCTGAGGAGACCACTGTTCCGATCTGTGATTTTAGGGAAAGATCCTCATTGATGGTCACTCCCAGACTCTTTACCGAGTGCGACTTTTTGGGAGGGAGGCCCATGTCTAAAGGCCAGAAATGAGGGCCCCAACTAATCTCGCTTTTCCCAGGCAAGATTAGCTCGGTCTTTCCTGGGTTCAGTTTAAGATGGTTTGAGGACATCCACCTCTGAATGTGGGTCATAGTTGCCTGAAAATCCTCAACAGCATCGGGCGAGTTTAATGTAAAGACTAACTGTAAGTCATCTGCATAGTTGTATGTAGTTACTTTGTGATTTCTCAGTGAAAACAAAAAAGGCCTCATGTACAAATTAAATAATAAAGGAGACAAAGAGGAGCCCTGGGGGACCCCGCAGAAGGAATTGATTTTAGAAGCTGTGAATGACCCTAGCCGAACAGACTGAGTGCGTTCCGATATAAAAGAATGCAGCCAGGCCAAGGCAGAATCTCTGAGGTCGGCCTGTTTAGTGAAGTCCATTAAACAATTAATGATGCCTAAAGTGTCACCTCAGTACCATCACCCCATGATTAAAAATACCTACTTTCTTTTTTTTTAGTTGCAGTTCTGCATAATACTTTTTCCCAGAACAAAAGTCCACATGGTGTAGTGTACCTTATGTGCCACTGGTAAAGGACTACTGTTCTATAAATGTCGGGTTGCCTAGTAGCTGCAGGGCCCAGGAGACCTCCCAGCTTCCCCATTCATCACACTGGGCAGCATTACACCTAGTACTACACCTAGTATTAATAGTACTGAGAGGGGATTTTGTTTGCGTTTGAGACAGCTCACATTGCCATACAAGCTATCATATTGTCATAGTGATAGAAGAACAAATGTGAATGACTTTCCTCCAAACACACAGCATAGCTACAAAGAGTATCTAAACTTCCCACGGCCATCATCATGTACACTAAAAAACGTACTGTCAAAGCCAATAGATCTCATTTAGAATGACAGAGACAAACTATTGGCTTTGCCAATTCTTTTTTATAAAGCTCTGTTTAAATAAAATAGTTAAACAAAAAACAACATTTTCAAATACCAGAGGAAAAACAAACTCATACCTTTATCTATGTCCAAACTTAGCACTTAATTCAATATTTTCAATCTTTTTAAACAATGTGGTTTCTTTTTCAAATACTATTCGCCCTGGAAATTCAGAACATATTAATATGGTCTTCTGCACTTGATATACCTTAAAAAAGAACACTGAGGACTAGTTGCAGGTAATTAAAAGAACATAACAGCTGTATGAGCCTGTGGTTCAGAAAATGTACATATTTAAGGAAAAAAAGTTTCCAAAGCCTAATTTAGTTTCCACATGGCTCTGAACTGGAACAAATTCTCAGGCCAATTGGTGCTATGCAGCAGTCCAGTGAGGTGATTTATGGAGCTATGGAAGAAGCAACCTCTCTATCAGAGATGGAGTGCAGCATCCTGCACCTCCCAAGTATAATAAATGAAACTTGTTGAGAATACAGGGGATACACCTAAACCAGCTTCATAAAGCTTTTAGTCAAACACTGAGGAGTAGCTGTTGCTGTGCTTTTACAGAGCAAATGGGAAAGGAGAGGTGGAGTAACACTGAGAGCGTGGTTGCGAGAGATGTGTGGGATAGAGCATGAACACACATGCACTTCCATGGGGTGCTCAGAGGAAAAAAGTAGTTCCTTGATGTCAAGCTGTGGAAGGATACAAATGCTCTAAATAGAATAGAATGTTAAGAAGCAATGGCTCACGGGAGGGAGAATCACAAGAGGAGGAAAGAAAACTATTGCATAAGAAGCAAATATATTAGATTGATAAGAAAGCTAAGCAATGATCAGCAGTGGGCCTACTGTAAGTTTTGGTATTCTCCGCAACAGGTCTGTTGACAACAGCAGGCCCTGTCCAAAAGTGTGACATGACTCTTTCATGAGGAAAACAAGTTAATTACCTGTAACTTTGGTTTCCCAGTATTGGTAACTTTCATAGATTCCCATGCTTTGTATCATTCCCCGTCGTCAGCCTGGGAGCCTCAGTAAATAGAAAATACCATAGCAGTAAGTACAAACGAGAAAGAAAGGCCGAGGCCTCATCTCATTTTGTAGCATATCTACCTCTTTTTGTAAAAGAGACCAAAATTTAGCAACAACCAATCAGATTAGCCTCACCCCATAGAACCCCCATGAGAGAGCCTCAGATTTTCGCAGCAGTTGTGTATCAGTAACCACTTTTGCTGAAGGCTGAGCTTTCCCAAGGGAGGAGAGTGGGTGCATGGGAATCTATGAAAGTTACCAATAATGGGGAACCAAAGTTACAGGTAAGTAACTTGTTTTCTTGCCCCAGTATTGGAACTTTCATAGATTCCCATGCTTTGTATCAGAGTAGCTAGCAGTAAGTCACCAGTGCACATTTTGCTACATGAGTATTACAATATATCTGCATAACCGGCATCATATGACAACCATATACCTCATAACAATACATCTGAAACATTATTTGCTACAAAATGTGCAATCACAGGAAGGAGGGATAGAAGGGAAAACTCACCTCGCATTGGAAAAGATTTCTCAGGACTGCTTGTCCTGCTGCCGCTTCGCTCCTTATGAAAGAGTCCAGGCAGTAATGCTTTGTGAATGTATGGGCACTGCTCCATGCAGCAGCCCTACAAATGTCTTTTATAGGGATTCCAGCGAAGAGAGCTGCCGAAGATGAAACTGATCTTGTGGAGTGAGCTCATACATGTCTCTCCAGTGGCTTTCCTGCCGCTTGGTGGCAATAATGAATTGTACTTTAAATCCAGCGTGTGATTCCTTGTTTTGAGAGAGGAAGTCCTTTTCGAGGTGCACTGAAAGCCACAAAAAGTTGAGATCATTTCTTCAAATCGTTTGCGCCTGCAAGATAAAATTTGAGACATCTCTGGACATCTAAAGAATGTAGAGACCTTCCTGCAGGGGATGTTGGTCGAGGGAAGAATGACTTTAGAACCACTGGTTCGTTCAAATGGAAATCCGAAGGGACCTTTGGACAAAATTTTGGATTGGTCCTTAAAAACACCCTGTCCTTTTTTAACTGTAGAAAAGGTTCTAAAATGGATAGAGTTTGCAACTCTCCTACTCTCCTAGCTGAAGTGAGGGCTAAAAGGAGAGCTAATTTCCAAGACAACATTTTTAAATCCACCCTGTGGATAGGCTCGAACTGAGGTTTCATGAGATGAGCCAGAACTAGATTGAGATTCCAAACCGGAGGTGGTGGTCGCACTGGAGGAAAAGCCCTAAAAAGACCTTTCAGGAACTGTTTGATAATTCTAGCAGACCAGAGAGATGAACCAGAAGCTGTTCTTCTGAATCTTGAAACAGCTGCCAGATGTACTTTGATGGAAGAATGAGAAAAGGCCTGATTTAGCCAGCAATAGAATGTAAGGCAGTATTTGATGAGGAGCTGAGGAGAATAGATGGATGTGTTCACGATGACACCACAGGCAGAAGCACTTCCATTTAGCACAATAGGTTTTGTTTGTACTTGGAGCACGAGCTAGAGTTAATATCTCCCTACATTCCTGAGGGATATTTAAGCTGTGGAACTCTCTGTGCTCAGGAGCCAGGCCTTCAAATGGCGAGATCTCGGATCTGGATGTATCACCTGTCCCTGGGACATTGTTAATAGAGATGGAATGGGACATAAGTGAAATGGTTGGACCTGATAAAGCAGGAGGAGTTGTGTGAACCAGAATTGGCGTGGCCACTCTGGTGCTATTAAGATCATCCTGCAAGGTTCCATCTTTATTCTCCTGAGAAGCCGTGGGATTAGGTGATTTGGAGGAAAGGCGTAAACAAGTGTGCCTAACACTTCCTCCAGAGTGTCTTGATCCAATTCCCACTCGTGACAGGCCGATTTCAGACGACTCAAGGAGTCTGCTGTTGTGTTGAGAGTGCCTGGTAGGTGTTCTGCTGAAAGAACGACAATTTGGAGAATTGCCCATTCCCATATTCCCTGGGCTTCTTTCAAGAGCAGATGAGACCTCGTACCTCCCTGCTTGGTTATGTAATGCATGACTGTTGTGTTGTCCGTCCTGACCAGCACGGTTGCGTCTTTAACTTTCGGCCTGAAAGCCTGCAAGGCTAGGCGAATCGCTATGAGATCTAAGAGATTGATATGAAGAAAACGCTGTTCTGCGTACCAGTTACTGCTCACTTGGAGGTCCTGTAAGACATCGCCCCTCCCTTCCATAGAGGCGTCTGTGGTAAAATCAGAGGGGATGGAGCCATTCTGAAAGAGAGACCACTCGAGATGTTGTCCTTAATAGCCCACCAGCCTGCTGCTTTTCTCATGAGAGGAGTGACCTTTATCTTGTCCTCGAAAGAACCTTCCACTTGGCGCCCTCGCATCTTCAGTTGTTCTTGCAAGGGGCGCATTCGCAGTCTGCAATGCGGAACTAATGGTATGCCAGATGAGATCAATCCTAGGAAAGACTTGTATAGACAAATTGACAGGGATCGTCTCTTTTGTAAATGGTTGGCAGAGAAGATTAGCATTTTCGGTCCTTCTTCCGAAAGAAAAACCTTGCAGCTTCTTGTATCCCGAATGGAGCCCAGGAACGTGACCCTCCTGGATGGAATAAAGACTGTTTTTTCCTTGTTGAGATGCAGACCCAGGTGATTGAAAAGTTGAATGTAACTTTCGACTGCCCTTGTCGATGCTTGAGAAGACGGAGCTTTTATCAACCAATAGTCTAGGTAAGGGAAAACTTCCAGTGATTGTTTCCTTAGGAATGTTGCTACCGGGGCCCAACACCCTTGTGAATATCCGCGGAGCAGATCGAACGGCAGTACTTTGAACTGAAAGTGGCTCTTGGCTACTTTAAGGCGAAAATTTTTGCTGTGAGCTGGGAGGATTGGAACGTGGAAATATGCGTCCTGGAGATCCAATCCAGAGCCGCCATATAATCCCCTGGGTTTAGAAGACGTAAGACGTCTTGAAGCGAGACCATTCAAAAAGAGAGTTTTATGAGATAGGTGTCGAGCTCCCTCGGATCAAAGATTGGGTGCCACTTTTCTTCCGTCTTGTGGATGAGGAAAAAACCTGGAATAGAACCCTCTTCTTTTTTGAGAAAATGGCACTGGTTCTATCGCTCCCCTGGTGAGCAGTTGACAAACCTCGAGACGGAGAAGATGCAGGTGTTTTGATTCTGTGGCTCAAGGAGCTCTGGGAGGTGGAAGGTTTTGGGGTTGTAGTGTATGGCCAAACTGAACGATATTCAGAACCCACCGATCTGTTGTTATGATCTTCCAGCAATCGAGAAAATGTGTAAACCTGCCCCCCATCGATGTTACAAGGGGTAAAGGGCCAGGAAGCCGCTATCGGCGTTTAGAAGTATCTCTCCCTTGACGTCCTTGTCTACGAAAGACGTCGATTGATTTTGCCTTTGAGAGTACTGAGGCTTGAATGATTTAGAGGATTGTGAATAGGAGGAGTAGCGATGTTGATAACCTCCCCCATATTTAGAGAAACCTTTTCCTCTTGCACCCCAGAAAGGTACTTTTCGATATTGAAGTGTGCCCAAAGATCTTGCCGTCTCAGTAGACTTTTTTTAATGTCTTGTAAAGCATCATGTATATGCTTGCTAAACAGCATATCTCCATCAAAGGGCAGATCCAGAATTTTATTCTGCACCTTCGGGCAACACCAGGTACATCTCAGCCAACCTTGACGCCTCAGGACCGCTGAATCTGCCAAGGCACGAAAAGCCGTTATAGCAATGTCCATTGCACAATCTATAATCTCAGATGAAGATCATTCACCTTCATCCAGGATCTTTCTCGCTTCCGCTTTGGCATTCACTGGAAGCTGATCAATGAAAGGAGAGAGGTCGCACCACATTTGGCGAACATATCGTCTCAAAATTGCTAGTGCGTTCGAGGCCCTAACAAGGAGGCTAGACATAGAGGAAAACCTCTTGCCTACATTGTCTCTGCGCCTGTCCTCTCTGTCTGGCGGTGCAGTCAGGGGTGCCGTCGGGTTTCTTGATTTTCTTTGGGTTGCCTGAGAAATAACAGAGTCCGGTCTAGGTTGACCAATAAGACAGGCTGGACTGTCCTCCGGAGCCTTAACTTTTTTCTCCAGACGTGGTAGAACCGGAGCTACAGTAGCTGGAGACTGCATCACCTTCTTGCCTTCATTCCAAACATGCTCTACTATATAGATTCTTGAAAGGTTCTTTAAAAACATAGAGGAAAAAGTCTGATTGTACCACAGGAACAGAAAGGACAAATCTTTTAGATGCTCTTTCCATAAGATTATGGAAACCCCCTATGTCATCTGGAGGCGAATGCACAAGGTCCGGGGACGGTGAAGCCGGATCTGGGATAACATAATCGTCCTATTCTGTGTCAGGATTTTGGATATGTTCCACACTCTGGTCCTCATCAGATGAATCATAATCATCATCTGGCACTGTAACTACATCATGCCCTTTTGCCACAGGCTGTTCTCCCTGACAGAATTATTATTATTTTTTTTTTTATATATATATATCCGTCGACACTGTCGTTGATGGTTGTCGTAGACGATGTAGACATCAGATGTAGAGTCATTCACCTAACGCCTCCTTTTACAACAGGTAGCACAAGCTCTAAAAAGGCCTTTTTTCTCCATGTCTGATGAGGAAAAAAAGGGAAAACAGCATCCTGAAGAGAATACAGTTGAAATCCAAAAGTTGAAGAGAAATCTGAGCAGAGCTCAGTGGAGACTCCCTTAGCACAACATGCGGTAGAAAATCTGAGGCTCTGAGGCTCTCTCATGGGGTTTCTATGGGGTGAGGCTAATCTGATTGGTTGTTGCAAAATGTTGTCTCTTTATCAAAAAGAGGTAGATATGCTACAAAATGAGATGAGGCCTAGGCCTTTCTTTCTCTTTTGTACATACTGCTATGGTATTTTCTATTTACCGAGGCTCCCAGGCTGACGACGGGGAATGATACAAAGCATGGGAATCTATGAAAGTTCCAATACTGGGGCAATCTAAAATTTCTGCCTTACTTCTCAAAGTACACCTGAACTGTTTTCATTATCTTTACCTTGCCGGTTGAACTAGTCTCTATACTGGGCCCTGAAGCACACACTTATAAGAACTCAAGAGTAGAATTATTTGGTGTAATGTACAGATCCTAGTTTACACGCATAGGCCAGTAAGTGAGAGTGACCGAGTAAAAGTGAGCATGAGTGAGAAAGTGGGAAATGCAGTGCGAGAGAGAGTGAATGTAAGTGAGCATGAGCAACAGTGTGTGTCTGAGTATGTGACGCGTGAGTCTGGAGGTACTTTTTGGCTTAAGAGACACCTGTTCAAAATGTTGGTGGATTAGATGCAATTCTTGGCATATAGCACACCCATGGCAAAAACTAGAGATGGCAAACTGGGTGTAATTCTTTGAATAAGGGAAACACATAGTAAAATGTTAGAGCTGAATGCTAATGCTGAAATATTGGAAATAATTCTAGGCACAAGGGACACCTGCAGATAAAGGGTGCACTTGCACATGGGAGGAAATTCTTAGTATAATAGGTACCTGAGGCAAAACGTTTGCACTGGCACACTAGAGGTAATGTGTGGCACATGCAAAATACTGATACTGCTTACTGGACATACTTCTTGCTATAAGGGGGCATCCAAGGCAACATGCTGGTACACTGAAGATCGTTTTTGGTATAAGGGGTACCCCAAGGCAAAATGCTGGCACTGGCAAACCAAAGGTAATTCTTTTTTTTTTTTTTAATTTTTGAAAACCTTTATTTCAAAAGAGCACACAGCTATTCAGCCTAACAACCCGGAGGCAAGGCAGCATAGTAATCGGAGCATAGTAGTGCAAAACAGTTACGTCAGGAAAATATAGGTTTGTTTTATTATTTTATAACAATAAGAAGGAAGAAGACGCCAACTGGCGCCGAAAATTAGCAATGGGATGGAGAGTGCAGCAAGGAGTAGGAAGCCGGGAGGAGAGAGAGAACAGCGGCTCAGTGGAGGATGATAGAAGGGGGGAGGAAAAACAGGATCAATCCAAAGGTAATTCTTGGCATATGAGACTTTTGTGGCAAAATGCTGGCACTAACAGACTAGAGATAATTATTGTCATTAGGGTGGTCATCCATGACATACGGGGAGGCAGGCAACCATGAAAAAATGCTGGTCTTAATATATTAATGGTAACTTTCAACATATGGGTCACTGGAGGTATATGGATGAAGACAACTGCAAAACTCTGAAACTGGCATTGTGTGTGTAATTCTTGGCATGACAGAGTGCCCATGACATATGGGATTCATCCAGTGCTGGCAGGTCCTGGTAATTTTTGTCAAATGGGTCACCCATCATAGAGGAATTTAGTCAAATGGAAACTAGCCTATTGTATGTAATTCTATGCATACAGGTGCACCTGAGGCATTTGTGGGGAATCCATGAAAAAATCCTACCCTGTGATAATGAGGATAATTATTAGCATAAGTGAGTACTCACCGCACGTTTTGACAAAAACTTGAGTGAACTCATCAGGAGCTTTGGGCTTCATTAACTTGAGATACCATGAAATTATTTCGATATTTAATGAAACCTGTTTCAGAACTCATGCCTTTTGAGAAAATGTATGAGGGTCTTATAAATAAACTGTTTGACTCAATTTTTTTCAAATGTTTGGGAAGAGTACCCCACTTTGAGCACTCTTAGAGAAGTTGGGCCAGCTTGCTTTAATTGCTCATTGGAATGAATTCAAGGGCATATATTACACCCCACCATTGTCAAAGATCATCATTGTGATTCCCTATTCCAAGTCCACATTATCTTCAAGGACCCTCTCCAACGCTCAGTGACACATGAAAAGGCAGGACATTAAGAGGCTGAAAACTGACAAATGCAAGAAAGAAAAACAGAAGGAATGCCTTATTGTAAATGATCATAATTGTTCAGTAAAAGTCTCCCTTATACACAAGAAACTGCACAGAAAGCAAAGAGAATTTTTAGCCTCCACTACAAAACAGACACAGTACAAAAAAAAGGAGCAATGCAAGCCTTCCTCGCAAACAAAGAAATGTACAATCCGGGATGGAAGCAGGAGGACAAGCCTCTGTCACAAACTTGATGCAACATGGGAAGCAAGGAACAGGATAACCACCCATCATAAAGAAGATGCATCATGGGATGCATGAGCAGGACAAATCCTCCCTCACAAAACACAATGGCATAAGCAACAGCTGCACTTAAAATTAGATGTAGCATGGGAAGCAAGCATCAGTGCAAGCCCTCCCTTAACAGAAACAGCGTGGCCAGCAGCTGGGCACAATTGTACACATTGGTAGAGGCTACTCAAGGGGCTGTAAAACAAGAGCAACTTAGAGACATTGAGGCTGTAGGAGAGTAGGGTCTGCAATCCTATGGTCACCCCAGATTTTTGCTTTTTGCTTCACTGGTTTACGACTTTCCCTGGCTGTGGGCCTGCTAATCAGACCCACAGCCTAGCTGTTCTCTCTCTAAATTGACATCCATGTACCTTAGGTGCATTTACCAATTGGTATTGGGCCACTCGTGTAAGTCCTTGTACAGTGTACCATAGGTACCCTGGGCATAAGTGAACCCAAGGCCTACCAGGGGCTGCAGCATGTAGTATGCCACCCCTGGCTGGCCATCCAAATCTGACACAACTGGCTGATCAATCAGCTGGGGCAAGGTGGTGTAATCACCCTTTGCTTTAGATATAGTATACCTATATCTAACCCTAAAATGGACACATATACTCCTATAAGTCACTCCTATGGCAGGCCTTAACAATCCTGGAGGCAGAGTGCTTGGAATTATGTGAGATAGTGCTCTGGCAAGAGCTGAGCCTGTCTACAGCTTTCGGAACAAGTCCTTTAGCTGTTTCCATGATAACGCTATACCATATACTCTTAAGTGCATTATAATCCTCGCGGTTATTGCTAACTTTGGCATAGCATTATCAAAACATGTCGAGTAAGGTGTCATACGAATTGGAATACTACGCCCTCGCCAGTTCTGGCGAACGGGGGTATCATTCCACCCTTCTAGAGGGACACGACATGTACCTAACTGTGAACCCCGGTTAAAGTTAACCCGAGCCTCAGCATCACAAAATGGATGCTGCCACCACAGACACAAGTCTGACCTCCTGCTGCTGGGAGTCCTTCCAGCGAGGGAGGCTTGGACAAAGGGTTTCCTGCCTTGGGAGGTGCTAGCACCACACCAGACAGGATTTTGTGTATTGGGTAGGACAGGGCTGAAAGGAATGAGACATGCCTGGGGCACACAAGGTGTCCCCATGCATACACCGGTCTAAACCAGTTCCTGGGGCTCTCCAGCCCCAGCTCTGGCGCAAGACCGGACAAAGGATAGGGGGTGTAACCACCCCCCTTCCTGGTCCCACCCATAGGAGGGACCTAGCGATAGTACAGCCCCCTTTAGCAGGATAAAGGTAGGAGCTGGTCCCATTCAAAGTTAGATTAATCCTGAACTGAAACTCTACAAGAAGAAACTCTGGACTTCGACTTTCGACTTTCTGCAAAAAAAGACTGAAGAAATCTCCCTTGTGGGCAAGGAGTGTCCACCCTGCACAAGCAGGCACCATCAGCGTCTAGCGGCTTCCCTTTGTCGTCTTCCCTCGAGGATCCAGACTTCAGAGTCCGACGAGACCCGGATTCCCAGACCTCTCCGACCTCTACCTACATCTGCAGCACAGCTGAGATCCGTGGGTGCGACGAGACACGTGGGACCGGCCATCTTGGAAGAAGCAGCACTTCGCTCCAGCACAACTTGTGAGGTAACCTCGACCAAGTGCTTTGGGGACTGAGAAGCCCCGACCCCGAGCAGCACCTGCACCGAAGACCAGCCCTCCAGCATCCAGGAGATCTGCGTGGGGCCCTTCTGCCTGTTTGCTGCTCGATGCGTTGTCTGGTCACTTGCCGGCTGGCTAGTGACCTCCTAGACGACGAACCTTGAAATCCAATCTGCTGGTCTGGTTGCTCCAGACTGGCCCCTGCTTCCCTGCAAAGGAGAAGCACCCCGGACCCTCCTGGTCCACTCCAGACGTTGTTTCCACTCACCGCGTGGGTTGCCTTTGCCAAGGCCTGTTGACTCCAAATCCGGGTCCGACACCGCCGACAGCAAGAGCCTGCGTGGGACAGCTCGTGCCTCCATCCTGGTCGTCGAAGACACCACCTGGTCCACGTGGCTGCAGAGACAAGCGTCCACTCTTCACCTGATCGCGACAACGACATCTGGTTCCACTCCAGTCACTGGCTAGTGACTTCGAACATTGTCCTCTCTGCTTTCAGGTCCTCCTCTTTTCTGATCCACCTTTGGATCACACCGGACATCTTCCTCCTGGTCGCCGGCAGCATCTTTTCTTCCAGGCTCCATAGACTTCAACGCCGGAACCCGACACGACTTTGCACCTATGCACCCGCAGCCTGTGGGTGAGGTAACAAGAGCATTTCGGTGCTCAAGGGTAGATTGACTCTCCTAGTGTCCAGTTCCACAGTCGTTTTAGTCCTAACTAGTCAGGATTGTCCGTACTCACCTTTTACTTGAACTGTACTGTCCATAGACATTGTTACGAATCTCGCGTGTGAGTTCACACTCTGCACACGCGTTCCGTGGGCCTCCTATTACTTACCTAAGGTTAGGGTAGTGTAGTCCCAGCGATCCTACAGCCTCTGGACAGCTCCATTCCTTCTATCGACTTTCACATTCCACTTACTTAGTATATGGTTTGTTGTGCCCCTAGGGCAACATTGTAATTGTGCAACTTAAACGTATTTTTCTTAAGAGTCTTGTCATGTGCTTAGCCCTCTGATCTCATAAAGAGTTCAGAGGTGTTTGTTAGTTAATGTTATGTTATAAATTTTGTAGAGCGCTCAGCTGCCACAGCAAAGTGGCGCCCCGGCGCTATGTTGGAGAATAACACAACCAGATAGAAAGACCAGATAGAGCGAGGGGACAGATTTAAAGTAGTGGAAACAAAAAGGTCTTGATAGCTCTTCTAAAAGACAGCAGATCCGGTAGGGCACGAATGTCAACGGGTAGAGTGTTCCAGAGACTCGCTGCCAGGACACCGAAGGAGCGTCCACCAATTCTGGTTTTCCTGAAACGAGGGACACAGGCCAGAAATTGACCCGTTGAACGTAAGTCCGTTAGTTAATAAATATCTGTTTATTTTCATAACTACCTGTGCGGTGTCCTTTTATTTGGTATTCAAGGGGTTATATGTGGTAAAACAGCTGGCTTCACATGCCAAAAGAGTTTAGCCTAAGACTGCTTTGTCCCTGCTACCATTAGGATAGCTGGTCTATAAGGTTGACTTACAACCAATCACCATAAGGGTTGTTTGGACTGATACAAGGTGATCACTAGAACTAGTGAGCATCATATATCAGGCCAACTTCTCACATTGGTGTGTAGAGGTTGGGATTTGAGCTTGCTGTTGTTTTTACCAAATATAATCTGGAGATATCATTTGAAAGATCACATAAGGTACCATAGGTACATATAACACAACTTAGAAATACTCTGAGTTCTACTGAACCAGCTGTTGTAGTAGAAAGGGAGTAGCACACCCTGACTACAACTCTTAGCAAGGGATCAGTAGGAAAACCCGTAGTGTAGGTAAGTGCACCACTTACACCTCACTAGAAAGCATGTCTACCACAGGAGAGAACACAGTGACTCCCCTTGTAGCAGTTGACCCTCCACAGGTCATTTCAAGATATGCAGCCCTTAGCTTCCAGGAGATGAGACAAGTGTGTACCTCCAGGAAACTAAAACAGGGTTCAAACCCTACCATTCCTTTTCTGACAGGTCTCTTAAGAGACATATGATGCAAGAAGGGCTTCTAATCCAGGCACATCTGATCTTACAGAAGGACTCCAATCTCCCTGAAACTGAAGAAGTAGAGGAAGAAGGAGACTCATCTGATGGAGAGGTAAATCATGGTCAGGTTAGAGTCAGCAGACTTACCAGGGCCAACTTAAGCATGCATGAGAATGGAACTGGGGGAGCCCCAGACCCATCCTCAAGCAGGCCTAACCTTGGGAATAGACGAGTTAGGTCTCACTCCAGAGGCTCTAACAGATGTATTCACACCCATGTCTCTCAGGCATCTTCTCAGAGAGGGATGACATCCCCTCAGAGAAGAGAGCATGAAGCTAAGATGAGGGAAATACATCTGAGGATTGAGAGGGAAGAACTTGCCCTTGCCAATGAGAAACTTGTCTTTGCCAGAGAGCAGAAATTGAGTGGATTAGATTCCACTGGTGGCAGCAACATTATCCCTAGAGATAAAAACAGGAGTTTTGATAACAGAAACCCGAGTAAGATAGTGCCCCAATGAAGGTAGGGGAGAACATCCACAAATGGATGACTGCTTTGGAGAGAGCCTGCAAAGTACAGCAGGTACCCCAGAGTCAGTGGGCAGCTATATTGTGGCTCTCCTTTGAAGGTAAAGGAAGAGACAAGCTCCTCACTGTTAGAGATGAGGATACTAATGATTACCAAGTCCTGAAAAATGCACTGATTGATGGGTTTGGCTTAACAACTGAACAGAACAGGTTAATGTTCAGAGACACCCAGAAAAGTCAGTCTCAGGATTGGACTGACTTTTTTGATTGTGCCACTAAGGCTTTGGAAGGCTGGTTACTGGGAAGTAAAGTTACTGATTACACAGGATTGTATAATCTAATTATGAGAGAACAAATCTTAAATAATTGTCAGAACCAGTTGTTGCATCAGCACTTAATTGACTCAGATTTGACCTCTCCCCAAGAATTGGGAAAGAAGGCAGACAGATGGGTCAGGACAAGGGTCAAGCAACAGAACCAGAACCAGGGTGGTGGCCAGAAGAAACCAGACCAAAAGGGTAATCAAGAGAATAAACAAAATGACCAGAAGTCTTCAACAGGGCCCCAACAATCTAAGGTGGGTGGGTCCCAGAACTCTCAAAAGAAGAAGAATGAAGGTCAAAGAAAACCATGGTGCCAATACTGTAAAAGTAAAACTCACTGGTTTAGTGAGTGCACCAAGAAAGGCACAGCTCCTACCACTACTGCCCCTAAGGCACCTGCACCCCCTAGTACAGTTAGTAGTGGTAGTGCACCCCCCAAGGCAATAGTTGGGTTAACCCTGGGTACTGAGGTGGATTCTGACTTAGTTAGAATACCTACTCAGGCTGTTCTCGTTTGTACTGGGACCATGGATATGACCCCTACAATAAGTCCCAGTACTCTGGACAAGTACAGGCAAATGCCTTTAAATAATGGAACAATGGCTCAGGCCTACAGGGACACCTGTGCCAGTGTCACTATGGTGACACCAGCATTTGTGGACCCTGAACAGGTAATACTAGGTTCAGACTACCTAGTGACCAATGCTAGCAATGTCACTACCAACCATAGTATGGCACTTGTTAATTTCTCCTGGGGAGGGGTAACTGGCCTCAAAAGGGTTGTAGTTAGTTCAGACCTCCCAGTGGACTGTCTGTTGGGCAATGATTTGGAATCCTCCTTATGGTCAGATGTGGAGTATAGGACTCATGTGGAAATGTTAGGTTTGTCAGCACACGTCCTTGCTGTGACCAGGTCACAGGCCAAGAAATGCCCAGCTGAACAAGTGCTGGATCCTGGAACAATGGACCAGACACTTCCCAAGAGAAAGAGCAGTAGGGTCAAGGCAGTGCCTTCCCCCCTGCCTCAAGGTGAGGATCAGCCCTCTCAGGAGGCTGACCCCAAGACCCCAGAAGGAACTGTCCTAGAAGAGCTTGAGCCTGAACAAGTTGAGTTTCTTGGGACAGGGGGACCTTCCAGGGCAGACTTGAGGCAGGCACAGTTAGACTGTTCCTCTCTTGAACCCCTCAGACAGCAGGCTGCTGCTGAGGCTGCAGGGAATGCTACAGGTACCCACAAGGTGTACTGGGATGATGGACTCCTATACTCTGAGGCAAGAGACCCCAAGCCTGGTGCTAACAGGAGGCTGGTTATCCCCTTGTCTCTGAGAGGTTTCCTTCTTACCTTAGCCCATGAGATTCCCCTTGCAGGTCACTTAGGCCAGAACTAGACTTGGGACAGGCTTGTCCCTCACTTTCACTGGCCTCATATGTCTGAAGACACAAAAGAGTTTTGTCGCACATGTGTCACCTGCCAAGCCAGTGGTAAATCAGGTGGCACAACAAAGGCCCCCTTTATACCACTACCTGTGGTGGGGGTTCACTTTGAAAGAGTGGGGATTGACATTGTTGGACCAATGGACCCCCCAACAGCATCTGGGCACAGATTTATACTGGTGGTAGTGGATCATGCCACCAGGTACCCAGAAGCTATTCCCCTTATGACCACTACAGCTCATGTTGTGGCCAGGGCCCTACTTAGAGTTTTCTCCAGAGTGGGGTTTCCTAAGGAGGTTGTCTCTGACAGAGGTGCAAACTTTATGTCAGGATACTTGACTGCAATTTGGAAGGAGTGTGGTGTCAATTACAAATTCACCACCCCTATCACCCACAGTGCAATGGGCTTGTGGAGAGATTCAACAAGACCCTAAAAGGGATGATAAAAGGGTTACCAGAAAAGCTTAGGCGAAGATGGGACATCCTATTACCCTGCCTTCTGTTTGCTTACAGAGAGGTCTTACAGAAGGGGGGTTGGCTACAGCTCTTTTGAGCTTCTATTTGGGCATCCTGTAAGAGGACCCCCGTGTCTTGTGAAGGAAGGATGGGAGTTACCTCTCAAAAAGCCTAGGCAAGACATAGTGGACTATGTACTTGGTCTCCGCTCCAGGATGGCAGAGTACATGGAGAAGGCCTCTAAAAACCTTGAGGCCAGCCAAGAACTGCAAAAAGCTTGGCATGACCAAAAGGCTGTCCTTACTGTTTACCAGCCTGGACAGAAGGTGTGGGTGTTGGAGCCAGTGGCCCCAGCAGCTCTCCAAGACAAATGGTCTGGACCCCACACTATCATTGAACAAAAGGGAGAGGTCACCTATCTGGTAGACCTTGGAACTCCCAGGAGCCCTAACAGAGTACTTCATGTGAACAGGCTCAAGGCATTTGATGACAGGGAAGACATGGGCTTGCTCATGGCTACAGACGAGGGACAGGAGGAAGAGAGTGACCCTCTCCCAGACCTGCTCACTCAGAGCCCTAATGATGGGTCAGTAGATGGTGTAGTCTTTTCTGACAGCCTCTCTGAACATCAGCAAAAGGATTGCAAACAAGTTCTTCAGTCCTTTAGACAAATGTTCTCTCTGACACCCAGTCAGACAAACTGGTGCACCCATGAGGTGGACACTGGTGACAGTCTGCCTATAAAGAGTAAAATCTAAAGGCAGCCTGACCACGTCAGGGACTGCATAAAACAAGAAGTACAAAAGATGTTGGAATTGGGAGTCATTGAACCCTCAGAGAGCCCTTGGGCTAGTCCTGTAGTTCTAGTGCCAAAACCTCACACCCAGGATGGTAAGAGAGAGATGAGATTTTGTGTAGACTACAGGGGTCTCAATGCTGTCACTAAGACAGATGCCCATCCAATACCAAGAGCAGATGAACTCATTGATAAATTGGCTTCTGCCAAATTCTTGAGTACATTTAACCTGACAGCTGGTTATTGGCATATCAGGTTAGCGGAGGATGCCAAGGCCAAAACAGTATTTTCTACCCCAGGAGGTCATTACCAGTTTGTGGTGATGCCCTTTCGTTTGAAAAATGCACCTGCCACTTTTCAAAGGTTGGTGAACCAAGTTCTCACTGGGCTGGATGACTTCTGTGCAGCATATCTAGATGATATTGCTGTCTTTAGCTCCACCTGGGAAGATCCCCTGATCCACCTGAGGAAAGTTTTGGAGGCCCTGCAAAAGGCAGGCCTCACTATCAAGGCTACTAAGTGCCAGATAGGGCAGAGTCAAGTTGTATACCTGGGCCACCTTGTAGGTGGAGGCCAGGTTCAACCTTTGGAGAGCAAGATACAGGCCATAAAGGACTGGGTTCCTCCAACCACCCAGACACAGGCCAGAGCTTTCTTGGGCCTGTCTGGTTACTACAGGAAATTTGTCAGAAATTATGGGACAATTGTGACCCCTCTTAATGACCTGACAAGTAAGAAAATGCCAAAGAAAGTTCAGTGGACAGTTAGCTGTCAAAAGGCATTTGATGACCTAAAGCAGGCCATGTGCACTGCACCTATTCTCAAGAGTCCAGACTACTCCAAACCTTTCATTGTCCAAACAGATGCTTCCGAGTTGGGTGTGGGAGCTGTTCTATCTCAACTGAATATTGATGGTCCTGACCAGCCCATTGCTTTTATAAGTAGAAGGCTGACCCCTAGAGAGAAACGTTGGTCAGCTATTGAGAGGGAGGCCTTTGCTGTGGTTTGGGCCCCGAAGAAGTTGAGGCCATACTTGCTTGGAACTCACTTCAAGATTCAGACAGACCATAAGCCCCTCTTGTGGCTAAATCAGATGAAGGGTGAAAACCCCAAACTTCTTAGGTGGTCCATTTCTCTACAGGGGATGGACTTTACAGTGGAGCACAGACCACGGACTGACCATGGCAATGCAGATGGTCTCTCCAGGTATTTCCACTTAGAACAGGAAGATTCACTTGGTCAAGGTTAGTTTAATGTCCCTAAGTTTTTTTGGGGGGGGGGGGGGTTATGTAGGAGAGTAGGGTCTGCAATCCTATGGTCACCCCAGATTTTTGCTTTTTGCTTCCCTGGGTTATGACTTTCCCTGGCTGTGGGCCTGCTAATCAGACCCACAGCCTAGCTGTTCTCTCTCTAAATTGAAATCCATGTACCTTAGGTGCATTTACCAATTGGTATTGGGTCACTCTTGTAAGTCCTTGTACAGTGTACCAAAGGTACCCAGGGCATAAGTGTACCCAAGGCCTACCAGGGGCTGCAGCATGTATTATGCCACCCCTGGCTGGACATCCAAATCTGACACAACTGGCTGATCAATCAGCTGGGGCAAGGTGGTGTAATCACCCTTTGCTTTAGATATAGTATACCTATATCTAACCCTAAAATGGACACATATACTCCTATAAGTCACTCCTATGGCAGGCCTTAACAATCCTGGAAGCATAGTGCTTGGAATTATGTGAGATAGTGCTCTGGCATGAGCTGAGCCTGTCTACAGCTTTCGGAACCAAGTCCTTTAGCTGTTTCCATGATAACGCTATACCATATACTCTTAAGTGCATTATAATCCTCGCGGTTATTGCTAACTTTGGCATAGCATTATCAAAACATGTCGAGTAAGGTGTCATACGAATTGGAATACTACTGCCTTGCCAGTTCTGGCGACGGGGGTAGCATTCCACCCTTCTAGAGGGACACGGCATGTACCTAACGTTGAACCCCGGTTAAAGTTAACCCGAGCCTCAGCATCACAAAATGGATGCTGCCACCACAGACACAAGTCTGACCTCCTGCTGCTGGGAGTCCTTGCAGCGAGGGAGGCTTGGACAAAGGGTTTCCTACCTTGGGAGGTGCTAGCACCACCCCAGACAGGATTTTGTGTATTGGGTAGGACAGGGCTGAAAGGAATGAGACATGCCTGGGGCACACAAGGTGTCCCCATGCATACACCAGTCTAAACCAGTTCCTGGGGCTCTCCAGCCCCAGCTCTGGCGCAAGACCGGACAAAGGATAGGGGGTGTAACTACCCCCCTTCCTGGTCCCACCCATAGGAGGGACCTAGCGATAGTACAGCCCCCTTTAGCAGGATAAAGGTAGGAGCTGGTCCCATTCCAAGTTAGATTAATCCTGAACTGAAACTCTACAAGAAGAAACTCTGGACTTCGACTTTCGACTTTCTGCCAAGAAGTCTGAAGAAATCTCCCTTGTGGGCAAGGAGTGTCCACCCTGCACAAGCAGGCACCATCAGCGTCCAGCGGCTTCTCTTTGTTGTCTTCCCTCGAGGATCCAGACTTCAGAGCCCGACGAGACCCGGATTCCCAGACCTCTCCGACCTCTACCTGCATCTGCAGCACAGCTGAGATCCGTGGGTGCGACGAGACACGTGGGACCGGCCATCTTGGAAGAAGCAGCACTTCGCTCCAGCACGACTTCTGAGGTAACCTCGACCAAGTGCTTTGGGGACTGAGAAGCCCCGACCCCGAGCAGCTCCTGCACCAAAGACCAGCCCTCCAGCATCCACGAGATCTGCGTGGGGCCCTTCTGCCTGTTTGCTGCTCGACGCGTTGTCTGGTCACTTGCCGGCTGGCTAGTGACCTCCTAGACGACAAACCTTGAAATCCAATCTGCTGGTCTGGTTGCTCCAGACTGGCCCCTGCTTCCCTGCAAAGGAGAAGCACCCCGGACCCTCCTGGTCCACTCCAGACGCTTTTTCCACTCACCGCGTGGGTTGCCTTTGCAAAGGCCTGTTGACTCCAAATCCGGGTCCGACACCGCCGACAGCGAGAGCCTGCGTGAGACAGCTCGTTCCTCCATCCTGGTCGTCGAGGACACCACCTGGTCCACGTGGCTGCAAAGACAAGCGTCCACTCTTCACCTGATCGCGACGACGACATCTGGTTCCGCTCCTGGTTCCACTCCAGTCACTGGCTAGTGACTTTGAACATTGTCCCCTCTGCTTTCAGGTCCTCCTCTTCACTGATCCACCCTTGGATCACACCGGAAATCTTCCTCCTGGTCGCCTGCAGCATCTTTTCTTCCAGGCTCCATAGACTTCAACGCCGGAACCCGACACGACTTCGCACCTAAGCACCCGCCGCCTGTGGGTGAGGTAACAAGAGCATTTCGGTGCTCAAGGGTAGATTGACTCTCCTAGTGTCCAGTTCCACAGTCGTTTTAGTCCTAACTAGTCAGGATTGCCCGTACTCACCTTTTACTTGAACTGTACTGTCCATAGACATTGTTACGCATCTCTCGTGTGAGTTCACACTCTGCACACGCGTTCCGTGGGCATCCTATTACTTACCTAAGGTTAGGGTAGTGTAGTCCCAGCGATCCTACAGCCTCTGGACAGCTCCATTCCTTTTATCGACTTTCACATTCCACCTACTTAGTATATGGTATGTTGTGCCCCTAGGGAAACATTGTAATTGTGCAACTTAAACGTATTTTTCTTAAGAGTCTTGTCATGTGCTTAGCCCTCTGATCTCATAAAGAGTTCAGAGGTGTTTGTTAGTCAATAAATATCTGTTTATTTTCATAACTACCTGTGTGGTGTCCTTTCATTTGGTATTCAAGGGGTTATATGTGGTAAAACAGCTGGCTTCACATGCCAAAAGAGTTTAGCCTAAGACTGCTTTGTCCATGCTACCATTAGGATAGCTGGTCTATAAGGTTGACTTACAACCAATCACCTAAAGGGTTGTTTGGACTGATACAAGGTGATCACTAGAACTAGTGAGCATCATATATCAGGCCAACTTCTCACAGAGGCATCCCAGCCCAACTATGGCCGTGTAAGCTTCTCACAAAAACAGGCGATTGATATCAGCAATTACATACCTGCAGAACAAAAAGTGTGGAGCATGGGCAACAGTGAAGTATTGGTGTGCACAGATGCAAAGTGGTGTTCATGTATATGACATCTCCAGCCAGCAGAGTATTTTTAGTGTTATTATTTGGCATTTTTGTAACCCACACTCTATCCTTAAAGGAAAGTGAAAACAATGATTTCTAATCCGACAGTCCCACTCTTAGAAAGTACCAAAAAAACGACATGTCCCACAATGCATAATTATGCTGGATGAAAAGCAAGCACTGGATTCTTACGACAAGGGGGGATCAATTGACAGCTATGTGTGTGTACATATACTATTCCCCAGTATCATGTGCTAATCATGAAATTGGATAATTAAACTGCAACACCCTCCATACTTATAGTCAATGTTGCATTGCTGCATTGGATTTTGGACTTTAAAACAAATGCTTAAGATGAATCTCTGACTGTTTCTCTGTGAGCAGTTCTAAGTGGGTTTCAGGGCTAATGGAAAGATCTAACGTGTATACATTGAAGAATATTTATTCTCACTTTGTGCGCAGTTAGCATCATAATGTGAGCAGGGCCTACCCTTTTAGTACAGTAGTCATGCAAAGTTGTTATTGAAGTGTCTTTTAAATTAGACTGCGAAAGCACTTACAAAAGTTGTCAATCTCAAGATGCAGATCATGTAGGAGCTTCCGCTTTCACTGGAACTGAACTTCATTAGACTCTACCAGTCCAGTCCCTTTCCATGAGGCCAGGGAAAGCCTCACAGAGGTCCATGCACAGCTGGCCGGTATGAGCAGTGCACTTGACTAGTCTGTGCCCTGTGTCAGCATGCCGGTAAACTTCAAAGATGTCTAGCACTGTGAAGAATGTCGACTTTTCGACCCTTCGGCGCCCGTTTGTAAGGTTGTGACGGGTCTTTCTCAAGACGGGTGTGCGAAGCACGACAGTCCTGTGTTCCAGGTCGGGCTGAATCGCCTGGAGTGGGAGGGCGCTGGGGCCTCAAATCCGGATCTGTGGATAAATCGCATCGCTGGTCTGTGGCACTGCTACTCATCAGACGGCTGCAGTCAATCAGCTTCGGGGACGCTGATTGGGTCGAAACGTCGACATTCTTCACAGGCCCAGCATCTCTAGAATTCTATCAAACTGAAAGAAATAAATAGGATTCTCAAAAATCATACCAGCAGACGGCCTTCAGAAAATAAAACACTTGTATATATTTGTACATATCGATTGCATTGGATTGTATCGTCACTGTATATATTTTTTCACCACGTGATCACTATTCACCATTGTCACACTTTAGCACTTTAAATTTATTTTGACAGTCATTGTACTTACTGTATGAAATATCAATTTGAATGAATTTAAATGTAGATAAATACAAAGTACAACGAATCACGCACAGGTCTCTTTTTCATTCAGTGTAAGGGCCTGGTCTTGTGTTTTCCAGAGGGGATTCTTTGATTGCATTAAATAGCAGTGGTAAATTATTTGTGTTTCTACCCGACAGAACCACTTTCTGATTAACTATTAATTACCGAGGTTCTGAGGGACACAGGTCACCCCTTTTTAGGTTTCGCCTGTCGAAAGCTGCGCAAGCAGCGTTTCGCGCAGGCGAAATCTTTTGTTTTGCAGTATGTGGGCTTTGGCCCGCCTCAGTCTTTCATTGGCTAGCTCCATAAATGGAGGCTAGCCATTGGAAGACCGAGGCGTCCGTCATTCTATGAGGTGACTCGTGGGCGTTCTTGAGATTTTTTCTCATCCAGCCCCTTTGTGATGTCATTCCGGCGGTGGGCGGATGTTATTTTTTTTTTTCCTCGTCCTGTTTTGGTCAGTTTCAAAGTGTCCTTTGCAGGAGTGGGCTGCGAGATTGAAGTTGCCAGGATGCGGTGGGCTGCGCGATTTCTTTCCTTGCAGGTAAGCGGCAATTTAAAATATTTTTTTATCCAGTTTTTGCCCCCCCTCCCGCTGTCCGTGTGCCCGTTCCCGCCCCCCTCCCGCTGTCCGTGTGCCCGTTCCCGCCCCCTCCCCTCTTCCGTGTGCCCCTGCTTCTTGTTTAAATGAGTCTGAAGTCCACCCTCTAGCAGAATAAGTGTTCACTACGGGTCAGTGAGCAATCTGTCACTGCGCCACATGCTTCGGCTCCCGACTTGTATACATATGCTATCTCCTTCATGGTTTTTGCCCAAGAGCGCACCATACGTGCGTACATATACCCGTCGTACTATGTACATTCACAAGTTTAATCTCCCGCACTGGCATACACGGCCATATCAAGCTCTGGCCATTTGAATCATGTTCCTGCTGCCCGCCGTGTTCTGTGACTCCTCATAGGACCCTCTTCTAAGTAAGTTGGTAGACTAGGGCCGGTGGCATGGGAGGGATTCCTGTGCCTTGGCCTGGTTTATTTTCTCAGTGAGCCGCGATTTTAGGGCTGCGCCAACCCGCCCACCTCTCCCTCTCCTCTCTTCCTTACGCCCCTCGAAGGATTACAAATTATTTGGCTTTTAATGTGTTGCGATTGCGAAGCGCCTTTCTGCCACAGGTAAATATATTGCAGTTGCAGCAGTAAAGGCTGTGTGTTCTACATGGGTGTCCTTTATGAACACGGAGACCACCTTACGGAATGACCCACACTTGCATTTTACAACGTGGTCGTTATGCAGAGCCTTTCTCGTTTGTCAATGCAGCTTTAAAAATGTTTTAAGATGTGCAGAAGTGACCAATCCCGATTCTTGTCACCGGTCATTGTAAAACGTCATCGGAGGCACAAAAAAATGTTCTAGAAACTTAACAGCTTATTACATGGTGAGTAAAATTAAAACTCGTGATACACTTGTTTAGTTAGCTTACAGTGCATTCCTCGGTGAATTCCATGCATTGCGTTTCTGCTGGCTGTGCTAGTAAACTCTGCAAAGATTGGCCTGCTGTACACAGTTTGTGAAAACTCGAATGTTTCTTCTAGGAGACCGGATGTTTGCTTTGGCTGGAAGGAGCCGGTTTGTTTTAATATGTTGCACTTTTTTCTTTCTTTTATAAAACTATTTTTTCAAGAAAACCGATCATGACAACATCGCGCATATTGTGTTTTAATGCCTAACATCAGCATTCCGTTGGCATATTCCTTTACTGTTCAGTGTCCAGCATGCACTGTGCTGGCTACAGTTTGCAGTGCATGTGAGCGGATGCGCTTGCAACACTTGCGTGCTTCCCCCCGTGATCACTTTCCCTTCTGGCATTCCCCCGTCCCTTTTCGCCCAGTCCTTCGTGTCACCTCGGCATGCACTCACCCCTTCTTTCTCCCCTTTCGGCACTTTGATGTCCTTTATAAGCACACGCATACTCACACATGCAGGCTCTCTGCTCTCACACACACAGAGACACACACACATGCACATTCTCTCACTCACACACACACGCACAAACACATTCACTCTCTCTCTTTCTCTGATACAAGGACCCCTTGCTCCCTGTGAAGCCTCCAGCACTGGTGGCGTGGTGGGGGTAGTGCGTGGTGTGCAGTGCAGAAGCACCCTTGACTCCTGCTGTTCACAGTAAGACCTTCACTAGTGCTTTTAGCTTGACTGTGGTATGATACAAGGACCCCATTGCTCCCTTTCAGGCCTCCAGCACTGGTAGCGTGGTGTTGGCAGTGTGCAGTGCCGAAGCACTTTTGACTTCTGTTATGCACGGTAAGGCATTTATTGGTGCTCACTGCTTTCAATAGGCTTGACAGCAGGCAGGCCTTTGCTCCCTGTCAAGTCTCCAGCAGTGGTGGTGCATCATCCATTCCAGCTGCTCAGGGCTGGTGCCTGTTAATGATTCTACTGCAGCTGCGGAGTAAGCAGTGGTTGTGAAAGGCTAGGGTGGTGTGTGTGCGTTCCCTCACACATTTTCCTGCTCTACTCCAGGCTCCACGCTTGTCCCTCGATGTGTATATTACAGAGGTACGAAAAACACAGCATTTGAAATACCTAAAACACAAAAAGATTGCATGAGAACTGGTGCCGCATGAGAACTGTGGCTCTGGGTGTGTGTGTGTGGCTCTGGGTGTGTGTGTGTGGTAGTAATTGCTGTCTGCTGAGCTCGTCCGTAGGGTACAATAGGTCTCACATTTGCGAGAGAATGGCAATGTAAATGACAATGCCATTTATTTATCGGTTTTCAAAACCAACACATAATTACAAAATTTGTCATTTACAATGCCAATAGCTCTAACTTTTCCAAAGGGGAAACCATTGCATTGTAAATGCTTGTTTATTAATCATCCTCATGCTTCAACACCCTGAGAATGCTTCGAAAGATCTTCCGGTGGATCCCCACAGAAACCAGAAGAACAGTCACCCAGGCCCTCGTCATCAGCCGACTGGACTACGGAAACGCCCTATACACAGGAAATACCGCCAAACTCCAGACTAGGCTGCAGCGCATACAAAACACCGCCGCATGACTCATCCTCGACATCCCTCGCCACAGCCACATAACCACCCACCTGAGAAACCTCCACTGGCTCCCCGTCGACAAAATGATCACGTTCAGACTGCTCACCCACGCACACAAAGCGCTCCACAACATGGGCCCGACTACCTCAACAGCCGACTTCTACACCCCCACTCGCCAGCCTCGCCCTCGCCATTGTCCCACGAATTCGCAGAACCACCTCCGGAAGAAGATCATTCTCCTACCTGGCAGCGAAGACCTGGAACTCTCTCGCCACTCACCTACGACTGACCCAGGACCATCTCAGCTTCAGGAAGCACCTCAAGACCTGGCTCTTCGAGCAGTAGCAGCGCCCCCCTCCCTCCCCGCCTCCCCAGCGCCTTGAGACCCTCACAGGGGAGTAGTCCACTCTATAAATGCTTTGATTGATTGATTGATTAAACTGGCAACAAAGCACAGCAACAATGCTGCTTTCAGGGACTCCACCTGCGTGCTTTCCCCCAGGAGGCACAATTAGCACTGATGGGGGCAGAGGCATCCAGATTTACAACTGTTGGGAGGTTGGAATTCTGCTTCCGGTCCGTGATCCTGATCAGCTCCGGAGAGGCCTCACAGTAAAAAATGAAATAATGTTGCAAGGTTTTTCATACTTTCAGCTCGTTGGAAAACAGGCTCCCAAGAGCTGTTCTTTTTGAAGCATTCACAGGCATGAGGGGATACTGAAGCCTGCCCCCCACCCCCCATACTGCGGGGTCTGGGGGGCCCTCCGTTACGCCCTAGAGTTCATCGCTGGCTGTGCCCCTTATGGTTAGCATCACTACTTGCTTCTGACACAAACACCATAAGCAAGCCTCTAACTAAAACTCTCCTTTTTCACACATTTCCTCTAGAATATGCACAGGAACGTTACAGGCCCAGTCATTTGATAGCATAGCTATCCTCTGATTACATAAATTGAACAGTCTCACAGCTATGCCAACAGAGTTATTCAGAGTATGAGAGGGGAGGTGTGGCGCAGCGGCCGACTCCAGAGCGCGGGGCTCACGGTTCGATCCCCGGCTCCGAAGGCAGCCCAGCTCATAATCGTGTGACTCGCTTAATCTCCCCAACGGCCCCTAGTGCCTTGAAAACATTGAGGGCTCATATGTTCGCGCTTTACAAATTATTATACTTATCTACAGGGTTAAAGGTCTCAAGCGCTCAGGCAGTTATCAAAAAACAATACTTCAGTATAGATATATCTCACATGATACCAGACTGCAGTGAGTGAGAAAGCAGAGGAACATGTGGAATGTTAACCCTGGAGTGTCAAAATACTTGCAAAGTCCTTCAAATGAAATAAATGTGATACAACTCCGGCTTACATAACATAGTACAGCTCTGTTTTTAGAAGGGTTTTGTCTAAACAGATCTACAGATTTTCTATGTAAAACTTTAGCCAGTAAGACCTCTATTTCCTCAAAGATGGGTTTATAGTATATTACTAGGTGGCGGTGCTGCCATATTACATCCATTCAAGTGTTTTGGTATATCCACCAAAGTTGAGGTTCCTGTCCAGGCTTGAAGTTAGCTCTAGTGGCCCCCGGTGTGAGTCTTTTTGGCGCTCCCAACGACCTCCTTCTCCACAAATTCCCTCACTACCTCCCTCCAACATTGCCTCTCATCTCTCCAAAGCCCCTCTTTGACATACATCTCATTAAGTCTTGCCTAGGCAGTGCTTAAACTGTCTCTTTGAGACATGCTGTATTCAGGATATGGGCATTAAGCTCTGCGTATGTTCCGCCCATCTTTACAATTGGCTCCTCTTCCTGTCCTTTGTAAATGATGGCTTTTGATATGTCAATAGGCCTGTTAGTCCCTCCTTAGTACCTGTTAGCTTCCATAAGGGCAGCCTCTCTTCGGTCCTTACTCCGTATCTTTCATTAGCAGTTAGTGAGGACTATTTACTTAATGTCTTGCAGAAGCAGGTACAACATGCTGTGAGAGCGCATAGTAAAGGTGGATGCTTTTATATCAAGCCCGACACAACACTGCCTCTTTAAAGTAGCACTTTAGTGTAGCCTCCACCCCCACCAGGATCTTAAATAATAATGTTTTTTTTCAATCAGCTCTGCATTTTGCGCTTCAGCAGTGGCAGCCACACACACTACTAGCGGCACGCTGCTTTAGTAATGGCGGCTGGTTTTTAGTTTAAGCACGCACATACCACTTGCGGAGCACTGCTTTATCAATGGTGGCTGCGCTTTTTTAGGTCGAGCCTATAGCGGCAACGCGCAAGCGCTGCTCGCTTTGCAAGGCATGCAGTAATCAAGTATGGAGTGGAAGCTCCGTGGAAGCCTTACCCACTCTATGCCCATTTTTTAATTGGCTTGTGTCATTGTCTTTCGTAAATGCTGCCGTCTGATTGATTATGAGGCTTGTTAGTCACTCCTTATTTTGGACATGTCTTCATTTGTACCCTCCCATGTCTACTGGCCCCTTTATTTCGAATGTTACAAAATACTTAAGACTGTGAGTGTTACTTTGTCTGTTTCTTCTCGCCCTCTTCGCCATGCACGCTTTGACTTTCAGTTTGGTGGCTGCACACACCACTTGTTTTTTTGGGCTTTGGTTTCAAGGGCTTCTGAAGAGCTACCCATTGGAACCCGCATCGAGAAGTCAGCAAAGCCGAGCCAAGACAAGGAAACCTGCTAAGATACTAAGGAGGGGGGCGAGCCTGCCAGGCTACGTCCTCTATCCGGCCAACGAGAAGCAAATCTTAGAGAAGAATATGTAATTATTCACTTAAATATTAAATAAATGGTTGTGTTTTCTGTACCTATTCACTCTGGGTCTAGCGGTACACGCAGAAATCCCACCAATTCTTCTAACTAGCCTTAGTGAAAGATGAGCTAGGGGGTGAACTCCCCTGCATCCACGTGCTCCCTACCCACTGAAACGTCCAAAATTCGCATTTATATCCCAGAGTTGTCACTTATCAGCATACACTGCCTTCTTCTCAGTGAAGCGCAGCGCACAATGTAAAAGAAAACTGCATTGCCACCAAAAAGGAAGCGCAGGGCGTGCTCCCACCCCCAAGCAGCTCTCACCCAGAGCAATAACCAGCATTTGCAATGCAATAGGTCTCGCTTTACTGAAAGTTTGAGCTATTGGCGTTGGTAAAAATAATGCAATGCCAATAACTCACATTTTCAGTAATGCAAGAGCAACTGCATTGCAAATGTTTTTTAAATATTTTTCTTAAAATAAATAAATAGAAAAAATACCGTTTGCAGTGCAATACCTGTCGTATTACTGAAAGTTTCACCTACTGGCATTGCATTATTATAAGCATCGCCAATAGCTCAAACTTTCAGTAATGCGAGACCTATTGCATTGCAAAGGATTGATATTTTTTAGCGCAACTAATAGTTAACTCATAATCAGTTCTGTGATCTGCATGGTAAAAGTTCTTAGCAGCAGACGCATTAATCTTCTGAGCTATTTAAAGATCAGTCAAAATTGCTTCTATACAAAACTCTTATTTTTATACAGCCGAATATTAATCACCAGAGTTCTCTTTACATTTTTATTGTTGCCTGAAAATTGCTTGACACGCAAGGTACTCTGCAGCACATGCTTTTAAATTCATAAGTTATTTTTAAACAAAGTGCCTCCCCGCCCAAGCCCCTACTTTGAGGTCAGTGCCAGGTGCAGCTAGTCCTGTCTCTTACAACACTGACTTGGCCCCCATGGATGTAGAGGGACAGGGCAAGAGGTATATTCTAGTCCCCTTCTCTGATATTCTGAACCACAACCCACCAACCTCTTCAGCCATACCTCCCCCACAAATGAGGAACACTACCAGGCATCTCACCACCTAGGACCAGCTCACCATACAAGACCCCACAGCCATCATGATGTCCACTCAGGCGCACCACCCTCTGACTTCTGCCCCACAACGTCTTCAACCTAGGGAGCAAGATGATCAGCAACACGCCTACTGCCATCATAAATGCATCTAACATCACAGCCAACTTCCCCAATTAATGGAAACACACACAAGTCAAGACTCTATTTAAGAAACCATCCCCCGACCCCAACAAACTCAAGAACTACCATTCTCTTCTCTCTGCCCCCCTTCACAGCCAAAGTCCTTGAGAAGGCCATCAACTGGCAATTCACAGAACACCTGGAGAGCAACCATCTTCTGGACGCTTCCTAATTTGGATTCCGCACCAACCACAGCACCAAAACCGCCCTGATTGCAGCCACAGACAACATCAGAACCCTCCTCAACAAAGGAGAAATGGCGTCCCTGACCAACACAGTATCACGCTACACCCTGATCAAAAGGCTTCACAACATTGGAATCCAAGGAGACGCCCTAAAGTGGATCACCTCCTTCCTTGCTGGTAGAACCCAGATAATCTGCCTTCCTCCCTTCACCGCAGAACCCAGATACACCATCTGCGGCGTCCCTCAAGCTTTGTCCCTCAGCCCTACCCTATTTAATTCCCACGCCAACACTACCCACCTCATCCTCTCCCTATCAGACGACCACTCCACCATGCTGAAAAAGTTTCCGTAGGTGCGTGACGAACATTGCTGACTGGATGAGTGCCATCTGCCTACAACTCAACACAGACGAGACTGAAGTTTTAATTTGAAGCCTTGTGCCACCCCCTAACCCCCCACCACACCTGGACTCAACCACTCGAATAGACCATGCCCGCAACCTCTGCATTATCCTGGACAATAAGCTCACCATAAAAAGACAGATCAACACTTTTTATTAGAAACTTTATTCGGTTATTATCATTAAAAACAACCATAAAAGTACAATCAAAATTTACAATATAAAAACAGTAATCATAGCACAATAGGAATAGACTTATTAAATTTCATACATAAATTGATTTCCGGAATCTAAAAATATGTAAAAAAAAAAAGCAGAAACAGATGCAACAGTTAATATGTAATCTAATTTCTGAATAGCTAAAAAAGCAGGACGGCACTGATTAGCTTCCACGATCTTTAGTATGGGCACAATGCATTTCTTCCTTGGGATAGTGCAAAACTTACAAAATAACAGAATGATATCTGATTGTTCTGACAAAGCGTCACATGGGCATTTATTAAGTTGCCTTGACCAATTGTTCATGTCAGGAAAACTAAAAGCTCTAAAAAGAATATTTAACCTGAAATGAGTTTATAAAAACCTTTCACGTTCACTCATATGTCATGTTACATATGGTTGCATATTACTAGAGGTCATTATTAATTGATGGGCAACCACTGTCTTTTTCTTCATTTCAGCGTTAGTTCTACTTTCTCCCAAGTACAGCATACAAAGATTGCTCCTTTCTGGGGACATGACACATTAAAAGAGGGTCATCGTAATAATCTTGATGTCCTATGTTCGTTAAAAACATCTTTATATAAGATAACCATCCCATCTTACTAACGTTATCGAGAATCATCATATCCTTTAATATAGAACGGTTAAAAGCACACTCCTCAGTGGTCCAAACCCTGTGCCACAAAAGTACTGGTTGTACCTTAATAATGTCTTCAATATGTGGCTGACCAAGTTCCGCGTGTCAAATATAAGTAGAGACACTTTCGGGGACAGCTAGAAGGTATCTCATAAACGTGTTTTCCACCACTTGGAGGCATTTCACATTGACATATCCCCATATACCTGCGCCATAAATGGCAATTGCTATGCATGTTGCTCTATAAATAGTTAAATGTTTCCCAATCGGTTTTTTGCCCATTTCTTACTAAATGTTTTTAAGACCATTATAGATTTACAGAACATCAGTCTTCTTGCCTTTATTGCACTTGTCCATAGGCCAGATTGCTCAAACAGTATACCTAGATATGGAAAAGTTGGGGTGAAGTCCAATGGTTTCGAATTAATGTACATAGTTTTTTTCTTTTTATCTGCCCCGGAACCACAGTTCATGCAGAATGATTTAGTACAATTAATTCTCAAGTCCAGACTGGACATAAAATGGGTGAAAGATGTAAACATCCTCTGCATAGCAAGAGGGGTCCGAGCCATCAAGACCGCGTCGTCCGCATATAGTAGTGCAGGGACAGATCTTTTTGCTATCATAGGCTTGTCCCTGAACTCCTGCAGCAATGTTATTACAAGGTCATTGATGTAGTTTGTAAATAAGAAAGGAGCAAGGACGCACCCTTGCCGCACCCCTCTTGCTATGCTAAAGGATTTGGTACACTCATCATTCTTGAACCAACTATCTTAAGTGAACGAAACACTTAACCTCCGTGCACTGTTGCTAAAGTGGTTCTAGCTCTAGAACAACACTATGTTTTTTTAGCAAGTTCTACAGTATCACAAAAATACTCATCACAAATCAATTCATTTGATATTGTTCATATAAACGTATTGATTCATAGACATTTCTACGTGGAAAACTATGTTCAAAACATTATTGTTGCAAATCACAATAATCTAGTACACTTTTTAACGATCCAAATTAAATTAATGACAACATCCTAGACGGCTCTTCTTTGTGCCCAATGCATTTCAAGCTCTATGATCTCTTCCTCAGGGGCCTGTGGACTGAATATGACATTCAATTACTCAAACTGCTGCTGTTTAATGTACAGGACATCTAAAAATCACATGGTACAAGGCATAAAAGAATGTGAAACAAGTTTGTGAAAAACCCCTTTTCCACACCACTGTGTATGTGCTTGAGAGTAAATAAAACTGACTCACTGGTCTTAATTCTCATGTTCATGAACTTTGCTCTTCAAAAACTCCTGCGCCACAAAAAACGGGTTCAGTGTAATCCAAGATAAAACCACTTCGCAAACACTCAAAAGACCCACCATAACGGCCGTCTTACCTTGTAGGAGATATTCACTGATGTTCGCGTCAGTATACCACACCAAAATTGTAACAGCCTCTTGCTGTTTCGTCCCCTGAAATCGTACAAAACATACATCTGCCTCAGTCTCTGAAAACAACTGTCCCCCTGGTTTCTAAACTCAATTACAGCGTACCGCGCTGAGATCTTACCTCCGTCTAACACTGACTTCTGTGTGATAACACTCGCTCCCGCATTCCGCGTAAACCAGTTTTCGGCAAACAATATCGTTCAGTGCCCAATCGTAACTTCTCCGTTTACACGCTGAGTATTGAAAACTGAAAGAGGACTAACTACAAACTACAGCATGATCGCGAGCGCCATCTTAGAATGGGGCTCGACTTCATCTTCCTTAACCTAACCTGTGGTGATTACCAGTGTAGAAAAAATGTGTGATTCATGAGAAAAGTAAGAAAAGTGAAAAGAAAGAAGGATAGAAAGTACATAAAGAGACAAGCCTTGTAATCAGCAATACTAAATCTGTTTACAACATGAATAAAACTTGGGTACAGAAATCTAAAATACAGGCATCAATCCTTGCAGTTACAGGGTGAATTTCATAGGAAACAAATCAGATCTATTTTTCCATTGAGCCCCCTTGGCTCCTGTGTCTCTAAGTTCCTGATCCATTAAATCTCTCTCTGGAGGAGGGATCTGGTCAGATCAACCCCTTGTATGTTCTCACTATCTCCAGTATAGAAAACCTGATCTGTGATATGTTGTGGTTACCGCAGTCAATTTAGATGGTATTTGCTGCAGTTCGCACGGCGCGCTATATAAATGAGCATAATGCTTTACCCATTCATCCTTAGAAATCGCTATTCCTATCCTTGCCTTGGTATTATCGTTAAAAAAGGGGCATTCACCGCTTTCCATAAAGCCGTTGTGTCCCTGTTCAGAGAGGCCTCACATAGGGAGTCCCACGCTTCCTTTTTAGGTCTCGGCCTAGCGTACACTGCGCAGCAGTGTCGCGCAGCCGAGAATTCATGTTTCTTAGTACGGGGGTTTCAACCCGTCCCTCTTCTCCATTAGCTGGCTTCCTAAATGGAGGCCAGCCATTGGAGGAGAGGGGCATCATTCCGTTCAAGCCCCGTCCTTTTCGGATTTGGGGGCGTTTTTTTTGCAGTGTTCTCGCCGTGACGTCATCCATCCCCCAACTGCAAAAACCACGCCCCCCAATGCGAAAATGGCGCCGCTTTTGTGACGCCATTTCTGCCCGACCGCCGCCGGAAGAAGTCGAGAAGCTGCCGAGTCCTCCAGTGAGTGCTTGCTGTCTTGCCCCCTCGTTGCTCGTGCTTGCTCCCCTTCCCCCCCTCGTTGCTTGTTGTCCTGCCCCCCTCGTTGCTTGTGCTTGCTGTCCTGCCCCCTTGTTGCTTGTGCTTGCTCCCCTGCCCCCCGTGGCTCATGCTTGCTGTCTTGCCCCCCCCTCGTTGCTCGTGCTTGCTGTCCTCTCCACGGTTGCTTGTGCTTGATCCCCTGCCCCCCGTTGCTTGCGATCGCTGTCCTGCCCCCTCATTGCTCGGGCTTGCTGTCCGGCACCCCCCCTCGTTGCTTGTGGTTGCTGTCTTGCCCTCTCGTTGCTTGCGCTTGCTGTCCTGCCCCCCCTCGTTGCTCGTGCTTGCTGTTCTGCCCCCCTCGTTGCTTGTGCTTGCTGTCCTGCATCCTCGTTGCTTGTGCTTGCTGTCCTGCCCCCCCGTTGCTTGCTCCCCTGCCCCCGTTGCTCATGCTTGCTGTCCTGCCCCCCCGTTGCTTGTGCTTGCTGTCCTGCCCCCCCTCGTTGCTTGTGCTTGCTGTCCTGCCCCCCCTCGTTGCTGGTGCTCGCTGTCCTGCCCCCTCGTTGCTGCTCCCCTGACCCCGTTGCTCGTGCTTGCTGTCCTGCCCCCCCTCGTTGCTTGTGCTTGCTGTCCTGCCCCCCGATGCTCGGGCTTGCTGTCCTTCCCCCCCCCTCAATGCTCGTGCTTGCTGTCCTGCCCCCCCTCGTTGCTTGTGCTTGCTGTCCTGCCCCCGATGCTCGGGCTTGCTGTCCTTCCCCCCCCCCCTCAATGCTCGTGCTTGCTGTCCTGCCCCCCTCGTTGCTTGTGGTTGCTGTCTTGCCCTTTCGTTGCTTGTGCTTGCTGTCCTGCCCCCCTCGTTGCTTGTGCTTGCTGTCCTGCCCCCCGATGCTCGGGCTTGCTGTCCTTCCCCCCCCCTCAATGCTCGTGCTTGCTGTCCTTCCCCCCTCGTTGCTCGTGCTTGCTGTCCTGCCCCCCTCGTTGCTTGTGCTTGCTGTCTTGCCCTCTCGTTGCTTGTGCTTGCTGTCCTGCCCCCCCTCGTTGCTCGTGCTTGCTGTTCTGCCCCCCCTCGTTGCTTGTGCTTCTTGTCCTGCCCCCCTCGTTGCTTGTGTTTGCTGTCCCCCCTCGTTGCTTGTGCTTGCTGTCCTGCCCCCTCGTTGCTTGCTCCCCTGCCCCCCGTTGCTCGTGCTTGCTGTCCTGCCCCCCGTTGCTTGTGCTTGCTGTCCTGCCCCCCTTTGTTGCTTGAGCTTGCTGTCCTGCCCCCCCTCGTTGCTTGTGCTTGCTGTCCTGCCCCCACTCGTTGCTGGTGCTCGCTGTGCTGCCCCCTCGTTGCTGCTCCCCTGCCCCCGTTGCTCGTGCTTGCTGTCCTGCCCCCCCTCGTTGCTTGTGCTTGCTGTCCTGCCCCCCGATGCTCGGGCTTGCTGTCCTCCCCCCCCCCCCTCAATGCTCGTGCTTGCTGTCCTGCCCCCCTCGTTGCTTGTGGTTGCTGTCTTGCCCTCTCGTTGCTTGTGCTTGCTGTCCTGCCCCCCCCTCGTTGCTCGTGCTTGCTGTTCTGCCCCACTCGTTGCTTGTGCTTGCTGTCCTGCCCCCCGTTGCTCGTGCTTGCTGTCCTTCCCCCCTCGTTACTCGTGCTTGCTGTCCTGCCCCCCTCGTTGCTTGTGCTTGCTGTCTTGCCCTCTCGTTGCTTGTGCTTGCTGTCCTGCCCCCCCTCGTTGCTCGTGCTTGCTGTTCTGCCCCCCCTCGTTGCTCGTGCTTGCTGTTCTGCCCCCCCTCGTTGCTTGTGCTTCTTGTCCTGCCCCCCTCGTTGCTTGTGTTTGCTGTCCTCCCTCGTTGCTTGTGCTTGCTGTCCTGCCCCCTCGTTGCTTGCTCCCCTGCCCCCCGTTGCTCGTGCTTGCTGTCCTGCCCCCCGTTGCTTGTGCTTGCTGTCCTGCCCCCCTTTGTTGCTTGAGCTTGCTGTCCTGCCCCCCCTCGTTGCTTGTGCTTGCTGTCCTGCCCCCACTCGTTGCTGGTGCTCGCTGTGCTGCCCCCTCGATCCTTGCTCCCCTGCACCCTGTTGCTCGTGCTTGCTGTCTTAGCCCCCCTCGTTGCTTGTGCTTGCTGTCCTGCCCCCCCTCGTTGCTTGTGGTTGCTTGTGCTTGCTGTCCCGCCCCCCCTTGTTGCTTGTGCTTGCTGTCTTGCCCCCCCCTCGTTGCTTGTGCTTGCTGTCCTGCCCCCCCTCGTTGCTCGTGTTTGCTGTCCTCCCCCCTCGTTGCTTGTGCTTGCTGTTCTGCCCCCTCGTTGCTTGTGCTTGCTCCCCTGCCCCCCCTCGTTGCTTGTGCATGCTCCCCTGCCCCCCCCCTCGTTGCTTGTGCTTGCTGTCCTCCCCCCTCGTTGCTTGTGCTTGCTGCACCCTCGTTGCTTGTGCTTGCTCTCCTGCCCCTGCCCCCTTGTTGCTTGTTGTGCCTCTGTCCCCTGCCCTGCTTGTGATCCAGTTTTTGTGCCTCTGTGCCCCCCTGCCTCCTCGTTGCTTGTGCTTGCTGCCCCCTCGTTGCTTGTGCTTGCTCTCCTGCCCCTTCCCCTTCATTGCTTGTTGTGCCTCTGTGCCCTGCTTGTGATCCGTTTTTTGTGCCTCGGTGCCACCCTGCCCCCTTGTTGCTTGTGCTTGCTGCCTCCTCGTTGCTTGTGCTTGCTTTCCTGCCCTTGCCCCCTCGTTGCTTGTTGTGCCTCTGTGCCCTGCTTGTGATCCAGTTGTTGTGCCTCTGTGCCGCCCTGCTTGTGATCCGGTTTTTGTGCCTCTGTGCTCCCCTGCCCCCTCGTTGCTCGTGCTTGCTCTCCTGCCCCTGCCCCCTCGTTGCTTGTTGTGCTTCTGTGCCCTGCTTGTGATCCCGGTTTTTGTTCCTCTGTGCCCCCCTGTCCCCTCGTTGCTTGTGCTTGCTGCCCCCTCGTTGCTTGTGCTGGCTCTCCTGCCCCTGCCCCCTTGTTGCTTGTTGTGCCTCTGTGCCCTGCCCTGCTTGTGATCCGGTTTTTGTTCCTCTGTGCCCACCTGCCCTCTCGTTGCTTGTGCTTGCTGCCCCCTCATTGCTTGTGCTCGCTCTCCTGCCCCGGCCCCCTCGTTGCTTGATGTGCCTCTGTGCCCTGCTTGTGATCCGGTTTTTGTGCCTCTGTGCCCTGCCCTGCTTGTGATCCGGTTTTTGTGCCTCTGTACCCCCCTGTCCCCTTGTTGCTTGTTGTGCCTCTGTGCCCTGCTTGTGATCCGGTTTTCCGTGCCTCTGTTCCCTAGGGCGTTACTGGGCAGAGAGCTCTGTCTGTGTGTGTGTTTGGCTCCCTCTGTTTCTATGTGGCTCTGTCTGTGTGTGTGTGGCTCTGTGTGTGTGCGTGTGGCTCAGTCTGTGTGTGTGTGTGTGGCTTTGTCTGTGGCTTTGCCTGTGTGTGTGGCTTTGTCTGTGTGTGTGTGTGGGGGGGGGGGGGGGGGCTTTGTCTGTGTGTGTGTGTGGCTTTGCCCTTGTGTGTGTGTGTGCGGCTTTGTCTGTGTGTGTATGTGGCTTTGTCTGTCTGTGTGTGTGGCTTTGTCTGTCTCTGTGTGGCTCTGTCTGTCTGTGTGTGGCTCTGTCTGTGTGTGGCTCTGTCTGTGTGTGGCTCTGTCTGTGTGCGGCTCTGTCTGTGTGTGGCTCTGCCTGTGTGTTAGTGTGTGGCTCTTTGTGTGTGTGGCTCTGTGTCCGCTAATACTTTCTACTACTCTCTAATGCTCACCTATTGCCATTGTAGATGACAATACCATTTATTTATGTTTTTTTTAAAACAAAAATGAAAAAAATGCCATTTGCAATGCAAATAGTTCTAACTTTAATAAAGCCGAGACCATTCCATTGTAAATGCTTGTTTCTAACATCTTTTCTAGTTTTCAATGTCATCTCATAAGCTTTCCGCAGCTCCCTAATTAAGGTAAAATCCCTAATGGGAGCATTCAGAGCGTGCTTAAGATTGGAATGGGCCTTGGTACACGCTGTGTCGAACCAACTCACAGTTTTTTCTTTACGATTTTTTAATTATACCCATAAACTATTTTTTATATGTGTGACAATTATAAATTTTTTAAAAATAATAACAAAATTATCAGTATTGTCATCCAAGCAAGCCTCAATGCTGGTTGGATATTTCTTAATTAAATTATAAAGAAAATCGTCTGGGCCCACCTTGGTCCACTTTAAGGAATAGCCGTTTTGTCTATTCAGAGTGACATCACAAATAGCCTGCCTTAACCACTTCGATGCTGATGACGAGCTCAGCTCGTCATCAAGCTTACCTGCCGTTTGCTGATGACGAGCTGAGCTCGTCATGTAACGTGGTAATTTTAAAAATGCCGCACACAGCGGGAAAAGCCGCCGCAGCGATGCGGTTAGCATATTATCTCCACCAAAATCATACTGTGGACTTTAAATGTCCACAATTAGGGGGAAATGATCACTAAGTGCTGTATCTAGGGTTTTAAAGGTTTTAACCGGTCCTCCATATCTAGCTGCCAGCAATATGAAATCAATTGTTTAAGAGGCACCTCTACTGTTAAATGTGGGGGAAAATGGGGCCTCTGGTTGACAAATTCGATTGGCAAAGCCCAAATCACAGGAGAAGATAATATCATTCAAGAGGTCCCCGCATGAGGTATGTTCAAAGTGCGTTAAGCTGGTTTCGTGGTTCAGCATAATACCACATGTCCCTTGTTCTCCTCTTTTACATATGGAACAATTAAAGTCCCCATCCCATATAACAATGACTTCTTTTGAACTCCCCCCCCCCCCCCATCAAGTATTTAATGTATGTGCAGAAATGCTTTCAACATTTCTTCAATTGCCTCCATGGGAACATTATTATAAAAGTTAACAATTATCAAACAGAGTGTCTTATCAATATGTATCTTAACCATGTGGTAGTATCTATTATTAAACACTATCTCTATTTTCTCGCATTTAAACAGGTTCGATACATACGTACACAATCCCCAATCCCCCTTTAAACCTGCCATGTGCAGAGTTTATTGCTGGTGAAAATAAGGTTTTAAAACCACATAGATGATATGCCTCTGTCACCCAGGTTTCTTGAAGGCTCACTATATCGTAATCGTTTATGGCGTTAATCCATATCTGATTGGACAATTTTGTTTTTAAACCTGCAACGTTCCAATACATTATCAACCATCTACCCCTATTATCTAGTGGATCTGCACAAGTAAAGAGACCACTCTTCTCCATTAAATGTTCATACTGTGTGTTTCCCACTATAGCACTTCCCTTCAGAACAAAGGACTCTACAGGGTTAGGTTCCCCAGAGCTCATACTTAGGACCTCCCTTGTACTAGTCATTCCTTCATATGTTCCCCCAATCACAGATATCCCATCTGACAAATTAGGCACCAAGTTATCCATAGTGCCCTCTGTACTGAGTCAATCCACCCCCTCAAGCTCTGAGAGCATATCAAAGTGATTGGACATGGGGATATTAAATCTGGTTCTGTGCCCCGCCATAGTACCTTTATGCAGAGTCCCAAATCGATGTTTGTTTGCTGGCGCAGAGAAGGATGGGGGATAAACGTAACTTAGGTCACAGGTATATATATACCATATACCACCATCTCCTCTCTGATGATCCCAATCACAGATGTGGCTAACCACTCGTCTATCCCTAAAACTAATGATGATACAGTCCCCCTGTAGGTCTTTTACTCTGTGTCCCACCCAGCTTACTCTTCTATCATATAGGATTTCTCCATGTATGTTTGGCGGGAGTGGTCTGTTCTTATTCAGCCAATATGTTACCTTATTTTCTAATTCAGAATACACTTCTGGTTTTTCAGCGTTTAGCTCAGGAACACCGGATAACATTACTGTATATGGGGATGAATCTGGTGGTAGATCGATGTGTGGGAATTTTCTCTTTAATTTTACAACTATTGATGGTTCCTTAACTGGATGTACAGCTTTATTAGCCTGTCTTACAGCTCCTGGAACCTTAACCGCCTCGCTCACCACAGCTTGCAGGCCCCCCCTCTTCAGGCATCATAGTCCTATTCCCAAAAGGTTTATCAACCTGGCCAACTCCATTAGATAACGGGACAGTTGTGATCGCAGAGGGTGGAGATAAAGCGATCATACTATTATGATCTCTAATTGGATCTCTAGTTGGGATTTGTCTTGCTATGCTCTGATTATGTATGCTATCTGCTAATTGCCTTAATGTATCAGAGCTGGATGAAGTTACTTGTTCTAAAGTCCTTAATTTTTCACTAATCCGTTTTATCCTCTCCAGAAGTGGTGCCATCAAGGATTTCCTTAAGTGTTCAACTTTCTCCATAAAACTCTCAAGGAATTGGGGTGGGGGAGGTAAGGACTCTACCAGGCTTACCGCTGTTACATTTGGCGAGCGGATGTTATTCAATGCAGATGTTATAATCGGTACAGGTTGGGTCAATATAACTGTATTCTTAGCAGTTTTAGGTGGTTTTACTGTTTTGGTGTCTTTGGGGACCTACCCTTCTGTCGACCCCCTACGTGTTTCCTTTTTATTGTAGGACCTTGCCCTTGAGCTGATTTTAGCAAATTATTTTTGGCTATGTATCTTGTGGTAAAACGCGGTGTGGGCTCTTTGGATGTAATATCTAAGACCGATTCAGTACTCGAGTCAATAGAACTAACCTCCCTAGTTGCATTTAATTTAGACGACGCCTGCCGCTGTGGATAATTACTATTTCTCCCATTAGCATCGATGTGAGGTATTTCTTTACCTTGTTTTACTGGAGTAATAGCTGACATTATGGGGCCCATAGAGGAATGTTTGTTATAAAGGGGTTCTAATGACAGGCGACGTTCTGTCATAGCTATTTCGTGTTCCAGAACTGATGTGGCCCTAGTTATAGACTGATCCAATTTCCCAGTAACACTCCCATCTATTGCTTCTTTCCTCCCTTTCCCTACACGTAACGCCATCTTCCCTATCTATGTATACTAAAATGTTATAATGTTACACAGTGTAGAACGTGTATCAGAGGCAATAACAAATATAGAACGCAAACTGAAAAAAGCCAAACTCTCAAAGAGTCTTACGAAAATGTCCAGGACACCGATATTCGGGGGGTAGCCCAGCCCAGCCTCTGGCGGACGCAGACGGGCCCGCCCTTTGCCTGCACTGCGGGAAGTTCCGGGGCATTTTTGGTACCTCCTGGCGCTTAAGGATGACGTCAGCAGTATGCGTTGGCAAAGCCTGTTGGACAACGTAGTCCGCACCTTATGGTTCGCTCGTAACAGCGCGAGCTGTATGTCGGTCTCTGGTCTTCCACACTGTTTGGCAAAAGAGGTTTCTCGGTCGAAAAGAGATATGCAGTTAATAACTGCCAGCAAACCCTCTAAATTCAGCCAACTTCGGAAAGGCGTCCCGCGCTGCGGGAGTTCCGGGGCTTTTTTGGCGCTTAAGGATGACGTCAGCAGTATGCGCCGGCAAAGGCTGCTGGGCAACGTAGTCCGCACCTTATGGTTCGCTCGTAACAGCATGAGCTGTATGTCGGCCTCTGGTCTCCCACACTGTTTGGCAAAAAAGGCTTCTCGTCAAAAGGAGATATGTAGTTAATAACTGCCAGCAAACCCTCTAAATTAAGCCAACTTCGGAAAGGTCGACTGTTTTTAATGCCTGTCTCTAACAAGAGACATTAGTATAAAATGTTTTAGATTGTAACCCCTAGGGAGGTACTTATATGATTTTATGTGAATAAAAATTATTTTTAATTTAAAAAAAATTCTTATATGTGCTTTGTAATATATTGTGATACCCATAACATTGTTAGAATATCTGTAATCCCCGGTTCTATGAGATTGAGCCTGTGAGAAGTAGACTGTGTATCGGTCTGCAGTTAGAATTTATACTGTGGTAAATAGGCCCTTCTGGATAAAATTGTTAGAACAGGGTTATGTCCTTTTGGGAAGAGTCCAGACTTGGATGTGTTGGGGATGACATGGGCACAATGCACTTACCAATATCTGGTAGTACACATGTACCTCGATTCAACTATCCTCCAAGATGGGAATTTCTGGAATGTCCTGAAATCTGTGAAGGGTTTAATGCCGTTCTGGAGGTCACTCGGGCTGCCAATTATGGTATGTATAACCCTTACAAAATGGTCATACATTCTAGATTACTGTATCTCCAAAAGATTGGTTCAGGAGGCTAGACACCTTATGTAGAGAATTGATATGAAACACAGGCAGGAGGAGGGCTGCCTTCAAAACATTTAGAAACACAACTACAACAGGGGACCTGGGTGTTCCAAATTTTGAAATTTAATCCATGGCGATGTGACTGCAGCAAATAGCAGGGTGGCTTGATGGACACAGGGTTACTGAGATGGCCATCTTGGAGGTAAGTCCCCAACCACGGATCTTTGGTAGCACTCCTGTTAGGCTGACCAGGCTACAGTGGCTACTTAAATTGTTATTGATAGCCATGAAGTATTGGAGAGAATGTGCTAAAGTGACGGAGAGGAGTCCCATGTACTCCCTGGCAATGTCATAAGGAAGGCTTGCCACTAAAACAGACAATTGCAGACCACAATTTAGCACCCAGGTAGTTCTTCCTGATCTACAGGCCCTAATCCATACACTTGTGTGCCTATGGCACTTAGGGCCAAAAGAAACCCCACACCATTAGGTATTATAGCAGCTCATGATGTTGAGTAATAGCAGACACTTGATAACCTGGCTCTACAAGGTGCTCAATGGTATGGTAAGGGCAGACCTGTCAAAGCTTAGGCATTGATGGGAAGCAGACTTTACTCACAACCTTACTGGTAAATAATGGGATAGGATACAATCCCACAAACAACAGGTCTCCTGGAACACACACCTGAAATTTATACAGTTCAACTATTTATATCAACCTAACTCTTCCCTATCAAAATCGGCAACATCTCAAGATTATGCCCTGGATGCTCTGCTCAACTTGAGGAAAGTATCCACATGGAGTGGGCTTGCCAGATGATACAAAGATTCTGGTTACAGGTTCTAGACCACCTGAATGGTTGCCTTGACAGGGGACTTGAGTTATCCCCTGAGATATGCGTGTTTGGTGGACGGATTGTCCTGGCAGGCACTACAGCAAGAAAATTTACAGCTAGATCCTTGAAGTATATATTGGACCGGACACATGCTAGATGGGCAAGGGATGTGGAATATTAGGTTAGGGCAGAGAATGGGTTAAAATCCTGGTTCACTTAAAGCTGACACTGTCCCACCCAGTACTCACCTCGCTCTAAACTGCACTTGCTGTAACTGTACTGGCAGGACCCTGATAGACACTTTGAGGGCATCTCTTGAACTGGACTGTGATAAGCCAGTACCTCTAGCCAGCAAATTTGAGATGAACACAAGGTGACCTGGTAATCAAAACCAAGTTTCATGTCACTATTGAAGATGCTGGTACCTTGCTCAGCTGCCACACAGTTGGCGATCATACACCTTGGCCAGGAGAAGTGGCAAGACAAATGTCTATGGAGACTGAAACAGATGCTGCAATAAGTTACCTAGGAGATGTTACTGACACCACTTTAAGAACATGATACCCAAACCCAGGATATCATAACCACACACTGCAAAGTGTGAGCAGAACAAATCACCACCTATTTTATTTATTTATTTCTTTATTTTTTAAATTTCTAAAGCGCGCAAATACCTTTCGGTGTCTCGGCGCTGGAGTTTGCAAATTGCAGGGGTTCCACTGACGTCTTACTGGTTAAAGAGCCAGGTCGTGAGGTGTTTGCGAAATTAGAGTAATGACGATTGATTTTTAACAGAGGAGGGGATCTGATTCCATAATTTTGATGCAGCCACTACAAAGCGTCTATCTCCCCAAGATACTTATTTTGTGCGTGGGATTTGGAGCTGTTGGGCCGAAGAAGAGCGTAGTGTTCGACTGGGTTTGTACAGTTTGAATGCACTTTTGAAAAAATCAGGTCCATTATTGTTTAAGGCCTTGTGAATGATACACATGGCCTTAAACTTTATCCGGCTTCTTATTGGTAACCAGTGGAGCTCACGAATTGTGGGAGAAATAGAAGCGTGCTTAGGTATACCCATGAGAATTCTTGCAGCAGCGTTCTGGACAAGCTGTAATTTGCTCAGAACTTGCTCTTGTGCGTTAAGCAATAGACCATTGCAATAATCCACCCTAGATAACACCAGGGAGGACATTAAGGTTTTGCCTGCGGTTGGGGGAAGAAAAGGGAGCAGTTTCTTCACCATTCTCAGGGTAAAGAAGGAGGCTGACACCACCGCGTTGGCATGGCTTAAAAACGTGAGCTTATTATCAAAAAGCATGCCCAAGTTTTTCACCTTGGTTACAGGTGATGGGGGAGCTCCCAATTCCGAGGGCCACCAGACCGGAGACCAAGACGGAGTCAGTTCGCCAAAAACCATCACCTCCGTCTTGTCGGAATTTAGCTTTAAGCAATTCCGGTTCATCCATGAGCTAATGGCCTTCATGCCCTCCTGAAAGTTCGCTGCCACTGCTTCCCCGTTTTTGTGTATCTCCAGGACCAGCTGTGTGTCGTCGGCATAAGATGTTAAGCCAATGCCGAACAACTTGATTACTCTCGCCAAGTCCGACACATAGATGTTAAAAAGTGTCGGACTTAGCGAGGAGCCCTGGGGAACACCACACGGGAGAGTGAAATCAGGAGAGCAGAAGCATCCCATCTTAACAGACTGTACTCGGTTGGCCAGGAAAGATGCTAGTGTTGTTCTTGCCCTGCCCTGAATGCCTAGGGCGGCGACACGGTCGATCAAGATGGTGTGATCGACTGTGTCGAAGGCCGCGGATAAGTCTAGGAGTATCAGGATGGCTGCACCACCCTTATCCATGATAGTCCTGACCTCCTCGGCAGCTTTTATCAAGGCAGTCTCCGTCCCATGGCCCTTCCTAAAACCAAACTGCGTGTTGTCAAGTAGACCATTCTGGTCAATAAAGGTCGACAGCTGTTGGTTCATGACCTTTTCGATTATTTTGGAAGGGAAAGGGAGAGAGGCGATAGGGCGGTAGTTTTTTGGCTCTAAAGGGTTTAGAGCGGTTTTTTTTAAGAGAGGTGTCACAATAGCTTTTTTCCAGACAAGGGGAAAAACACCTGTCTGGAATACGGAAGAGCAGATGTTGCTGAGTACTGGGGCTATTAGGTTGGGTACTAATTTAAGGATACGTGGGGGACATGGGTCATCCACCATGGACAGGGGTGGAGAGAAGACCTCAAGTTTAGGATTTGACGGCAGAAGAGGGGATTCCGGGATGATAGGGTCAGTGATCGTTATTTTAGTAAAATTATCAAAAATATCCAGAACCTTGGCCTGAAAAAAATCTGCCACCTTGTTACAGAATATTTGGGATGGTTCAATTCGGGGGGGGGGCTGGAGGATTGGCTAAATCTTTTACCACCTGGTATAATTGTTTATTCGAATTAAGAGCACGTTCTATTTGTGTGCTGTAGAAGGTGCGTTTTTCAGCAGTGAGCAGCTTTCTGTAGCTAAGTAAGGCACTATAACAGACTAATCCTAAGAGGATGCTGCATCATAGCCCACAGGATGCTGCGAAAAAAGGGAAATAGAACTGGGATACCAAAGATGCCAAGTGACCAAGACATAGGCCACATTTAGATAGACATTATGGTTTCAGGGATGGACAATGTGGTAGAGGAAATGCTATTCAACTGTCCAACCTGTGAACTAAACAGTGAAGCGGTCGACCAGCCCTAGTCATAACTGAAGCACTGAAGTCTCCCTGAACCAACATCAGCAAGGCTTTTAGCAGCTTCTCAGACTTAAGATACACCCTGGCTGTCATCCAAGCCCCCACTAAATTTCCAGAGAAAGAACTAATGGCCCCAATGGCATTTGAACATGTTCAACCAAAGCTAGAAAAGAACCTTATCACATATGGGCTACTTGAGGAAGTGAGAACAGACAACTACCACTCTTTCAGGGAAGTAAAGTACAAAACGACTTGCACTGTGTGAATGTACGGCATCGTGAAATTACACCTCAATGCGTAAAACTAGGGAAAATGTATTAAGCAAAAAGACAAAATTCTATTAAGGGCATCCAGTGATGATAATTTTTTAAGATTAATGTGAAAAATCATCTAGAAAAATTAAGGGCCCAATATAAGTGAATGGTTGCCGTAGAGCGGGACTAAGGTGCAATTTCAGGCCGACCGCAATGGCACCTGGGTTGATACACCAAATGGATTGGTCCCATTAAAATCTGGAAGTCAAAGTGGAAAAAGTTTTTAAGTTCCACTTCAAAAAGAGACCTTACTACAGTTTGAGAAGAAAAATCCTCTAGGTCACCACTAAAACTGAAGCCGCTGTTATGGAATCGAAGCTTGGATACCTGAAGCAGGTTGGTCCCCCTTGTGCTATTGAGCTTTGAAGATTTCTCGCTAAAAATATTCTAACCCCGATCACAGAATAGCACCTGGTCATTCTTACAAAGGTGAAGGGACTTGTGAGCGTGACAAATTTGAAATCCAATCTGACGCCGTTGAACTTCTGGTGGGATACTTTTTGTGCCACGTTGTAATGAAGTCCTGGTGGAAAGCTTCCAAAAGTTTCCAACCTTTGTTGTGGTGCCAAAACAACGTTTAAGATCCCAGGACCTCAGGAGCGGCACTTAAGACACTCATGGGGTGTCAGGCAGAGGCCAACAGGGTTCAGTGCAGGTATAGTTGCTATAGGTCAGCAAGGCACTTAACAAATGCCCTTTGCAGCTTGTTGTGTTGCTGTAGCCACACAGGAGGTCAACCAACTGACCGTTGGAGTCCACCTCTTTGTCCTGGGTGCACGTTGGAGCACATCCAGCCCTTGAGATCTCCAGTAGCAGGTGCAGTCCTCTTCTGTTCTTAGGCAAGATCATAAGACAGACGTTCCAGGGGACAACCCTACGCACTTCTCTCAGCAAGTCGTGTTCATGCTACTGCAAACAATATCAAAGTGACACTCACCCTCAAAATTCAAGATGGAGAAACCATTATCCCCTTGTGCAGGGCCTGTGTGCCCCATCAAAAGGTGAGGCCAGGATGATGAGCAGTCACCTCTTCTGTGTTCACGCTAAACTGGTTCTGGGGGTAGCTTTCCTCCCAATGGGTTTTTGCCACTCTGAGTATGGGGATAAAGGCTGAACTTTTCCAGGAGTCACTAAACTACTGTGTGACTATATAGACCTTGCAAAAGATAAATAGATTCCTGGGCCCACCCTGACTGACTTTCCTGCCAGGGGAACGTAAACTCCTCCTTACTCACAGGCCATTTTCCCTGCTCTTGGAGCAGTTTTTCCACCTCTTTCACAACCCATACTGGCCAAGTAAAAGCTATGTAGAGGCAGGACAGCTAATGCAAATTAACCTCCATCAGCTTAAGGTTTGGTGGAGGTAACTTTTTATAAATTAAATTTCTCCTACATTTAATAAAAAATTCGACTTCCCCATCGGACTAGATAGTTATTAATCATAAAAATAGGTTTTTGTAAGAAACTTGCAGCTGGTAAAGGTCAAAAGGTATAGATTTTTACTATGTGCCAGCTACAGTCTGACCAGTGACAATGTTGTTTGGACCTCAGTCACTGAGGGAGAACATGCTATTTCTAATTTAGCACATGCTCCACTCTTAAATATTATGTACTGTTCGACCTAACCATTTATGCAGGGTCTATCCCCAGATTTTTTTCTTCGGTTGCTGAACATGTTTTTGCTGGCATTAGGACTCTGCACTTTTTTCTTGTGAACCACCGGCAAAGTAGTTGCGCTCTCTCTCTGAAACATGGTACAATTGGAATCTACTTGTAAGTCGCCAATAATGGTGCTACCAGTACCCAGAGGCTATAAGATAATTGCTACCAGTGGGTCAGCAGCACTCGTAGTGCCACCCACTAAAGTAGCCCTTTAAAACATGTATCAGGCTTCCCACTGCAGCCTGTAGTGCACTTTTAAGCTGACATTTCGAAACAGGCAAAATAAAGATTTTCCCAGGCTTAAACCTTACTTTTTAATACCTATACTTCACCCCTAAATTAACTCCTACAGATCTATAGGGCAGGGCACATTGTATTTAAAAAGTAGGACATATGGGTTTAAGATTTATATGTCCTGGTAGTGAAAACCCCCTAAAGTCGTTTTACACTACTGTAAGGCCTATCTCTCCCATTGACTAACATTGGGTTACCTTATTACATTTATTAAGTGTTAACTTTTGATTGGGAGCAGATGGAGACATGGTGTTTACACTCAAATGAATTTTACTTTAAAATCCTATTTAATGGTAAAGAAGGATTTTTAGTCACCGTTCAGAAAATGCCACTTTTAGAAAGATGAGTTATAAGTAACAAGGGAACCCGAGTATTGTCTGGGAACTTGGGTAAAAGTATATAGAAAGAACAATGGTCCCTCGACCAAAAATACCACAAATAATATACATATTCATATGGTCAATTTATGTACAACAATAACAAAAATATGTGATGGCATTATGGGTGTGTGGTGAGACACCTGCTTTGTGCTCTTATGAAGGTGATACACATGTGTGACAATAAGTAATCAAGAATGTGCATCAAAGAACAATAAGATGGCTCATTTCTTTCTATGTAGAAGCATTTGAGTCTGTAAATCTAGCTGACGTTTACAACCCAATATAGACTGCATCTTTAAACCCTTCACCTTCCTGACATCATATCATGTTACATTCGTGACACAATGGATTTAATTGTTTAATTGAGGACATGCCAGTTTCTTGAAATGACTGTCTACTGGTGTTAGAAATTAGGATCTCTAGTTGGCAGTAGTATACACCCTGTCCAAGTAGGGACCCGTCCTAGTCAGGATGTTTTAAGTTCAAACCTAAGTTTGCCTGTGGGCACCCTCTAGTAGCTTGGCACAAAGCAGTCAGGCTAAACTACAGAACCAAAGCGTAAAGTAATTGTATGTAACCCACAGTAACACAGTGAAAATACCACAGATGGACACCATACCAGCTTAGAAAAATAAAGTATCTTTATCTAAACCAAAAAAGGCCAAATCGACAAAAATCCAACATAAAAAAAATATATATATATATCAAAATAACACTTGTAAAAGGTTTCTTGCAAAAATATAGCTCTCAGAAGACAATAGCTCCAACTGGGGCTATCTTGATATCGTGATATGTACAAATCCAAAGTACGTCACCGACCACAAGGTGCACGGACAGGCCACGGAGTCTCACTGACCTAAGAGAATCAGTACCTTTTGTTATGATACAAATAACGGCATCACACACGGCCGGGAAGGTGATGTAGTGCCTGTGCGGGGCGGAGTTGGTTCTTTAACGATGCTGGGGAGGTGAGGCGTCGGTTCCTTACTGCTATGCAGGGGAGGTGAGCCGGCATAGGTTCCTTATGACGGGGCAGTCATCCACATCAGTTATCGACTCTACAATGGTTTGCAGGAGGCATTGGTGTCAGTCGGTGCTTTGTGTGCTCCATAAGTGGTGCTTATGGCCCAGGTGCAGGCAGTGACCTCGATGATGGCATCGGAGTCTATGCGGGATGGTGTCGGGGTTGCTGTGTCGTTGGGGTCAGTGCTGCGCTCCCCCAGCCAGCAATGACCATGGAATTGTGCAGACAGCAGTGTTGAAAATGTCATCGGGAATCCTTTACTTGAGGTTTGCAGCCCCAGTAAACACTTACAGTGGCCCAGAACTGGGATTGGCATCACAAGACAGGTAATTACTCCCAGCAGTGGAGTGCAGGGAGGCTGCAAGTGAAGTCTTTGTGTCCCTGAGACTTCTTAACAGGAGACAAGCTCTCCTTCAAGCCCTTGGAGATCTTCTCAAGCAGGATTCACAACAAAGTTCAGTCTTTGCCCTCTTTCAGTTAGAAGTAAATATTAATAATAATAGATACGTATTTGTAAAGCGCAACTACTCACCCTAACGGGTCTCAAGGCGGCCGCCGTGGTAATTAAGTGAGCTAGAGTCACATGGTGCGGTGCCGCCAGAGACGGGGATCGAACCGTGAACCATGTGCTCCTAAGTCAGCTGCCCTGGCCGCTGCACCACACCTCTCCACTACACCTAAGGCCAACCCAGCAAAGCAACACACAGCAAAGGGGCAGCACTCCTCCTCACAGCTCTTCAGCCCTTCTCCTTAGCAAAGGGTCCTCTTGATCCAGAAGTAAAACTTAAGTTCTGAGGCTTTAGGTCCAATGCTTATATCACTTTTCCCCTTTGAAGTCTTTGTTCAGAAAGTCTCTCTTGCTAAGTAAAACCAGTTCTATCCTCTGCTGTCCAGTTTCACTACAGGAGGTGGATACAGCATTGTGTAGAGCAGCCACAGCCTATTCAGGTGCTATTGACAACTCCTTTCACCACTTTAGCCCAGGATGGCCCATCAGCATATGTAGGCAACACCTCAGCTCCCTTTGTGCGAGTGTCTGGAGTAAATGCACAAACAACCCCTGTCAGTCTAAATCCGTACGGTGTATCCACAAGCAGAGAGAGGCACACGGGATGGTTAAATAAGACAATGTCCACGTTTTAAAGCCCAGGCCTGGGTCCCGTGCTTCCCATACCACTGGAATCAAGCTAGCCTGGCTGATGACAGGTGAAACCCCAAAACCAGTCCTAGGATGCTTGTTTCTGGTCCAGTGAGGACCTGACCCGGCTGTTCGGACTGGATGCTCACAAGGGTAGCAGGATCAAGACTGAATTACATATGGCTGGGTATAAAACTGGGGTGTCATAGTGAGCAAAGAACAATAGATTTAACCCAGATCTCTTGACGGAGGTGGGGGGTGAATGTTTGACTTGCTCTGTATTCCGTCCGTCATCTGTGTGTCTTTGGCAAAGCACCTCGAGGCCCTCCCTGTTGCGGCCAGGGCAAGCATCATTGATAGTCTCCGATCTGGGTGCTTTAGTTTTAAGAGCAGGGCAGAGTGCCTATCACGGACACCTCATCACAGGGTAGGGCGGGTCTAGCAGTCTCACTGGCCCCATCCCTTTCTGAGACGAGGTAGTGACAGTCGCCTCCTCTCATTGGCTGACCAAAGTTCAGCCAATAAGAGGAAGCGGCACTCCCAACCCTCTTGGAACCTCCGAGGCTTACCTCCCAGAGAGCTGCAGCAGTAAGTGTAATTTAAAAAATAAAGTTTGGCACATACATGCTTGTGTGTATGTAAGTATGACAGAATTTTTGGGAGCGAGTGTTGTGAATGGGTGTGTGCGCGTGTGTGCATGAATGCATGGGTGTGTGTACCCTTGAGAAGTTTTTCAAACTGTAACACTTCCAATGTGGTCTACACAATAATGTCCCCATGTAGAAAACTGTATATTGGTCAGATTACACAGAAAATAGGAATACGCATTTGTGAAAATCGCAGTCATATCCGCTGCAAGGTTCCCACTACCCCATTAGTAGAACATTTCATGTCTGAGGGCCACACAGAAGATGATACTAAATGGCAATTGATCAGCATCCTAAAATTACCAGAGAGAGGAGGAAGAACAGAAGACCTCAAGTGGATCCTGAAGATGTACCATGAAGACCTGCCTAAATCGCCAAGTAAAATGGACTAATAGATTTCGAGCATGCAGCTTGTTGTAATATCTGAACAAGACTTGCACTTGTCTGTGTAGACAGTTTTCCACACTTTTTTTTTTCAAATATCCTAACAATAATATTGATGTGCAATGAAAAAATGGCTTTCGGGGGGCGTGGCTAAGATGGCGGCTTAGGTGGACGTGTTCTTCGGAGGCTCCCCGTCCCCGACCTCCATGCCCTACCTAATTTGCTGACCAACCTGCAACCGGACCGGGGTGTCGAAGGCCGGAGAGGGGGGAAGCACCCGTGAGGCGGCTGAAGACATTTGGCGTCCCCTGGGGAGGAGAGCTGACCGGTGAGGTGAGAGAGTCGGCAAGCAAGGCTGCGCTGGGGTGGAGAAGCGGCAACCCGACTCCCGCCTTGAGGAGAGGCCCAGGGGGTCCGTGACAACACTGCCGGACCGGGAGAGGTCACCGGAGCTGCCCAAGATGCCTGCGGTGGTCCGTGGGAGGCGAGGGCCTGATCTGCCCCGAGGGTCCAAGCGGGAGGCCCGGGAAAGGTGACGCTGGGTGGCCCGGCAAGAGACAGTAGGAAAGGCCCCGGCTGCGGCCTGGTCGACGGAGGAGGGGGAAACACCGGGAAGAGAGCGCAACCCGACCCCCGCCTTGAGGTGAAGCCCGGGGGGTCTGCGACCCCACTGCCGCCCTGAGAGGGATCGCCGTAGCTGCCCAGGACGCCTGCGGAGGTCCGTGGTAGGCGGGGGGCGGATCTGCCCCGTGGCTCCAGGTGGGCGGGCCGTGAAAGGAGGCGCCGGGTGGCCCGGCTGCGGCCTAGCCGACGGGGGAGGGAAAACCCCAGAAAGTGAGAGCAAGTGGGGGCAGCCTCGGCGGATTGGAGGCACTCCTACACCGGGTTGAGTGCAGGCCAGAGCGCACGTTGACCGGGAGGCTGGGAAAGGACACGCGGAGGCTCCGGCCTGGGTGAAGGAGGGGCCGGGAGGATCGGCGAGGAGAAGGAAACAGGGCCCCGGCGGGGGCTTAGCAGGTGCAGACGACCCGGCCCCGACCACCGAGTACACTAAGAGCATCGGCCCCTAGGTGCTCACTGCCACCGGGTAGAACTGGTGCCGGAAGGTTCACGAACCGAACGCCGTACAACGGGGCATTAAAGCTAGAGGCCGAGGTGAGCAGGCCCTGGAAGGACGCGGGAGATCGGGGGGCACAGTTCGGGCCCCCGGCTGAGACTGCTGTCCACGCCTTGCCGCTGCTGACCGCGACCCCACCCGACCCTGCAGCAGGGGATTGGGTTGACATCGCTGGGGGAGCTGTAACCGAGGTGGGGAACGGAGGCGAAATTTTGCAGGAGGGCCCCTCCCCCAGAAGAGCCACTGGTCAAGGGAACAGATTTTTGTTGGCAAATTGCGAGACGGGGTCCCCGATCCCTGGGAAAGAACAAACGCCTGAAGCAGTGGCGAGACTGGTAGCGCCAGGGGTCCACGAGTGATACCAACTGGTCAAGGTAGCAGGGGCGGTACGCCACTGCAGTCAAACTACGTAATCCGGACGCTCTATGCTCCTGGCCCCGGTGCTGGCCCGAGCCGACCGACTGGGACCCCAACAAGCGGGCGGAGGGGCCGACTGGAAGTGAGAAGATGGCTGCCGCCAACCGCAAGGGGAATCGCACCATCACTGACATGCTGTCAAAGGGGAATTCCAAAGCTGAAAAAAGTCCGGATAAACCGGCTCAAGGACCCCCCCTAAAGGGACGGACCGCGAAGGAGGAGAAGCCCCGGCGACCAAGGCCTTCAGGGAGGCCCTCTTCACCTCCCTTAAGGAGGACATTCAGTCCCTCCGACAGGAAATGGCGGGGGATTATAAAGAGCTTCGCCGAGATGTTGAAGAGCTTGGGGAGCGAGTGGCTGCAAGCGAACTCTCAGGACAAGCCAGAAGCGAAGAGGTGGAATTCCTAAGACAGGAAATTGTCCGGCTTAATGAGCAGCAGACCGATCTCCAGTCCCACACGGAGGACCCCGAAAATCGTTCCAGGCGGAACAACATTCGGGTTCGGAAAGTGCCCTCCTCTGCAGAGGGGGGAGATATCGCAAGCTACCTACAAGGCCTTTTACGGACAATCCTTGATGAAGGGGATGACTTCGAGATTCGTATTGATAGGGCTCATCGAGTGGGTCCGACCCGTAGGTCCCAGGGTCCCCCCCCCCGACATTCTGGCCTTTCTACCTGATTACCCTCTAAAGGAGCGCATCCTGAAGTCGGCGCGTCTCAAACAGCCTATTCAGTATCAAGGCCAAGCTCTGGAACTTTTCCATGATCTTTCGGCGACCACGTTACAAAAGAGGAGATCCTTCAAACCAGCAACCACATTTCTCTGCAACGAGGGGGTCCAGTACTCCTGGGGACAACCCTGTCCACTGATCTTCCGATGGAATGGAGCCCTCCACCAATTGCATTCTCTGAGAGACACTTGCTCATTACTGGGTATACCATACGAGGAGTGCCGACTAGGAGACGAAGAGGGTGGAGGCTCTTCGGGGACCCCACCCAAATCTTCTCAAGCGACGGATGGCAGAAGGTTCGACGCGGCCGATCTTCGAAGAAAAACCTCAAGCCTGATCTAAAGACAATGGAACAGGAAAAGGCAGCAGCAATCCAGGAGGTTTCCAAGGACACTGGAGCAGGCTCCTGAGAGCTGATGGGGAGGTCGTAATAAGATAAGTATGGCAATGGGGAGGGGGAACGGGGCGGGGGGTCTCAAGCCGTCGAGCCGCCACTGCCACTTATCCCTTGCAAGTACTTTTAGACTGCAGGTCCGAACTGGTGTTACTGGGGCCTGAGTCACAGACCCAAAACTGAGTTTCAAGTTTCATGTTGGGGAATGATGTTACATTATTCTGTTGGGAGGTGTTAAGGGGGGAGGGACTAGTGGTGTTGATATGGTGCAACTGTACACAGTGGGTCCTATACTGGCTGTGGCTCGGGACTTTGGGGGGGGCTCCGACGGGGGAGCATTGATGGAGTGGAGGTGGGGAACGATCTTGGCAACGGAAATGGGGGAGGTCTGCAACGCGGGCTGGGCAAGGTGGAGGAAGGAGCGCTCCCAGAGGGGAGGGCAGGGCATAGGATGGCTACTATAGAGGTGACGACAGGTTTGACTTACAATGCCTATTACGATCGGAACCTGGAATGTTAAGGGGCTTAACTCCCCACAGAAGCGCCAGAAAGTTTGGAGATATGTAATTGATCAGCACTTAGATATTGTAGCACTGCAGGAAACACATCTTCTGAAGGCTGAAGACCACCGCCTTAAGCATAAGAAATACCCCCTTATATATAAAGCCTCTGCATCCACTAAACAGAAAGGGGTAGCGCTGCTCTTTAGTTCGGCCGCTCAGTTCCAGCCTATGTGCACTCAGGGCGACAAGGAGGGGAGATGGCTGATGGTCAAGGGACGGATGAAGGGCAAGGTATGCACTTTTGTGTCGGTTTATGCCCCCAACACTGGCCAAAAGAATTTCTTACTTACACTACTGGGTAAAGTGACGGATTTTGCAGAGGGTCCTGTATTCCTCTTGGGAGATTTCAACCTGGTCTGGCACCCTACGCTGGATAGTACACACGCTAGACGCTCGGACATGGGCACCTTCCCGGACACTATTCAGACGCTCATTGGTGACATGGGGCTTCTGGACACCTGGCGGTTAGCGCACCCACTCACCCGTGACTATTCTTTCTATTCCCATGTACACCAGACCTACTCACGACTAGATTACATCTTTTTTAGTCAGTCCTTGCAGGGCAACTTACAGGACGCAAAGATTCTCCCCATCTCAGTATCCGATCATGGAATGTACACAATCTGTTTAACCTGGCTTGGTAGCGCCCCGAAACCTGCACGTTGGTACTTCCCAGAAGCTTTAACGAGGGATAAGGAATCGAGTGCGCAGCTGTGGGAGGCTATTAGAGAATTCTTCCCCTTTAACGACCCAGATGAGACCTCAGAATACAATACCTGGGACACGTTCAAAGCGGTTTTGAGGGGTAAATGCATCGCGCTTAACTCAGCCCTAAATAGACAGCGCCCAAACAAAGGGAAGGCTTGGAGCAGGAGCTGACGACTGCCGAGCAGACCCACAAGCAGACACCTACCAGGCAGACGCTTCGCACACTCACAGCACTTAGAGGTAAACTGCGGGACATCTATAACAATAGGGCAGATTTCACCCTCCTCAAGCTGCGCAACCTATCTTATACCCAGGGTAACAAGGTAGGGAAGCACCTGGCCAGACAACTGACGGACAAAAGAGAGAGAGAATAAATAGGGGGAATACGAGATAGGTCAGGGACTTTACTCCACAGAGACGAGGACAAGGCGGGCCTCTTCGGGACATTCTATGAATCCTTATACACGGCGGATACTCCTGACACTGAACATCAGCACGCTTTTCTGCGGGACTTACCCATCTCACAGGTCTCCCCGGAGTGGAATGAAGTCCTTATGGCCCCCATTACCCTAGAAGAAGTCCAATTAGCTATTAAATCACTGAAGCCCCACAAGGCGCCGGGAACGGATGGGTACACTGCAGTCTTTTATAAGACCTTTGCGTCTGAGATCGGGCTTCACCTGGTCCGACTCTTCAACCGTATGGCCACGGACGGCATCTCCGCGGCCTCCATGGCCGAGGCGGTGATCTCCGTGATCCCCAAACCGGGCAAAGACCCCACCCACTGTGCCTTCTACAGGCCCATTGCCCTCCTAAACGTAGATGCTAAGCTGTACTCCTCAATTCTGGCCAAAAGACTGTATGACCTTATGCCACTGATCATCCACCCCGATCAGTCCAGCTTCATCAAGGGTCGGCAAACGCATGACAACACCAGGCGCATAGTCCATCTAATAGAAAAGGCCAACAAATTTAAAATTCCTGCAGTGTTAGTCGGCCTTGACGCCGAAAAAGCGTTTGACCGCGTGGACTGGAGTTTCCTGTGGTCCACGCTAACGAGGTTTGGTTTCTCTCCCCAATTTATTACAATGCTTCAGGCCAACTACAGACACCAATGCTCTAAAGTTTCAGTCAATGGGGTGCAGTCAGCTTCCTTTAGCCACTCAAGAGGGACTAGGCAGGGTTGCCCTCTGTCCCCCCTACTCTTCGCCCTCAGTATAGAACCCCTAACTAAAGCGGTAAGGGAGCATCAAGGTATAGAGGGCCTCCCTTTCTCCGGAGAAGCCCATAAAATCTCACTTTTCGCGGATGTCGTCCTCCTCTCATTATCTAATCCGTCGGGTTCCCTCCCACACTTACAGGAAGTGCTTAACTCCTTTGAAAAAGCGGCAGGTTTCAGGGTCAACCTGGACAAGTCCTACATTCTTAATCTAACCCTTTCACAGGCGGAGGCCTCACAACTCCGAGCGCTCACGCCTTTGGATTGGGCGCCCTCTTCCATACAATACCTAGGGGTCCAGCTGACTCCCAGGGTCGAGCAACTATATGCAGCCAATTTTCCCGCAATCCTCACCCGCATCCAAAAAGAATTGATACGATGGAAGCCGCTTTTTCTTTCCTGGCTGGGTCGCATTCATGCTATTAAAATGACCCTCCTACCCAAACTGCTCTATTTATTTCAGGCGCTCCCAATAGAATTGGAGGAGGATTTCTTTAAACGACTAAAATCGATGATCCTGAAGTTTGTGTGGCAGGGAGACCGGGCATGCTTCTCCTTTTCCATGCTACGACGACCACAAAGGGAAGGGGGAGCTGGTCTCCCCGATCTTCGTCTATACTATAAAGCGGCCCAACTGTGCATCCTGGTCGAGTGGGCGAAAATGGACTCAGAGAAACACTGGCTCCATGTGGACCGCAGCGTAGCAGGCAGGACATTCTGGGACTTGATCTGGCGCGACAGAAAGGACAGACCCCGTAATGCGTACATCAGCACTCTGACTCACACCACCCTCAAAGTGTCGGACTCTGTAGCAGGAAGGGAGGGCGGGACATCTTTCCCGTCACCACTCACTCCAATTCACTTCACTTCTTCCTTTCCCCCAGCGCTCCGTGAGGGGCCATTTGCTGCCTGGAAGGCAGGTGGATGTCTCGCACTTACACACCTGTTCCACAACTATGACCCCCTTACATTTGAGAATTGCAAAAGGTACTATGGGGTGGGGGATCAGGAGCGCTACCACCACGCGCAGCTGCTTCACTGGGCTTTAGGTCCACAGACAAGGGAGGGTGCCACCAGACCCCTTACCGGGTTCGAACTGTTCCTCCTCAAAGCTAAATCCATGAAGGGGGCTATCTCTGCGCTGTATAAGTTCCTGCTCTCCACGGAGACCGCCCCGCGGCCGCGCTATATGTCTTGGTGGGAGGGGATGGCTAAGCGAGACCTTAAGGAGGAAGAGTGGACCCACCTGTGGGCTGATATCTTCCGGTTCAACCAATCCACAGCGCTGAGAGAGGCTCATTTGAAAGTAATGGCGGACTGGTACCTATACCCATCTAAACTCGCGAAAATCTTTCCAGGTACATCAGATAGGTGTTGGAGGGGGTGTGGCCTTTTGGGAGACTTCCAACACATACGGTGGGATTGCCCCTCCATTAGGCCGTTCTGGGAAGAGATCCTGGCGCAGATAAAATCCATCTTAGGATACCCGGTCCCGACTACGATGGCAGAAGCTCTGCTTGGCATTAGGGACCCCTTGCTAGAACATCAGACCAGGGCCGATAAAAGAATTATGTGGCTATGTCTTGGGGCAGCCAAATTGGCAGTTCCGAATGCATGGAAGAAGAGAGAGGCGCCAGCGATGTCACTATGGCACTCCCGCCTATGGCAACTGCTCAGCTTAGAGCGCATGTCTGACATATCCAGAGAAGACTTTAAGAACTTTGAGTACCGCGGGGGACCGCTGGTTTCATTCATCTCGAAAGGCCTACCATCTGCGGTGTGCCCCTCTACTCTCAGGGCCATGCATCTGTTCCAGATTTAGGGGCCTCGTACGGTTGACACACTACTGTATGGCAACTCCACCACTGGGAGGGGGGTGGGAGAGGGCATTTGGGGGGAGGGGGGGGGTGGGGAGGGAAAGTTGAGGGATCTGGGTTTGTTACTATTTGATTCGAGGTAAAATGTCCACTTTTAGGTTTCCTTGAGCTCGGGGGAATCAATACTAGCTAAACGCGCTCGCTGGCAACTGGTTGGGCTTGAGAGCTGGGAGAGCACATTGTGTTTAAGGATTCTTGTGATGCTCCACTGCTCTCGTTGACTATCCCTTTCGGATCTAACTGGGTCTCAATCCTGTCCGCCCCAGAGCAGAACATTATGAACTTATGGCGGACAGTCCAGAGGTGATTCAGGACCTTGGGAAGCATCGACCCTTCCGCTTGCCTATGTTGTATATGATGAGCTCAATATTTCGAAGGGCCCCTGCCTTGACTCTTTTGCTGTGGAACACAATAAAATCTGTTTGACAAAAAAAATGGCTTTCTTTCAGTGTTTTTTCGCCTAGATATGAGCTGATGTGCTTGTTTATCTGTTATATGTTCTAGGTGTCTCCTTTCTATTCTCCTGGGCCTATTCATACTTTCTTCTGTGCTTTCCTGAAGGACCACTTTCAGCAACTGGGCACCCAGCAACATGGGACCTCTGTTTTTCATGCATTTCAACAGGTCTTTTTCCATATCCATCATTTGCTAGCAGCATCTCCCATGGAGACCCCAATCTGATAACATGGACTACAGCACTCCAAGTGAAGTGAGTGCATCTCCCCTCTCTGAGGGAGGCATGTGCCTTTTTTGGTAAATCAAGGTCCTCTTCCTGGCACTTTATATTGATTCACTACATGCTTATTTGTCACATTTTCCTATGCTTGATCCAATGTGAACCACTGTGCTCTAGGGGAAGTTCCTCAATTTCTCCTCAGAGGCCAAGACATATGCACAGTTTTTAGAACTCCTTGCTTGTTCCTGGCCTTATGTTTATAGACTCACCATATAATTATTTTCATATTCCCAATGACTCCTCTTGGATCACACAACCACAGCACTGACAGCCCTGGGCCCATTGGGACTTTTTTGTTCTGTTCTTCCCTTTTAGAACTACCATTTGTGGGTAATTTTGCAAATGTACAGTTTCAGTTTTTGCTCAAGATACTTTCCATCACATACATACTTATTTATTTAGGTACGGCTTGCTCATTTGCTCATGGAAGCTTACTCTGCTCTCCAATTTGTGGGTATTATTTCAGTCTATATTCCTGAACACCACGTCTCACTATCACATCCTTCTCTAACTCTGGATGTTTATTTTTTTTCTAGTCCTCTGCATCTTGTCTTAAGCGCATTAATAATGAGCCCTGATGATGATCCTCATATCCACTTAGGGGACAGAAACAGCGACTACATTTACGGACCCAAATGCGATTGTACATAGAAAGAAATGGGCCATGTTGTTCTTGGGCTTTGATACACACCTTTGATCACTTATTGTCAACATGAGTGTATCACCTTCATAAGAGCACTGAGCACATTTCTCAACACACATCCACTTCATCGTCACAAATGTGCTTTTAAAAAATATTTTCCTATTCATTAATTGATTGAACTAACCATTGGCATATGTACATTAACTGTGGTATTTTCAGGACAAGGGACTGTTGTTCTTTCTATATACTTTCAGAAAGTTGGCATTTTCGTGTCCTATTTATGCCTTCTGCCTGTGTCCTGAGTCACATGATTGTGAATGATTTTTGTGTGGGGGTTTGTGTATTACGTTCAGAATAGTGACACAAACGGCGACTTGATGTGGGCAGTATGGCCATGCTGCCAGGATGGCTGGGGTGGAGCTATGTCCTGCCACACTTGCACTTCAAACGGCTTGCCTCCAGCACACACAAAGGATCTGTGACCAGCCTTATGTCACTCCAGATTTCTTGGAGCTTTGGCAGGGAAAGGGAAAGGGAATATCTTTCCAGAACAAGATGTGTGGTAGGATAGGGAACCCCCACCCATAATAGCTGGCACCAGATATAAATACTAGACCTCTAGATCAACTCTTCCGTATAATCTAGGACAGTTGGACATTCCAGAAGGACTGGCTTGTCCTTTAGAGGACTGCCCTACTGGTACCAGAGAACTGCCCAGTTGTTTGAGGACTCCCTTGCTCGGTGAAAAGGAAGACTGCACCTGCTACCTTCATCCTAGACTAACCTAAGTAACTCCAACGGTCAGTTGGCTGACCTCCTATCTGAGCTACAGTGACACAGCAAGCTCAAGTGGCCTCTCTGCAACTGCTCAGCTGATCTGTTGCACTGGACCTGCTGCCATCTGCTGGAATGAGTTCCTGAGCCTCAAGGAGTGACTCTCCAGGTCCTGGATCCTTGACTGGCTCTTCCTGTGAAGAAAGGTGAAATCCTGAAGTGTTGGGCTCTTCATAACCACAAATGGGCCCATTCATGCCAAGCCTTTGCTGCTCACGATGACCGCCAACACAGCTCCTGTGAACCCTACTCTTAGTACTACAGCGACCAAGAGTGACGGCTGGCAAGGCAAGAGCTGCACTTCACGCTACAGCAACAACAGCCTATGGTGACCACCAACGCAAAGATCCAGCAACAACCATCAGCAACGCCCGACTGGCTCCTCATGCTACAGTGATTATAGCCTGTGCAGCCTAGATGGCTCTTCCCACTTCAGTGACTACCATCTGCAATGCTCTCAACTCCTCATGGCCTTCTCCACCGCAAACTGAACTCTTTTTGACAGACTTCGAGAAGGTAACTCTTTCAGCTGGACTAGCCTGGTTCCTGTATCCAACAAGCGGTGAATCACGGTCAACGTGAACTTTATGACTTTTCCCGGTCCAGCAGGACCACATAACTGCAAGGGCACTTTGTGCTCCTAGGTGCTATATTTACTGATAACTATGTAACTGCATATGCCCAGTTCTACTACATGGATTTTTGTCATTCTGTATCATTTAATATATTGAAATTCACTCTAGTATTTTAAATTAGCTTGGGATTTTTCTTTTATTGTGTTTTTACTTTATTATTGGTTGTGTGCTGCACAAATACTTTACACATTGCCTTTAATTTAAGCCTGACCGCTTTGTGCCAAGCTACAATAGGATTAAGCAAATGTTAATTCAGTGACTTTAGTGGGTCCCCCGACAAGGATTGTGGTTGTTGCTTGAGAAGGACTTCGACTGTCCTTAACCAACAACCCAACTTCATTCATGTGCCCTACTTTGTGGGCAAAAAGTGGTGGCTGTTTTAACCCCTTCCATGCTCATGACGAGCTCAGCTCGTCATGCAGTACACTGGTCGTGTGCTTATGACGAGCTCAGCTCGTCATGAACAATGGTATTCATAGGAGGTCAGCACCCAGCGGGAATTGCCTTAGCAGTCAAGGTGTTAATACTTAAAATCAAGTTTTCCTAGAGGTTAAATCGTGATTTTGACAGAACTATTCAGCAGGGTTCAAGCTATGGCTGTCTAAGAGTAGTACTGAAACCATGTTTTCACTTGTCACCTAGTGAATAGGACAATAGGTGCTCCAGTTCACAGGCAATATTTAACTTTCCATTCTATAGGTGTATTTTTAACCCCCCTATCATATGGCTTGGATTAGCTCATTTCTGAGAGATCGCTCCCAGGCCGTTCATCTTGCTGAATTCACTGCACCCCCTCATTCGGTTCAATGTGGTGTCCCCCAGGGTTCCTCTCTATCTCCTTTATTATTTAATCTATATATCTTTCCACTTCTTTTTGCACTTCAGCAAATGGAGGTCGCCATGTACAACTATGCCGATGACCTCCAACTCATTCTCCATCTGTCACACTCCCTAACCAGCATATTTAATTTCCAGTCTGTCATGCTGTTCATCAGCGATTGGATGAACTACAACCACTTGAAATTAAATCCGGACAAGACTGAACTTGTCGTCACTGGTTTCACGCCCAGCCCCTGGTCCCCCAACTTTTGGCCCCCCTCCTTGGGCATCTCCCCCACACCTTCTTCCCCAGTAAAAACTCTAGGGATCTCACTCAAACACCTTACTCCTCACTCCCAGATTAGTTCAGTTGTGTCCTCCTGTTTTTTTGCCTTCCGTACTATACGGAAAATTTCCCGGTTCTTCTCCTTTCCCGCCCTTAAACTGATTCTGATGGCAATGGTCTTGTCACACCTGGACTACGGGAACATTGTGTATAATGGCGCTCCAGCATATGCCTTTCGCCGTCTTCAGTTAGTCCAAAATCAGGCCGCCCGCCTGATCTATGGCCTGCCCAGATTCCATCACACCACGCCCTTACTCAAATCCCTACACTGGCTGCCCATTAAAGAACGGACTCTCTTCAAACTGGGCTGTACCACCTTTCAGGCCTTGGGGGGGGGGGACTGGGGGACTGCCCCAGATTTCATCTCCTCCTCCATCAGTGCTTACTGCCCTAACAGAGAGCTTCGCTCTTCTACAAAACTTCTTCTCTCTGTCCCCCGGTTCAAAAAACGGAAATCTGGGGGGGTGAAATTCTCTGTCCTTGCCCCTACTTTTCGGAATTCCCTCCCACTTCACATTAGATCCAATCCCTCTTATCTTGAATTTCGCAGGGCCCTCAAGACATTGTTATTTTCTTACGCCTTCCCACCTTAGTAACTCTGTTGCCCTAGCCCTGGGTTAAGCATCCTTCAGCACCATGAAACCGCTTGGTATACGAGCGCTATACAAATTCCTGTAAATTCAAAATTCAAATTCAAATATGCCAATCAGGGATTAGCCAATTTCTACATGTTTTAGGAGTAAGACTATATTCACTAGGCACTAGACACTAGTCCTCCAGTGTGTAGAGTCTGAAAACCAGCAATAAAATCTGTCTACAAAATAGGGGTGACCACGCAAAAAGGGGCATTTTCTCACAGGTGTCTCCTGATAGACACCTTCCCAACAGCTCCTCAATGGTGGCTATATGGGCAAGACATTGAAGTGAACAAAACTGAGAACAACAGCAACATCAGCAGCAAGAAGAGGTGAGCCACAAACAACGGTACATATAGGTTATTGGATGTTGGTGAGAAAACAGTACCCAAGGTGGAAGTTCAGCACGCCTTTTCAATAGGGAGCTTGGATTGTCATCACGGCGAAAGGAACCATGGTCATTGCAAACTCTGGGATCAAAGTGGCAACCAGAAACATCTCCTGACTTAAGAAGATCCCTAGGAGAACGAAAGGGAACCTGAAAGGCCAGGGACTTTACAGAGCAGAGATAAAGACCCTGACAAAGAAGGGGAATGGGGATGGTAAGCAATCAACACATCCAAAATGTCAACGTCACCCCAAGCCAGTAATGGACATCTGAACAAAAAGGCTTCCTGAGAAGATCTTGCACTCATCTAGGGCCACACGTAACAAAGGGGAAAACTCAGCACTGGAGCCAGAGATCTCACAGAAGGCCCTATCCAGTGCCTAGCTGAGACTACATATGGTAGACACCACTGTGTAGCGCTATGAGGGGGTTGGGGTACTATCCAAAGTGGGAAGGGATGCAGTGAGACTCCGCCCAATGTGCAAGGGATGTTCCTTTGTACATCACAGGCACCCAACAGCTAGGCAAGGCCAGGGAAAATAAGTGGAAATAGAACTGCTTGTGCTCATTCCATAGCAAGAAAGCAGATAGGTGGTCTCAGCGATGGTGAATGGGCTGGAGTCAATTTTGGCTGGAAACTGCTCTCACATGCCAGTACACATGATGAATATTGACATGCATTGAACACTATGTGTCAAGTTTAGCAAATAGAACGTAAATAAAGTATTAACTTAAGTTAAAAAAATCCACAAATTTAAATTATATGAGGACGTAGTTTAATTCAACAGCAGCTCCATACCGTTTTGGGAAGAAAATGCCTTCTAAAGGATAAATCTGTTCAGATTAAATATACATTTCTTAAATTTAGGATCTGTAGATAAGAATGGGATTACCCATTTTAGCATACTATTTGATTTACAACAAAAAACTTTATTTTCTTTGGACTGCCCTGATTGGAATGGAATCAAATATCGCTGAGTAGGCTTCTGAGCATAGACAAGTACAGAATTACTGCTAAGGAAATAGACTAGTACTTACAATTACAGACAAACAGTTAGACATATGTGCTATATGGGCCATTCTACGTACTGTCAAGGGAAAGACATATTTAACATGCTTACGACAAGGTAAACGCTCTCTTCCACCGAAAAATTGCATCAGCTGCATTAATTTCGCCAAAAATGCCTGGGATGGTGAAGAAATGAAAAAAAGACAATGCCATACCATACTAAGTAATTAAATGCAGCTTGCCCTCTAAACAAGAGGGACAGGGGCGCGCCAATCGTACAGAGAGTGGTGAGATATTGTGTCAGGCTTGCTATTGTGGAACCATCATCCAAGAGCATCAGGGAAACCACCCCAGCCCGTCCAGCATTGCCATCGACAGACCCCAAGCACAGCAACACCCTGGAAAAGACTTCATGTCCCAGGGTGCAATGCTCGCCACCACCTGCAGCAGATTCATAGAGGGAGGAGTTACCATCGCTGCCGCCTTAAGCGCTGTCATTACCTCAGCGGCATGGGATGGGCCAAGGGCGGGCCCGTCCTAGCCAGTCAGATGCAGACTAAGGCAGGGCCACCTCCCTTGGCTGTGCCATAGCACAAAAGCAAAACGGTGCAAGTGGGTAAGAACGATTTACATATTTTCCTATTTGGAATCTGTAAATTGGATTAGTTGTTATCTTCCAATTGCGCAATCCATTCCTGGTGTAACTAGTAGTAAGCTACAGACTTTGAACTTTTAGATCCTAGCTGATGTTATTGGAATTTCCAGCCTATACATGACATTTACATTTTATCCTGTATGGTTTTAAAAAGGTTGTTGTAATACATACTGATTAGTCCATATTTCCTCAATGGTAACAATGCCTATTTAGGAGCTAAACGTATGTAGCAAAAGCACCTTAAAAGACAATGGGCCAGATGTAGGTAGCCCTTTACCGATCGGAATCGGCCGAAAATACCGATTTTCGGCCGTTTCCGATCGGTAAAGGGCTATTGAGATGTAGGGGCACATTTTCGGTAATTTTACCGAATCGGTATCATTACCGAATCGGTAAATTTACCGATTCGGTAATATTTACCGATTCGGTAATATTACCGAAAATGCAATGTAGGTAGGCAATGTACCTCCTGCACATGGCTTACAGAATCGGTATTTTACCATGGAAAACAAATCCATGGTAAAATACCGATTCCGGTGTGCATGCACATGTGTGCATGCACACCTATGCCATGTGACAGGCAGACCTGCCCTTAGGGCAGGTATGCCTGCCACATGGCACCCACGCCTGTTTAGGGGGTGCCAGGGGGTGTCAAAGTGACACCCCCTGCACCCTTGTGAAATTCGGTATTTACCGATTCGGTAAATACCGAATCGGTAAAGCCTATTGATTCCTATGGGTTGAAGCCCATAGGAATCAATAGGCTTTACCGATTCGGTATTTACCGAATCGGTAAATACCGAATTTTACCGATTCGGTAAAAGGGAACATCTGGATTCCCTACATACCAACCCCTCACATTTACCGAATCTTAATTACCGAATCGGTAAAATTCGGTAATTTTCGGTAATTAAGATTCGGTAAATGTTACTTACCTACATCTGGCCCAATGTTTTTTTCCACAAGGCCGGTGCTAACAACTGAGATCTGGATTTCGATATTTTGCCCAAGATAATTTTTTCTCTCTGTTAACTGTGTTATATAGCTGTGCACCTTAATATACACTTAATATGTGGCTGCTGTAAAGGTTGCAAAAGGCTGATTGATAGCTCTTTCAAACCCTAGGAAACGTTCTAACAGAAGGTTTGAGCGGCTTCTGCTAGTTTAGTAAAATGAAAAAAAGAAAGCCAATTGAGACAGCCGCTGGTAGGAATTGCACACTGGAAGTGATTGATGACTTAATTGAAGAGGTTGAATATATGTTAACAAATGAGAATGGCACTGCACCCAAGGGCGCTAAAAATATTTCCACATACTTCAGCAAACACGGTAAAGCAAGTACTACAAAACAAAGTGTAACACCAATTTTACCCTAAGTAATTATACACCATACCCTGGCGGCCCCTATTGTTAGAGAAGTCAATCCCTCTTTAATAGCTCCCCAAGGCAAAATGTTACAGAGAACAATGGTAGTCCACTCAACACTTCATACAGAACATTACTACAGCCGGAGCCTAACGTGATTTGTAAGAATAGATTCACTCCCCTACTGGCCCCATCTGACAAAGTCAAGTCAAGTCAAGTTTAAATTTGTATAGCGCACTACTCACCCAGAGGGTCTCAAGGCGCTTGAGGGAGGGGGGAGAAATATCCAAGTTTTAAGTTGTTTTCTGAAGGAGAGGTGGTTCTGTGTGAGGCGGAGGTGGGTGGGGAGGGAATTCCAGGTCTTGGCTGCTAAGTAGGAGAAGGATCTTCCTCCCATGGTGGATCTCTGGATGCGTGGAATTGTGGCGAGGGCCTGATTGGACGATCGAAGTTGGCGGGTGGGGGTGTAGAAGGACAGGCGCGTGTTGAGGTATTCGGGTCGTAGAGGGCTTTGTGTGCGTGGGTGAGGAGACGGAACGTAATTCTCTTGTCGACGGGGAGCCAGTGGAGGTCTTTCAGGTGACCGGAAATGTGAGCTTGGCGGGGGATGTCTAGGATGAGTCTGGCTGAGGCATTTTGGATGCGTTGGAGTTTTTTCTGTAGTTTGGCTGTGGTTCCGGCGTAAAGGGTGTTTCCGTAGTCTAGTCGGCTAGTGACCAGTGCATGGGTGATCGTCTTTCTTGTTTCGGTGGGGATCCAGCGGAAGATTTTGTTGAGCATACGTAGGATGTTGAAGCAAGATGATGAGACGGCGTTGACTTGTCTGGTCATCGAGAGGGAGGAGTCCAGGATGAAGCCCAGGTTACGTGCGTGGTCCGTTGGTCTCGGTGCGGTTCCCAGGGCCGGTGGCCACTATGAGTCGTTCCAGGCAGAGGGGGATGATCCTAAGATGAGGACTACTGTTTTGTCCGAGTTTAGTTTTAAACGGCTGTTCTTCATCCACTCGGCTACTTCTTTCATCCCTTCGTGTAGGTTGGTCTTGGCGGTGTTTGGGTCTTTGGTGAGGGATAGGATCAGCTGGGTGTCGTCTGCGTAGGAGATAATGTTGAGGTTGTGTTGGCGCGCAATGGATGCGAGGGGACTCATGTATACGTTGAAGAAGGTGGGGCTAAGTGAAGATCCTTGGGGTACGCCGCAGATGACATCGGTGGCTTCTGATCTATAAGGGGGGAGGCAGACTCTCTGGGTTCTTCCGGCGAGGAACGAGATTATCCAGTCCAATGCTTTTCCTTGTATTCCGACGTTGCTGAGGTATAAGGGTCTTATGACAGACTGTGTCGAAGGCAGCGGAGAGGTCAAGTAGGATGAGGGCAGCTGTTTCTCCATTGTCCAGTAGTGTTCGAATGTCGTCTGTTGCTGCGATGAGGGCGGTCTCGGTACTGTGTTTGGCTCGGAAGCCGGACTGTGAAGGGTCAAGGGATTTGTTGGATTCGAGGAAGGCGGCGAGTTGACTGTTGACGGCTTTCTCAATGACTTTGGCAGGGAATGGGAGGAGCGAAATGGGGCAGTAGTTCCTAAGTTCAGTGGGGTCTGCTGGAGGTTTCTTCAAGAGGGCGCTGAGTTCGGCGTGTTTCCAGGTTTCCGGGAAGGTGGCGGAGTTGAGGGAGCAGTTGATGACGTCTCAGAGATGGGGTGCGATAATGGAGTCTGCTTTGTTGAAAATGTGGTGGGGACAAGGGTCGGTTGGCGATCCCGAGTGAATGGTGTTCATCAGGCGGATGGTGTCTTCAGTGGTGATTGGGTTCCAGACGTAAAGGTTGTTGGAGGGGGTTTTTAGTTCGGAGGTAGGTGGGGTGGGCTGGTCTCCAAATCTGTTGTGTATGTCAGCGATTTTTTTGTGGAAGAACAAGGCTAGAGAGTCCCAGAGGTCTTGGGATGGGGTAATGTCGTTGGTGCCGGCGGTGGGGTTGGTAAACTCTCTGACGATGTTGAAAAGTTCCTTGCTGTTTTGGGCGTTGTTGTCGAGCCGATCCTTGAATGCTGATTTCTTGGTGGATCGGATCAGTTGGTGGTGTTTGCGGGTGGCGTTCTTGAAGGTGGTCAGGTTGTCAGTGGTTGGGTTTTTTCGCCAGGCTTTCTTGAGGGTGCGACAGATCTTCTTGGATTTCTTAAGGTCATCATTAAACCAGGGGGCTTTTTTGCTGTCTTGCTTGACTTGATGGTTTTTCAGGGGGTGCTAATTCGTTAGCGCTGTGGGTGATCCATTGTGTGAGGTTGGTGGCTGCTTGGTTTGGGTCCGTTGATTTTGCAGGAGGGTTTTGGTGAAGTGATGTGAATAGCTGGTCGGTGGTAATTTTATTCCAGTTTCTCCGGAGAATTGGTTGTGGGTGGTTGTGGGTCGTAGTCTTTTTGTAGTTGAAGTGAACGCAGCTGTGGTCCGTCCAATGGAGACCGGTGGTGTAATTAAAGGAGATGTGCTTGCTGGAGGTGAAGATTGGGTCGAGCGTGTGCCCGGCAAAGTGGGTGGGGGTGTCAACAAGTTGTTTGAGTCCGAGATTGGCGAGGTTGTCCAAAAGGGTCGTGGTGTTGCTGTTGTTGTTCTTTTCCAGGTGGAAGTTGAGGTCTCCCAATAGGATGTAGTCCTCGGAGGGGAGGGCGTGAGGGGTGATGAAGTCAGTGATGTCTTCACTGAATTGTGTGCGGGGTCCGGGTGGTCTATAGATGAGGGTGCCTCTGAGTGTGGTCTTAGGGTCGGTGTGAATCTGGAAGTGAAGGTGTTCGGCGGTTGTGAGGTTGTCATCGGAGCTGGTCGTGATGCGGATGGTGTTCTTATGGACGATGGCGATGCCTCCTCCTGTTTGGTTGATGCGATCCTTTTGGATGATCTTGTAGCCTTCCGGGATGGCTATGGCGATGTCGGACGCTGATGAGGCGTTCATCCATGTTTCTGTAAGAAAGGCGACGTCCGGCGATGTGGTGTCGAGTAGGTTCCAAAGTTCAATGGCATGTCTGTGGACCGAGCGGGTGTTGAGTAAGATGCATATCAGGTGGTTAGTGACGGATCTCTGTTTGGAGTATGTGGATTTGGTGTGGGTCCTGATGCAGTCAAACTTGCAGGAGTGGCAGGTGAAAGGTCCATGGGTGTGTCCTGGGGCGGCTTGGTAGCAGTCGGGGAGACGGCCGGAGTTGAGTGCTGAGAGGGTGGCGGAGTCGTACGTTATGCGGGTGGAGAAGGGTTTGCGGGGGCCAGGGGGTCTGGCGCTGGGCGCGGTCCAGGCGCGGACGAGCGTAGACGGGCTTACCTTTGGCGCACCTTCGGCGCGCATGGGGCGCGATCGCTGCGCGTGAACGCTGCGCGCAGAGGCACCTGTCATAAGTGGATAGTGGAGGGGGTGGGGCGAGGGAGGAGCAGCTGGGAAGTGGGAGCGGGGTGGAGAGCCGGGCTGTGAGGCACAACAACAAACAACAAAATGGCAGCAAGTCAAAAGCGAAACAGGACGAGATTGGGGCACGACCTTAGTTAAGCGCTATGAACTGGGCAGCACAGTCAGGCAACAATTATCAGAGCAGGCAAAGCGAGTGGCACAGTAAATAACAATGGCACAGTAAATAACAAAGCACGGTCTGATAGTACAGCGCTACGATGACTTAATATTCAGCAGTGCGAGCAAGTCTGGCAATAAGCGTTACGATGACAAACAAATTCTAGCAGTGCGAGCAATGCGTGGCAATCAGAGCGCTACGATACCAACTGGATGAGCAGGGAGCAGCGAGGGGAGCGACCGCTTCTGAGAAGCTCAGGACGGTGAAAGACCAACATCAGCATTGCCCCCAAACCAATAGAGCTAATAACTGTAGTTTCCAATGCAAAACTAGCTACTTCAAACACACACCAGATTATTGAGGAAATGAGGGATGAAGAAGGGTCTGTGAGAACGATGATTGAGGGACTGACCACACTGGTTAAAACACTACTCCAACATAGTCCGCCGCCCACTACTCCGGTTACACGAGAGCCATATGCTTTAGCAGGGCGATCGCAATTGGTATTACAAGGCATGAGCAACCACTTTCAACCATATAAAGTAAATCCCACCCTAGGGATGATTCACTGCTATCGGCTCCCTCAAATAATTCCAGCAACTGCTGCCCACCCTAATCAAAAACCCTCTGAATTAAATGGGAATTTTGTTAATCATCATTTTACATGAGCAGGTGCATCTGATATATCTAATTATCAGAGGATGCATAATCTGTCTCAAAATCTGTTATCCCCTCAGTGTAGCAAGAACTATCCAGTATATACACATCACACTCGACTGTCGTCAGCAAATAAAATTATTATGGCAAATGTTCCAAAATTAAGGGCAAGGCAGGGACTAGAGGGGAAAGACTCCTTGATTAACAAAGCGATCCATTAGATTCGACACGTTAGGGGTTGTCGCTCGATAACCAGAGAGGATATTATCGGGGGTGCAGGTGTATACCACCGGGGCAAACATTAACTGTATAGAGTTGACACTAATAGGGCCAGAATTGGTAGACAACTTGCTCATGCTAGAATTCTGCACCTGCTCTCCAGAATCCTCGTCAATCCAATTTAGATGATTTATCTCCCATAGGTCTGCCCAGCAACTACTAGTACAAGATAGAAGACCTAATAGTTCTAGCCTAGATAAAAAACTATTGACTCCTGGAGGAAATTCACTGATGCATTAGATTCCAGTCCTCTTTACTAACTCAGAGTGATACCAGACTGAACAAAGAACTTCATCGAACAATGCCCAAATGATATGCTAGCGGCTTTCAAATGGCTGAAGAGACGAGGAGTGTTGTTAACCCTTTGGATGCGTCGGACGGCTGGGAGCCATTCAAATTTTGCACGCATCCAAAGGGTTGATGACCTAAATTATCCAAACAAGCTGGAAGGGACTCCAAGATGCGAGGGTGTGTATTCGACCATAGATCTTAATACTCAAACATTTAAAACTATCACGATAGGTCAAGAAAGTATAACTATAGTATCCAGGAACATAGCAGGCCTAAAACAAAAGTCCTAAGATCCTGAATGGCATAGTTATATAGACTAATTTGATATCTGCCTCTTCCAAGAGACGTGGCTATTGACACCTCCATATAAGTTGGGATACAAAACATTTTTATAAAAATGTAATTGCCACGCAGAGAGGGAGAACAATGGGGGCCTAGTAAAATGGATTAAAATTATATTGTGGACGCGATCCATGAACCTTAGTATAGATTCCCCAGACCTGTTGGCAATATATTTAAATGATAATGATGAAAAACTGTATCTGTATAACACCTATAATAGACCAACAAGGCAAACATTAAATTCTGAGATTATCAACATGCTAAGCAATTGCCTGGATCTTGTAGACCCTAGTGATACTGTAATTGTATGTGGGGATTTTAATTGTCCCTACAAACCATTAATTGGGTTAGAATGTGCCACAGAAGAAGAAGATATGGCCCTAGGCCTGCCTCAACTAGTGGATGGGCCTTCTAAACCTTGCACTAACGCAGCACTACAGATAGTACAGTTAATGGTAGAATACCATCTAAGAGCATGTAACGGAAGGGTACTTAATAATGGGGACGAAACTGCCGCTCTTAATACTTTCAATTGTGGCAGCACACAGTCGAGAATCGATTATATAATGCATAGCACCCATAACTGGAGCAGAATAGTGAGCTTTAAAATAGATAAGAGAGAGAACAGTGATTACAGACCATTGTGCTTGGAAGTAATAGGCCATTTAGCAAGCGATGACCAACTAAATACCAGTACACATGATGTCCAGCCCTTAGTAGGGAACAACCGAAGATCTATCTGGTGGCCGAAGATCACAGGTAGCACAGAAATTAAGACTAACATCTATAATACCATTGCAGAAATAGTGGTGCACACTTAGAGTCAAGCGATCTGCCTATAACATCTATGCACGCTGCACTGGTCTCAAAGTTAAGAGCCCCTTTTCACAAAAAACAATGGGAAGAATTCGAAATCTAACCCTAGGGCCGGCTAAATGTAAGCCCATGATACACAACTGAATGTAGAAGATTTAAGTCAGCTATACTTGAATCAATAAAGTAGGGAAGTGTAGATTCAGTGAGGAGTGCCAGGGATGCACACCGGAAAGCATTGCCCACTGCCAAGCAGAACTGGGAGGAAAATAGCCAGCTGGACCTCCTGGGGGCAGCAAAAACAAATAACCAGGCAGAGGACCAAGTATGAAGAACAGAGCACTATCTGGACTCATTGACCATTTTGTACTCACGTTTTCGGCATATTGTAGCTCTGAGCGGAGATAGACGGCCTATTCACATAGTGGGAGACATTGGGGTGATAGTCTTTTCAATGCAAGAAACAGAGGACGCTATAGATTCCATTAAACCAGGAAAAGCACCGGGACTAGATAAACTCCCTGGTGACTTATTTAAATAAAAATGGTATGGGTCCCATATGTCAATGCTCTTAGCAATGCAATAGCAGCCGGTGCCCCAATACCGTGAACGTGGAAACGAGCTGAAATCGTCCCTATCCACAAAAAAGGCAGTAAACGTAAACCCGAGAATTACAGGCCAATTAGCCTGACAGATATACTCCAAAAAATGTATCATAGATAGTTACTGAACAGGCTTAAGAACTGGATAGAGACTAATAGCATACTGTCCCCATGTCAGGCAGGATTTAGATCTCGCATTAGCACAACAGATCAAGTCTTCAGACTCATGTGTTTTATCTAGAAATATCTTAAAATCAGGAAGGGCATATTTATGTGGCATTCGTTGATCTGGGGGCATCTTTTGACCTCATACCCAGAAGCCTATTATGGGAGTCACTTGAAAAACAAGGTACCCCCCCAACTGGTCACTCAGCTAAAAAGGTTACATAATGAGAACTACGCTAGAGTTCGCTGGGGTATGAATGGGGAACTCTCACAGCCAATACCAATAGAGAGAGGAGCGAGACAGGGTTGCAGACTTGCTCTCACCCTGTTCTCACTCTATATTAATGACGTGGTGGACTACCTACAAGAGCAAGTAAATTATCCACCAAAGCTAAATGAGTTTGGTGATGGCGCTGCTCTTTGCAGACATCATTCTGATATCACAGACCATAAAGGGGCTTCAAAACATGTTTAAAAGGTATTGCACAGTAAAGGGTCTCGAAATAAATGCAAATAAAACTAAGTACATGGACATAAACCCACAAAAGGGCCTCAAAAAGAACCTCATGCTGAGTAATCAGAAAATAGAATAAGCCACCAATTTGACTTACCTGGGCATATAACTAGACACAAAATTAGCCTCGAACCAGCAAATCAGCCACTCAGTTTTAAGGTTAGCCCAAGGGCAATTGTAAAGAAGCATAGCTCAACTACAAGTAAATCTGTGACACCAGCACTCCAGATATACAAATGTAAGGTCCAGGCAGCAGCTTTGTATCGATCAGAGTTATGGGGCATAAGTCATATTAACCAACTGACAATCGGGGAAAACAAATTTATGAGAATACTGGGATTGCCCCAATCAGCCCCACTCGTCCCAATGTTTCATGACCTAAATCTGAAGCGAATAGGACACCTTGCAACCCTACGCCCACTGCTCTACTGGATAGGGCTTTGGACAACGCCGGAATTACTGTTATATAGAGAAGGTGCCCACAAACTATTGGAGATTGATACATGTCTTACCTTTCCATGGTTAAGATGTGTCCGGAAATGGCTGATAGAGTTAGGACTAACCCGCACCGTTTAACACCAAGCTGCAAAGGCAACCTGAAGGGTATTTACTGTCAACACGTATTGAATGCACTTCATTGCGATCCAAGATTAGGAAGGCTAACAGAATTCCTTGCTACTAAGCCAAACCCGAATCGCGAGGATTTCCTCGATCAGGTACAACCATTCTTAGCAAGAATTCTGTACCTAAATCTAAGATATAACATACTACATATCAAGAGCTATACTGTAAAGTGTGTGTGGGGGGAGGGGGGGGGGGGAGGAGGGGGGTGGAAGATCGCTCCTGTTCTCTAGGCACTAAACGCACTTTAGGGCTTATAAATAACACTGAAAATATTTCACATATTCTGTTTTTCTGCCCGGCATATGACAGGGCAAGGAGTAAATGGATCCGACCATTATGCAATTCACTAGGATTTAGGAAACACCAAGAGGCGCTGAGGGTATTGACAACAAGTAGCCTAACACACGTTATATTTGCATTATCAAGATATTTGTTTATAGTGGGCTTAATTAGGAAGCAAATGGGGTTAAAATTGTAATGTACTAAGGATTAAGATATCTGTGATCGTGGAACTTACTTTGGACTGTATAAGTAATTAGACATTTATTTCTTGTACATTTCAAAAAGGTTTTACTGAACGAAATTGTCTATTATGAACGTTTGATTCTTTTATTGTAATCATGTAACATTTGGCTGGATATATTTTTGATTATTTTATGAATGATGTGTTATAATGAAATCTTTTATGGCAGCCACAGCTACGTAAATGAGCTTACATTAATCTACCGAAGGCACTGGATTCACAAAATCAAAAGTACGGTGCAGCTACCTCTGTCATGGTAAACAAGGTTTATAAAGGAAACATGCAACCGAGCAGTAGGCCCTTCAAAACAATATTAACCTGAAAGTCAATGTACAAAACATTATGTTAGCATTTATTCTGAAAGTAAAAAGGCAGCCGTCCCCAGGGAGAGATTTTCCCTCTCCAGACATCTCATTAGGAGAGTATAATTCTCTAAATGACATGAACATTCCCTTCCACATGTATGCTGACGACACACAACTTTACCTGAAAGTTTCTTTCCTGGATAACATCATCTCACTCAACGCTACCTTAACCTCCACTGTAAACGGGTTAACTGAAAACCACCTACTGCACAACACCTACAAAACTGAATTCTTTCTCATCTCTCCTCCGAACCACCCCTTCAAGCTAGACCTTTGGTTGACTCACCTCACTGCTTTCAATTGCACCCATCTCATTATAGACTCTGCCAAATTCCTCGGAATTACCTTGGACAAGCACCTGAATATGAAAAATCATATCAGCAATGTATGTAAGGGAGTTAATGACTTGATGAGAACACTCAGAAATTTCAGGCCCTTCCTTCCACAAAATGACTTCAAACATGCAGTCCAAGCACAGATCTTGCGAAGGCTAGACTATGGCAGCGCTACGCTCTGTGGCCAGACTAGTTACTGGTACTAAACGAAATGAGCACATTTCTCTAGTCTTAAAGTCTCTTAAATGGTTGTCCTATGAAGCCAGAATCCAGTTAAAGATTATCGTTCTGGTGCACAAAGCCCTGCACAACAACACCCCCAGGTACCTAGTACAAAAGCTGGAATTATCATGTGGTGAGAGAGTGTCAAGAAGCGGTAAGACCTTCCTCCTGAAACCACGTATCATGAATAAAAAGAGATCTTGTCGTCAAGCCTTCTCAGGTGCTGCATCAAAGATCTGTTCTACTCTTCCACCGGATTTGCGCAGAATATCATCATCAACTGCTTTCAAACTTGAAGCCAAAAGATTCCTAATGAACACACTTTTACCCTAATTTGGCCAATGTGCATTCGCGCACATACACCAGGTGTTGATTGACTCTACATCCTGTGTTTGTGCTCCATGCTTCTCTCTGATGTAAGGCTTGCCCCCTATAGCAGCCTGTTATTGACCTGCTTATTTTATTACTTGCTGTGTTCCACCTGTCGGTGATTATTGTAACTAACTGTTTGGTATTCTTATATGACATCGTTTATTGACACTGTATTCTCCCTCTCTTCTCGCAGTGTATCATTGGTATGTGATTTTTGTGACAACAACTGTTTATCATTCCTTACTGGAGTAGTATTCCCCATTCATCCTTTAGCAAAGCGCTCTGATATCCCTCGAGATCTGGTTTGCGCTACATAAAACCTTATAAATAAATAAATAAATAATTTTTTAAAAAAACAATGCGTGGAAACTCAGTGACAGGATGTAACAATATAAATAGGGTTTACCTAAACGTCCTAAATTAATGCAAACATATAAAGCTGGGCTCACTGTAACAACCTTACATTTATGTCCTCTGTAATAACCAGATTTTCTGGCAAATAGAAAGCGCTGGCCTGTAGAAAATGAACCGGCATGTTCAAAGAGGGCCACCAACTGCGCATGGGCGTCGATTCAACAAAATACCAGGGGTAATAGAGGGGACATCACATACTCTCTGAATTTAATGTAATCACAAGAAGCCACATCAGATTACCCTTCGCTCTGATTGATCAGAGAAGGCATGACACATGACCCCTTCCAGTACAAAAGCCATACTACAGAAAAGGCTCACACCCTTGCACAAGGGTTAAGTTCAAGTTTATTTTATTTACCATAGTTACTTAAAACCGTTGCTACAAAATATCTCATTGCAAATTAAAAACCGGTAAAAGACATAACCAAATGATATTTACAGTACATTAAAAGCAAGCAATGTGATCCACCGCCCTCCCCCCTTCCGCCCCCCGCGCCCGCCCTCTCCAGCCCCCCCCCGGTTTCCCCTTTCCCCCCCCCCTCCTCCCCCCCGCTTCCCCTTCCCCACCCGCTCCGCCCCTTGCGCCCCCCCCATCATCATCCCCCTCACCTGCCGGTGGGGGACACACACACACAGACGACCCCGCTAATGCACTCCCACCCCGGGATTCAAAGTTATCACGCACCACTTGTAGCACCCTCATGCGAGCGCCACGGAGCAGCACCCTATGCGGCTACTCCGCTCGTAACCAACGAGACAAAACCCACACTGCAGCACCCCCCCCCTATGCTTAGGTTAGTTGCACCCGCACACTCTTTCCTGTTCTTCCCTAGATCGGAATAGCGACACACACGGCAGAGGTCGCCCCCCAGTTGACCACACCAGACCTGCCTTTCCCATTCGCACCCTCGCTACTAGCATACAAAGGTTACACGTAGGAGTGCAGCGCATAGGCGAACCACTACCGGGACCTTCCACCCCATGGTGCCTATATCCTGACCAGTCTAGTGGTCCACAACACTCGTACATGCCGCCCGGAGTCAGACCTGGATGGCTGTCCAAACTGTAGGGAATCACCACACTTCACCACTGACCATAAGGCTACGCACACCGGGGGGAAGGCTGGACACCAAGCTGCCCATCTGGGCAGGCAGGATTGGCTGCCCAGGCGGGAACGACGCTGCGAGGCACTCCGAGGCAGGACACTGGCATGAATGGTCTGACGCATACAGCGCCCACCCATGAGGCGATAAGAGGTGATTTTATATGTATATGTACAATTATCGGACCTCTAACCATCGACTGTATTTGCTTTGATACTGTACGGACCACTCCGATTGTTGTTTCCCCTTTGAGTTATGCATATAATGAACTGTACTTGTATACCAAGAGTTTCAATAAAACAGATTTAAAAAAAAAAAAAATTAAAAGCAAGCAATTATTATAGCAGCGTTAGTCCTTTTTCTTATCTGCTATTAAGTTGTTCGGACCTTGGCATTTTCTTCTCCACTTGTGATAAAAATTTTACGAAGCGACAGTTAAGCTGCGTGTCCTCCGGTGCAAAACATGCCAACACAGCTTGTCTCCGTGTGCGAATGCCTCTCTGGTTAAAAAGTGGCTTTAGAAGCCATCTCCTTTCCTCTGCTAGCTCTTTACATGTGCATAGGAGATGCAGCATATCTTCTTGCATTGTCCCACATAAGCGGCTTTTGGGATTAGAATTAATTTTCAGCCAATATGGAAAGTGCTTTGTGCATGGCAACAAGCCTAATCTGTATTTCAAAAATAAAAATATTGTATGTTTGGCAAAACCCAAAGCTAGATACTTTTGTGCCCCCAGAGAGGAATAGGTACTCAGAATCATCCAACCATGCGACCTCCTTGCTAGAGCTGCCTTGTCTTCAATCCAAGATTCAGTTCGTATTATTTTCTTTGTTGATTTTTTAAGGAGGTAGTGACTTGTGGGTGTTGCTCATAGTTCAGTAAGACCCAGCTTTGCCACACTTGTTGCTAAATATTTTGCTGCTGGTGATTACTCTTTCTGTTGTAGCTCAGTCCACAAGTGCCAATTTAGGGTACCAGGTTTCGGATTCCCTTACTTTGTCCCAAAAGATGACTATCGCACCTTTCCTTGCAATGGTCTTTTTTTGCACGCCAAACTCGAGCCTAATTTGCACTGTTGAGACTCGTGCTGGTAATCCAAAGATTATTCTGTATACTTTTGCGACCACAACATCCAAGAGCTTCGAGTCCCTCCCCCTCTGTGCCTCGCTCCCATAGGTTATTGTGGGTAGAAGTTGTGCTCGTATGACTTCGACTAAAGGAGCGAGTGAGGGGCCTGTCAGTCTGGAGTTGAGGTTACTCATTGAGGCTGCTAAGGCCATGCCTTTCCTTTTAATTGTGTCTCTATGAGTTACAAAGTGTCCACCTTAATCAATGATCACCCCCAAATATTTATACTCATTGGCTGAATCTATTTGAATCTTATCCCAAAACCAGACAGGTGTTTTCTTAAAATTCTTTTTAATTGTCATGGTTTTTGTTTTTTCAAAGTTGATATTTAGGTCATTAGCCTCAGAGTATTGAAACGTAATGTCAAGAAGACGCACCTTCGTTTGGCTGATCAATACAAGATTGTCAGCGTAGAGTAGGCATGGTAATGTTCGGTTCCCAATCTTTGGAGAATGTGAGTTGCTTTTATCTAGTAACGGAATCAAGTCTGCTAAAAACAGATTAAATAGCGTTGGGGCCAGTAAGCAGCCTTGCTCGAGACCTTTTGTTGTTGGGATTTTCCTCAATAGTGTTGACCCGTCACCAAGCTTTTTTTGCACACAGGTTTAGTAAAGCCAGGGGAATGCCCCCAGCATGCCAGTTTCAACCAAAGTTTATGTTGGTTTACGTGGTCAAAAGTTGCCCCATAATCGATGAAGCACAAATGTAGTGGAGTTCTTGTGCTCTCAGCCTTATCAATTAGCAGAGCCATTGTTGTTATGTTTCTTGTGGTCCCAACAGATTTAGAAAAGCCGGTTTGGTTTAGGGGGATGATTGAATTGTCTTCCGCCTAAGGTTGAAGTTCGTCTAGCAGTGTCCCGGCAAAGTATTTTGCCTCGTTGTCCAGAAGGGCAACTAACCGGTAGGTCTTAGGTTAAGTCTTGTCACCTGATTTAAAGATTGGAGAAATTATCGAGGTCCGCCATGATGGAGGAAGACGGCCTGTTGTTCTTGTCTCCTGAAACAGAGGATTAAGTGCCTTCGCCCAGTATTCTGTATCTTGTTTGTAATGCACAGGTGGGATTCTATTTGGCCCCGGTGTCCCTTCTTGCCTTTCCTTTTTAATGTATTTATTGATTGATTTTGTGTAATCGATTAAAGGAGTAAGTCCCAGTAATTCTCCTTCAGTGAGTTCCTCCGGAGTTACATTTCCCTCATTCGATTGACGATTCCGAGTCCTATACTGCTGGGCATAGTCCATGCTAGTTTCAGCTTGCAGTACGTTGTTCCCTTGATGAAAATGATTTCTAAGGAAAGTGGCCCAGTCTTCCTCAGATATATTTGAAGACAGACCCTCATGCATTGGATGAGTGAATCTTTTTATCGTTTCCCAGAATCTTGCACCGTTTTTCAACTTGGCATCCGCATGTAATTTCGCCCATAAGATATTCTCGTTGTCATGCCTAGCTTCCCAAATTACTTGCTTTAGGTCTAGTTTCTGCTGTCGTAGTTCAGCTAGTTTTATGATGTCAGTTGATTACTTTCGCACCTGCCGTAAATGTAAATGTAAATGTATTTATATAGCGCAAATCACCCACATCGCAGGCATCTATGCGCTTGCTTAGGGAACCCGTCCTGGTATTCCCCTGTGAGATAACCCCGGCAGGGTATCCACAAGGTGAAAGCCAGGCATCCCGCCGCGAGGGGCCGTTGTGGAGATTAAGCAAGCTATTGCCCAGAGTCGCAGAGTGTGAACCCGTGAGTCGAGAAGGCACCGGAGCGAGAATTATCGAGTCCGTGGAATTTTTAGCCCAAGACCCGCCGAGGCGGGGAATTGAACCCTGGTCCAGGGCCGATCTCAGCTTCCGGGTCTGCCGCCTCTAACCCCTGAGCCACACTTCTCCACAAAAGAGTAATTGATATTCTTTTTAATGGATTTAATCTTGCTCTTTTGTGGCAAGGTGAAATTGGTGGGGCCCTGCTTTAGTTCAGATTTATTTGGGGTAGAGAAAGATGTTATCAAGGCATTCGTATAATTTGTCCATTTCTCTGTTTCGTTGTCCCCTTCCCGTGATTCAAATAAGAGTTTAGCAGCTTCCTGAAAATTATCTTGTGTTGCTAGCGTGAATATTATTTTTCTAAAGTTAATAGTAGCAGTAGTGCCTGGTAAGCCTTTCCATTTCATTGATCTTAAGATGTTTGTGTGCGATATAAGTTCCTGGGGACAATGATCGCTATCTAATTTGTCACCCATATTGAATGAGAAGATTTCTTTAAAGAGAGTTAGGGATACAAAAGTGTAGTCCAGCGTTGAGATTGATGGGTGAATGCAGGAGGTATTTCACCTGGGGTTCTGCCATTTGCTGCTCGCAGCATAAGATGTTCAAGATCCTCTATAAGAAGTTGACCAACTTTTGATGGAACTGCTGTTGAGTTTGTTCTCTGTTGCGGGATGTTCCATAACTGGTTAAGTAAAAAGACTTCTTCCGCTTTAGATGGTCCACGTAGATGTAAATTGAAGTCCCCTGTCAATATCATGTCTGGTGTATTAACATCACTCATACAAGACTCTACAATGTTAACTAATTTCTTTGCTTCTTTAGTTTTCCTGTTAGGATGTATATATGTATTTATTGTTACTATCTTGTTGTGTCTATTCCCTGGTCCACCCTTTATAGAGGAGATTTTGATAGCAATGGATATCGGTGTAGTTAAGGCCACTAGATGGACAGGATTTGCGCAGGTGTTACTTGCGTAGGTCACCAGGCCTCCCTGCAAATGGCCAAATATTGCTTTCTTGAGAGCCGGAGCATAAAACCGTAAATATCCTTGTATATGTGGTGGGTCCGTTATCCATGTCTCCTGGAAAGCGATGATGTGGAATGACATTAGATAATTCATGAAGGCATGGTCCGACAACTTGCTATTTAGCCCGTTAATGTTCCAGGAGCATATCCGTAATAAGTTTCTATCACCTTCTGAGATATTATACCTGTCGTTCTGTCATCTGGATGTTCCTTGGTTGGAAATTATCCTCATGCGACATCCTGAGTCTTCTTGACAGAGGCCTTGATGAAGATGAAACGGATGATGTGTGCCTTTGTCCTGACCGACGAGGGTCCCCTTGCCCCTCTCAATATTGACTTAGGGAAATATCGTTCTGTTAGCCGACTATCTCTTTGGCTCTGTAATAATGGTGCTGGATAACCAGGTGATGTAATGATTTTTATTTTTATGCCCCAATTTTCAAATGTCGAGGCTTCCAATAAAATTATTTGTGCAATACATTCTGACCTCCATATTGTCCGTGTAATCTCACTCTCCCTAGGGTCTCCATGTTCTGATGAACTCTACTGAAACCAGGTCCGTTGAGTTTACCTCCATTAATGAGGGTATATGTGAGAATAAGCGGAGAATATTCCTGAGATTTAGTATGTCGTGCGACCCTCTCGATCTATAGGCGGGTGCAAATTCTAGTGTTTTCATATTCCTGTATGGATCACTTCCTAGGTTATCTACTTGTGGTCGATTAATAGGCTCACAGGTGATTGTGCTTGCTTTAGGTGGCTTTATATTTGGTTCTGGCCTACTGTGGGCATCTAGAGTTAAATTTGTAACTGGCCCAGCAAAAAGCTGACCCAAAGTTTCTGGGCAGGCGGGTCTTAAGTTTCCATTTTTAAGTTCAATATGTTCAACTCCCCCAATTTTGGATACAGGGATGGGCGGATAGTTGAAAGCCCTCTCAATTTGCTGGTCAGGCTGGCTAACCGGTAAATTTGTGGAGGATTTAATCTCTTTGACCATAGGTCCTACAGAGGTTTGTCTGGGGGAATAATGCTGTATGATGGTTCCTTCTGGTTTTGTTCCGCATCGCAGTAACTGATGTTCTGCTTCTTCCATGGGTAGATTGTAATCCTGTAGAGTTTGTGTTCCTCCTACTTCCCCTGATATGTTTTGTTGCAGGGAACCCCTGGGGGCCGGCTCTTGCTTGGAGTTTGAGACCAACATCTGCCTGGTGCACGGTACACCTGATTGAATTTTGTCCGTTCCCTCGGGTGTGGTCTGATTAGATAGGCCAGGTTTTAAAGGTGGTAACTGCCTAAGGAGAAGGGCAAAATCCTCCTTATTTGTGTTGTTTTTTTTTTATTTCTGCCCCTTCTCCTTTGCGCTCGCCTTTGTTTGGTATTAGAAGTTACACCTGATTCTGCCAGTTCTGATCCAAGCCCTGGGAGAGTACAGTTAATGGTTCCTGTTTCTTAGAACTCTCGTCTTTATTTTCCCGAACTGTGCAAATAGTGTTTGAGGTAGGATTTGTCAGACCTGGGTCTCTCATGTTGTTTGTAATTGATCTCTGCTTGATCTCAGCGGAGTAGGTGGCCTTTTCACTAGCCTCGATGTTTTTCCAAGCTGACTCTTTAATTTGGGTACACAAGTCCTCCAGAATCAAGGGGAGTGAGGTGAGTTTATCAACTATTGGGCCACAGCCACAATTTATCTCCCGGCCCTGTTGTTTCCCAAGTGAGCTCTGAAAGGGCAGATTCAGGGCACCAAGTTTTTCATCGATTGCCACCACAAACACTGCCAATGTATTTAACAAGGTTAACTGGGCATCCATTTTATCTGACTGATACTGGAGTGCTTCCACTAAGAGTTGTACTGTCTTGAGTAAACTGGCCCATGCGTTTTCAGAGTTCAGCTGTTGATGATCATTGGTTGGGATTCCTAAATCGGGTGTTGATAAAAGGGCCTCGCTGTACCCGGGTCCCTTTCAACTCTATGTTCTCTGGTAAAATGTTCTCTGATGAAGGGGATTCTAGGGAATTCAGCCTAAGTTTCACCGGAGTTTGTTGTGTATGGTTAATTAATAAATTATTCCAATCATCTTCGTCCGACTATGTCGTTCCTTTAGGTCTCCCCAACTCTTGTCTGAGTGCCAATTCAGTACCGTGGGGCGTAGATGACAAAAATGGATGCGACTTTGGCGATGGGAAGCAACTGATCCTTGCTTTTTTTATAGCGACGGTGATGTACCCATCTCTATTATGGACAAGGGTTTGTGCACTGGCATGTGGCTGCTAAAAATGTACCAGCCAACAGGAGAGAAAAAAAAATGAACCATATCTCTTAAAAACATTCAGATCTACTAATTTGGCCCATAAAAGGGCCTGATCATTCATTGGACTACTTTTTCTTCCCCTTTTCTATTTAGCACTCCTCTTACAAGCACTTTGAAAGAGGACTTATACACAGATATAATATATTTTGTACCATTTTATTTCTCCTGCAATGTAATGTTACAAGAAGGTGAGCTTTAGTAATCATAATGAGCTGCTATTTAGTCATGTTGTAGTGTAGTTCCTATATTCCCAATAGGCTCTGCGCATTGGAACAACATAAACGATGGTTTAGACGTAGGACTGAGGTCGACTAGGTCTCTATTGAATATGTTAGACTTAATTATGAATGCCAGCTAGCTCAGAGGTCCCTAGAAACGTTCTCGAGTGAACAGGAATGAGTTAACTTTCCTGAATAGACAAGAAGGGATTCGCTTCTGACAACCGCATAAACATAACAACTTTGCTCCCTCCAGAATTAGGAGTATATCTCCAGAGTCGTGTGAAAACAAAAGATAGCTATTTCACTCAGTCAATCGTGCATGCTTAGTTTCACCAGAGTGCAGAGAAATAGAGAGATGGGCCTTTTCAATAAAAGTCGTTATTTATTGAGCAGTCTTCTTTCTCATGCAAGAGAAGTGAATTGCCACAATTGCAATACTTGTCATAAAGTAAAGTGTGTACAATAAAAGAAGTATTATGAAATAATACTGTAAAAGCATTTATATGGTTTCTGAGCCATACGATACTTAAAACGGATAAAATATATACAATACATATAATGATAAAAGTTGACTAAACGTACTCAACTGGTGCTTCTAAAATACGCCTACCCCGGTGTACCTAACCTAAGCCTAGTACGTGGAAAGGAGTAAGTGAGCTGCAGTTTAAGTTAAGTTATTTTTGCCAAGAATCTGAATCAAGAATCCTCTAAGGATCCAATCAGCTCCGTACCTTGGGTTTAGAATGAAGGAGGTCCTGTATCTCTTTCTCAGGACTCGATCACCCAGCAACCCGCAAGGGTGCCTGGAAACACTGGAGCTGGATTTCTCGGCAGGAGAAAAGACAGCGTCTCTCTCAGTGCGTCAAATGGGAGGGTCGGTTTCCTTCGGCACTCGCATCAGCTGGGCTTTGGGTAAGTAGATTGCCGCTCTGCTCCAAACCACCTTGTGTTTGCTTAAGGCAAATGCTGGTATATTTATACCTGGAAGGTGCCGAGTTTGACGTAAGGTTGGACATAAGACGTCACTAAGAACTGTCACTAAAAACTGGCAGTTCTTTCAGGACTCTCAGGAGTTCTAGGAGAAATCAAAACAGAAGCAGGGGGAATTCCCGGGCTGCTGGAGGCTTGGTTTGTTTAAAGAACGCGTTGTACTTTCTAGGAGTCTAGGGAAGTAGCCTTGCCGTATTTGGACTGCATTGGCTATGAATAAATATGGATATGATTCTTATGCCTTTATAAGGATATGATTTGTTATAACCACATAAGGGCATGAATCAGGAATATTTAATTAGGATCCTAGATACATTCACAACAATGTGAAGAATTCAGTAACTCTGAGATACTGAGCAGCCCAGTTACATGGGAAGCCCTGACCTATAAGCATCCCAGGCTCTTATTTTATTTTATTTAGTGTTTTATGTTTGCAAATGTGACCCGTTAGGGTATCAGAGCGCTTTACAGGGCTCTTGGGTATCAATGTCAAACGAGAACCCCTGACAGAGCGGTAGCCCGAGACATGAGCAACCCATTAACTAGAGAAACTATCACGCTTTATCAAGCTGGCCAGTTTAAATTAGCAGCCCTAACACTTGCTCCCCAGTACATGGGCATCTTTGGCATACAGAGCTACTAAAGTGACATGCAACATAGCAGGAACCTCTGGCATAGGCATCTGGCAGAACACAGACGTATGAGTACCCTGGTAAGTGAGAGTACCTGTCATGTGGGAAGCCTTGGAACACTGAAAAGGCATGCATATCGTATCGCTGACCACATAGGCAGCCCTGGTACCTGTGGGCCCGTTGTCCATGGGCAGCCCAATCAAATAAAGAGCTCTGAAAAACAGTACAACCCATTGGCACACTGAAAAACCAAGCACCTGCAGAATCAGCAGCCACACAAGGAACCTAGTAGAACTAATTTAGTTGCAAAGGCAGCCCTCCAGCAGTGAACAACCAAGCACGTGAACACCGGTGGTACATTTGCAGCCTTGGCAGACAAATCACACTGGAGCATTAGCAGATATGATGTACTGCTCCACTGCAACACAGGTTGCTTGATACGTGCACAGTAGTGGAAATAGTAAACAAATGGCATGTAAACAAAATTGGCACATGGGCACCCTTTTACTATCAGCAATCCTTTTATGTGGCATCACCCTGCAGGTATCACACCAATGCATGTTTAGAAACTTTGACACAATGAATAGCCTTAGTGCAGGAGCAGAGGTGGTACAGGAGCAGCCACACTTGTGTTTTGAAAAATGTGCTGCCTTGGCATATGAACAACGCTTGCTTGAGGGTATCCCTGGCATTCGAAACACTATGACAGATGAGTGGTGCTGGCACACACCGTACTTGGCACATGACCAGAAAGGTGCTCCCAATATACTGCCTTATTTCACTATCCTGCCACAATCAGTAGCTGTAACTCACAGGAACCACTGACAAGTGCTTGAAATTTGACAATAATATCTTCACTAAGCTGTAAGTAACTCAGTCTAAATCACCAAAAAGAACCTTAATTGATTGATTTCAACACGCATTTTATCCGCCATTCCCAGCAATAAAGACCTTGTGTTTGATGTGAGCAATAAAAAGACACCACAAGCTTCTTAAATGACACCCACATTTGACATGGATGTATTACATCACACCATTATATTAATTACTGTTTCTACATTGTTTGAAGTATTTATCTGAAATCTCTGGGCACAAAATCCTATCGCACAACTTGTGACAGACAACTCTCAAGCGAACAAGGCACCATTCAAAGTGTCTCCTTTAGTTATTGCGTTTAAAGGCACCATAAACTTTCCTGACCATGCCTCTCTAGTTGTATCATATAGTCCACATTTCACATAGGCTTGGATCTAGGATCAATAGTCCGTCGTAAACAAAAGAAAGGGGACTCACCTTAATTCACCCCAAAAGTGAAACTCCTTAAAGCCAAGGATTGTGCACTAGAAACAAAATGGAGGAACACCAGCAAATATTTAGAGTTAATTGCATACAAGTAAACCACCTTATTCTTCAACAAAAGTAACTTTCCTATTTAAAAAGAGTAGTGGTCTTAAGAAATAGTAACATGTCAACATTTAGAAAGCTGTTCAACTGCATAAAAGACATTCAAGCTTACTTTAAATTGAAACAAAATGGAACCCTCAAAAGCCAAAATGCTGAATAATTATTATTATTATAAGATTTTCACTGCCCGAGACTAATAAACAGCAGGTTTCCACAGAAATCGGCGACCAGTCTTCTGATATTCTTGCCTGGCTCTTTCCCTTCATATCATTGTCTATAGAGGACATTAAAAAGCCTGAGAAGAAACAATCCTCTACCAAAATGGAAAACTTCATCAACATAACTATCATAGATGGATGTCTGCTAGTACTTGATACCAGCAACGCCAACACTCCTGTGTCTCCGTATTGTGTCTCTAATTACTGTATGCACTTCATTTCAACATGCCTTCATCACCCCTTATCTTAAAATAACATCCCATAGTCCACTAAACATTAGAAGATATCTTCATTATCGCAAGATGTCAACCACTATCACACAGTCACAGGGTCTCTACTTGACTGCCAACCTCTTTGAAAAATTGGCAGCAGTGCATCTACTAGCCCAAAACAAAGATCACAGGAATGCAGAAGCATCATAACCTGTAAAAGTTTCTGCTGTCAGCAGCAGAGCTCGCTCCAGCAGTGTCTGCTGCCCGCTTCTATTGGTACCTTCTGAAGCATTAGCCGTGTGCTGAAATGTTGGTCATTATGCCCACTCTCTGGCCTTGTTGCGCTATCTCCTTCTTTGGCGGTGAGTGGCCGCATGGTTTTTTGCACGGGTTCTTCACCCTTCTCACCTCTTTGCATGGTACCTGGTTTCTACTGCTTTTCTTTGTGTCAGCAAGGTTTTCGCTTATAGCGCTTTCTTGCACTTGGCTATCTCGACCATTAGGGTTTCAGTGTACCTGGTTGTCGCTGCTTGTAGTTTTGTTATACTGTATGAATGACAGCTCTGTGTCAGGCTGTGGCACAGCATGTCTTGTCTTGACATCACCAGCAGATTTCTAGGCGGGGACAAAAAAAAATCACTTTCTTCACACTCCTTGCACTGGCTGAATTGGCGCTTTGACTCCACATATGCCAACCATTGATTTTCACTTTGACTGAGGCACCCGTGGCATGCACGAGAAGTCTGCAGGATCATGGCAAACTCTCCGGGAGAGCACTCTTGGTTCTTCAGTTCGAGGGGCTTACGTAATTCCACCCTCGTCGCAAATTTTAATGTCCTCCCACCAAGGGTATATGCAAATTACCACGTGGCTCTTGGTATTACAGGTCTTTATTCCACAGCGTGTAACCGTTAAATAAACATTCTGTGTCATGAAATCTATCACCCACGCAGTTTGGTCATCACTGTACGGCCATAATAGCAATAGTTTAACTATATCTGATACCCTACGCCACTGTCAATAACATGCTGATTTACTTCAAACGTCTGAGAATTACCCTGCAGTCAGACAACTCACTCCTCATTCTCACCCGTCCTTTCACGCTCATCCTGCACTCATAGCACGTAGTTATGGATTTCCCACATTTGCCATATACTCCTTCATCTGCTGTATAATTTGCAGATTAAAAAAAAACTTGTTTCTAGCTCAAACGGTTCAAACGTTACTACAAAATGCAGCAAATACGTTACCTCATAGTGGAAGGCCCTTTCTAAAGGTTGATTGGTCACTGTTCTGTTGCTTATTACTAGATGTGGGTGTTAATGTGGTACTTATGAGGGGCAATAAAGGCCAGGACAGTGTTAACAAGTGTACAAATTGCAAAAAAATGCAATAATGCTATCACAAAATAAGGAGCATATTTCGCCTTTGCTTTCTGCAGAATTTAGTCAACCATGCTGCTTAATTTGATCTTCTCCTGCCGCATAATTCCATTGGCCCTGTTATAGTGCTATTAGGTCCCAGCCTGTTGCAGAAAGCACTGTGAGTATGTGCGTTGTTATTTTAAAACAGTATTTACATGCTCTAAGCTAGGCTATTGCAAAATGATGCAATGTGTGAGATAAGTTCTTACAAAATATACTTTTTGATAATACTCTTACATTACATAGGGCGACTCTTGACCCTGCATCCAGGCAGGTCGCTCCCCACGCAGAGTAGCTCCACCTGTCTGCGCCTGTGATTCTACCTAGCTGCTGCCGAGTTCGAAGCCCGCCTGGTAGGCCCTGGTCTGCTCTGTTCCTCTGTTTTTGTATCTTTTGTACCCATATCTTGTAACGGTTAATATTGTTTAAACACTCTTAATTATTGTACTCTCTGTATTTTTGGTGTCCTGTACCATGGCCTGTGCTTGCCTTCCCCTGCGCCCGCTCACCCCCTGCCCCCTCGTCGGTCCTGCATCCCCTGCGGCCTCCCCCCTGCTCCCATTTGCCCTTTTCCCCCCACCCAGCTGCTCCTCCCTCCCACCTCCCCTTCTTATGGCAGCTGCTATGTGGCCGCGCCGCTGGCGCGTGCCGGCAAGCCCGTCTGCGCCCGGACCGCATCCAGCGCCAGAGCCCCTGGTCCCCACAGACGCCACAACACCCAAATCCATTACGACGCCAACACCCTCCACGCACTCAGCCCTGGACGAGAACACACCTGCCACCCCGAAGCGCACCCAGGGGCACTTCACCTGCCGGGACTGCAGCTACACTAGCATCCAGTCAGCCAAACCGCCAACCAAAGAACCCGACCACCTCAGATGTATCCTTCTCAACACCCGCTCCGCCCGCAAACAAGCCGCCGAACTCTGGGACCTTCTCGACTCAACGCCCCCAGACGTCGCCTTCTTAACGGAGACCTGGCTGAACCCCGCCTCAGCCCACGACATAGCCATCCCGGAAGGCTACAAGAGCCCCTGCAGAGACCGCACCAACGGAGTAAGAGGAGGAATCGCCATCATCCACAAGAACACCCTCAGAGTTTCGACCAACTCCGACGACACCCTCAGCACCGCTGAACACCTGCACTTCAGATCCACCCTCAGAGGAACCCTCCTCTACAGACCCCCCGGACCCAGACCACAGTTCAGCGACGCCATCGTCGACTTCATCAGCACACACGCCCTCGCCTCCATGGACTACATCCTCCTCGGAGACACCCACCCACTCTGCTGGCCACACGCTTGACCCCATCTTCTCTGCAAGCCCCCACGTCTCCTTCAACCACACCACCGAACTCCACTGGACCCACCATCACTACATCCATTTCACCTTCAGGAAGCCCACCACGCACTAACGCACCCAACAGATGCCCCGTCGCTGCTGGGGCAAAATCACTGAAGACCAGCTAACCCAGAGCCCACCCATCGACGACCCTGACACCGCCGCCTGCAACCTCAGACAGTGGATCGACGACTGCACCAACACCCTCGCCCTGGTGGCCGACAACACTCGAAACAGCCCTGACACCCACCAACCACGCACGCAACCTAGGGGTTATCCTCAACTCCCCCCTCTCCATGACCAAGCAGGTCAACGCCGTCTCCTCATCCTGCTTCAACACCCTCCCAATGCTCTGCAGGATCTTCAAGTGGAGCCCCACCGAAACAAGAAGAACGGTCACACAGGCCCTCATCACCAGCAGACTAGACTACGGAAACACCCTCTACGCTGTAACCCCGGCCAAGCTCCTGAGACGGCTACAACGCATCCAGAACGCCTCAGCACGTATGATTCTTGACATCCCCTGCCGCAGCCACATCACACCCCACCTAAGAGACCTGCACTGGCTCCCCGTCAACAAGAGGATAACCTTCAAGCGCCTCATCCACGCACACAAAGCTCTCCATAACACAGGACCAGCCTACCTCAGACAACTCTCCTTCTATGCCCCCACCCGCCAGCTCTGCTCCGCCGCCCTCGCCACAACCCCCCACATCCGAAGAATGACCTACGGTGGCAGATCCTTCTCCCACCTCGCAGTCAAGACCTGGAACACCCTCCCCACCAACATACGACAGACCCAAGACCTACTGACCTTCAGAAGACTCCTCAAGACCTGGCTAATAAATCTTTGCCACCATGAATCTTTAAGCAGAGCCACTGTAATTATTCAGTAGAAGAGAACCACATTATGCAGATTTGACTAAATTCTGCAGCAAAAAAGTGAAATATGTGGCACAATGCGCCACATTTTTTGGTTAGCATTACTTCATTATTTTGTCATATTAACTCAAGGTAACGCGGTCAGGGAAAATATTTCACCTCATTAGTACCAGTTTAACACCAAAATACAGCAGTAAGCATCTACAAGAGTACCAGTCAATCTTTGCAAAAGGACTTCCTCTGCTCCGTTGTCACGCTTTAAGTAACTTTGTTTTGTTTGAACTAGAACCAAGTTTTTTTTTAATCTGCAGATTGTGTAGCAAATGTAGTGAGCTGATAATTATGTGGAAAACGCTGCTGCTGCAGAAACTCATAATTCCAGTGGCCCTAGCTTTAAGTGACTCAATCAATTAACGGCTGGTAGGAAGGTTGGTTTCTTTTTTAACTTTCTGCACTATCACCACACCCTACGATTTCAGGCAGAGGCATCTCAGAATCAGTATTAACCATTTAGGGGCAGTGTGAAAGCTGAATCCATGGTGTGGTAGGTAGTAGGCCAGCAGGGTTGCATTCAGATCCAGATCCCCAATCCTCTCTTTCCCTGGGGCCTCCCAGTAATGGTCTAGGAGACAGAGGAAAGGAGCGACATTCATAGATATTGTCAAAGAGAAGGTCCAGAATAGGTAGTATTGTATGGGGACGCATTTGTGTGCTTACAAATGGTCAGAGACTACTTCTTCAGAGATACCCCAAAGAAGGGGACAATATAAGTATTTTTTTAAAGGTATATTCATTAGTGAAGCTGGTATTGCTGCCAAGTGTGCAAGTGGCAACTGCTGGTTATCATTAAGGAAGCTGATGCAGAAGGACTGCGGCAGAGGGATTTGAGGGGCCCACTGCATCACTATTATTATGGTCTACCTTTAAAAAGGGGCTTCAGAGCCTATTTTCCTTTCATGCATTAGGAACAAGGTGAGGATCAGTCATGGTGGGGAAGAGGTAAAGGATGCAGGGGAGATAGCCTGCTACTCAGGACTGCAGTTATCATTAGTGCAGCAGGTGTAGTTCCATTGGGGTCAAAGAGTGTGAGGGGGTAACAACAGCTAAATTATGGGGAGCAGTTTGTTTGGGATAATATCTGTTTTTGTTTGATGCATTTGCTGTTCAATAAGTCTCAAATTTAGTGCAGTTCATAAGGTATAGAAAAGGTATTCCTGAAATCATCTCATAAGCCCCGCTCCTTGAATGCAGCCATGTCCCCCAATCCTTGCCACAAAACATTTTGCTTAGGGGGACTCAGAGTAAAAGAAGTTTGAAGAACTCTGCACTGCAGCAAGGTATGGAAGTAAATGCATACTTCAAGTCTCAAAAATGCACCACATTGTAAAAAAGGAAGTCAGTACTGAGTACATGTCCTCCTGGTATTACAGGCTATGGAAACCCTAGTTTTATTCATGGCCGGTGTGTTATGTTTCTCATTAGCTAGGGAAAGACTTAGTCTTTGTATTGGACAACAGACAGAGAAGACTGCAGGGAGGAAGTTGGCAACAATCTCTGAGAAAATAATGCTTCAAGGAGACCTTCAATTTATCGCATGCCAGGGTGATGGGGAGCTCAAGGTTGGCAGCTACAGGGGGGGGGGGGCGTGGATTGGTCGGCTGCAAGATGGCCGCACTCTGAGTGGGCTCTGCCGGCCAAGCTCCTAATCCGACAAAATCCTTCAGCCAACGCTTTACTTGCTGCACTGCGCTACCTCCTACCGACTTGTGGGAGAGAGGTGATAAGCCTGTTACCCTTCCGGCGGCTTTTGGGGCTGCCGGTGTGGAGATCCGGACCTCGGGGCTGATGCTGGGACTCGCGCCCCGTCACTGCCTGCATTCATTCATCGAGGCTGCCGGCCGCGGACCGCGGTGTTGGGGAGCCGTCCGCGGCTGACCCGCTGTGAGTGGCGCCCTGGGGGAGCGGGAGCGGGGGGCTGGAGGCTCCCTGCCGCCTGGCCCGGTCTTGCTGAGTTGCGGCCTAGTTGGGGCCGGGCGCTCACCTCGGCCTTGTGCTGGGTCCGCCTGGGAGCGCGGGTCCGCTGGGATTGGGGTGGCGGTGTGGTGGCTCCCCTTGGCCCCCTCCGGCCGTGTCTCTTCCTTTGCGGGCGCTGACTCTCGCACCCTGGGCCGGTGTCGGACCACGCAGGGGGGCCCACCATCGTGCTGACGTCGCGGTGGGGGCCTCCAGTGCGAGGCTGGCTGCGGCGGCGCCGTGATCCCTGCTGCCGTACTGCCTGGCCCGGAGGGGTTCCCGGCCCTGCTGAGGCATACTCCTGGCTCGCGGAGAGGCCCATCCCGGCGGCGGTGTGTTGCGCTGGGCCGCGCCTGCCGTCGCCCTCCTTCCTGTCACCTCAAGCCTTGGAAGACGACCGCCGGACGCCTTGGTCTGGTTGCGGTCCGGGACTTGGCCTGCTGCTTCCGCTGTTGGCCACCCGCGGTCCGGCTGTCGCCGATGTTCTCCTGCTGCAGCCTGGCCTGTTGACTGCCGACGCCTACCACTGGTGATTGTTGCATCGTCTCCTGCCACCTGGATCTCCCACTCTAGTGCTACGTTTGCCTTCACCGTCCCGCCACCCCTACCTGGAGGCCTTTCCGCTGTGGCATCTTTCCTCTGCTGGTGGTGGCAGTGTGTGGGCGGCTCCTCCGGTGTCCTGTGTCTCTGACTTACCTGCATGCGCAATCCTCATGAAGCTGGGGGTGACGTCGCCTTTGGAAGCTCTCCCTTGATATTTCCTCCTCCAGCTGTGCCCGCTTTTGCTTTCCTGCTGTGGCCTGGCTGGGTCCTGGAGCCGGCGTCCTGGGTTCTGGGACCTCCTGCGGGGGTGCGCCCCCCTGAAGCTGTTGGCCAAGCGTGAGCGGCTCCACCTGTTTGGTACATCTCCCGCTTACCTACACTGCCGCACCACGCGACGAGGGTTGTGAATCTGCTGGTGTACTCGGCTCCCTGACCTCTCCGTCTCCAGCGGGGACCTCCTGAGCTTCCCCTTCCACCTTGAGTCTTGTCTTCCCCTCTTTGCCTGCTGGACCTACGGCGCTTTGCTCTACTATGGGGAAGTCGGACCCCAGGCAGCCCAAGATCGCCTTTGCACTTCGCAAGTCTTCCCGTCAGGACTGTGCGGGCTCGGAGGGGACGGACTCGGCTGGGGTTCCGGACGCTCTCCCTGGCCGCGATGATGACCTTAAGGATATCATGCTGGAGGTGAAATCGGCCGTTACCGGTATCGCCTCTCAACTGGAACAGCTCTCCGCTCGTCTTGACTCTGTGAAGGCCCGGGTTGATACCACGACAACAGGCTCCTCCATGTCGAGACTAGGGTTTCTGATGCTGAAGATGCGGCCACCCAGGACAGACAAGCTGCTCCAAATGGACAAAATCCTTGCTATCATCCGCGAGAAAAACGAGGATTTGGAGGCTTGCTCCCGTCGGAGCAACCTCCTACTTATTCTAAGATGGAGGACTTCGTGGAAAACCTCATCAGGGAGCTATTTGGAGACGTCCTCTCAACTTTCTTTGTCGTGGAGCGAGCTCACCCCTTGGCCCGCGACCCCACCCTGGTATGCCTCCACACCCCATAGTTGCTAAGATTCTGAACTTTCGCGACCGCGATGCCATCCTCCGGGCCGCAAGAGACAGGGGCACCATCACACATCAAGGCAATACCCTCTCATTTTATCCTGATTACACCCTGACAGTTCAGACCGCTAGGAGGGAATTTCTACCTGCCAAGCGAATCCTTCAGAAACACAAAGTATCCTACTTCCTGGCCTATCCGGCGAAGCTGAGGGTCCGCCAGGGCTCCAAGACACTGGTCTTCCCCGACCCAAAGGGAGGCACTCGCTTTCACCAAGCGCCTGGACAAGGAATACAGAAACTCCCCCCTCCGGATCCTCACCTGAAGCCACCAACCACCTAAGTGACAATGATTGATTGGTCTGTCTGGGCACTATTGCGTTTCCTTTGTGATTTGGTACCGGCTACGGACTCCATGCACGCCAGGTTTTTTCTCCTCTCACCGTCTGTGTGGGCCTCAATTACTGCGTATTGTACAACGAATGTCTGTGATTTTTTCCTGATCCTCATTGTTTTTCTTTTGTAATTTGCTCTCCTCTCTACAGTTGGTATTAGTCCTTGCTCATTTTTATGATTACTGTGTAGTGTAGACATATTTTTTTATTTTTCTCTTTCTTCAAGAGGCTGCCGTTTGTTTGAGCTTGGCCACCCTGCCTTACCGCAGGGGTGTCCGCCGAGTCCTGCCATGCCCCAACTGGGATGATTCCTGCTTCTGTTGTTTGGTTGCCCTGTCCAACTTCTGGGTTCCCTGGGTGGGGTGGGGGTCTTCTCAGCCTGCTTGGGGGGTTGGAGTGTCGGGGGGGGGGGGGGGGGGGGGGGTTGGGCACAGTGGGGTTTTTGATTGTTCTGTTTTGCGCGGAGCTTGGTCTGCGGTCTGTGGGGGGTGGGTGGTTGGTTCTGTTCCTCTTGCAAGGTGGTGGTTTTGTTGTACTGTCTTTCTGTTGCTGCTTTTTGTCACTGCACGTTCCATTGCAAACACTGTGCTATGCTTGAGATTATGTATTCCTGTGCTGCGGAGCAATTGGTCTGTTGAGAACGGGTGGGTGGGGAGGTGGTTTTGTTTCTTTAGTGGGGTGGTGGCTCTGTTTTGCTGCCTATCTGTTGAGTCTGATTGTCTATGTTTGCTCCTTTGTAGACGCTGTGCTATGCTCGAAGCTATGTTTCTTTGAATTTTGTGCAAGGTGCTCCACTATATGTTTTGGCTTTTTCTTACTACTGTGGCTCTATTCCCTTCTCAATTTGTCAGCTGCATTACGATGGCGCGTATGTTGCATCCTTAGTGCTCCTTATCCTTGGTGCGCGAGACCGCTCTCCCTGTGCTGGCTTATGCTCCCCTGGGCTGCTGCCGGTCATACACCTTCCAATAGGTCTCCCGAACCCCGCGCTGTGACCAGATGTTTGACATGACTATGTCCCCTGCGGCATGCCCCGCACTGCGCAGCCCTTTCTCTCCCCTCTTATGGCTAATCTAACGTGCTGGACATGGAATGTCCGTGGCCTGAATGATTACCGCAAAGCTCGCTTGACCCATGCCCATTTACAGCGCCACAGCGTGGACATTTGTCACCTACAAGAAACCCACCTGCTTCCCCGCTCGGTTTCTAGGCTTCATGCGCGTTACTGGGAGGAATCCCACTCTTCCACTTATTCCTCCTATGCCAAAGGGGTCTCAATTCTGCTGCACCGTGGCCTCCCCTGGCAGACTTCCAGTGCCCTCACAGACCCGGAGGGTAGGTACGTGATCTTGCACGGTCTCTTGCTGGCTCAGCCGGTCACCATTGCCGTGGTGTATAGCCCAAACTCCGACGATCCAGATTTCTTCCACCACATCTGGCATTTGATTTCCTCCTGCGGTCCTGCTGCCGTGATCTGGGGTGGGGATTTTAACGTTGCCTTCTCCACGACGCTGGATCGATCGGGCTCTCACCTGTCTTACCCGCTGGCCACCTCTGCTCTGTCCTCCATCTTGGCCGACAATTCGCTCTTTGACCTCTGGCGTCATCTCCGCCCTGAAGCCAGGGAGGGAACTTGCGTAACGGGTGCGAGAGGCTGCTGGTCAAGAATCGACCTCTGGATCGCCTCGCCTGAAGTCCTGTCCGGGACTATTGATGCCACCCATATGGCCCACACCCTTTCCGATCATGCGCTGGTCCGGCTTCTCATTCGACCCCCCTGTTCTCAGCAACGGCCTTTTTTTGGCGTCTTTCCCCCCAACGCCCTTAGGGACTCTGTATTTTGTGATGAAATCCAGACCGCCATCACTAACTATTTTGTGCTTAACGAGGGATCCGTTGATTCTGCCTCTACCCTCTGGGAGAGCTTTAAGGTATTTATTCGGGATGAGTGCATCTCTAAGCAATCGGTGTTCTCCAGTCTATTCGCTCGACGCTAACCAAGTTGGAGGGAGAGATTTGTGATTTGGATGCTGCTCTACTGAATAGCCCTAGCCCTGACATGTTGGAGCTCCTGCGCCAAAAACATTCCAAATTCTCGGACGAAGCTGGCCGCGAGCTGTCCTTTCTGGGCAGGGAAGGCCAAGCTCGCCGTTTCAGGGAGGGGGACCGCCCGGCGCGTGCCCTTGCTAATTTATTGTGCCTGCCGCGGGCTGCTTCTTACATCACGGCCCTCAGTGATGGGGGCCCGGATCGCACCACGTCCTCTGAGGAAATCAAGGCCCGTTTCGTAGCCTTCTACTCCAGTCACTACTCTGCGGGTTCTTCTCCCCCTTCGGTGGAGTTTGACCAATACTTTGAGTCCATCGCCCTGGTCTGGCTGGCGGATTATCATTGCAAATTCCTCGACGTGCCCTTCTCGAAGGAGGATATACTGGCGGCTATCAGCGGCCTCCCGAGTGACAAGGCACCGGGCCTAGACGGCCTGCCTGCCTCCTTTTATAAAACGTTTGCCTCTCTCCTGGTGCCGCATCTAGCTGCCATGTTCAACAAATCCTTTGATACAGGCACGCTTCCGCCATCTCTCCGCGAGGCCTCGCTGACTTTGCTTCTTAAGCCCAACAAACCTGCTGGTCGGTGTGATTCCTATTGCCCCCTCTCCCTAATTAATATAGATAATAAGATCTTTGCCAAGCTGATTGCCTCTCGCCTTTTATTACTAATGCCCACCATTGCCCTCCCCGATCAATCTGGCTTCATCCCTGGCAGGGCTACCTCCCATATGCTCCGCACCATTTTCTCTGTATTACACCAAATTAACCCTGATCTTCCAGCCGTAGCGGCACTGCTTGACGCCACAAAGTCGTTGGACACCCTGGAATGGCCCTTCCTTTTTTATGTCCTAGTTCGTATGGGTTTTGGCACCCATTGTTTGCAGAACATTCGACTCCTATACACTGACCCCACAGCTCGGCTTCGTATAAATGGACTGGTGTCTGATCCCATTGGCATTTATCTTGGAACCAGGCAGGGATGCCCATTATCGCCCATGCTTTTTGCCATCGCCATGGAACCCCTAGCTGCCCGGCTGAGGCAGCACCACACCCACAGGGGTATTGTTTTTTCATCCCGTTCCCTCCAGGTCTCCATGCATGCTGATAACGTCACTCTTTATGTTCGCCATCCCCAGGACAATCTCAGCCCCCTGGTGCGGGAGTTTATTTGGTTTGGCGGGCTCTCGGGCATTCAGATCAACTGGAGTAAGTCTGTGCTCTTTCCTTTGACAGACGCCACTCACCCGTTTGCGCCTGACTTTCTTTTTGAGTGGGCGTCTGCCCCACGCGTTACTTGGGCATTTGGCTGAGCAGGGACCCGGACGAGCTCTGGCGATCCAACTTTGGAAGTGAGGTGGATTGGTTTGAGTCTAAAATCCCCCAGTGGAGTAGATTGCCGCTATCCCTGACTGGTCGTGTTGCCATAGCCAAGATGGTGGTCCTCCCCAAATTCCTTTCTCTCTTCTCTAACATACCTATTCCTCTCACATCTTACTTTTTCCGTCGGCTCCGCTCGATGGTGGTCTCGATGGTTTGGGCCGGGCGACAGCCCAGGATTGCCTACGACATCCTAACCCTGCCTCTGTCGGTCGGCGGGCTGGGTACTCTGGATTTTCGTCTGTACGCTCTTTGCTCTCAAGCAAGCTTTCTTCATTTTTGGCTGCATCCTACCCCTTACCAGCCCCACGTCGCGGTGGAATCGGATGTTGCCTCCCCATGGCCCTTGTCCATCGCATTGTTCGCCCTTGCGGAGCGGCCCAGGGCGGAGGTAAATACTGTGGAGACGCTGCGCTGGGCATGGTCATCTCTGCGCCGCCTTACGGGTCTCTCCTTTTTGTCCGCCAATGTGGTACCCATTGTTGACCACCCGGATTTTCCGCCCCTGCAGTCCTCTAGTATGTTTCGGCATGTGGCGTTGCGGGGCCTTAGGACCGTTGTGGATCTATACCCGGATAATTCCTTCTACTCCCTTCCTGAGTCCCCTTCCTTGATGGACACTCTCCTATTTTATCAGCTGCTTGCCACCTGCCGGAAATTACACCCGTCCTTTCCGCAACCTCCGCCTACTTTCCCGGCACTGGATTTCGTGTACACTTCTGCGTCCCCACACAAGCTTGTTACCAGATTGTACGCCTTCGCTTTGGTGGCCTCTCCCATCTCCTCGACTCGGGCACGCGAGGCGTGGAGTGCGGATCTCGGCGTGGATATCTCGGATGCCGACTGGCTTTACTGCTGCAGCCAAACCACCAAGCTTTCCCCGAACTATCAGCTCCGCTTGATTCACTTCAAGTTTTTGCACAGGTTCTATCGCACTCTAGTGCATCTTCATCGCTTGGGGCTCAGTCCGGAGGACTCCTGTATGCGATGCTCTGCACCAGATGCGAACTTTGCCCATCTGTCCTGGCTCTGCCCTAGGGTGCAGGTGTTCTGGCTAGAGGTCTGTTCCATTATCTCTGAAATTACCGGTGCAGCTGTACGCCAGGACCCCCTTCTCTGTCTCCATGGCTTTGTCAAGCCGTGTCCTGACGCTTCACGCCGGCTGGTCTCCATGCTCCTGGTGCTGGCGAGACGTAGGGTTGCTATTTGCTGGGGTCGTCGGCCCGCCCCGGTGATTGCGAGCTGGCTGGAGAATGCCGCCCGTTGTCAAACGCTCCTTTCTGAGTTGTTGGGACGTGATGCCTGCTAGATGTCGGCCTGTCGACATTTGGGGCTCCCTGGTTGCTTACCTTCTTTCCCGCTCCTCTCCTAGCGGAGCTGCCTCCCCTGCGCTTCCTTCCCGCCCTGGGCCCGTGGCGGCCGCGGTTGTGGCTGATACCTGATTTCCTTTTCTGCTCCCGCCCAGTGAATGCGCTGCCTGTAGATCCCTCCCGGTGTGGCCTCCCCCGCGCTTCCCGCCGGCCCTTGGCCCACGGCGGCCGCTGGTGCTGGTTTATGCCAAGCCCCGACTATTTTATTTCTGACTGCTTCTGCGCCTCTGCTCCTGGGGCTCCCGCCTCCCATGCTAGCCTGCCCAGGTGACTTTCTTCCTGAGAAGCACTGCGCTGCCACATCAATGCTTCAGGATTTGTCTGCTGCCTTTTCGCCATTTACTGTATTGAATATGGCTATGTCAGAATGTGCCCTGCCATTCTGCACAATGTCTTGATATGGAGCTTCTATCTTGTATTGTGTTGTTGTATTGCACCTTCTTTAATAAAAATTATAAAGAAGAAAAAAAAAAAGGTTGGCAGCTACAGTCCCAGTTTCGATGAGATGGGAACTTAGGGAGTATGTTGACTACTCTCATGTTCAGTAACTTGGTTCTTGGTGGTGAGAAGGAGATATGGATGTTTTTGAAACTACTGCTACATTTAATTGGTGTTTAAGTTAGACAGACTTTCCCTGGATTGTAGGACTGGGCTTTTCCCTGAGGGAGAAGCTTTATGCTGATCCCGTCTCTTATTTTCCTGATCTTCTACAAAAGTTCTATTCTAAGCTGACAGCTTCTATGGTCACCCCAGTTCACAAACTCTGCCCTTATACTATGTTTAGACTAGAAAAGGGAGGTTTCTATATGGAACACCTTATTGCGACAATCTGCTTTATATGTGCTGTGGCTGTTTCTATCTTCTGTCTATTACGCTTTAACCTACTGCCACATTTCAGCCATCAAGCTATATTTCTGTATTTGATGATTTTATTTTTATTCTGCATATATTCTGGCTGGATTAATATCCTAAAATAAACTAAGTTAATCAAAATTATTGTTTCTCGGTCCTAATTTTGGAGGCGCATTGGCTTCACAAATTGGAATGTATTCCTAATGTTCACTCCCTCACAGCGCTTCAAGCCGACTATCAAAGCTCCATACAACTAACGGGAAAATATATCTAATGAATTCACCAAAAGACTGAGGTGCAGATACCACCGCACCATCATTTCCAAGAAATGTATAGCATATTATATGATGCAAGATAAAATATCCAGTGATAGGTTTCAGTCCATGTGTAGAATCTTACATTACTCGCGCACTACAGGTTTTGAACAGAATGCACTAACATTTTCATCTCCCCTCATCCTTTCTCCATAAATGTAATGCATTGGAGCCTTCTGTCAATTACATGAATCAATGTAACACTTTTTCTTTTTTTGAAGGAGGTTTTTCTTCAGGCAAAGCTTCAAGCAATTTACACAGTTATCTCCCGCGACTACGGAGATGGGTATTAAACCATAACATGACATTTGCACGCTGCGATCATGGAATGGCTACCATAGGAGACCAAATTTTTTGCCTTGGCGGACGAACATTAAATGATGTAAGTCGATACTACATATTTGGAGAATTATATGTTCAATAATCTACTCATTTAATAATCTGAACGTAATAAGAATGTAAAGAAATTACATTTTTCAAAATTTAGATAATTTGTTAAGAAATAGCCAGAGGAGGAATATCTGATATTTAAAAAAAACGAAATATACTCATGCTTTGGAAAGTGGATGTAGAAATAATTTATATTCCATTCGCAGACAATACATACCAGTGATGTTTGTCGTGGATGGTGATACATATTTTTTTAATTAATATGAGATTTACAATGGATACTACCAATGATCCCCTCTATGAAACAGGGGTTCAGAGGAACAAAAGGGAGGCTTGGGCTGTCTTTATTTGGGTCCTCCCAAAATACACTATAAATCACAAAGTAGAAAACACAACCACACTATCGAAAGTTTGTCAGGTTTCTTATTTTGGATTTACTCTTATGTTGGAGACCCTGGAGTCCACTTATGTTTTGATATACACAGGGCCAGGGAGTTACAGAACATTTTAAGGCATGGCCTCACATACCGTGCTGGGTGTTATTCTTCATCATCGGCCAGCCTGATTGAAATTTCTAGTGGCGAGTGGGCTCCCTGTGGTTGACAGGGAGTGAAGAAAGGGATCCAGTGTGAAAGGGTAAACATCTTAATTACCATCCCAATGAATTTTCCTTTTATTAGTGGAAGGGCAACACGATGAAGAAAAACAAATAGGATGCATTCGAGTGGTTATTGCTCCCACATCTACTGGGTCAAAGTCTTTCAGCCTTATAACTGCCCCTGAAGGGGGGCCTAGGCTTTCATTAAGACTGGGATCCCTAGTTTTCCTAATGAAAATACCTAACATCATTCATTCAAATACCAATATGCAATCATTCAATGCCAATGGTATGTTCCTGCCAGAAATAAAAACTAGTTACTTACCTTTATACTATGGCTCTCCAGCATTATCTTTCATAGATTCACATGCTTGTATCTTCCCCGTCGTCATGGTGGTAGTCTCACGGTAACAGAACGACCACAGCAGTACTAGAAAAAAATGCATAGAAAATCCCATAGGGAATCACATTGTTTGGTAACCAAACCTCATCATTATTTGGTCTAAAACTCAGCCAATCAGAGCCATCATACCTCAGATTTCCAGCCCCAAGTGAGAGACAAGGATATATCCAGAGATAAAATGGTCTACCTGAGAAACGGGGAGGCGGGCGGGCCGCATGTGAATCCATGAAAGATAATACTAGAGAAACATAGTCTACAGGTAAGTAAGTAGTTTTTTCTCCAGTATTGAATCTTTCATAGATTCACATGCTTGAATCAGAATAGAGAGCAGTACACATACCAACTTGCATTTCCAGGCTAGAACACTATTTTCTCAGAGCTCTGCTCCTGATCATTAGGATATATAAACTCTTGGACGCCATCCAGTAGTAATAAACAGGCAATGGGAAAAATGTATATGCAAAGACAATATTCATATAAGAGTGACTATAAATATGCATAGTTTTATATATACATCCATACTTTGATATATAACCATATAGTTTGAGAAATACCTTATTGAAAAAGGACGGAGAACTGCTTGTCCCAATGCTGCATCCTCCTTCCACGCAGTGTCTAGACAATAGTGTCTAGTAAAGGTGTGCACATTTCTCAATGTCGCCGCTCTGCAGATATCTGGAGGCGACACTCCCGCGAACAGAGCTGCTAAAGTTACCATCTTTCTCGTGGAATGAGCGTGCACTCTGGATTGCAGAGGTTTTCCAGCTTTCTTGTGGCATATGGTAATGTCAGAAGTTATCCATCTCGAGATACTAGATCTGGATAGTGCTAGATCTTTTCTAAGCCCAGAAAAGGCTACAAATAGTTGGTTTGTTTTTCTAAACGACTTTGTTCTGTCAATGTAGAATTTCAAATATCATTTAATGTCTGGAGAGAGTAGAGCTCTCTTCGCTTCCGAAGAAGGATTTCCAAAAAATGCAGGCAACACTACAGGTTCTTTGAGATGAAAAATGGAAGGGACCTTCGGAATGAATTTTGGATTTGTTCTTAGCAATTCTTTATCTTACCGAAATTGAAGAAATGGTACTGCAATTGAGAAAGCTTGAATCTTGCTGACCCTCCTAGCTAACGTGAGGGCTAACAGCAAAGCCGTTTTCCATGAAATGAACTGTAATTCCGCTTTATGTACTAGTTCAAATGGTGGTTTCATGAGCTGTGTTAGAACAGTATTAAGCTGCCAAGGGACTAGAGGGTGTTGAATTGGGTGAAACACTCTGAAAAGCCCTTTGAGAAATTCTTTTATCACTCTTTGCAACCATAGCGATGGTTGGTTAGGAACCCTTCTCTATCTTGAAATTGCTGCTAGCTGCACCTTTAGTGACACATGCGAGAGACCTGCTTTGGCCAGATGCAAAAGGAGTATTTGCTCTACAGGCAGTAAAGTGATGTAGAGTTTGAGATGCACACCACTGGCAAAATCTCTTCCATTTTGCTGTATATGTTTTATTTGTTGAGATTGCCCGAGATTGTGTAAGCATATCCCGACATTCTTGAGAAATATTTAGGGATTGGAATTTATGTTCGTGAGGTTCCAGGCTGATAAGTTCAGCGATTTCAAATTTGGATGGAGAATTTGTCCGTTGTTCATGGAGATCAGGTCCTGAGATAGTGGAAATTAAATTCTGGGGGCTATTGACAATTGGAGAACCTCAGAGAACCAAGCTTGTCTCGGCCATGCTGGGTCTATCAGAATTAAGTGGCATGGTTCTGATCTCATTTTCCGAAGCACTCTCGATATTAGAGGGACTGGAGGAAATGCGTACGTGAACATTCCTGTCCAACGCAGATGCAGTACATTGCCCCACGATCCCGCCTGAGGGAACCTGCTTGCAAAGTGCTTGCATTTCGAGTTGTGTTGGTTTGCGAACAGATCCAATGATCGGGTGTCCCACTGACAAAACACTCTTAGGAGTTGACTTTGAGCTAGCTCCCACTCGTGAGGAACACTGGCTGATCTGCTCAGGATATCCGCCCTAGTGTCGTGTATCCCTGGGAAGTGCTGAACTTGAAGAGAGATGTTGTGAAGCAGTAGCCATATCCAAATCTCCTGTGCTTGTTTCTACAAGAGCTTTGACTTTGTACCTCATTCTTTTAATAGGTAGAAAATTGTTGTTGTACTGTCCGTCCTGACCATTACCGTAGAATCGTGTATTCTGGGAAGGAAGGCCTGCAAACCCAATAACACTGCTTTAAACTCCAACAGATTGATATGAAGTTGAGCTTCGTGGTCGGACCAATGTCTTTGTATTTTGAGGTCTTGGAGATGTGCTCCCCAACCTTGAAGTGATGCATCTGTCATCATAACATAACTGGGACGTTGAGGCACACATAGCAGGCCTTTTGTTAAATGTTTTCTGATCCTCCACCATGACAGAGACCCTTGGGATTGTATCCATTGTTTGTCTAGAAGCTCTTGCAGAGGCCTCATGTGCAAACAGCAATTGGGAAGACATCATTCCCAATAAGGATTTGTAGATTCTGACTGAAGTGCACTTTTTTGATTGCAGATTTGACGCCAGATTTAAGATTTTCTGAGTTCGCTCCTTTGACGGATAAGCTTTTGCTTCCTTTGTGCGAAGCATTGGCTCCTGGGAATTGAAGGGATTGTGATGGAATAAGGGACGACTCTTCTAAGTTGATTCGTAGACCCAGGGAATGAAAGATCCATGCAGCTTTGTAGGGAGATCAGAAAATCCTTGTAAGATGAATGAACCTTTTATGAGCCAATCGTCCAGATACGGGAAAATCTGGTGACCCGGTAGTCTCAGGTGTGCTGCTACTGGCGCCATGCACTTTGTGAAAACCCTTGGTGCCGATTTTGGACCGAAGGGCAAGACTTTGAATTGGTAGTGGCGTCCCACCACTACAAAACGCAGATATTTCCTGTGATTTATGTGAATCGGAATGTGGAAATAGGCATCTAAGAGGTCCAGGGATGCCATGCTTAACAGCAGTAGTATTTCATGAAGGGATAGTATACGAAAGAGAATCTTCTTGATGAATTTCTCAGACCTCTCAGGTCCATTACCTGCCTCTATTTTGATGTCTGCTTTTTCTTTAACAGAAGAAATGTGAGTAAAATCCTTTCCCTCGCTGAGTAAACGGAACTTCCTCTATTGCACCCTTTTACTATAAAAGATAATACTTCTGCTTTGAGAGCTAAAAGATGTTGTTGCTGTCTGTGAACAGGTGATTGATTTGGGGGCTTATGTATAAATTCCAGGGTATGGTCTTGATGAATCACATCCAGTATCCATCTGTCTGTTATCGACAGCCATTGCTGAGAAAAGAGAGAAAGATAATGGTCATTGTTGATGTCTGACCAGGTGGCGGGCGCCTTGAGAAAGTAACTGTTGTCTATTGGATTGCTGAGCTTTTCCTCTTGCAGCATTCTTTCCTCTGGATTGCTGGTGATAAGAGGAGTTTGAGGAACGATACTGTTGGTTGTTCGAATACTGGCAATAACCTTGTTGACTGTAAGGTTGGTACCTATTTGACTGGTACGAAGACCTTTGATTGTATTGGCCTCTCGAACCTCTCTTCCAAAAGGACTGGAATCTGCCTTGTTGAAGAGACCCCAGCGCTCGTGCTGTGTCCGTGTCAGCCTTGATTCCTTGGAGAGCATTGTCTGAATGCTTTCCGAAGAGATTCTCTCTGTCGAAAGGTATGTCCACAATTTTTGCTTGTACCTCTGGTCTGAATGAAGTGGCTTTAAGCCATCCTTGTCTTCGGAGAGGCACCACTCCCGCCATTTGTCTGAACGCTATTGATGAAATATCAATAGCGATATCGATAGATTCAGAGGCCTAGCCCAGTCTTGTAAAATGGCGGCTGATTCTTCCTTTTTGTCATCTGGGAGGTGAGCCAACAATGGCGCTGTATCTGACCACATTTGTCTGTTATAACGACTGATCAGAGCTAGAGCGTTTTTAGCTCTAATGGAAGCCACTGCCATCACCGCAAAACGCTTCCCTGCGCTGTCCATTCGTCTTCCTTCTTTGTCGGGGGAGGGGGCTACAAAAGTCGAGACAGGATTTTTGGATTGTCTCTGAGCCGCTTGCATCACTACTGATTCTGGACACGGATGTCCATTCAAACATGCAGGAGAAAACACTGGTGCACAATATTTTTTCTCTATTCTGGGCACCGAACCCGCCACCAAGGCTGGAGTTTTCATGATCTTCAAGCCTTCATCCCAAATATGCTCAATGATGGGAATTGTAGACTTCCTGGACTTCTCCTTGAAGTTGTATAGGAAACATTCTGCTTCTTGCACTGGAAGTGGAAGCTGAAATCTCTGAGGCTTTTTCCATAATGTCATGGAATCCTCCAATATCCTGTGGTGGAGAGTTTGCTGGTGAGGGCGATGGAGATGGTGCTGTAGGCAAAATATATTGATCCCATTTAATACCTACAGGAGTATCTTGAAGAAGTTCCCCTTCTTCTGGCTGGTCTTCTCCATCACTCTCTGCAAAATCGGGGGAGATCGCATCTTTTGCACTGTAGGTGTAGGTTAAACTACCAGAACTTGGGTAGGAGCGCTTGAAGTATTTGAGGCAGGAGCGTTAGCTTCAGGAAAACGATGATAATAGTCGTTGATCATGTGACGTAAGTCAGTCACCAAGAAACAGGCATCGAGATGGACTCTTCCCTCTCAGGATGCGGTTCCTCTTCCTCCTCATACTCATATGACTGTTGGAATAACTTGGAAAGAGTAAACCTCTTGAACCTCTTGGCACTCCTCTTCATCAGTGTCCTGACACTTAATCTGTAAGTGAGAGGGACTGTAAGCTACACCGATGGATTCTTCGTCCTCCGATTCCTGTAAATCCAGCAGATTTGATGGAAGAAGGGGAGAAATTTTCGTCCAAGTAGTGAATTCCGTAGTTTTCTTGAACGTCGATGAGCCCGTCGACGTTGAAAAGAACTTAAAGATTTTGACTTTGGTAATTTAAAAGTCAAAGTCGACGGAGCTCCCGTCATCGATGCTCCCGTAGACGCTGAAATTCGAATTGTCGTCGACGAGGTCATCGTCAATGGTGTTGTTGACAAAGCAGTCGTCGACGAGGTCGTCGTCAATGGTGTAGTCGACTACGCTGATGCTCTTCCCATCGACGGAGTCGTGGACAAACCTTTTTTTGACGGTGTTGTCTTGGTCACTGCCGTCGACGTCCCTGTCTTCGTCGAGATTGTAATTGTCGAGTAAGTCATCGACAACGGTGTCACAGGAACAAGCGACTGAAACGCCACAAATTTTGTCGACGGAGCTGAAGACACTACCCTTGACCCTGAGGATTTCTTTAGAAGAGTATGATGGAGAGAAGATGAAGATGTTTCTTTTCCCTTAGTTTTTTGCTTCTTAGGTTCCACTGTTTCCTCTGAAGCAGATGACTTCCTCTTTTTTTTTCAGATTGGCTAGTAGATTCCTCCTCTGAGTCTGAATCTGAGGTGGCCTTTTTTTTCTGAAGCCACAACAGCAAGCGTGCCTCTCTGTCCCTTAAAGTTGCAGCTGAAAAGGTCCTGCAGTGTTTGCAGTCCTTAGCCCCATGTTTGGGATGAAGACAATACAAACAGTCTTTGTGAGGGTCTTCAGAATAGAGTCTGGCTTTCCCACAAGATTTGCAGGGCATGAAAAGCCTCTTTTTAGAGTTTTCAGCCATATTTAGATACTAGATGTAAAACAGTACCTTAAATCCATAAGAAAACTTGAAGTTGGAAAGGTCAAAAATTCACTCAGGAACAAAACTGAGCAAGGCTCAGCGAGACTCCTTCTCACACGAAGGCGGTTGGAAGGCTGTGGTATGATGGCTCTGCTGGGGAGTGTGATGTCAGGGCTGGGAGCTGATTGGCTGAGTGTTGGACCAAATAATGATGAGGTTTGGTTAGTAAATATTGTGATTCCCTATGGGATTTTTTTCTAGTACTGCTGTGGTCATTCTGTTACCGCGGGACTCCCACCATGATGGCGGGGAAGATACAAGCATGTGAATCTATGAAAGATTCAATACTGGAGAATATGGTTATGCTGCAAGGTTCAAGAGGTCCTAAGGTACACAGTGAAGATTATTTACATCATTTATGTGGACAATTTGACATAAGACACTAAGGGCATATAATATGGGTAGCGATAATTGCTCCTAATTACATGCTATGCGCCACTAATGCAACTGCACTCGACACGGGATGGGTATTTACAGCAAACTCGTGAAAAAAGTGGCAAATTACTAGCACAACATACAGCTCTTATCCATACATATTGCCTTACCCTTGCCTGTTCTCGGAGGGGCTTTATGGCGGAATTTAACTTTGTGCTTGCAATGCAACACTCTTAAGCCTAACACGGTATTGCTTTGATGCACAAGTTACTACTTGTGTAACGATATATCTGTAAAAAACATTAGTTAGTGATAGATTCCTTTACCTTAGAATATCCCCAGGCGTCAGACTGGATCAGGAAACTTTTGCAGATCAATACCCCTGCACGTCGGTAGGCGTCGTCAGCGGCTACGCGTCCGTTGTCGGCGTCGTTAGCGCCGGAATGACATTGCTGGAGTACTTAGACGCCGCCCTCGCGCGCTGACGTCAGTTCTTATACACAGCTTATCCGCACCAGATACGCAGAGCCATGATAGAACCAACACTGGTGTCATGAAACTAGGGCCCTGAAAGGGGATGACCTTAACCGTATGTAACGGGGAGGATTCGGGTCCGCCAGGCTTACCTGTCTCACCTCTCTTTAACCAGCACACAGGGGCCTGGAAAGACACAGATGTCCTAGACGACACAGACCCGGAAGAGAGTGGCGAGCCCTGCTTCTTTAATTGGGCGGAGTTGGAATGGGACAACGTCACAGGGCACACCCCCTCGTCACAGGTAAAGGCCGCCCAGGAATGCACACAGGTGTGTTTTACCCCCGGAGGCGACGGAGGTGAGAGAGACGGAAGGCGAGGTGGAGAGGAGGAAGAGTGCGGAGGAGAGCGGAGTTTGGGAACAAAGGCGGAGGAGAGGCGGGAGCAGAGGAGAGGAGACGAAGGCGGAGCGGAGCAGAGTCAGGAGGAGACCGGAGGAGAGAGAACATTGGAGGACGGAGGCGGAGAGGAAACCGGAGGAGAGAGAACATCGGAGGACGGAGGTGACGGTCAGAGACGAGGACGGAGAGAGGAGCGCTGACCTTGGAAGGTCCAGAGGAGCAGAATCCAACAAGCCAGGAGGCCAACCGGAAGGCGCTTCGCCCAGACACACTTCAAGGGAAGTGTGGCTACCAGAGGTACGATCAAGGCTTTCGGGCTGGGCGGGTTTTAAGTGGGTTAAACCCCAATAAAGGCTCCTAGTTCGCATCCCGTCCACTACCCCTCCCTCACTACCCCAGCACTGTGGACCCTAGTCGACTACTTGTGCACGTGTGTTCCCTCACTCCCTCCCCTGTGCTGTTGGACAGGCAGATATCTAAAACGCCATTGTCTTTCTTCCCTGCACGGACGAGACGCCACGACATCGTGGAGGAAGAGGCACGGACCACCAGTCCCAGAAGACACCGGGACGAGCGGAGGAAAGCGACAGAGAAACGCCAGCAAAGACTTTCTAAGAATTCGGAAAGCCCCCTGCCCTACTACAGGAAAACCATACACCAAAAAAGGACCTTTAAGTCAATAAAACCTGCGTTACCCAAAATACCGGTGTCAGTAAGACTATTCGAGGGGATTGTGACCTCGCACACACCAACGCCGGTCAGCAAGGGCGAACCCGAGGCGCCACACCGTAGATATCAGTTCGCAGAACGGGGAGGATGGGTGGGTTGGTTGGTAAGGAATCTATCACTAACTAATGTCTCTTACAGATATATTGTTACAAAAGTAGTAACTTGTGCATCTGAAAGAGACTCGTTAGTGATAGATTCCTTACCTTAGAATAGATACCACCAGCAATACCAACCCCAGTGGTTGGTCTGCGAACCAATATTCACACCAGAATGTTCTGGAGGACGGAACGGCCAAAGAAGCCATCCCTCCGGACTTGGCTGTCCAGGCAGTAGTGTCTTGCGAACATGTGCAGCGAGGCCCACGTAGCTGCCTGACAAATGTCCTGCAAGGGGACTCCTCAGCCCAGGGCAGTACTAGTCGCCGTGGCCCGAGTGGAGTGGGCCCTCAGCCCAACAGGAGGTTCTTTCTTAGCCAAGGAGTAACACGCTTGGATGCACAACACTATCCAAGAGATGGTCCGCTTGTGCACCGCCCGTCCTTTCTAAACGCCCACGTAACCAACAAAGAGTTGATCATCCACCCGGAACTAGCATGTGCGATCCAGATAGTAAGAGTGCGCACGTTTTGGGTCCAGACGGTGGAGCCTCTCTTTCTCTTTCGAGGGATGCGGAGGCGGAAAGAAAGTGGGCAAGGTGATGGACTGCCCGATGTCGAAGGCTGTGACTACCTTGGGCAGGAAACAGGGTTTTGGCCGCAACACAACCTTGTCCGGATGGACAGAAAGGAAAGGAGGTTTAGAGGAAAGAGTCTAGAGCTCACTCACTCTCCTGGCAGAGGTGATAGCAACCAGGAAAGCAGTCTTAAGGGTAAGAAGACGTAGAGGACAATTATGAAGCGGCTCAAAGGGAGCGCACATCAAGTAAGTTAGAACCAAGTTCAAGTCCCACCGGGGCATCACGAAAGGAACAGGAGGGAACATATGAGTGATGCCCTTTAAGAATCTATTTACAATGGGGGACTTGAACAAGGAAAGCTGATCGGGTAGCCTTAAGAAGGCTGAAAGGGAAGAAAGGATGCCCTTGAAAGTGCCCAGAGCAGAGCCCTGCTGGGCAAGAGAAAGAAGGAAGAGGAGAACCTCAGAAAGAGGGGCATTGAGAGGATCTACAGCCTTTGCTGTGCACCATGCCACAAATCTGTTCCACCTGCAGGCGTATACCGACTTTGTGGAGGGACGCCTGGCTGCCAGAATGACATTACAGACTTCAGGAGGCAATTCAAATGGCCTCAACTGTCACCGCTCAATCTCCAAGCATGGAGGTGGAGACTGGACAGGTTCGGGTGCAGGACCGTCCCCTGCTGCTGTGACAGAAGGTCCTCCTGAAGAGGCAGACGAATCGGGGGATCGACTGACATACTGAGTAGCTCGGGATACCAGTACCTTCACGCCCAGTCCGGAGCCATAAGGATGACTTTGGCCCGTCGCGCTTGATTTTCTTCAGCACTCTGGGCAGAAGTGGTATAGGCGGAAAGGCGTACAACCGACCGCAACTCCACTCGCGTCGAAAAGCCTCCCTGCGCGAGTTCCGCCTTGGAAATTCCAACGCGCAGGACTGCGCGTTCTCGTCGGAGGCAAATGATCTAACCAAGGCTCTCCCCACTGCAGAAAGAGGCCTTGCGCCACGTCCGAGTTCAGACGCCATTCGTGATCCATCATGCACCTTCGGCTGAGCTCGTCCGACCTGGCGTTCAGAGACCAGGGTCACAACCTGATGTGCCAGCCACTGCCAGAGGTGCAGAGCCTCCTGGCAGAGGGTCCACGACCCCACCCCGCCCTGTTTGTTGCAGTACCATATGGCGGTGGTGTTGTCAGTGAACACCTGCACTACACTCCCCCGGACAGAGGGGAGGAATGCCTTCAGTGCTAGACGAATCGCCCACAGCTCCAGAAGGTTGATATGGAGCTGGGGCTCCGCCAGAGACCAGAGGCATCTGATCTCCGCCTCTCCCATATGGCCTCCCCAGCCCTGGAGGGACGCGTCCGTCACAACTACGTGCTCGGGCTGGGGAAGGGAGAGGGATCTGCCACTGACCCAATCGCAGTCCTTGAGCCACCACTGCAGTTGTCTCGCAGTGCCCTCTAAGATCATGACATGGTCGGACAGGTTGCCCTGATGCTGGGCCCACTGAAACTTCAGGTCCCACTGCAGAGCCCGCATCAGACACCTGGCGTGATGCACCAGAAGGTATGCAGAAGGCCATCAGCCCCAGAAGCCGCAGAGTCAACCTGACTGAGACCCGGGATAAAGGCTGAAAGAGTGGAATCAGAGCCTGAATATCCCGGACCCGCTGTTCAGGAGGATAAACCCGAAACTGAGCAGAGTCGAGAACCGCTCTGATGAAGAGGAGGTTCTGAGAGGGGCACAGGTGTGACTTCGGCACCTTGATGGAAAACCCCAGCTGGTGCAGGAGGTCCGCCGTTGTCTGGAGGTGGCTGACGACTGTCTGGGGCAAGCCTGCCTTCAACAACCAGTCGTCGAGGTACGAAAAGACTGAAACCCTGAACCTGCGCAGATGAGCTGCGACCACCGCCATCACTTTCGTGAACACCCTTGGGGCGCTGGTAAAGCCGAAGGAGAGCACGGTAAACTGAAAGTGCTTGTGGCCTACCGTGAACTGCAGGTAGCGCCGGCGGGCCGGCAGGACGGGGATGTGGAAATAAGCATCCTGCAAGTCCAACACTACCATCCAGTCTCCTGGGTCCAGGGCAGCTAAGACCTGAGCCAATGTCAGCATTTTGAACTTCTCCTTCCGGAGGAAGCCGTTGACGTTCCATAGGTCCAGGATAGGGCGCAGGCCCTCTTTGCCATTCTTGGGTACCAGAAAGTAGTGGGAGTAACAACCTGTTAGAATTGGGGGTCTCTGGTTGGCGCAGTGCAGCACTGGCGACAAGCAGGGACCCTCTCCTCTAAGTCAGGGCAAAGGATTACTCCCAGAAATAACCCCTGCTCACCCTCTAGGTAGTGTGGCGCAAGCAGTCTAGGCTAAACTCTGGAGTACATAGGGTTAAACATTTGCAACATCACACACAATGACCACTAACCCACCACACAATGACACCAAACTGTATTTTAGTAAAAATATATCTTTATATATATATATTCAACGTAGGCTTGTAAATACAGTCTTGTTACTTTCAATGCGAGGTTCCAGTGACTTTCAGCAATGTCACAGTCCTTAATCAGCTTGTTCTTCTTAATCCCCAAATAAGATATTGGTTGGGGCTTTTCAGTTCAATGTTATCAAAAGGGGGGTTGCCTGCTGGTGCCTCGGCGCACCTCTGATGGTCGAATAGGCCCGACCGGCCCGGGCTCACGCTTCCGGCGGGAGCGGCGGCAGGTTGGTTGGAGTCCCACTCTCAGTGCGAGCCGCACGGCTGTGCGCTGAGGTTCCGTGACAATTGTAAGTGGTGTTTTCGACTCGTACGAATATGGTCGAGTCTAGTATCTATGAACCGCAAATGACGAGTTTAGTAAGTGTGCGCAGTTTCGCTGTGCTAGCTTAAACCGTTCGTTTGTTACGTGGGTTTTTCATCTGTACCCACGGGTTCCATCTTAGATACGGCATCCATTTTGTCTCTTGCCCTCAAGTAGTCAGCAAACGGACGCTGTCCGTTTCGCGACCCTGGGACTCCCAAGATATTTGCGGAAGACACATGTTCTTTGAAAGTGTCTTTATGATGAGGGGGTTGCTACTGTAAGGCAGATGGCGCCGCTCGAGGCTCATCTTGCCGCACGGACTTATTGTCTCAGCCGTGCATCTCATTAGGCACGTCCCTTTGATGCCTGTATCTCGTGCTTCTCGTTACCTCCCCTTTTACACCCTTTCCGATCTCCCCACTGTCTCCGTCTTCCTCTGCACCTGTCTTCGTTCCTATTTCGATCTACTTTATTGCTGATTGGAATTTGCTAATGGTGGGAAGATGGGTTTTACAGTTGGGAACCGCCAAATGTTTCCGTACTTATGTTCCGGACCTTATGTGTTTCAAAGTGACCAAAGCGACCCCTCTGAGAGCAAAATGTGGGAACCGGGTTGTAAACTATTGTGTCTCATGTTATCTTATGGGTAAAAACTGTATAAAAGGAGCGATCCACAAAACCAATTTGAAGCAGTCTCCCCGAACTACACTCGATGTACTTCCTGTGACTTCTGTGTTCCCTGCAGTAAATAAACCTTGACTCTTTGACGCCGAAGGAAGTGTCCCGTGTCTCTGTGACTTGTACGCCGGAGCAGGTTACCCACGAAGGTTTCAGGTGTTGTGCCCTGGCACCGCTGGGTCCAAAAGAGCCCAGTCCTTCAGTTGGCGCCCAACGTGGGGCTCGAACTCACGACCTTCAGATTATTCATCTAATTCTAATAACTGTTTCGATCAACGTGGATCATCACAAGGACGATCTGCGCAGTACAATGTAGACGATTATTACGTCGATCAGGGAACTGACGATAGTAATTACTAGGACAGCCAAAGACAAGGAGAGGGAGTGGTATCAGTTCCGGTTGATCAGAGAGGGCCTTACGTCGCAGTTGCTACATCGGGCGTCGTTGAGCCTTTTCTGTTGGACACTGGTGCAGCGAAAAGTTCTATCATGCATTCGAAACTCCCTGGCGCACCTTTGTCTGGCTTAACAAATGTTTCCGTTGGATTCTCTGGCGCCCCCGTTAGCAATCCAGTTTCATGCCCTTTGCCCCTTAAAATTGGGCCTCGTGAGCTCGAAGCTCCGTTGATTTTAACCACGGGTTGTGGTGAAAATCTTTTGGGTCTGGATTTGCTTAAACGTTTGTATGCAACTTTGTATTGTTCTCCTGCGGGTGTACAGCTTACGTTTGGAGAGAGAGTAGTCTCTCCCATGTATTTGTCTCTCGATAAGCTTCCACCGGAATTGGATTCTCTTCCTGCGTCTTTGTGGGCGACGGGTCCAAATGATGTGGGCCTACTTGATATCTCCCCTTATGTTGTTCAGTTGAAATTGAATGTGCGATTGCCACGTATTCCCCAATACCGTATCTCCCTTGATGGTGAACGAGCTTTGTTAGCGATCATCTATGATTTGATCGAGAAAGATGTTATTGAGGAGACTCGGGGAAACGTGTGCAACAGCCCTGTACTGCCCATTCTTAAACGTACTGACCCTACCAAACCGCCTGTTTATCGTTTTGTTATCGATTTACGGGAGGTAAATAAAATTGTGGTTCCTCAATTCCCTGTTGTGCCTGACATCACGGCGCTACTGACTCTGATTCCAGCTACTGCTTCGTGGTTCTCGGTGATTGATTTGAAAAATGCGTTTTTCAGCATCCCGATTGCCGAAGAGAGCAGGGACCTTTTCGGTTTCTCTCTTGGTGGACGTAGCTTCCGGTTCAAACGCACTCCTCAGGGCTACTGTGAAAGTCCATCGATTTACAGTCAAGCTTTGAAGGGTCAACTGGATGCGTTTAGGTTGCCGGTTGGTGCGGCTTTAATCCAATATGTCGACGACTTATTGGTGGCTGCTGATACTCAGGACATTTGCAAAATCGCTACGGTATCGTTGCTGCAACATCTCTGTGAGTTAAATCACAAGGTGTCACCTTCTAAACTCCAATATTGTTGTCAAGAAGTCACCTACCTCGGTCACTTATTGTCAAAGGAGGGAAGGAGATTGACCCCAGAGAGAATTGCAGCGATTGCGCGAATGGCTGTGCCACAAACCCAGAGAGATGTGCGTGCCTTTCTAGGTATCACGTCGTACTGCAGGCAGTGGATTCCTAATTTTTCATTGCTAGCAAAACCACTGGTGGCTCTTACGTGCAAGGATGTTTCTACTCCTTTACCATGGACGGAAGAATGTCAGAAAAGTTTTTCTGAATTACGTGACTCATTGTGTTCGGCTCCTGTGTTAGGTACCCCTGATTACAGCAAGCCGTTCACGTTATATGTTCACGAGAGGGAAGGTTGTGCTTTGAGTGTCTTAACGCAACCTTTTGGTGGTAAGCAACGTCCATGTGCATATTTTTCCTCGACCTTAGACCCAGTAGCTAGAGCATTGCCGAGTTGTTTGAGAGCAACTGCGGCAGCTGCGGTCTCCATCCGACAATCAGCAGGATTGGTCATGGATAATATGCTTACGGTGATGGTTCCGCATGCAGTCGATACTCTTTTGAATCGAACGAAAACTCAGCACTTGACGAGTGCGAGGTTATCTGGGTACGAATTGACGCTCTTGGCAAGCCATATTCAGATAAAACGTTGTAATGTCCTAAATCCGGCAACTTTGTTACCAATTAGTGCAGAGTCAGATGAAGTAGCAGAACATGACTGTTACTTGCGGACAGAGGAGGAAACAAAAGGTCGAGTGGACCTTAAAAACACCCCATTGGAAGACCCGGAGGGCACTCTGTATGTGGATGGGTCATGTTTTAAATTGCCGAATGGTGATGTGACTACTGCTTATGCTGTTGTGACGTTGAATACTGTTGTTGAGACTGCGAGATTGAATCAGAACTCTGCCCAAGCTGCAGAGCTGATTGCTCTTACTAGAGCATGTGTATTAGCAAAAGGTAAACGTGTGAATGTGTACACCGATAGTCAGTACGCTTTCGGTGTAGCGCATAGCTTTGGACGGTTGTGGCGAGAGCGTGGTTTCTTCACGTCACATGGCACGAAAATACAGCATGGCCAGCTCGTGAACGATCTTTTGGATGCATTGACTTTGCCTGCTCAAGTTGCAATTGTTAAGTGTAGTGCGCATCGTAAAGTGACGGATGATGTTGGTCGTGGTAATGCGTTTGCAGATGAGATTGCTAAGGAGACTGCCCGGAACCTTAGCACTCGAATGTATGTGACGAGTTCGGTTAGGTGGCCTACAGAATCGAGTATGTGTGAGGATACTATAGAGAGTGTGAAAGCAATACAGAATGAGGCCACCGACACTGAAAAGATGAAGTGGAAAGAAAGTACGGGAAGGTTGGATGTGAATGGTTGCTGGATTGATTTGTCAGATCAGAAAAGATGGATGTTGCCTGATGCGTATGTACTGGCCGTTGTGACAATGGCACACGGGTTAGCACATATTAGCGCGAAAGGTATTTGTAAGTTGTTGGCTGCTGTGTGGAAGAATGATGGAATTACTAAGTGTGCTGAACGCTTGGTGAAGAATTGTATGGTGTGTATAATGTACAATCCTGGCAAAGGAACCCCAACTCCCCCTGGCAGTTTTGCTCCTCCTTCGTATCCCTTTGAGGTGATCCAATTGGACTTCATCCATATGGAGCGATGCAATAACCTGAAATATGTTTTGGTTGTGGTTTGCGCATTCTCCCGATGGATCGAGGCCTATCCCCTCAAGGATAATACTGCTTTGTCTACTGCGAAAATCCTACTGAAGGAATACTTTCCTCGGTATGGAATGCCTAGAGTCGTGTGGTCAGATAACGGAAGTGAGTTTGTTGGAAGTGTGATGAAGAGTGTGTGTAAGGGCCTTGGAATTAATCAAAAATTCCATAGCGCCAATCATCCCCAGTCAGCTGGATTGGTTGAAGGGTACAATGGCACCCTTAAACTAAAGCTAGCGAAGATTCAGGCTACGACTGGACTTTCGTGGCCTGACGCTTTGCCTCTAGCGTTACTGTCAACTAGGGCGACTGTACACTCCCGAATAGGGCTTAGTCCCTATGAAATAGTGTTCGGCCGTCCTGCGAATGTGTGGGGGGTTCCTAGGCCAGGTATATTCGTTGATCTTGAGTATCCGATGTTGATTGATTACTTACATGACTTGACTGCTAAACTGAGGTTAATTCATCAACAGGTTTACGACGCCTTGCCGACGCAGACGGAGGGTCCAGGCCACCAGCTCCAGCCCGGAGATTGGGTAGTTACCCGTAATTTTTCACGCAAGAAGAATCTGGACCCCCGTTTCACCGGACCTTACCAGGTGCTCCTGGCCACGAGGACTGCCGTTCGTCTTGAGGGGCGGAAGAATTGGGTACATGCTACCCATTGTAAGCGAGTCCCTATTCCTTTGCCGGCAGACCCGTGGGTGAGGAAAGGCATTGCGTCAACAGAAGCAGAAACATTGCCGGCGTTTGTACCTTTTAGCGACGCACAGCTTGTTGGTGAACACTCAGCGCAGCAGAAAGCCACTGTTGAACATTTGTCAGCAAAAGACTCAAGATCAAATCAACCAATTGATCAACAGGACGCTGTCTCTTCAACGGATCCTTTGTTCGACGAGCAGACACGTCTCGGGAAACATCGATATTCTCTGCGTTCTCATACTAAGGACAAATAAAATTTTCTTGCTTTGCTGAATTGATAACTGCAATATCCTCGTTTCCCCTGATCAACTTTGAACAATTCGTATCATTGAAAATTGTTTTGTACATATAATAAGCTTCTTCCTTGTATCTTTTCCTTCCACAGCTGAAATATTGTGCTAAATAAAATACATATTGTGTATTGAGGGCCGTAGGGCCGCGCGCGTACTTCCTTCTGGACAGTAGGTCTTGACGCTAGGTTAAAGGCCGTCGGTTCCTAGGAACTCCTGGGGATTGACTATTGCTGCACAGAACGAAGTGCGTCAAGAAACGTTGCGGACGGTCGTAGGGAAATGGCATTTTCGAAGCTGAATGATTTGGAAGGAGCTCAGGCGTATAGAGTCAGACTGCAGAAACTTAGTCGTACTAAATGTTTTGTATTTCCATTGTTTGTATTGTTTCTGACTGCTTCGGCATTTTTGGCGGGTGGGGTGTATTACACTATGTCTTACTTCTTACTTCCTACCCCTACTCCTACTCCTTACCCTAATCTTACTTCTACTGCTTCTCCTCATTCCTTTCATATGTTACCGGAACACGAACAGGCTAGACGTGTAGAATTCCGCAACAATTCCTTTATCCAGCTCCTCCATCAGCATCAGTTAGTGGTTAACACTACTAATTGTTGGGTGTGTGGGTTGATGCCACATACTACGGGTAAGGGAATTCCATATCTGGTGTTACCGTATAGTTCCCAAGGGTCAGCTCGAGCATTTCAAACAATGCTTCGAAGCGCACTGGGTTTCCACCCCACTCCAGAACAACGTTCCCCCAACCCTGGTCCTACCTCGTATCAGTGGGTGCTATCGATGGCAATAGCGGATATGGAAGATGAGATCCATGATGCTTTTCTCATCCCTAAAGAAGAGGTACAAGCCTATAGGGTCCTAAGTAGAGGGGAATATAGTACGTTCACTAATGAAAAGCAGCTTAAAAGCTCGTCTCCAATATGGGTCGTACCCCACACTGGTAATCTTTGTCTTGTGGGTCGTGGTTCGCAAGCCTCACTTGGAGCAAGTGCTTGCACTGAAAGTTACCTTCTGCCAATGTCCCCGACCCCTGTGTTTCTGGCTGCCAAGGGTACATACTTTATCTGTCATGATCGTGCATACACATGGTTGCCCACAGACTTCATGGGCTCATGTTTCGTTGCAAATCTGTTGCCTCCGACGTTCACTGTAGATGCCGATTATCATAAGACTAGAGTTGTACGAGGCGTAATTAGCGAAGAGGATACTGCCGGTCAAGAGGCAGGAGACTTTTTCAAGGGTTTCCTCCCGTTTTGGGGACCTATGGTTAATAGTAGGAACCTGAGACATTTGACTCGAGTGGTAGAATCGACAGCTAATATTACTGCCAGTGCCCTTGGTAATATCACCTCAGAACTTCAGGCGGAGAGACTTATGACGTTGCAAAACCGTATGGTTTTAGATGTCGTCTTGGCAGATCGCGGTGGGGTATGTAAAGTGATCCATTCGAGCTGTTGCATTTTCATACCTGATAATGCTCCTACTGTCTATCAAGCCATCTCGAAGTTGCATAAGATCTCCGAATCCATACACGTGGATGTAGGGGATTGGACACTACTTGGATGGTTTTGGGGCCTGGTATCGACTTGGGGTTGGAAGATTCTGATGATCATCGGGGTTGTGGTAGTGTTCCTGTTCACGTGTTGCCTTTGTGTGCAGTGTGGTCCTGCCTTATGTGGCCTCTGTGCTACAACGTGTATGAGACAACCATCTGTTACCAAGGGGACTCGGTTGGACAGAGCTATGCTACAACGACATCTTGACGGTCTGATGAATATCGAATATGATTCCGACTAGTGCTTGCCTACATGAGGGCAAAAGGAGCGTCTGAGGTTCCGTGACAATTGTAAGTGGTGTTTTCGACTCGTACGAATATGGTCGAGTCTAGTATCTATGAACCGCAAATGACGAGTTTAGTAAGTGTGCGCAGTTTCGCTGTGCTAGCTTAAACCGTTCGTTTGTTACGTGGGTTTTTCATCTGTACCCACGGGTTCCATCTTAGATACGGCATCCATTTTGTCTCTTGCCCTCAAGTAGTCAGCAAACGGACGCTGTCCGTTTCGCGACCCTGGGACTCCCAAGATATTTGCGGAAGACACATGTTCTTTGAAAGTGTCTTTATGATGAGGGGGTTGCTACTGTAAGGCAGATGGCGCCGCTCGAGGCTCATCTTGCCGCACGGACTTATTGTCTCAGCCGTGCATCTCATTAGGCACGTCCCTTTGATGCCTGTATCTCGTGCTTCTCGTTACCTCCCCTTTTACACCCTTTCCGATCTCCCCACTGTCTCCGTCTTCCTCTGCACCTGTCTTCGTTCCTATTTCGATCTACTTTATTGCTGATTGGAATTTGCTAATGGTGGGAAGATGGGTTTTACAGTTGGGAACCGCCAAATGTTTCCGTACTTATGTTCCGGACCTTATGTGTTTCAAAGTGACCAAAGCGACCCCTCTGAGAGCAAAATGTGGGAACCGGGTTGTAAACTATTGTGTCTCATGTTATCTTATGGGTAAAAACTGTATAAAAGGAGCGATCCACAAAACCAATTTGAAGCAGTCTCCCCGAACTACACTCGATGTACTTCCTGTGACTTCTGTGTTCCCTGCAGTAAATAAACCTTGACTCTTTGACGCCGAAGGAAGTGTCCCGTGTCTCTGTGACTTGTACGCCGGAGCAGGTTACCCACGAAGGTTTCAGGTGTTGTGCCCTGGCACCGCTGGGTCCAAAAGAGCCCAGTCCTTCAGCGCGGCTGGCTGAGGAGAGAGCGGAGGCCCTGGCAGTGTTCAACAAGCGGCTCCGGGGGGTGGGCAGGCCAGATGCTCACACCGCGGGGGCAACAGCAGTACCTTTTGTAACTTGGACAGGGGTCGAGGCGGCAAGGTCGCAGGTCGGCTCGGTGATCCTCGTCGCGGTGTCTTCCTTCCTGGGTTGGAGCGAGCGGCGGCTCGGCTCGGAGGTTGGCGTTGCGGCGCGGACCGGGTCACGGTGACAGAGCGCCTCGGGGTTCTCACAGAGGGGGCACACGCAGTGGGCGGCGATCCGCAGAGCACGTCACAGGAAATCCAAACGGCGTTCTCGCACCACACGCCGCAGCTGTTTCTCGGACAGCGGAAGGCGATTTCAGGGGCACGAGTCACGGAGGGGTGCAAGCAGGCACCGGGCACGACCTCTCTTCACGTTGCGAGCTGCGGCTCGGGGCAACAGTCACGGTTCTCGGGCCAGCGGGGCTGGTCTTTGCGATGTTTCTGGGCCTAGCAGGCGGCAGTCACGGTGTTTAGAGGGATGGCAATACCCAGAGCTTGATGGAGAGCGCGATGGTCACAGCGCGCTCCGCTTTTCCCGGATAGGCGTGCAGGGGGAAAGCAGCGTTTCACAGCGGTTCCTCTGTCAGGGGGGGTAGCGCCCAATGTTCCTGGGGCGCAGTTCAGGGGGCAAGTTCCACAGCAAGCCCTTGGAGATCTTTTAGTAGAGTTTGGCACAAAGTTTCAATAAAGCAAAAGTCTCTTTCAGTCTTTCCTTCTCCTCTCCTTCTGCAGCAAGGCACCAGACACAGGCCAGAGACAGCACTCCTCCTTGTAGTCTTTCCAGGTCCTTCTCTTTGGGCAGAGTTTCTTCTGTAGCACAAACAGGATCTGATTTACAAGGAGCAGGGCTCCTACTTTTTATACTTTGTCTTCTCAGGCCAGGGGGGCCTCTGCATAATTTCTTTCAGTCTCTGAGCTCTTGTTGGGTGTACTCTGGTGTCTTCTTTCAGTGTGAGGGGCAGGCACATTAGACGCTCCGCAGGAGGTGGAGCCAGCATTGTGTGGCCAGGGGCAGCCAGGAGTGCCTTGTTGATGGTGCTTCGCCCTTCCTGGGCCAGGTGCAGGCTGAGTCATCAGTCGCGCCCCAGGGGGGCGGAGCCAGCATTGTGGTGGCAGAGCACAGCCTGATTAAAAGTCCAGGGCCACTCCTACCTCCCACTAAGGTGTAATCCTTGCATTCACCACCTGTGATCCCCCAGCCCTGTCACTCACATATCCCAGACAGTCAGAAACACATCCTAGCAGAGGCGGGCTGAAATGGTTAGGCAAGCAAATGCTAACTTTCTAAAAGTAGCATTTGCAAACACAGGATATTAAAATAAACTTTACTAAAAGAAGTATTTTATTATTCTGAGTTCAGGCATACTAAACATTATTTTCTACCATGTTCCCTGATCCTGCTGGGATTATAGAGTGTAATAATTCCAGCAGCCCATCTGGCCTAAAGGGAACAGGTAGCCTTACAATAGTGAAAAACGAATTTGGCAGTAATTCACTATTAGGGCATGCCACACACATCAGAGCATGTCCTACCTTACACTTACAATGCACCCTGCCCTAGGGCCTACCATAGGGGTGACTAATATGAAGTTAAGGGAAGGTTGAGGGGCTGGCAAGTGTGTGCACTTGCCCAGCCAGCATGACAGCACCAGACTGCACGCAGGTTCTGCAGTGGAAGACCCTAGACACATTTTAAGGCTGCTTCTGTGGGTGGCGCAACCAGCGCTGCAGGCCCACTAGCAGTATTGGCATTCACAAGCCCTGGCACTCCTGGTGCACTTTACTGGGGACTGACAGTAAATCCAATGAACCAATCAGGAATACCAATCACAGTTACACTTTACATAGGGAGAGCATATGCACTTTAGCACTGGTCAGCAGTGGTAAAGTGCCCAGAGTCATTAAACCAAACAAAATAGGTGAGAGAGAGTATTGGAGGAAGGCAAAAAGTTTAGGGATGACCCTGCCAAGAGGGCCCAACACAACCCCCTTCCAGCCAAAACGCAGGGTAGACCAATCACCACTGTGATGGGCTTCCCTGCTTAGGGCGATAGAACATGGACCTGGCCCGCAACAGCAGGGGCACATTCCAGTTCTACGCCAATCAGAACCTATTTTAAATCCTCTGTACATACTCTCAGGGTCCACCCAGCTACTCCATGGGGCACCCTTCTCTTCCTCTGTGGACACCACCTGTGCAGCCTCTAACCTTAACTTGCTCACAGGTGTGTCCCAACAGACAGTCATCAAATCACAGTGGCCACTGACAGTAGTCAGGGCTGAGACCCAGGCCTCATGCCTCTCAGGGCTCCCAAACCTCGGTGGCCTCAGAGAGTGGGGGGCAGTAGCCCCAGGTGCTTGGCACCCTTTGTCCACTCTCCCTCCTGTCAGGTCAGGCATGTCATCCTGGCACTGACCCACCAGCTCCAGGCCTGTACCTGGCAGCTGGACCAAAAACTGGCGTGGGCTCTCCCACACCCGGTCCTCCTCCTTGGGGCTCTGTACCCTCCCACCTGGAGTGGTACCCCCTTCCAGAATTGTCAGGGCACCTGTGGCAGGTGACCTGCACAATTCGCCCACCAGTTCAGGGGTGCTATCCTGCAACTGGGGCACCAGGTCAGGGGGGAAACCCTGCACCTGGCCCTCTATCCTAGGGTCGAAACCCTCAAACTGCACCGGGGTCAGAGGCAAGGACTCCCTCCCTCTGCACCCCCTTCCAGAGTACTGCCCACTCCCCACTGGAGTGGTACCCCTAGAAGCGACATGGGCCAGGACACTGATTACAGTGGTCCTGCCCTCCAGGTCAGACAACCCCTGCACTTGGCTTCTCAACTCAGGGACCCAACCCTGCAGTTGAACACTTGCCTGGCGCACCAGGACTTCCCGGGGAGCACGCATGCCCCCCCCTGAGGGTGGCACATCGCTCATGTGTCGTGCGACAGTCTGCCTGGCACAGATCTCCCAACCCCTGTCCATCTGACAGTGCAGGAAGATCCCCCAGGACAGAAGTGGTGTCCCCATGGTCATTCACTGGGGACACAGCCCTGCTGGTTGGCCCTTGACCCACTGGTTTTTCCACTGGGGACTCTTTCCCCCTCTGGCCCCTCCTTCTGGACTTCTGCACCCTCCCAACAGGAGCGGTACTGCCAGACACCAGAACTACTGGAGCTCTGTTTACAGAGCCTCCACGTTCTCTAGCCACTGGGGGATCCCCCTCAGCGGGTGACTCATCCGGACAGCCTAGTCTCCCCACCTGGTGTTCCCTTAAAGAACCATCCAGGCTCTGAGACTGAGGTTGGGCACTACCGGAACAAAACCCATTCTCACTCCTTCCCCTTAAAGACAGGACGTGAGGCCCTACACCCCTCTCACTACTACAGGACCTAGCTGGGCTACTCTGCGCCACTTCCACCACTCTGGGCTGGAAGATACCTGAGCCACTCCCCACAGGATCACACCCCAATGCCTCTCCAGACCCTCTGGAATCCACCACAAGGTCTGCCTCCAATGTGAGCTCCCTGGGGTCAGAGAACTCACTCTCAAACAGGTGTTGGCATAGCTCTGGAAAACTGGGACTTTAGTATGCTCTCCCACAATTGGATTACACAGCCCCCTAGCAGGGTTAACCAAACTATCCTCCACCTCTCCATCTAGCGCCTCACACACATACTCCACACCATCCTTCTGAGACTGGCCAGACAGTAGCGGACTGTCTCTGTCACACAACCCACACTCTTCCGGGCGGTCTTTACACTCACCCACCAGGACCTCAACCATGGGGGAATCCCTCCCACCACTAGGACCATGAACTCCTACGCCAGCTACCCTATTCCCTTCAGGGACGCTGCGCACTACTGGAGCAACCTCATGCCCTTGAACCTCCTGATGTAAGTTAACCCCCTCCAAGTCAGGTGCCTTATCTCTAGGTGCGCGCACTATGCTGTCAGCACTAGATACCTGAATGTTGCTGCCACCAGCTGAGCTGGACTCCACCTCCAACTCAGCAAAGCTCAATCTGTGAGCTACACATATTTCTTGTTGCTGGGCTGAAGCCCTCCTAGCCTCAAGCCCCTCGAGCTCCATGTCAAGTTTCCTCATTCTTAAGTCACGGCCAAGCTGCATTTTCATTTCTTCCAGGGCCAACTTCTTGGTTTCTAGCTCCAGTTGCCCATTTATTTCCAGCTCTGCCAACTTCAATTTGTGATCTCGGGTTGCCTGTCTGTCCGCCAGCTCCTCTGGCGACAGACCTCGGCCAGAAACACTGCTACCCAATGGGGAGGTTGCACCCCTCCACTCTGGAGTCAGGGGTCCCTCCAGCTGCTGTTCTGCATCCTCAAATTCAATATCTTTTCCAGGGGCATTCCTTGCCTTGACCCAGGCCCTCAGCGCCTTTTGGAACTGCTCCCTTCTGGAGAGTCCGGTCATGGAAATGTTCAAATTTTTGCAGAAGCTCGAGCTGTTTCCCGGTATAGTTTTCTAGTTTCTCCCAATCACAGTCAACAGAAGAAATGGATGCTGCCTTTTCCATTTTCACTGACACAGGCATGACTTCAAAAACACATGGAGATCTCTTCTAGCAAATCATAAATCCCCAAAAAATCTGTGGCTTAGGTTACTGGACTGTCATCACTATGCAATGGTCAATAATCACTGTATGGACACTGCAAATGTAAATTCGTGATCCTCTCGCTGCTGCCAATGTTAGAATTGGGGGTCTCTGGTTGGCGCAGTGCAGCACTGGCGACAAGCAGGGACCCTCTCCTCTAAGTCAGGGCAAAGGATTACTCCCAGAAATAACCCCTGCTCACCCTCTAGGTAGTGTGGCGCAAGCAGTCTAGGCTAAACTCTGGAGTACATAGGGTTAAACATTTGCAACATCACACACAATGACCACTAACCCACCACACAATGACACCAAACTGTATTTTAGTAAAAATATATCTTTATATATATATTCAACGTAGGCTTGTAAATACAGTCTTGTTACTTTCAATGCGAGGTTCCAGTGACTTTCAGCAATGTCACAGTCCTTAATCAGCTTGTTCTTCTTAATCCCCAAATAAGATATTGGTTGGGGCTTTTCAGTTCAATGTTATCAAAAGGGGGGTTGCCTGCTGGTGCCTCGGCGCACCTCTGATGGTCGAATAGGCCCGACTGGCCCGGGCTCACGCTTCCGGCGGGAGCGGCGGCAGGTTGGTTCGAGTCCCACTCTCAGTGCGAGCCGCACGGCTGTGCGCGGCTGGCTGAGGAGAGAGCGGAGGCCCTGGGAGTGTTCAACAAGCGGCTCCGGGGGCTGTGCGGATCAGAGGGCGGTGCGAGCGGGCAGGCCAGATGCTCGCACCGCGGGGGCAACAACAGTACCTTTTGTAACTTGGACAGGGGTCGAGGCGGCAAGGTCGCAGGTCGGCTCGGTGATCCTCGTTGCGGTGCCTTCCTTCCTGGGTTGGAGCGAGCGGCGGCTCGGCTCGGCCTCGGAGGTTGGCGTTGCGGCTCGGGCCGGGTCACGGTGACAGAGCGCCTCGGGGTTCTCACAGAGGGGGCACACGCAGTAGGCGGTGATCCGCAGAGCACGTCACAGGCAATCCAGACGGAGTTCTCGCACCACACGCCGCAGCTGTTTCTCGGACAGCGGCAGGCGATTTCAGGGGCACGAGTCATGGAGGGGTGCATGCAGGCACCGGGCACGACCTCTCTTCACGTTGCGAGCTGCGGCTCGGGGCAACAGTCACGGTGCTCGGGCCAGCGGGGCTGGTCTTTGCGATGTTTCTGGGCCTAGCAGGCGGCAGTCACGGTGTTTAGAGGGATGGCAATACCCAGAGCTTGATGGAGAGCGCGATGGTCACAGCGCGCTCCGCTTTTCCCGGATAGGCGTGCAGGGGGAAAGCAGCGTTTCACAGCGGTTCCTCTGTCAGGGGGGGTAGCGCCCAATGTTCCTGGGGCGCAGGGGGAAAGTTCCACAGCAAGCCCTTGGAGATCTTTTAGTAGAGTTTGGCACAAAGTTTCAATAAAGCAAAAGTCTCGTTCAGTCTTTCCTTCTCCTCTCCTTCTGCAGCAAGGCACCAGACACAGGCCAGAGACAGCACTCCTCCTTGTAGTCTTTCCAGGTCTTTCTCTACGGGCAGAGTTTCTTCTGTAGCACAAACAGGATCTGATTTACAAGGAGCAGGGCTCCTACTTTTTATACTTTGTCTTCTCAGGCCAGGGGGGCCACTGCATAATTTCTTTCAGTCTCTGAGCTCTTGTTGGGTGTACTCTGGTGTCTTCTTTCAGTGTGAGGGGCAGGCACATCAGACGCTCCGCAGGAGGTGGAGCCAGCATTGTGTGGCCAGGGGAAGCCAGGAGTACCTTGTTGATGGTGCTTCGCCCTTCCTGGGCCAGGTGCAGGCTGAGTCATCAGTCGCCCCCCAGGGGGGCGGAGCCAGCATTGTGGTGGCAGAGCACAGCCTGATTAAAAGTCCAGGGCCACTCCTACCTCCCACTAAGGTGTAATCCTTGCATTCACCACCTGTCATCCCCCAGCCCTGTCACTCACATATCCCAGACAGTAAGATACACATCCTAGCAGAGGCGGGCTGAAATGGTTAGGCAAGCAAATGCTAACTTTCTAAAAGTAGCATTTGCAAACACAGGATATTAAAATAAACTTTACTAAAAGAAGTATTTTATTATTCTGAGTTCAGGCATACTAAACATTATTTTCTACCATGTTCCCTGAGCCTGCTGGGATTATAGAGTGTAATAATTCCAGCAGCCCATCTGGCCTAAAGGGAACAGGTAGCCTTACAATATTGAAAAACGAATTTGGCAGTAATTCACTATTAGGACATGCCACACACATCAGAGCATGTCCTACCTTACACTTACAATGCACCCTGCCCTAGGGCCTACCATAGGGGTGACTAATATGAAGTTAAGGGAAGGTTGAGGGGCTGGCAAGTGTATTCACTTGCCCAGCCAGCATGACAGTACCAGACTGCACGCAGGTTCTGCAGTGGCAGACCCTAGACACATTTTAAGGCTGCTTCTGTGGGTGGCGCAACCAGCGCTGCAGGCCCACTAGCAGTATTGGCATTCACAAGCCCTGGCACTCCTGGTGCACTTTACTGGGGACTGACAGTAAATCCAATGAACCAATCAGGAATACCAATCACAGTTACACTTTACATAGGGAGAGCATATGCACTTTAGCACTGGTCAGCAGTGGTAAAGTGCCCAGAGTCATTAAACCAAACAAAATTGGTCAGAGAGAGTATTGGAGGAAGGCAAAAAGTTTAGGGATGACCCTGCCAAGAGGGCCAGGTCCAACACAACCACACCCTTCTTCTGGCCCAGGAACGCGCTCGATGGCCCCCTTGGCCAAGAGGGCCGTAGCTTTCTCTTGCAGAAGTTTTAAATGATCCCCCGACACGCGGTGGTACTGCGGTGGCATGGCTGGAGGGGTCGTCTCGAAGGGGAGGGAGCTGCCCCTTCAGACGATTTGCAGCACCCACATGTCCGATGTGACAGTGCGCCAGTGGAAGTGGTGATGGCGAACCCTGGCCCCCACTGGCGTCACATGGGCCTGAAAGCACGGACTAGGAGGGTTTTGAGGCGGATAATGCAGGGGAAGGTGTGGACTGGCCTCGCCGTTGTCCCCGACCGCCGCCACAGCGTTTTCCACGACCGCCACCGTGCTGTGTATCAGTCTACAGTGCGTGGCTGGCAGCACGTGTGGGAGCACCCCTTCCTTGGCCATGAAAGGAGTGAAAGGCACCCGTTTGCTGGCGTGGGGCCGAGAGCCCCAAGGACTTGGCCATAGCCCTGGAGTCCTTAAAACGCTCAAGCGCATGGTCTGCCTTCTCGCCAAAGAGGCGACGGCAATCAAACGGCATGTCAAGAAGGGTAGCCTGGACATCAGCCGAAAAGTTGGCAGTCCTCAACCAGGTGTGGCGTCGAGCTGCCACTGTCGTTGCCATCGCTCTGCCCAGTGATTCCGTGGTAACCAGCCCACACCTGATGGAATAGCGTGCCGCATCTCGACCCTCCGCAAGGGCTTGGGAGAGTTTAGTCCGGGCTTCCTCCGGACATTGTGACAGCACGTCCGCGACCGTGTCCCACAGAGTGTGGGTGTAGCGGCCTAAGAGGCATGCGGTATTGACTGACCGCAATCCCAAACTCAGGGACGAGAATACTTTCTTACCGAATTGTTTGTACCTTTTGGATTCCCGATCGGGCGGAGCTGTCGGGAATGCGGTCTGGGAAGTAGAGGCCTGGATACCAAGGCTCTCGGGGTGGGGTGGGTGAACAAGAAGCAAGGGTCGCCCGGAGCCGGGCGGTAGCGTCTGGCCATGTTCCTATCCACAGGCTGACCTGTAGCGGACCTAGACCAAGTGCCTAAAAGAACGTCACACAAGGCCTTATTAAACAGCAGCAGAGGCTCAGCCGAGCTTGCCTGCGGTTCAAGGACCTCAGTGAGGAGGTTAGTCCTCACAGCCGCGACTGGGAGCTCCAGGCTCAAGGCCTTGGCCGCCCGCGTCAACACTACACTGTAGGCAGCCCCCTTCTCCGTAGCCACGGTTGGAGGGGAGACAAAATCAGTGCCTGGCGAAGTGTCCAGTTCACCGGCATCCCCAAGCTTACATGTCCAGTCCTGCTGAGACTGGCACTCCTGTGCCAGAGGGTCCACAGACCCCTCCCAATTCCCCTCGTCATCCATCACCTGAAATTCATTTTCAAAGGATGGGGCCAGTTCGCGGAAATAAAAATCTCCAAACGACGTCGGAGCAGTAGTGGACCCCTTCCCCCAAGCGCCTTGAGACCCTTCCGGGTGAGTAGCGCGCTATACAAATGCTGTATTGATTGATTGATTGACGTCGAGAGCGGCGCCGCTCCGGCGCCGGAACCGAATCAAGGGTAGGATTGGGGACGGCGTAGCCTGTAGGCCGCGCCGGGGGTGACACCCTAGGGGCCGGCGTCGGTGAGGTCGACCGCCGACGACCCGGATCCGGAAGCGGATCCAGTGGGGGCCTGCGGCGCCGGGACCGAAGTCGCCGGCGGAGTTGGGCCGAAGCACCTGGCGGCGTCGGAGCCGAAGAACCCGACCCGCTAGGCCCCCCAGCCGGGACCGCTGGGCCCGAAGGCGCCATGGAACCCGGCGGAAGAGAGAGGGACCTCATGGCCATGAGGTACCGCTCGACCTCCTCAGGCGTTGCATCGTGCCCAGGGACCAGAAGGTGTGGGGCAGGATGCGGCGCCCGCGACTCCGTCGGAGCCGTGTGGGTGGTGTCACCCGAACCCCCGGCGCGTCGCACGAGCATCGGGGTGGGTCGGAAGAGCGATGATGCCTTTCCGACCTCTCATGCCTCTTACCTGAAGATCTTGATCCCGAAGACCGATGCCGCCTCTCGGAGCTACGAGGGCTCTGACCCCGCGACCAGTCCCTCGACCTCCTGTGGGACCGGGACCTTGAACGGCGCAGGACGCTTGCGGGACCGCTCCTGCCTAGCCTTAGACGTCAGGGCCTGGCAGTCGGAGCAGCTACGGTCGTCGTGGTTGAGGCCTAAACATTGAAGACACCAGCAATGGGGGTCGGTAACCGACATAATTCGATTACACTTGGAGCAGGGTTTGAACCCGGGCATCCCTACCGGCACCATAGGAGTCGAACGACTCGAGAAAAAACAGATCAAAAGATCAAAAAAGTTTAGTCAAAAAGTGACTAAGGGGTAGAGCTTCTCCGGATCTGCGCTAGCTGGCGCGGAAAAAAGAACTGACGTCAGCGCGCGCGGGCGGCATCTAAGTACTCCAGCGACGTCATTCCGGCGCTAACGACGCAGACAACGGATGCGGAGTCAACAGACGACACCTATCGACGCACAGGGGTATTGCTACGCAAAAGTTTCCGGATCCAGTCTGACGCCTGGGGATATTCTAAGGTAAGGAATCTATCACTAACGTGTCTCTTTCAGATAATACATATTTAAAAAACAAAGTTTACAGAGATGTTATAGGTAGGTATCGTAACTTTGTCTTCCCTTACAATAAAGAAAACATCTAGGGCCCGATGTAGGTGGCCATTTACCGGCCGGTAACGGCCGAATTCGGCCATTACCGACCGGTAAATGGGTTTTCAGATGTAGGGGGCCTATATTTTACCGATTCTGTAAATTTACCGAACCGGTAAATTTACAGAATCGGTAAAATACCGAATCGGTAAATCCACATGTAGGTGGCACTCCTAAGAGTGCCACAGGCCCTTAAGAATCGGTATTTTACCACCCAATCTTATTGGGTGGTAAAATACCGAATTCAGGTATGCATGCACATGTGTGCATGCACACCTGTGCAATGTGGCACACAGACATGCCCTTAGGGCATGTATGTGTGCCACATGGCACGCAAGTCCGGAATTGGGGTGCTAGAGGGTGTCAAAGTGACACCCCCTGCACCCTTGCTGAAATCAGTATTTACCGAATCGGTAAATACCGATTCGGTAATGCCCATTGATTCCTATGGGCTTCAATGCCCATTGGAATCAATGTGCATTACCGAATCGGTATTTACAGAATCGGTAAATACCGAATCTTAACGATTCGGTATTTACCGAATCTGTATTACCTACACCCCCCCCCCCCCCCCACCCCCCTCTATTTTACCACTTCTTAAATACCGATTCGGTTTCATTCGGTAATTAAGAAGTGGTAAAATGTAATTACCTACATCGGCCCCTAGAAATTTACTGAAAAGGACAACCGGTAAAGTATTGTTATTGTTAAGTGTTAAATGATTTAAAAACTAATGTTTAAAAACTAAAAAACTACAAAACACTGAAATGTGCTGGTATTATTTCAGTGAGCTAACTAGATCTTTTGCAACATTCATTTAAACATACCTCTGCAACATACATGCACTCAGCCTTTATCTTGTTTAACAGGGAGAAATCTAGGCACCCTAAACTTTAGTGACTTGTAAACGGCACACCCTATAACTTTCAACATGCACAATCATGGTTGCTTCCAGGGCTTACATTATTTTCAGGCTATGATTTTTTAAAGAGATTTTTTTTTAAAGTTGGACTAAAGGCAATCTGGCTGATTGAAAACTATGTTGAAATGATTTTCAAATGTATAACTTTGGTCTTCATACCTGCTCTGCTTTTCCACTCTGTTGCTGAAGTTGGCTGACATATTTGCCTGTTTATAATTTCTGTCCATATGCACTAGAGTCACTTTATGTACCTCCCAATTAAATATTTTTTCGATAGAGCTTTTAACTCTTCTAAGCGTATTTTAGACCTGTATTAATTATATGGCATATATAGTAGTTCGGTCTTATGCTCTGTTGGCTTTTATGTTCGCTAAGGATTTGACTTTATATATGTTTCTCTGTTTATGTTAAAAGTATGCGTTTTGGACCTCTATGGAGCTTCGTATCATAAATAAAACCAAACGAGCTTGCTTCCAGGGCTTACACTACAGTTAACTCATTGAACAATTACAGGGTGTGTTTGATTTTCAAACATTAATTTAATTTTAAAACCTAAATATAATGTCTCTTAAACCTTTGTTTCTTTCAGTAAAAAAAAAAAAAAATCTACCTATCTACACCCACACCAGGGAGGGACTGGGAACGCAAACCAGCCCTGGCAATTATGTCGGACAGGCCTGGGGGGACCAGCGTGTGGAGGGGGTGCTGGTGGGAAACGTACTTTTGTTACATGGGGTCTAAACTGCTGCAAAACCGGCCCACAGCAACAACAAAAAAGTCCTCAACAGTTCAAAACCGGCACCCTCCTTTTCGGTCCACTGGCAAAACACCTCGTGCCCACTACGGGCAGTCTGGCCCTGACTCACACACACATTCACGGAGGAGAAGTCATGGCTCTGTAGTTGAGGTTGATGCCTCCTTCAGAAATCTGATTTTATGCATCCTTATTACTCAACCAAACGTATACATTTACAAGGATATCTGGTGCCAAATATGTGGCAGATCATTCTAATGCTATAAATGTTATAAGGGGGAGGGGGGCGTCTACATTCATTTTCTCCAGCCTTTAAATTTCCATAGAGATATTTACTCTGCACAATACACCAAAAAGGATGGTCAACAAATTTCTAAGGCATGGTAGCTTTTCAACTATGTGATGTCTTTTCTTAGTTTGCTGAAAATATGTTCAGTCATTGTTCAGTCATTTTGGGGACATAAAGCTAATTCTGAGTGTAGAGTGCTTATGCCAAACAATTAATATTTTCAAGTAAACACCCACATGGGCTCCCACAGATCTAGTGGACCTTAGAACGTACTTAAAAAACCCCAGAAACAAAATAAATCAAAACTCAAACGTAGCACTGACTAAGAGATTTGTTGCTGCATTATTCACAAGTGGCCCTGAAATGCCTCCTACTTACAACCATCTTTTCACAGCTTGTTTGACAAGTCAGGAAAAAAAATAAGGATGGCTTTTGTCTCAAGCCATCTTCTCTAGCCTTGCAAGGATCAGGCGGCTAATCACATTTTACCCCTGCCGTATCCAATGGTATGGGCATTAATTAACTCCCTTTATGGCCTTGCCTTAGGGCTATGAAGGGGGTTGGGTCCAGTGCCTTCCTATGTAGCACAACTGCAGAGAGGCAAAATAATAGATTGGCTCGAATACATCACAATGCAAGCTTACTCCAGTTACAACAGAGGAGACATAGCCACAATTAAACGTCAAAAGAACTATCATCATATACATTTCTACATGGATATATCTATCAACATACACTGACACACCACCATTATATACCAATAAGCCAGTTGCCATGCACTAAGCAGCTGCCTATTTATAATGGTCAATATCACGTCAAAAACTTGCAAATATAGAACCTTTTACACACTTATAAACACCAATCTTATTGCATAATAATAGGGATGGAAGTTCAGTCTGACTTTGCACATTGGGGTTGGGACACATGGTTAAGGTATAAAAATATGTATGTATATATTCCCTTACTCCCAAGGAACATTCTATCAGATTTAAACTTGATCAACAACACTATAGAGTTATGTAAAATAATTGTTCAATTTTCCTGATGTGCAACTACATTGATTACTGCTGTGTCAGATGTTTACTGATGATGGATATATTGGTGGTTTCAACTGTAATTAATGGGTGATGCTAAAAAGAATAAGATTTGTACTTGGTTTTCACATTTTTCATCCATTTAAAAACATCTAGGCACAGAGTTAAAAAATACACAAAATGAAAATGTACTCAAAATTATTAAAATGGCAAAAATAAAGAAAACATTAAATATGATAGGTCTGTTAATTTGCCTCAACAGACCAGTCAGCCTCAGAATGGTGAGCATAAACCTGGGTACACTACTCATATCAAAACAAAGAAATGTTTCTTTGCATCATGAATAGAGGAGCCCTAAACATCTCAGCATTCGGCGGTGAAGTAGCTGATTCAATTGCTATAGCTGCTTGGGTCATCTGGGAAACAATTTATCCACTGACCACCCCTTTGAACACATGTGTGGGTGCCGCACTTGAACGTGCTTAATTAAGGTGACAATGCCTAAAGAATATTGGCTCCAGTAAGACAATGCTTTGTTGCACAGAGTGCAAAATGCTATCAAGTTGGTCAAAAAACTTTCATACCCAGGATGTCCTTGTAGTTGGTGATGTGTCTTCCATCAACTCCATCACATCGGAGGGAGGGGGTTCTACAAAGCCTACGGCAAGATGGAAACACTTTAGTGTTGCTGGGCTGACCGTGAGCCTCAATCCAGCAATTATCCTGTCATCCAGCTCCTGACGCTCCTGCATAAGGCGATCCAGGCACCGGGAGACTTGTGCAAACCACGGGTAACAAAATCTGACCCTACAACCAATCAATAGCTGAAATACAGCCCACGACAGCCAAGCAGTGTTTGCGGCAGCAGAGTTAAAAATGGCAGCCGTGCGAGGCAGCGCTGAGGCTATCCGACTGCGGCTAGCCCACAGCTCCATAGCTGAGCAAGTGGATGTTGATGCGAAGGCGGAACCTGTTGGATGTGACCTATGGCGCTGCTTTGGGCTGAGGGGCTGCTGGCTGCGACTGAGTGGACTGCAGAGGTGGGTTGCCCTTGTGCTGCTGCTGCTTGTGTGACACAACTGTGGGCCCAGCAACAATCTGAGGTGGCCCTTTGCCCAATAGGCCCGCTACAACTGAGCTACAACTGCCCTGCAGGGATGCACGGAATGGCGGGGTGATTGCCCACAATCGGCCAGGAGCACAAAACACTGGCACTAGGTGGCTGTGACTGAGAGGCCTCATGTGCAGACTGGGGTGGTGCTAATCGAGGTGAGCAGCTAGAGGAAGGCCCAACACCCCTTGCGTACTGCGCAAAACAAGAACACTGCCGGTGGCACCAATCTGGGCGATTTGGATCGGCAGAGGCCTCTGGCGGGCAGCTGGGCCTCCAGCATATGCGACATCCCTGGCCCCTCTTTCCTGGGTGTGAGTGTTGCTGTGGGCCTAAACATCATGGGCGCTACAGTAGAAGAAGGTGAGGGCACCCTGTGCTATCACTTACCTGTATCTGCCACCCAGGGCATTCCATACTGGAAGTGCTAGGGAGGCCACTGCAGGCCCATGCTGCGTCGCTGAGGAACGCTAGTTGTGGGGTGCCCCTACCACCCGAGAAGTGTACAACCCTTGTGACACATTAGGAGTCACCCAGTGCGGTGGTAGCGTTGAGGGGAGAGTGGTGCAGATAGCGCATGGCAACACTGAGGCGCCTTTTGACCAGGGGATCAGAGGGGAGGAGGAAGTCCAGGGATTGCTCATGTGGCTGCGTAACAGCCCTTGCTGCTCCCAATGGAACCATGCCTCACGTTTGTGGAGCGACAGACTACCAACCTCGTAGACTGTCGCCACTGATCAAGAAATTGGAGCTCCAGGTCAAAGAACATCGGCCCTTGAAACCACACTAAGTACAGCAGAATTTGCAATCTTTTGATGGTAAGCTAGATACCCTGAATTTATGCATGATGTCCCGACCACCAAGCTGGAACAGCGCATCTCAGTGACAGAAGACAACATGTACTTGACCACGGAACGCCTGAAAATAGAGAAATTGCCAGCAATAATACAGGGTGAGAACGAAGATCTGAAGGCAAGTTCGCACCATAACAACCTACGTAGAACAGGGGTCCTGGAGTTGAAAAACATCGGCACGGTGGAACTGTATGTAGCAACCATGCTAAAAGACATCTCTAGTTCTGACAACTTGTTGCACTTACTGGTGGTGGATAGGGTACACAGAACCCTAGCACTGACACCGTCCCCTAGAGGCCCTTCATGCACCATAATAGCCAAGCTATTAAACTGTTGTATTACAGTGCTCCAGCTGTCACGTGAAAAGAAAGGCATCAACTATCAGGGGACTTTAATTGCAATCTAAGAAGCTTTGACAAGGGTAGATACAATCAGGAGAAAGGTGCAGCAAAGGGGTTCAAACTAGCTTCACCGCGCAAATTAAAAACAATGGGCCTAACAATCCTAAACAGCATAGAAAACGGTTACTCTTCGACGGTACCAACCTACATGAGTGGCAAGGTTAAGTCTATTATAGACTTTACAATAGTAAGTGACAGTCAAAAAAAGGCCATTGAGGATTACACCATAGTTCAACGCATAGAAAGCGACCACCACCCCCAGAATTTACGGATGATCGTTGCAGTTCCTAGGGCTGAAAAATTGTCCTCTTTATTGCAACAGCCTGAGAAAGTTAACCTCCGGAAAATAAAATGGAGGGGAGGAGAAACAAAGAACATCCAGACCTAAGCCAGTAAATTTATGACAAAACTCGGCCACTTAGAAGACGGAGACCTTGTAAAAAACTGGGAAAAACTGGTAGAGGATTTGATGGAAAAGCACTCCGCCCCACGAGGGACACAAAGAACAGCAAAAGTACAGACAGAACCCTGGTACAACACAGACTTAAGACTCGAAAAGAGAAAAATATTCCGGGAGTTACGGACCCAACGGAGAATGGAAAAACAAGGAATTAAATCAAATTCTAACATCATTAGGATTATGAGGAAAAACTACTGGAAAAAATTGTGGACCGCTAAGGCAGTATATAAGGAATCGATTTGGGAAAAACTCTTATTCACGAGCAAAAAAACGAATTCTCGAGATTTTTGGAGTATCATAAACATTCTAAACAAAGGCGAAGCACTGCACCAGGACCCCGGAATTGGGGACAGAGTTTGGGGAGACCACATGAGGAACCTTTACTTAAAAAAGGAACCACACAGCAACGTGAAGAACCAAGGACCATCAAATGACATGGAAAAAGAAAAGCAATCCAAGTCAGTGAAAGAACGCATAAAGACTGGGAAAGTGAAAAAGAGGTTTTTCAACAATCCACTCGGACCACCTGCACCCAATTAAAAAAACTAATTCAAAAACTCAAAGCAGAGGGGGCCCCTGGTCCAAACAGTCTTCCAACTGCAGTATTTAAGTTCAATGACGAGTTCTGGGCCGAACATCTAACAGTGCTCTTTAACCAAATCTTCATAAAAGGAAAATGCTTGCCTCTTGGAAAGGAAACTTCATCCACCCTATTTATAAGAAAGGTGACTGAAGAAACCCGGGGAACTACAGGCTGATCTCCTTAATAGACGTGGAAGCCAAGCTCTACGCCTCATGTCTCTTGGAGCAGTTGCAAGAATGGGCAAAACATAACATAATTCCTAGTTTCCAAACTGGATTCAGACAAGAGATGGGGACTCTAACAAAGCTGACCATCCTGGCATTACTAACGGAGAACGCCAAAAAAAAGAACCATCGTTTATACGGTGCTTTGTTGACATAAAAGCAGCCTTCGAGCGAGTGAGCAGGTCCAGACTTTGGGGAAAGCTAAAAGAGCGGGGGCTGTCCCAAAGTCTATTAAATGCTATAACTGGTTTGTACAGCGACACATGGGCAATGGTAAAACAAGGACAAGGGTCCAGCTTAACAGCTATAACTGAAATCCAGGACGGCCTAAAACAAGGCTGTGTCTTAGCCCCCTGTCTATTCAACTTAAACCTAGCAGATATAGGCAGCAACTTATTAAATATCGAGAGCCACGCCCCGAAACTTGGCAATGTCTCTGTTCCAATCCTGCAGCACGCAGACGACAAAATATTATTAAGTAAAACACCCATAGGCTTGCAACGCCTAATAAACACGCTATTATCCTATTATCCTACCTAGTTCAAGAAAACTTGGAACTGAACAAAGAAAAAACAAAAGTGCTCCGGTTAGGGGATGGCAAGAAACGGAAGTTTAAATGGTCAATTTACGACTCAGTGCTAGAAGAGCGGGACTCTTATAAGTACCTAGGCGTAAATCTTGGACAAGACCATTCAAACAAGGAGCACACCTTGTCAATAAAATAGAAGGTGCAAGCACTAATCTATGCGTACAGGCAACTACAACTAAAAATGGCCGGCCCGAATTATACCCATCTTCTTAAAGTAATGGCTGCACAAATTTTACCAACACTGTCATATGGCTTAACCACGTGGCTCGGAAGGGAGGCAAAAATACTAAACGATCTACAAAACAAAATATACAAAGCAGTGTTCAAACTGCCACAATCAGTGTCTCCCACACAAGTCCGCCTTGAATTTGGCCTACAAAATCAAAAACATCGGTCAATGTACAACTTCGTTAAACTATGTCACAAACTTCGCTCTGCCCCAATTGAGTCAATAGAGAACACCTGCTGGAAGGAAAATAAACATCAGAAAAAACAGCCTTTCACCAACTCATGGGGAAATTATCTGAGTACCTGCTTGTCCAAACTGGACCTACTAGAAGTATGGAGAAAAAAAATAGACCAGGCACACTTGTAAAGCCGCCAACGTTGCAGAAAAAAGGAAATCACTACTAGAAGACAAAAAATCTCTAACCAAACGGCGCCATGCATGGACAGTAATCTCCTCTTACACTCACCAAAAACCACAGGAATACCTAGCCACTCACTTTAATCAACATTTTAAAAAAAACTTACGTTGCATACCGAATGGGTCAGCACTACTCTAAGGCATTAGGACCATCCTGGAAATACCAAAATGAAAGTCCCCATTGTAGACTGTGTGGATACCACAACGAAACCCTAAAGCACTTGTTATGTGCATGCCCGGCACTCTTGGCTTTATGAAGACGGTACCTACGGGACATCTTTATCACTCTAAACATCTACACATGCCGGAAAGCCGTAATCAGCTGGCTAGGAGGTACCTCCTCTATTCTGGCTTGTCGCGGTCTTAAATTTATGGCTGAGGTAACAAAATGGCTACAAGGAAACTAAAAGGCACTCAATGTCGAGCACAAGGAACGGACAGAGGCGTGAAGAGCATTGTGGCATTAACGCAATTATCAAACCTCGCTCACGACCTTGATCTTAAGACTGTACTGTACAGGGGGAAATTGAGAACAGGTTTTCATTCTTTTTAACTGTATAGTGACTTTTACCAGAGAACGTATAATTTCACAGTATGTAACTTTGTATTTTTAATTTGCTTGAAGATTATAACGATTTTTACTAATCATCCAATAAAACTTAACTTGAACTAGTACAGAGACAGCTCTGCTCGAGGTCTCTGAATCCATCAAAGAGACCGTCGAAAATGGAAGGAAAGCAGTATTGATCCTTCTGGACCTCTCTATGGCTTTCGACACCGTGCCTCACTATCGCCTCCTACAGAGACTGCAGGAGTGCGGCCTAGGCGGCACAGTGTTGAGATGGTTTTCCTCCTTTTTGAAGGATAGAAAACAAGAGGTCTGGTCCCCCCCTTTCGCAGCCAGGATCCCTTCCTTGAAAGTCTGTGTTCCGCAGGGCTCCAACCTGAGCCCGGTACTTTTTTATCTGTACATGGCCCCCCCGGCAGAAGCTGGTGAGGCAATGATTATATCCTACGCCGACGACACTCAGTTGGTGTTTACGTGTAGGAAGGGGGGAGGACTTTAATGGGGAGAAGATTAATAATTGTCTGATAGAAGCCTTCTCCTGGTTCAGACTTAACCACCTCAAATGCGACCACGAAAAGTCTGAAATGATCTTCTTTGGTACCCTTCCGCAGGATGTCTGGAGACAATGGTGGCCAGCTGAAATGTCTCCTCCCCAGGCAGTGGTTAATACTGTCAAAAACTTGGGAGTAAAAATGGACGACGCCTCATCCATGAAAACACAAGTCCAGGTAGTAGCTGGCACGTGTTTCGGACTCCTGAAAATGCTCAGGAAATTTCTCTACCTGCTGCTGATCTGGCACAGAAAGACGTCGTATAAGCCCTTGTCTCCTCCAGATTGGACTATGTAAATGTCCTCTGCTTGAGCCTGCCGGAGTTCTTACTGAACAGACTTCAACTCATTCAGAATGACGGCGTCAGGGTAGTCCTTAAACTAGGGCCTAGAGACCGGATTCCCCACCACTTGAAGTAACTGCATTGGCTGCCCAGCCATTACAGAATTCTCTTCATAGCCCTGGTCCTTACTTTCAAGGCGTTACACGGTCTGGGGGCCCACTACATCCGCATAAGAGTCTTATATTACGCTTGTGAGAAGTTGGCTTGATATATGATGTCTCCAATTCTGGGGGCACCTTGTATCAGTCCAAACAATCCCTTATGGTGATGGTTGTAAGTCAACCTTATAGACAAGCTATCCTAATGGTAGCATGGACTAAGCAGCCTTAACCTCTTCGATGCTAATGACAAGGGTAACTCGTCATGCACTTTTCATTGATTTCAATGGAAACTAAATGAGCCCAAAAATATTGCCTTAGCAGTAAAGGGGTTAAAGGCTTACTCAAGAGGTTGTGTTAAGCGAGCTGTTTTACCAATCACAATCCTGTAATATCAAATGAAAGGACACCACACAAGTTATATATTATAAAAATATATGTATTTATTACTAGATTAATCCTCTGTACTCTTTATGAGTGCAGAAGCACAAGCGTTTAAACAAAAGCACAGTTAAACATATATTTTTATAATATATAACTTGTGTGGTGCCCTTTCAGGGACTCTCACATTTCTAGTGCCTCCAGGGAATCTCAAAGGGGAATGACTTCCCCCCGGAGGAAAGAGCATAGGGCCAGGATGAGGGCTGTCCAACTCCAGATAGAGAGAGAAGAGATAGCATTGGCTCCAGCTAAACTTGCTTTAGCAAGAGAACAAAAGTTGTGTGGATTAGATTCCACTGGTGGCAGCAATATTCCTAGAGAGAAAGACAGGGCCTGTGATAATAGAAACCTGACAAAAATGGTGCCCCCCTACAAGGAAGGGGATGACATCCACAAATGGATGACTACTCTGGAGAGAACCTGCATGGTACAGCAGGTTCCTCTGGAACAGTGGGCTGCAATGTTATGGTACTCCTTTTCTGAGAAAGAGAGGGAAAGGCTCCTCACAGTTGGACCTGAGGATGCCAAAAACTACTCTGTCCTGAAGAGTGCTCTTATTGAAGGGTTTGGCCTAACCACTGAGCAATACAGGTTGTTGTTCAGAGATACCCAAAAAGCTCAGACTCAGGACTGGACTGATTTTGTTGATTGTGCCACTAAGGCTCTGGAGGGTTGGCTGCAGGGAAGTACAGTCTCAGACTATACAGGATTGTACAATCTTATAATGAGAGAGCAGATCCTTAGTAACTGTCAGAACCAGCTGTTGCATCAATACCTTATTGACTCTGATCTGACCTCTCCCCAAGAATTGGGAAAGAAGGCAGACAAATGGGTCAGAACAAGGATTAAGCAGAAACCCCAGAACCATGGTGGTGACCAGAAGAAAACAGACCAGAAGGGTGGGGATAAGAAAGATAAAGAAAAAGACCAGAAGTCTTCTTCAGGCCCACAAAATCTAATAAGGAGGGTGGTTCCCAGAATGGTAACAAGAAGAAGAAGAATGATGGCCCAAAGAAACCTTGGTGCAATACCTGTAAGTCCATTTCCCATTGGGGAAGTGAATGCACCAAGAAAAATCCAGTCCCTACCACTGCAGCTCCTAAAGCACCTGCAACCCCTAGTACAGTCAGCAGTGGTAGTACACAGACAAAGGGTATAGTAGGATTAACCCTGGGTACTGAGATGGAGTCTGGCCTAGTCAGAATCCCTACTCAGGCAGTTCTGCTCTATGATGTGGACATATCCATGCCCACTACTGTGAGTCCCAGTAACCTGGGCAAGTATAGGCAGACGCCTTTGATTAATGAGAAACTGGCTCAGGCCTACAGGGACACTTGTGCCAGTGTCACTATGGTGACACCTAACTTTGTGGACCCTGGACAGATTGTACTAGGTGAGAATTACCTAGTGACCAATGCAAGCAATAACACTACTACACATAGTGTGGCTGTTGTGAACTTCTCCTGGGGAGGGGTAAATGGCCTAAAGAAAGTTGTTGTGAGTGCAGACCTCCCAGTAGACTGTCTGTTAGGCAATGATCTGGAAAACTCAGAAGTGGAGTACAGGACTCATGCAGAAATGCTAGGGATTTCAGCACATGTCCTGGCTGTAACCAGGAGTCAGGCAAAGAAGTGCCTACCTGAACCTGTGGTGGATCTTGAAACTATAGACCAACCACAACACAAGAGGAGGAGCAAGAGGGTTAAGGCTGTGCCTTCCCACTTGCCCCAGGTTGAGGATCAGACTTCACAGGAAGCTGATTCTGCAGTCCAAGAGGAGACTGTCTCTGAGGAGCTTGAACCTGATCAGGTTGAGTTTCTGGGGACAGGGGGACCCTCAAGGGCAGACCTGGGGCAGGCCCAATTAGATTGCCCTTCCCTTGAACCCCTCAGACAGCAAGCTGCTGCTGAGGCTGCAGGGAATGCTCAAGGTACCCATAGAGTGTATTGGGATGATGGGCTCCTTTATTCAGAGGCTAGAGACCCCAAGCCTGGTGCCACCAGGAGGTTGGTCATACCTTTGAAATTAAGGGGCTTCCTTCTTACCTTGGCCCATGATATTCCCCTTGCAGGATACTTAGGCCAGAATAAGACTTGGGACAGGCTTGTTCCTCACTTTCACTGGCCTCATATGTCAGAAAATGTCAAGGAGTTTTGTCGCTCCTGTGTCACTTGCCAAGCCAGTGGTAAGTCAGGTGGCACAACAAAGGCCCCCCTGATACCACTACCTGTGGTGGGGGTTCCCTTTGAAAGAGTACAGAGGATTATTCTAGTAATAAATACATATATTTTTATAATATATAACTTGTGTGGTGTCCTTTCATTTGATATTACAGGATTGTGATTGATAAAACAGCTCGCTTAACACGACCTCTTGAGTAAGCCTTTAAGGCTGCTTAGTCCATGCTACCATTAGGATAGCTTGTCTATATGGTTGACTTACAACCATCACCATAAGGGATTGTTGGGACTGATACAAGGTGCCCCCAGAATTGGAGACATCATATATCAGGCCAACTTCTCACAACGCTCCACGCAGATCCCTCAGATCAGCACACCAACATCTGATTGTGACACCTAACTTTCTGAGAGCCTGTTGTGGCGGTTGCTCTTTTCAAGTGCAAGTTGCCCGTGCATGGAACACCCTGCCATTACTACTCAGGCAGCCCACGAACCTACTGGCCTTCAGGAAACAGCTGAAAACCTGGATGTTCCAATAAATACCTTAACGACTGCCCCCTTCGGACTTTGATTTTTTTCAGAGGTCTCCCGTCTCTTCTGTCATAGCACCGGGACACCCTGTTGAGTAGCTGTGCGCTCTACGAATCCCTTTTTAACATAACATAATTTGCAGATATCATTGTAGGCTGCATATAGGAATCTTATGGAATAAGGGGACTTTAACCTAACAAACAAATCAGATGAAATTCATGTCCTCGGACAGGAAAGAAGGATGTTGTTTTACTGCAGTTAGTGTGGACTCTTCTAACCATTGCTGGCCTAATTTTCCCATTGAATAGACGTTAATAATGTTCGAATGGGGTGACTAAGTACCGTGGGTCGGGTCTACTGGATCTGAAACCGGAGGTGCAGCTGAGAAAATAAGCATGACAACCGTTAGTGTCAACTGGCCACACTAACCACCCACCAGTAGAAGCAAATGACGAATTAAATGTACCATGTATCAGATTATTTAGCTGGTCCTCTGTATAATTTGCATAAGATTGCGAATTATCTATGCGGGCAATTGAAGAAATTTGCAATGCATTTAGTGCTTTGATTTTTGCCAATCCCAGACAAGTAGTTTGCTGGATTGTTTCGTTTAGAAAAACAATTTGTGTGGGAATCAAACAGGCTTGAAATAAGAGTTTCTGTTCCCTGGACTTGCCAGGGTTTGGTACCCCACACGGATTTCAGATCAATATGGTCTTTCATATAATCCTAATCTCTAAGGGCCAGTTGTTCGACAAATGAAGCCGCTTATATCAGCTTGGTCTGACTAAGCATATACTTTTTTTTACTGGGTTGGAATCAATTTAAAATAGTATGAAATTGGCTCTGAAAGGTCATAACCTGTAAAATATGTGTATTGTTTCAGTTTTTGAACTTCCCTGTGGTGGAGTTGTTCAATGTTCTCACTGGGTGTAATTATAATGGGGACGTTGCCCACATGCTCCATATAAAAAATTATATCCATAATGGTGGTAAGAGAACATATCCGTGCAGTTTGTGGAATTAAGATATAAATCTTCGAAATCAAACACAGAATAATATTGCATCATAGTATCAACTTCCCAATCATCTAACTGTAACACTCGGTACTATTACATCACCCATAGATACTTTGAACACATATGGAATCTGCAAGGTCTCCATAGGACCATATATATTGAATGGAACTGTATCCCAAACAATTCCATCAGTCACTGCAATAGCTGAAAAACTGACAAGGCACAAGTCTTGTTTCATGAAAAGGGATGAGAAGCCAACACCTGGTCAGCCAGTTCTGTAGCAGAATGTTCTAGGAGGTAATGGACGGTGATCGAAAGAAGACAGTCACAAATCCAATCCACATGAATAGATGATCCAAATGTAAATCCACAGAGAGATTAACTAAGTGCGTTTAAACCAAAAAAGTGAAACAAATCCACGCTGGAGGTGGATGCAGAACCAAAGACACCGATCAACTGTGTGATGCGAAATGTTCTTGATCCATATAGTACCCTGAAGACCTCAAATGGAAAAGGGATTGCTGCAATTCAGTAGTTGTATTTGAAAAATGCAACTCTGGAGTATCCAACATCAGATCGGTGTAAACAACCTTCATTGAAAAAGATGGAGAAGTAGAAACAAGAACCAAATCAACAGAAATAGCAATCTCCCACCCCCCGGCCCCTAACACCCCCCCAGCAGCCAGGGAGAAGCAGCAACGGTGGTGCTCATGGCCTGCGAAGGAAAGACTAGTGTAGTCCACTTCTGTACATACTATGGAGCATCAGCCATATGGTGTAACATGACATGATAATTAAACAACAGGGGGTGGTGATGGACAGAGTTTCTGAATTGAGCAAAATACTCTCACCCAGTCAAGAGATCAGGGCTTGATCCAACACCGTTTTTTAGCTCACTGCACCATCCCAGCTCAGAACCTGGCTATATGCAAATTAGTCTGTCCCTGGCCCAGTGCATCATGGGAACAGGGCAGACCAAACTACCAAGCCAATTCTTTCACTGGGAAGGAAACAAGCTTCCGGGGACCGGTTTCTGGCATTACAGCCGTCTTCGGCCCGGCTTGCTTGAATCCTGATGGTGCAATGAGCAAGGGACTCACATCTGAGTATACCCTTCCACGCTTATGGTGGACAAAATAATTAAACAACAGGGGGTGGTGATGGACAGAGTTTCCGAATCAAGCAGAATACTCTCACCCAGTCAAGAGATCAGGGCTTGATCCAACACCGTTTTTTAGCTCACTGCACCATCCCAGCTCAGAACCTGGCTATATGCAAATTAGTCTGTCCCTGGCCCAGTGCATCATGGGAACAGGGCAGACCAAACTACCAAGCCAATTCTTTCACTGGGAAGGAAACAAGCTTCCAGGGACCGGTTTCTGGCATTACAGCCGTCTTCGGCCCGGCTTGCTTGAATCCTGATGGTGCAATGAGCAAGGGTTTTATTATTCAATCGATTGTGGCCTCGAGGTGAATAATGCACAGCGTCAGTGAAAAATAATTAATGCTCGTTTAGAATCGAAAGGTGACCGAAACAACTGTGGCAGCGTCCATGGCTTTCAGTCCGGCACCAAAAAACCGCCAACGTTCTAGGTTTGGGACCTATTTAATGGGTCTTCCGGGTAGTTTTCTTGCAAATGTCCAAAGCTACTTTTAGGTAGTCCTGTGCCTCACCTTTGGTCAGCAACGCATTTAAACTGGGTCCAGGAAGGGGCTTTGTGTAATTATTTCCATTCAAAGACATCCATGCTGATAAGGGTTTCATCCTCCTTCATCTTAATAGAAAGCACATGTTAGATTTGGGGGTCTCTAGTTGGCAGAGGTAGGTACCTTTGTCCAAATAGGAACTCTTGCGTCTAGTCAGGGTAAGTACACTATTAAAGTAACCCCTGCTCACCTTCTTGGCAGCTTGGCACGAGCAGACAAGCTTATCTCAGAGGCAGTGTGTAAAGCATTTGTGAACACATGCAGTAACCCAGTGACAACACTACACATGGACACCACACCAGTTGTAGTATAAAAAGTAGTCTTTTTATATAGACTTAACACAAGACCACAAACGACAAAAATCCACAATACTGTACTTTAAAAATGGTAGAATTAGCTTAGTTTTCTTAAGGTGTAAATGTGACACTTTAAGTTCAATTTACCTTTGGATGCGTAACGCTATACAACTAAAGTGTTGCAGGGAACGTGATGCGTTGGTCCCTTACGTGTAAGAACGGTGATGCGTCGGGTCCCTACTGATGCGTCTGGGATGCGTTGGTTCTTCTTGGTGTGGGGAGGTGATGCCTCGGTTTCTTACTGCGCTTCTGTGGCGATGCGACTAGCAGCGCAGTGATGCGATGAAGATCTGGTGCAATGAACACAATGGCGTCTTTTCCTTGATGTGACACGATGCATGCACGCCCGACGGCCGTGCGGCAACAACGGTTCTTCTGAGCTGCGACAGGCCCTGTGAAACGCTTCTGGGTGATGTGGCGTGTCTGAGGCGACGTTGATCCTCTTCTCCGGTGATGTGACGCGCTTCAGCGATGATGTGCAGGCTGCAGCGCAACAAACTTTCCCAGCGATGCAATGACAGCGGCTGTGGCGGCTACACGCTTCTCCGATGATGCGGCGGTGTCTGGTGCAACGTTGATCCTCTTCTCCAGCGATGCAAGGCGCTTCTGCGTTGCGAAGCTGCAGCAGAGGCAACATGCTTCTTTGTGAGTCGCGCTTCCAGCTCCTTGCGACACGCAGTCCTTCAGAAAGCCCAACACAACTGCAGGCAATTCAAAAAAACTCTTGGGGAGCTGGTGGGTGAAGTATGTTGTCCCTGAGCCTTCAGCAGGAGGCAAGCTCTATCTCAAGCCCTTGGAGATACTTCACAAGTTGAATGAAAGTAGCACAGAAGTCCTTTCTCCTCTCTTTGGCGGTCAGGCAACCACTGCAGGCCAATACCTCAAGCTTAGGGATAGTCTCTCCTCAATCTCTCTGGTTCCTCTCCTCAGCAAAGGTTTCTTCTTGTTTCCCAAAAGTGATCGAAAGTTCTGGGGTTTGGGTCCCCTCTTTTATGCTCATTTTCCATTTGTTCTCTGAAGGCAGAGAGATGACTTTGCCTAGTCCAAACCAGTTCTGGTCAGTTCTGGAGCACTTTGTTGACAAGAATCCTTCTTTCCTTTCACAGTGTAGGCCAGGGACAATTGACGCACCACAGGTGGTGGAGCCAGCATTGTGGAGGGAAGGCAAAACCCTATTCAGATCCCAAGTGCAACTCCTCCCTCCTATCTGCATGCAGAACTCTCTATTAAGCTCTGTGCTGACTCACCCTGTCTCCTGGAATCCCCCAGCCCCTGTCACTCAAACTCCAGACAAGGAATTCACAACCTAGCAGAGGCAGGTTTGGATAGTTAGACAAGAAAATACCTACTTTCTAAAAGTGGTATTTTCAAACACAGAAAGTTAAAACAAACTTCATTACAAGATGTATTTTATCATTCTAAGTTCAGGCATACTAAACTCTAATGTCTACCTAGTTCCCTGAGTCCGTTAGGATCATAAAATGTAATAATCAAACTATCCATTCTGGCCTATGGGGAACAGGTAGCCTTGCAATAGTGAAAAACGAAAATGGCTGTAATTCACATTAGGACTTGCCACACACACCAGGGTATGTCCTACATTTGACCTACAATGCACCCTGCTCCTGGGCCTACCATAGGGGTGACTAATATGCAGAAAAGGGAAGGTTTAGGGACTGGCAAGTGGGTGCACTTGCCCAGTCAACATGGCAGTACCAGACTTCACACAGGCTATGCAATGGCAGACATGAGACACACTTTTACAGGCTGCTTCTCTGGGCAGCACAGCCAGTGCGGCAAGTCCACCAGCAGCATTTGGTGTGCAAGCCCTGGGCACACTCTACTAGGGTCTGACAAGTAAACCCAACCAATCATGGAATCACTAATCCATACATTAATTTACCATAGGAAGCACTTGCGCTGTGGCACTGGACAGCAGTGGCACAGTGCCCAAACCATCCATAACCAGCAAAAACGCAGGAGACAACAGCAAAAAAATGGAAGAGAGACCCACGCCAAGGTGCCCAGGTCTAACAGCACTTATTTAGGTCTGTAGGTTAATAAATCTTGATTGTTTAAAAGTTTTTTCCCCATAGTGTTTTCTTTTTTTTTTTAATCCATTCATTAAATATGGTGCAACCAGTAGTTACTTCTGTAAAGTGCCGCAAGCAGTAACTGCACTTTCAACTAGACATGCGCTCCTCAATAGTGGTCAAGAAGTTACCTTTGGGGTTGAGGCACGCAACACATACAGTTTTTTATTCCTTAGTTGATTTTCCTGCACTCAATGCCAATACACTCACATTTCACACATACAATGAGGCTGCAGTTCCAGCTGGATATAGACCTTATGAGTATTTTAGAAATTCCTATAACATACCAGAAACATCATAATTGGTTCCAAAGTGCCCTCCTGCACACAGTACACAATCTCAGACTAGGTCCTCTTAGTAATGATAGGGCAACCTGGCCAGCCTTAGCAGGCTATACGCCTTTTCCTAATCCACAGACATTACCCCAGCCTGACACGCTTGCGCTATAAAACGATTTGTTTACACTATATCTACTTACAATCACTACTGCCCAAGTGAGGGGTCCTCAAGCTGGACAAGATCAATAACGATTTTTGCCATTAGTCATATTACTATAAATGCCATTATGGGTATAGACTCTACAAAGCAAGATGAAATTCCCTTTTGGATTGCACAAAAACAAATACACTTGAGGCAGTATTTCCCTAAATGGACCCCATATAAATTCAGAATTCTCACTGCGTGTCTACTACTGTGAAGAAGTTAAATACGTGGGGTACTGTTTTTGCAACCGGATATAAACAGTACTCCATCCATTGCGGTTTTACCAAAAGTCATTAAACAGATTTAGGCTGACTCTGCCATATTGTCCTCAATTATTTTCAGTAATATTCAAGGAGAAGCGGCTGCCTTGGTGATACTTCAACAGCTCACAACAGTTCCAATTGCAGATCAGGAACGTGAGCTCCTTAAAAGTATTTCCAGGCACGGCCGGTACAGGTAAGAGCGGTGGGGCTTTGGGGGGATGGGGATGTCGACATACAACGGACAGAGAAAATAAATATATTGGCATAGCCAATAGGTCTCGCCTTTGGGACATTTAGCCATGCAACAGTTGATGTTGCACCAAGGATATTGTGCTGCATAATTAAATACTTGAAAGGTCACAAAGGCGAGACCTATTGGCTATGCCAATGCTTGTTGACCTAGTGGATGGATTTGCTGTTGGAAAGAAGAAACATTTCTGTTTTGGTTAGATTCAGGTTGTGGTAAGCAGATGACCACATCAAAATCATCATGGGAAGCGGGACATATCCAACCCTGTGAGACAAGTGATACTTTTAGGTCTTGGGGTTTTCAGTTATGATGCTGAAAGAAAGATATCTTCCCATCCTTGATAAAAAAAAACGCAAGGGGCTTGTGAGTCATATTTATATCAAAGTCCCACAGGGAAGTGAATCACTGCAAAGGGTGTGCTGAGGAACTGGTTTGAAGGCAGGCCTCGCACTGAAAGTAAAAAAAAAAAAAAAAAAATGAGATGAGATGGGAGAGGAGGTACCAGGGGGAGGGGAGAGAGGAGGGGGCCTGCGGCTGTTCCGCTTGCGGGAGCGAGCAGGAACCATATATGTTAAAGCTCGCTCCCACGAGGGAATCGCCAACGTGCACGCGTTGCATTTAAAGCAATGCAATGCTTGCACGTTTTTGACTGAAAACAGAATCCATTGCAAAAAGTATTTTACATACAATGATTGGCAGGGGGAAGATGGCGGCCGAGTAGGAAGCTCGGTCGGAGAGCTCCCGGTGCACCCGTGATCATCGCAACAGGGGTTGGCAAAAGCTCAGGCATGCAGCGGAGCGAGATGCAGTAATTATACCGCGGCATAACATATCCCAAAAACGAGTCTGTTCATAGATCGGAGAAGAGAATTACATAATGTGCGTTTAAATCAGGAAACTCCTACCTACAAACCGCCCCTGGCATGGTGCTTTTTGATGGATTTGATGGATTTCCCCCTCACTCTTTGAGCGGTGAGGCTAGGTGTTCCGCCGCTGGTGTTCCGAGGGTGTACGGCAACTTCTTTTGTTCGGACCTGGTTCCTCGGGGAATTATCAGCGGAGTGGTGCAGAGGAACGAAAGGACCCGGCTTGTTGTCGGTGTGGACCGAGGGCTCGGGGTAAGCTGTGGAACGAGTGGAGCGGCGGAGGGTCCTGGAGCTCACCCCAGAGCAGACACAGGTACAGGGACAGGGAAGTGGTGTACCGCGAGAAGAGCAAAGTCGCGCTGCCGCCGTGCCTCCGGAAGACTAAGTTTTCGGTTCTGGGGCACGAGCGACAGAGTCAGGGAGCAAGGGCAGCAGCAGCAGCAGCTCGGGGAAAACAACGAAGGTGTCTTTGTTTTGAAAGCGGGTGGCTTCAATAACGTAGTGAGACACACGACGGAGCAAGAAAGTGACTGGAGGAGTATAGGAGAATGTAAGAAGGCAGAGCTGAAAGCTGAACCGATAAAATTAAAGTGTAAACGCGAGGGAAGAGAAACAAATAATATTTTAAGAACTGAAAGAGTTTTGACACTGGATGATCTGTACTGTATAGCTCAACAAGCAACCTCATGTTTCGATTGTAATACGCTACAAACAAACTTATGTTGTAATACAGACTATAGCCTCATCAACACCAGCAGTCAACTATATCAGTATCTCCTGCTTTGCCAAACGTACAAACATTTTCAACCCTGCCAAGCTGTAAAAATAAATACAAATACAATTATAAACTTAAAAGAAAAAAATTTAAATAATTGGCACACGAGTAAAGCCATAGAATCAACACAGGAGGATACAGAGGAGAAAACACCTCAAGAGTTAAAAAAAAACCTTCCAAAAAATCAACCTAAAATCAAAATCGAACCCTCGCAGTCAGAAACCCAGCCTAACATAGCGAAATCTTTTTACAGTTTGCGAAATAGAAAGTTCTTGAGCCAGGAGCAGTTTCCGAAAGGCATAACGCCAAGAGTGAGCAGGAAAAAATCAAAAAACATCGATCAGAGGCCGCCCAAAGAATAATCTAGAAAAAGAGGAGGACAGTTTGGAGTCCATTCAGAAATCCAAAGTTAAAATAAAAGTCACTCCCTCTCTTAGGTCTTATTTTAAAATCCAGCAGCGAGATCTGAATTCGTCTAACTCTATAGAAGTACAAAAAACTTTGGAAATTTTGGAAAGTGAGGAAGAGGTTACAACCAAATCATTGGATACCCGCTTCCTAAGAAAAGAGAAAAAGCGAGTAGCCCCTATTATAACTGGAAAACAGAATACAGGCAGCGGAAAGAAAGGGAGAAAACCTCAAAATAAGAAAAAGAACTTGGGAGAAAACATAAGTTTGGATGAGATTTGGAAAATTAAAGAAGACACTTCAGAAAGGGTGACAAGTGATATGGCGGAGGGAGGCGCTGATTCTTCTGCTGCTGCGGCAAACACAACTGAAGAGGTTGAGGACAGGGAAGACGTCGACTTTAGGTCTGTAGAACCTAACAAGGACATAATAAAAACGCATACAGACGAACTCCTTGAAAAAATATGGGTGGAAATGAAAGAGAAATTCTCCATATCTGAAACAAAACAAAATAAAATACAGGAGGTTTGCGAAAAATTGGATAGCAAACTAAACGCACTAGGTGACAGAGTTACAGCAGTAGAAAATGAAGTTACCAGTTTGGATAAAAGGGTGGAGAAAAACAGAAAAGAGATAAACTCTCTGAGACTGGAAAATAAAACCATAAATGAAAAACTGGAATCCTTAGAAAACCAAGCAAGGAAAAACAACATAAGGATTCTAAATGTGCCAAAAAATCAAGAAGGCAAGGATGTTAAAGCATTTGTAGTAGCACTACTGATGGAACATTTCCCATGGGCAGACAAAGTGACTCTCGAAGATGATATACAGAGGGCTCATAGGGCTCATAGGGATCCCTATGGAAAAAACAAGGAACGAAAAAACCCTAGAAAGATCCTAGTAAACTTCAAAACTTACACACTGAAGGATAGGATTCTGGGAGAAGCATTGAAAAAAGGGACATACAACAAAGACAGTTGGAACTTTAAAATAAGATCTGATATGTCAAATGCCTCTCAGACCAGACAATGGGAATTGGGTAATCTAATGTCTGAACTGCATCAATTAGGTGCCACGGTACAAATGAAATTTCCACCCTCATTACGTATTATGTGGAGAAACAAAATGCGCAATATAAGAGATCCTCAGGAAGTAAAAAATTTGATAGAGTTAATTAAAGACCAGAAACGTGCAGAAGAACCTCAGAGCTAAATGTAGCTAAATGTAGCCACAGCACATATAATCTTATATAAACGTAAAAAAAAGAAAAGAAGGAGAAAAATAAAACATATAATGCATATCAATATGTAATTATGTAAATATAAGCCAGAGTAAGAGAGAAATAGATCTAAATCATACTTAAAAACACTTTTGGACAAAATATAAATAATAAAAAAAAAAAAAAAAAAAGAGAGAAGTAACACAGCCAACTAAAATCATAAGTTTTAACTGTACATAAAAAATCACGGGGGAAGAATCGGGAAGCCAAAAGGGTTACGAAGATAACCGAAGGAGAAGAAGATGGAGGCTTCCCCGGGGAGGGTAACTTTAAAGCACGACTTATCAAGCACAAATTCACACGTAAAAGGGTGGGGAGCAAAATAGGGAAAAAAAAATAAAAAATGTCCTCATCTGCGAAAATGCGAAAAATCAGAACAACTGGGAGTGAAACATAATCCACAAAAGGAGAACAGAATAAATGGGGAGTGTATGTAAAGATGTAAATATTCTATCCTGGAATGTTAATGGCCTGAGAACTAAAAGCAGAAGGAATAAAATCCTAGAGTATATCAGAACAGGGAGAAGCGAAATAATAATACTACAAGAAACCCACCTGTTAAAAGAAGAATGGGATCAAATAGTCAAGAATTTATGGTGGGTAGACGCGCTGATATGCACAACGCAACAATGCAATATAAAAGGAATAGCAATAATTTTTAAAAAGTCGTTAAAAGCAACTATAATCAATACAGAAGTTGATAACAAAGGACGTTGGGCCATAGCTAATGTAAAAATAGGAAATTCTCCCATTACTATCACAGGGTACTATGGTCCGAACTTGGATGATGCTGATCCCTTGCGAAAATTGTATTCACACCTTCTTTTAGCCACCTCTCCCATTATACTGGGAGGTGACTTTAACCTAGTTATGGATTTAAAACTAGATAGATCACCACCAGGTAGATATACCAACCTAAAGAAAATGAGACAATGGATTGGGACTTACAAAAGAGATCTAAACCTAGTAGACATCTGGAAAAATAAAGGAGAGAAATCTCAACCATTCACTTTATATAACAAAAAACTGGGACACAAATCTAGAATTGATTTCTTTTTGGTTGGTAACGATTTGTCAAAGAAAGTGAAAAGAGTATCTCATTTATCTGCCCACCTCTCAGACCACTCAGCAGTCCAGCTAGAATTACAAATTACAGACAACATATCCGAAAGAAGATTCACGGTCGAAAGAGTTTTGCTGGAAGATGAAGAGATCATAAAGGAGTTGGAATCTGAAACAAACATCTTCTTCGAACTCAACGCGCTAGGTACCACAGAACAAATAACCTGGGACACTTATAAAGCGGTTATAAGGGGCAAACTTCTAAGCTTAGGGGCTCACAAAAACAAACAAGTAAAACAAGAGATCTTGGATTTAGAATCAGAAATCAGACTCTTAGATATCAATATTTCAACAGAACAAGAGGAGGGAAGAAAGCAAGATCTTCTAAACAAAAGACGGTCTCATAAAGAAAAAATAGAGCAAATTTTGGAAAATAGGTTACAGAAAAAATGGGACTCTAGCAAACTGGCGAAACATGAGTTCGGAGAAGGCTGCGGAAAATGGCTAGCGTGGAAGCTTAAATCAGATCTAGCTAAAAACAAAGTGGAAAGTATAATTCCGGAAGATCAAACAATCCCTTCCTCTGATGAAGAGACTATCAAGTATGAATTTTGGAAATTTTTTAAAGAGCTATATACTGAAGATATAAATCCCTCAGCTCAAATAATAGATTCCTATTTGAAAGATGCAGCACTTCTAAAACTTGAAGAGAACGAAAAAGAAGCTCTGGATAAGGAAGTTCAAGAAGAAGAAGTAGCAGAAGCCATTAAAAGTTTGAAAAGAGGAAAAGCCGCAGGACCAGATGCATTACCGAATGAATTATACATAAAACTGAAAAACTCTATACTTCCGCATATAACGAGATTAATCAACTCAATCCTAACCCAACAGACAACCATACCAGACTCCTGGAATGATGCCATCATCACAATCATTTTGAAACCTGGCAAGAACCCTCTCAAATGTGAGTCATACCGCCCAATTTCGTTACTAAACACAGACTATAAAATATTTACAAAAATTATGGCAGCACGACTAGGGAGAGTCCTATCAAAAGTATTACACCAAGATCAAAAAGGTTTCATAAAAGGAAGATATCTTCATGAAGTAACTCAAGAACTTCTAACCTCAATAGATATCGCAACTAACGAGAAATTTCCACTAACCATACTCACCGTTGACGCCGCAAAAGCTTTTGATAGGGTCAACTGGGCCTTTCTCGAGAATGTTTTGGTCAAGAACAACCTTGGACCCCTCTTTATTAATACGGTAAAACAGATCTACAATAACCCAAGATCAAAGGTCTTAATAAATGGGAGCCTAACAGAAAATATAAAGATAACTAGAGGAACGAGACAGGGATGTCCACTCTCGCCCTTATTGTTCAATTTATATATTGAACCACTAGCGAACAAGCTAAGAAGCGATCATAACATCAGTCCATTTAAGTATGGTTCTTGGGAGAAAAAAATCGCTCTTTACGCGGATGACCTAATGATTTTTACTGCAGATTATCCTAAAGCCAAGTTAAGCATTGAGAAAACTTTAAAGGCATTCGGGAAAATATCAGGATACCTGGTAAATCAAACTAAGACAGAACTCATGACATGGAACACGAACTTTCAAAGCAATTTCATAAAAAACGAAATAAGATATCTAGGAATTTTAGTAAATCATGATTTAGCCAAGATTGCCAATAGAAACCTAAATAAAATTGCCGGAGAAGTAAAGAAATTGCTTGAGATTTGGACCTCTCTACCTCTGAGCTTGATTGGAAGATCGAACATAATCAAGATGACCGTCCTCCCAAAGTTTACATTCCTATTTAACACGATCCCCATGGAATTTGGAAAGACTGAATTAGTTCGAGCACAAAGAAACATAACAAGTTTCATATGGGCAACAAAAGGATCAAGAATTGCATGGAAAAAGATCAGGAGGAGTAAGAAAGATGGTGGACTAGCTAGCCCAGACCTGATGGAATATTGTAGGGCCTTTCAATTCAAAAATATCAAAGTATTATTAAAAAATCACATACATTACCCTGACCATTTTAAAGCAATTACAAAAGCAGAAGACCATGTGTTGTTTAAGTTTGGACACCCCAAATTCTTCAAAAAAATAAAGCTTAAGATATTAAGGGATGCAGCAAACATGTGGACACAAATCAGAGGCATTCTAAAAATACCGTATTATAGCAAATGGGCCCCAATCTGGGAATCGCCTGGAACCCCAGAATGCTTAACCCCTTCGATGCTCATGACGAGCTCAGCTCGTCATGAGGCACGGTTGAGCTGTGCTGATGACGAGCTGAGCTCGTCATGAATACAGGGGATCATCAATAGTCAGCACAGGAGGGGAAAAGCCATAGCAGCCAAGAGGTTAAAGGACACTCTTGCTTTGGCATTGAAAAAAACCAACATCAAAAATTGGGGGCAATTACTAAATGGCTCTAACTTAAAAACATGGTCAGAATTGCAAAAACTAACAAATAACACCATATCCAGATTCAAATATTATCAAATGTCAAGCTGGTCTAAAACTTTGCCCAATATAAGCGGTAACGAAAAATTGGAAGATGACATGATAAAAGCAATACGACAACCAAAGGAAGTGGCGAAGTGGTACTGGGCTCTGATTATGGCAAATAATACCGACGCCAATATGGAAAATCAAATATGGGGCAAAGACATCATAACAACGGATCTGGATTTAATTTGGGAAAAATCAGTGGACAAATGCTGGTCCAACTTGAAATCCGCGGCGCTGAAGAGAAATCATTTATATACTATTCATAGGGCATATTGGACACCAAAAAAACTCTCCAAATTCAAAAATGCTGGAATAAAGAAATGCCCCAAATGCGGAGAGGAAAAATCAGATGATGTCCACATGTTTAAAAGCTGCCCTCAATTGAAAGAATATTGGGATCAAGTCGGTAAGACCTTGTGCACCATCTTGTCAAAACAACTAACTGTGAGTATTACTCTTGTTCTTTTTGGGATATTAGATTCAAGTAATGTAGAGGGGCTTACCAAGGAACAGGAGAATCTCCTCTTTGTTTTAATAGTTCTCGCAAGGAGAGAGATCTGTATTAAGTGGATAGAATCTACCGGTCCGACACATGCAGAATGGCTGAACTCAGCAATAAGAATCAGTAAATTGGATAAATTAAGTAATGTAAGTAAGAGATTTAAGTTCTGGGACGGTTTCGAAAATTTCTTAAACCCCACATAAGTACCACACTTATGTCCTATGATTAAAGCGATATATTTTCTGGTTGACAAGTATGGTACTTGCTGAGTAGTCAAGTTGGCTAGCTCCTCTCGATCCAAACCAGAAACATTGTTATGTAACGAGTAAAGGAAACTGCTCAAACTAAAAAGAGGTCATAACTCCCCAGCCAAGCGAGACCAAGGGGCAGTGTTGGAAAAGATCAAAGATGCAGACACCTGACACTCCGTAAGCATACAATAATCGCAAGATGAGGAAAAAAAAAAAAAAAAAAAAAAAAAAGTATTTTTCCTATGCAGCGCATGCGCGCTGCGTAGGCAAGACCTTAGAACACTAGTAGCTCATCAGAGTGATTCCAAGTCGTGTTAGTTTCGGCTCGGCTTTGCCAGTATAGATTAGGGGGCCTGGCAAGCCAGACTGAGAGCTACCCCACAGGAAACAGTGCCGTCTATGTGCTGGGGCCTGTCCTCTGCATACAGCACGGCAAGCAAGCCAGAGCAATGCTGGCCTTACTCAGTAGCACCGCTGGAGCACAGCTTCGCAGCCATTCAGGAATATTAATGAGGCAGGTTTCAGGACCTATATATGTGCATTTTTCGATGGGACCCCTTAGTACCTCAGCAGCATCTCATAAGGGCCAGGTCTCAAACAAATCAGCGTGCATAGCACACGTACTGGTTTTACGACATGCGCTTCGTGAATCGGGCCAAGAGTGGGAAGACAGTAGACTAAAGCTGTGATTGGGAAGGGAAGCGGAAGGCCCTCTTTGCGTAAGACAAACATGTTTCTGAGAAGCACGTTATCTTTACGACTGCAATAGAGACGCTTAAGACACAGAGTGCTTCTAACTCACTCAACAGGCTAAATATAAAGCATCTAGAAATCGTTTTCCAGGTTACCAGTGACACGTCTGAGGTTGCCATGGGAACGTTTGCCCACATGCTGAGACTATATTTAAATCCCACTGTGCGTGAAGATTGGTTACGGCCCACTTCGACCACAATGCCTACACCTCATGAGGACTTCAGAAAACAAACAACATTGACTATTCACAGGGTTGCTCTAAAGGAAGCACCGTAAACCAGTGCTGCATGAGGGAAATCAAATGAGGGCAGGCAAGAGCAGGATGTGAAAAGGTAGGAAAGAGCCAGTGGAGAAAAGGATAATAGGAAATCGAAGGACGGGACGAAATCGATGAAGGGAACAAAACGCACGTAATTACCAGCTCTAATACATAACGAGGTATATTCCATTCTCCCGGTATGAACCGCGGACCCAGAAGAGTCAAGCAGTCACAGCTGCCAAGGTTTCAGATGACTATGTGTGACATTTTCATAATTTCAGTGTAATTATGAGTGACATTTCAATGACTATGAGTGACACTTTTTCGCAAGCAAATGAAACATATAAATAGCACAAATTACACCCATTTGAGCAACAAGAAACTTTAAGAGGTCACTGAAGATACAACATTAGTCATCTCAAATTATTTCAAGCCTTCATTCACTCTTTGTGGTTGTAACAAGTTAACCTACACGCATGACATTTTTTTGCGTTTCAAATGAGTGAAATATAAACTATGTCTCCGACTTACTTTGGTGTAAACTAATTGGAATTATGGCCTACTACTACTACTGTTTAAATATATGCCAGCAGCGTTCAGTTCACAGTGAACTTCAGTACAGAATCAGAGAGACTTAGTGCACACCTTCCCCAGGCAGTCAGCTCACAAGTGCCTGCCTGGCACAGTGCTTCACTGGTGACGTCGCAGTGGTGCTTGTGCTTAGGGCCATCTCATAGCTGCTGTAAATTCTACCTCGTGGCAAATCTAAATAATCGTGCAGCGTAGTTACAGGGAAGACGCCTTGCCAGAACATATAGCCAAGCAAAAGGTGCTGCCTCATAGATCCACGTGTGTCTGACACGGTCTGCAGGAGATGGCAATTATCTTATAACCAATTGAGCAGCCACGAGCGCTGATAAGACACGGGTTGACACGGCTACCAATAATAATGTATGCTTTATTTTGCCTGCGACAGAACCCGTGCCCAAGTGAAATAAACTACATAATGCACGCATCCCCAACCCAGGAAGAAGGCAGTAGGACATAAATACCGGTTGTGACCGTGCGAGCCCCAAGCTAAACGTTAGCTCTAACGTGGCTTTAAGTCAACCCATACGCCGGGCAATGAGTCAGGCACACATACTAATCTCAATAATGGTGCTGAGTCAAAACGTCATCAGAAGGATGAAAGGAATAGCCAGCCCTGCTGAAACCTCAACCCAAACCTGAAAATTGCAGAAAGCGAAGTTATTGAGGGAGTCACTGCATCTCATGAGGCCAGCAAGTCAAAGTTACCGTCGAGGATGGCAGGCAGCCTGACTACATGGTAATAAGAAACTAAAACAGACTCGGATGGCTAGTACTACAGCCTGAACACACTTCAACTTTACCACCATGCCAATCGAGGGTTTGCCGCCCGCCTCACGAGTCCTCCACAGACTTTGAGACAAGCATGACAGCGTTTTGGATTTAAAAATATCGGTCTTTCTAAATTCAATATTTACACAGGTCAATTATATTTATTTTGAACACTGATTGAAAACAAATTATTATATCTTTGAAAAAGGAAGGCAAAAGTGGCAGTACTAACCGAAACGATTTTTCATAAAAATCATATGTACGAAGTAAGGGAATATAATTGGTTAGCACACAGACTGCCAATGAATCTGGGAGTGGGAACGGGGAGGAGCGGACTCACCCAGCTGGTCCTTCTGATCTTTTATCTTGATGTTTCTCATTCTGTGTGAGCAGCCTTTTGCGTTGTGCCTAAGATAACGCCAGCCGGGGAAAGCAGAGCCCATTGGTCCTGCATAGAGCGGCCAGCCAGCTCGAACTCGAAGAAAGAAGCAGCCAGATTCTTCCGATTGCCTGTACCCCCCACTGCAATCGGTTCTCCTTAACTCCGTGATGTGAAGGTCACAGGCTCAGGCGGCAGCACTCTCACTCGGCCCAGCCAAGCTCCCTGCTCGGAAATAAGTATTCGCTGGCAGCCATAAAATGATTCTGCCCCACAGTGCGGAGGGCCAGGCCGTGCAGCGTGTGCGATGATCAGCGGTTGCAAGCAGCCGAGCCCCATGATTCTGGCGCCCCCGCGGCGCTAACCATTTTCAGCCGGTCTCCACCTCCAATTTCATACAATTTAACAGTGGTTTTATCTGCCTTCATGCACTGTACCGGACACACTCTTTCTGCAGTCAGCACAGCGGTAGTCCTGGATGTCATCCAAAAAAGTCTCTTCAAACAGCTACACTTACGTTTGCACACAAAAACAAGGAAAAACAAGCACTCACCTGGACTTCCTCAGACGGCGGTCGGCCAAAACAAACCTGGACGCCAAAAAAAATAAACCCCGCCCACGGCCGCGATGACGACATCGCAGAGGCGGAGAGGGAAGAAATCTCGGGAACGCCCACGAATCTGGTCCGGCCATGACAGACAGATCTCTGTTCCAATGGCTAGCCTCCATTTTTGGAGCTAGCCAATGGAACAGAGGGGCAGATTCCAAGCCACACTGTTCTAACATTAGATTTCGCCTGCGCAGAGCGCAGCCTTCGGCGAGGCGAAACCTAAAAAGGCACTTTTTTTGGCATACCGCATCCGTTAAATTTATAGTAAAATTATCAGGTAAGAACAAATTTATTACTGTCATGGTGGTCGTTGATTGATTGGCCAATTCAACGTATTGCGTTTCGATCAAAGAAAATACCACAGCAACAGAAACTAGTGAATTGCTCTTACAAAATGTAGCTTGATTACATAGATTTACTACAGTACTAATTTCAGAGGATATCAGATCATTTCATGATTTTCTGTAAAACAGTAATATCAAAAGTTTGACTTTCACCTGCATATTATTTCCAATGTGACAGTTAAACTGAACAGGTGAATCACGATCTAAATAGATATCTGCAAAGCTTTCTACAAGTAGAAACATCTTTCATTGGTAGAGTTTTATCATATTATCCAGCCCATGCTTCATTCACTTATTGTACATTTTATTGTGATCCTGGATTCATTTTAGATCTTAATCAAACTATGGCATCTACGCACTCTGTGAATGAGTGTCTCCATATGATGTCTAATGTATATAAGAAAGTTAAAACAGGAAGCTGAAGTACTATCGAAGAAATAAGCTAACAAACAGCAAAGACCAGCCCCAGCAAATCAGCCAGGAGATTCCGTATAGCTATTGTTAGATCTACAACCCTCCTGTATTGGGGACTTCGTTTTCGCTGGCTTTAGGACTCTGCACACTTTGCCACTGCTAACCAGTCTTAAAGTGCTTGGGCTCTCCACCTTAAACATGGCACGTTGACTTATACTAAATTGGCATATTTATTTGTTAGTTTCTAGCAAAGTGGTGCCGTGTGCACCCAGGGCCGGTAAATTAAATGCTACTAGTGGGCCTGCAGCACTGATGCATAAGTTACTTACCTTCGGTAACGATATATCGGTAAGAAACAGTAGTTAGTATTAGATTCCTTACCTTAGAATATCCCCAGGCGTCAGACTGGATCCGGAAACTTTTACGTAGCAGTACCCCTGCGCATCGGTAGGCGTCGTCTGCGGCTCCGCGTCAGTCGTCGGCGCCGGGATGACGTCGCCGGAGTACTTGGACGCCGCCCTCGCGCGCTGACATCAGTTCTTATAGACAGCTTTTCCGTGCCAGAAACGCAGAGCCATGATAAAAAACCAACACTGGTGCCATGAAACTAGGGCCCTCAAAGGGAAAGACCTTAACCCTAGATATCGGTTCGCAGAACGAAAAGGATGGGTGGCGCGGTAAGGACTAATACTAACTACTGTTTCTTACCGTTACCGAAGGTAAGTAACTTGTACATCTGAAAGAAACAGGTTAGTATTGGATTCCTTACCTTAGAATAGATACCCCAGCAATACCAACCCCGGTGGTGGGTCTGTGAACCAATAATCACACCAGAAAGTCCTTGAGGACGGAACGGCCAAAGAAGTCATCCCTCCGTACTTGGCTGTCCAGGCAGTAGTGTCTTGCGAACGTGTGCAGCGAGGCCCACGTAGCTGCCTGACAGATGTCCTGCAAGGGGACTCCACGGCCCAGGGCAGTAGTAGCCGCCGTGGCCCGAGTGGAATGGGCCCTCAGCCCAACAGGAGGCTCCTTCTTAGCTAAAGAGTAGCATGCCTTGATACACATGACGACCCAGCGAGAGATGGCCCGTTTGTGCACCGCCCGTCCCTTCTTAGCGCCCACGTAACCAACAAAGAGTTGGTCATCCACCCCGAACTGGCGTGTGCGATCCAAATAGAAAGAGAGCGCACGTTTTGGGTCCAGGCGGTGGAGTCGCTCTTCCTCTTTAGAGGCATGCGGAGGCGGAAAGAAGGTGGGCAAGGTGATGGATGCCCGATGTGGAAGGCCGTGACTACCTTGGGAAGGAAAGAGGGTCTTGTTCGTAACACAACCTTGTCACAGAACCTTGGACAGAAAGGAAGGGAGGCTTGGATGAAAGAGCCTGGAGCTCACTCACTCTCCTGGCAGAGGTGATGGCAACCAGGAATGCAGTCTTCAGAGTAAGAAGGTGGATAGGATAGCTGTGAAGTGGCTCAAAGTGAGCGCTTATCAGATAAGAACCAGGTTCAAGTCCCACTGAGGCATCACGAATGGAACAGGTGGAAACATGTGTGTGATGCCTTTCAGAAAACGAGTTACAATAGGGGACTTGAACAAAGATGGTTGATCAGGCAGCCTTAGAAAGGCTGAAAGGGCAGAAAGGTAGCCCTTGATAGTGCCCAGAGCAGAGCCCTGCTGGGCAAGAGAAAGAAGGAAGAGGAGAACATCAGAAAGTGGGGCAGAAAGGGGATCCACAGCCTTTGCTGTGCAGCATGCCACAAATTTGTTCCACCTGCAGGCGTATACCGACTTTGTGGAGGGACGCCTGGCTGCCAAAATCACATCACAAACTTCAGGAGGCAAGTCAAATGGCCTCAACTGTTGCCGCTCAATCTCCAAGCATGGAGGTGGAGACTGGACAGGTTCGGGTGGAGGACCGTCCCCTGCTGCTGCGACAGAAGGTCCTCCTGAAGAGGCAGACCAATCGGGGGATCGACAGACATGCTGCGTAGCTCGGGATACCAGTATCTTCGTACCCAGTCCGGAGCCACAAGGATAACTTGGGCCCGGTCGCGTCTGATCTTCAGCACTCTGGGCAGAAGTGGTATAGGCGGAAAGGCGTACAACCGCAGCTGCACTTGCAACGAAAAGCATCTCCAAGCGAGTGCCGCCTTGGAAATTTCAACGCGCAGAACTGATGACATTGTGCGTTCTCTTCTGTGGCGAATAGATATAACCAAGGCTCTCCCCACTGCTGAAAGAGGCCTTGCGCCACGTCCGAGTTCAGACGCCATTCGTGATCCATCATGCACCGATGGCTGAGTTTGTCCGCCCTGGCGTTCAGGGAACCTGCCAGGTGTTGAACCACCAGGGTCACGCCCTGATATTCCAGCCACTGCAAGAGGCGCAGAGCCTCCTGGCATAGGGTCCACGACCCCACCCGCCCTGTTTGTTGCAGTATCACATGGCGGTGGTGTTGTCCTTGAACACCTGCACTACACTCCCCCGGACAGAGGGGAGGAATGCCTTCAGTGCAAGCCGGATCGCCCGCAGCTCCAGAAGGTTGATGCAGAGCCGGGACTCCGCCGGAGACCAGAGGCCTCTGATCTCCGTCTCTCCCATGTGGCCCCCCCAGCCCTGGAGGGACGCGTCCGTCACAACTACGTGCTGCCGTTGGGGTAGGGAGAGGGATCTGCCGCTGTCCGAATCGCGGTCCGTGAGCCACCACTGCAACTGTCTTGCAGTGCCCTCCGAGATCAAGACATGGTCGGACAAGTTGCCCTGATGCTGGGCCCACTGAAACTTCAGCATCTTGAACTTCTACTGCCGGAGGAAGCCGTTGACGTTCCGCAGGTCCAAGATAGGGCGTAGGCCCCCTTTGCCCTTCTTGGGTACCAGAAACGCGCTCAATGGCCCCCTTGGCCAAGCGGGCCGTAACTTCCTCTTGTAACAGTTTCAAGTGATCCCCCGATACGCGGTGGTACTGCAGTGGCATGGCTGGAGGGGTCGCCTCGAAGGGGAAGGAGTAGCCCCTTCGGACGATTTGCAGCACCCACCTGTCCGATGTGACAGTGCGCCAGTGGAGGTAGTGATGGCGAACCCTGCCCCCCACTGGCGTCACATGGGCCTGAAAGCTCAGACTAGGAAGGTTTTGAGGCGGAAGCTGCAGGGGCAGATGTGGACTGGCCTTGCTGTTGTCCCCGACCGCCGCCACGGCGGTTTCCACGTCCGCCACCGCGCTGGCCGGTAGTCTGAGGCTGGCAGGACGTGTGGGGGCGTCCCTTCCTTGGCCACGAAAGAAGCGAAAGGCGGCCGTTTGCCGGTGCGGGGCCGAGAGGCCCAAGGACTTGGCCGTAGCCCTGGAGTCCTTAAAGCGCTCAAGCGCATGGTCTGCCTTGTCGCCAAAGAAGCAAGTTGGCGGACCTCAACCAGCCGTGGCGTCGAATCGCCACCGTCGTTGCCATCGCTCTGCCCAGTGAGTCCGTGGTATCCAGCCCACACCGGATGGAGTACCGTGCCGCATCTCGACCCTCTGCCAGGGCTTTGGCGAGTTTATTCCGGACCTCCTTTGACATTATGGCAGCACGTCCGCGACCGTGTCCCACAGAGAGTGGGTGTAACGGCCCAAGAGGCACACAGCGTTGACTGACCGCCACCCTAAACTCAGGGAGGAGAATACCTTTTTTCCGTATTGCTCATACCTCTTGGATTACCGATCGGGGGAGCCGTCGGGAATGCGGTCTGGGAGTTAGAGGCCTGGATGACCAGGCTCTCGAGGTGGGGTGGGTGGACAGGAAGCAAGGGTCGCCCAGAGCCGGGCGGTGGCGTCTGGCCACGTTTCTATCTACAGGCTGACCTGTAGCGGGCTTGGACCAAGTGCCCAGAAGAACGTCAGACAAGGCCTCATTAAACGGCAGCAGAGGCTCTGCCGAGCTTGCCTGCGGTTTAAGGACCTCAGTGAGGAGGTTAGTCCTCACGGCCGCGACGGGGAGCTCCAGGCCCAAGGCCTTGGCCGCCCGCGTCAGCACCACACTATAGGTAGCCCCCTCCTCCGTAGCCCCGGTAGGAGGGGAGACAAAACCAGTGTCTGGCGAGGTGTCCAGACCACTGGCCTCCCCTAGCTCACCTGTCCAGTCCTGATAAGACTGGCACTCCTGTGCCAGAGAGTCCTCAGACCCCTCCCACTCCTCCTCGCCACCCATCTTCTCAAACTCGGGACCAAAGGATGGGGCGAGTCATAGAAGTAGAAATCTCCCATCGGTGTTAAGAGCGGCGCTGTTCCGGCGCCGGACCCGAATCGAGGGAGGGATCGGACACGGCGCTGCCCGGAGGCGGCGCCGGAGGCGACACCCTGGGGTCCGGCGTCGGCGAGGTTGTAAGGTCGACCGGCGACGACCCGGATCCGGAACCTGTGGGGGCCTGCGGCGCCGTCACCGAAGTCACCGGCGGTGTCGGGACCGAAGCACCCAACGGCGTCGGGGCCGAAGCACCGATCCGCTGGGGCCCCCAGTCGGGGCTGCTGGGCCCGAAGGCGCCGCGGAGCCCGACAGAGGAGTGAGCGACCTCATGGTCATGAGGAAGGCCTCGATCTCCTCCGGCGTCGCGTTCTGCCCAGGGACCGACGGGTATGAAACAGGTCGCGACGTTCTCGGCTCCGGCGGAGCCGCGAGTGCGGTGTCGCCCGAACCCCCGGCCGCGTAACGCGAGCATTGGGGGGAGTCGGAAGAGCAATGACATCTCTGACTTCTTGTGCTTACCTGAGGGCTTCGAGCCGAAGACCGAGGGGGGCGGTAACTGACATCAGTCGGTCGCAGTAGGCACAGGGTTTGAACCCGGGCATTCCTACCGGCACCGTCGGAGTCGTTAGACTTCGAAAAAGGATCAAAAATGACGAAAAAGTTTAGTCAAAAATTGACTAAGGGTACCACTTTTTCCGGATCGGCGCTTGCTGGCGCGGAAAAAAGAAGAGCTGACGTCAGTGCGCGAGGGCGGCGTCTAAGTACTCTGGCGAAGTTATCCCAGCGCCAACGATGCCGATGACGGGTGCGGAGCAGCAGAAGACGCCTAACGACGCGAAAGTTTCCTGATCCAGTCTGACGCCTGGGGATATTCTAAGGTAAGGAATCTAATACTAACCTGTTTCTTTCAGATGTAGCTACCCAATGAAGTAGCCCTCAGTTTCAGGCCTGGTACTGCAGTCTGTGTGTGCAGTTTTTTAAATTGCCATTTTGACATTTTATGATTTAAATCGCTTTATTGATTTTAAAACAGAGAAAAGCAGAGCATGACCTCTTGCTCCCTAAAGACAGCGCAATACAGACACCAAATGTCATTAATGGCACCATTATGCATGGAGCGGGTCTACAGGAGAAAACACTCAGAAGGAGCAAAAGAAACAGAATAACAAATACAACCCATCCCCACCCCCACCCCGACCCCCGGCCAACAAAACAAAAAAGGGATAGGAAAAGGGGGGAGACGCTAGATGCATGGGGAATCATTGTGACCGTTTGGAATTGCGCTCTTGCGGGATCTGCATGTCAGCTAGACGGAGAAGCCTAAGATAACAAGGGCATATCAGCACCCTAAATTCCGTTGTAAGCAGGGTTAGGAAAGGACGCCACAACTCTGGGAATTCATCCCCTTTGCCTGCCAATGTGAGGGATAGTTTATCCATACCCAGTACCATCCAGAGTCTCTGTAGCCAACCCGAATGCGGTGGGGTCTGGGGGGAGCACCAATGCGCAAGTATGTTCTGGGTGGCTACCCCTAGGGCGATGGCGATTAGACGACCCTTCCGAGATTTCAAGGGATATGTTATCGGATTGGGTAGACGTAGAAGGATGTATGCTGGGAAGCGCTGGAGCTGTGTGTCAAGATGAGAATCTATGTCATTGAGGATTGGTGTCAGTATGGTTGGATGCGGTCGAAACTCCACAAAAGGTGCTCCAGGGTCGCTACTTCCCCGCAGCCTCTCCAACACAGAGTGCTAAGATGGGAGTCAAACTGGTGAAGGCGCTCTGGTGTATAATACCAATAGATAGCAACCTTCGTCAGTGTCTCTTTAAGGCCTGTATGATATGCAGAGAGTCGTGCCATGTGGTATATGTCATACTTGCCCTGCATTATATGTAGGTGCAGTAGTTGTTAGTAAGCGTTTATAAAGGTCAGAAATTCATTTTTTATCGGAGGATACAGTAACCAGCCACTTGTGTTGATCTTTGGGTAGCAGGTGTGTCTCCTTGAGCGGTCAGATATCTGTGGTGCAGTGTACTAAATAATTAAGGACAACAGCCCTGCACTTGATTGGGTTATTGAGGCCTCGGACATTGAGGGTCAGAATCTTAAGCGGTCTACGTTGGTTCTAGTGTGTGGGAGAAGCATAGGCTATAGCGAACGCAGTATGAGTGATTCAAGTGAGCAACGCTAAATGGAGGGGCTGTGACGTGTTGTCAGGTGGTCCGCGCCAGTTGGAAGAAGGGGAATGTGGACAAGAGGGACCCACCCAAAAAAGGGAAAAGAGGAAAAAACAACCACAATCCCATGCGGAAAACATTCCCATAACTCGTCTCAAACGGGGATCAGTTCGAACAAAAACAGTGAGCAAAAATAGTCCATCGTCACAGGACGACTGGTCAGTCAACAAAGTGAGAGCAGTCATGTGACCGAGCGGAGGGTTTTATTCCCCCGTCGTTCCCCCACAACCAGCAAGGATGCACGTATAAGGTCCAGTGTCTCGAAGGGCATTCATTTGGCAGTCGAGTCTTCTCCGGCAAGGGCTTCAGTGGCCGCGGTTAGGGCTGCTTGCTGGCCTCTGGTGATCTCCAACTTGTGCGGTCGCTTGGGGAGCCGTCGCCTGCCTTGACGCTGCCATCCCGACGGGGATATTTCGGGTCCTGAGGTGGTGCTGCGATCATCGTCGTCATTGTTAGACGCCGCAAGGCCTAGCAAGCGTCAGGCTTCCATGAAAGAGCAGACCTGGTGGAGCTTTCAATTGTGGCAAAAGATAAGGCAAAAGGGGTGTCCCCAAGAGTATGAAATCCCTTGTTGCCGGAGATGTTCGGTCACTGGGCGAAACTGTCTGCGTTGTTGCAGCGTGATCAAGGCCAAGTCGTGGAACAGCACCCAGGAGTGACCTTAAAATGAGATGGGGTGGAGGGATCTTGCTTCGGTGAGAATGGCCTCCTTTGTCTTAAAGTCCTGGACGAACACCAGAATGTCCGCCGGTGGGGCGTTTGTGGCTCGCGATGGCCCCACTCTATGCACCCTGTCCAAGACAATGTCCGCATCATGTGAGTCCCCCAAGATGTGGCGAAAGAGACCTTGAATGAAAGCGAAAAGGTCGCAGGTGTCATCCGCGGGCTTGACCCAATGGATCCGGATGTTGTGCCTTCGGGATCGGTTTTCCAGGTCTTCCAGATGAGTCTGGATATCCACAACCTGGTCCTTGAGCCGGATTACATCCTGCTGGAGTATGGTTATTTCAGATGCTGTGGCGTCGCTTCTCTCTTCCAGGGAAGCCACCTGTTCTCCAACGCAGTCCTCATCTTGGCGGACTTCTTTGATCTCCGCAGCAAGTTCAGTCTTTACTGATTGAATGTCCTCTCTAAGAGTGAGGAATATTGATTCAAGGAAGGCTTTCGTGATTGGCTCATCACCGGTGGCCGAAGGGCCCTTCACAGTCTAGGCTTCGGGAGTTGGGGTTGCCATGTTGGGTGTGGACTGTGAGCGGCCAAAAATGTCCTTAAGGGGTTTCACTTTGTTGGTTCTAGTTTTGGACATGCTTTCAGACTCAGTCAGGTGGGTGTTAACTTGAGGCCAAGGGTCGGAGGAACTGCCCCCAGCTAGAAGGCCGAGGCTGCCGGTCAAACAGAATCTCCTCACAGTCTCCCTCAAAGCTATAGTATACCTTTGCTTCCAGTCCAGAAGTAGTACCTAAGTCTGGGCAGTTACCCTGTCAGTTGCAACTACCTCTGTTCAGGGTCGCCTCTTGTGCCCGTGCTCCTGTCGTGTTCTGCCGGGGGGTCGTTGCGGCGCTCGCCAATGTCTCCCAAGTTCCCGACTCTGGTAGTGTCTCTAACAGACAAAGCCTCGTTGCGTCTCAGGCTGGGGGGATAGGACTCTCAGTGTCCGATTGTTGGTGCGAGTTTTGTTGGTGCGAGTTCTCGCTGCTCCCCACAGGAGGGGGTCTCCCCGGTCAGTCCAGAAATGGCACGGCCCTTAACGTGTGTAGGATCCTACTCGGGCATATGTCAAGGGCAAGTGGTAGTGCCGGGGGAGAGCTCAGAAAACACCCTCTCCTCTCTCTAGACTGCCCAGACAGGGCCCGATAGCCCCAGTAGTCCCAGTCCTCCGCCTTCCAGCCGCTGCAATAGTTGGTCCCACTCACCGTGTTACCGTGGCTGTTGGTGTTGCCCTGAAGCCAAACCGGGTCCTTGGCGGCCCCCTCCAGCAAGGGGCTCTGCCTGCGTTGTCGGTACAGGTAGCGTGATACGGCCGCCGACACTCCGGTGAGCAATGCAGGGTGGCAGGTTCACCTTCTCCGATGCTACATGGGTCTGGGAATAGATAAGCGGTTGCAGCAATGCGCGGGGGAAGGGCCTCAGGCATCCCAATCCGGCGTGGGGAAATGCAAAGATGGCACCTCGGGCCTCACCTCCAAGTCTGCGTGCTCGCACCGGCCGCCGCCGGGTTCCGTGTATCCTCAGTGGGCTTGAAGCAACCCCAGGCCGGAGATCACTGCAGCCTAGGGCACCGGGTAGGACGGGGGCCTGCGTGCCGTGCAGCCTCAGTAGCGGGCCTCACTGTCCCTCCCTGTATCTCCGGTGGTTGCTCGGGGGTGTCACAGGAGCAGGAGAGTCCCTCCACTCTCAGCAGGGACAGCGGGTAAGCCCTACCGGCAGCGTCTGTTTCGGCTGCCCCGGTGAGCAGTCCGGTCGTCAGGGACTGCTCCACCAGAGGGTCAGCAGGCCGGAGGGTCGGTGAAGTGGAGACCGGGAGAAGTGAAGCTGGCCTCGGTGATCCAGCCCTGGACCACCGCATTGCAGAGGCCACCCTGTCGCGGGACGGGCAGGTCTGTCTCACCACGCCCGAGCCAAGCACCCGCGGCCGCCATCGTAGACTGGATTCCATGCTCAAACCGGGTCCGGTATGTATAGCTGGAGTTTACGGGCCTGGCCCATACTTTTTGGGCCCCCGGGAGCCGTGCTGTGCTGTTACGGGCGGGCGATGGACAGGAGCCAAAAACAGAGCATCCTACCTTGCCGCCATCTTGGCCAGGGCTCCCCCATTTTGACATTTTAGAAGAAACCTTTTGCCAGTCCTAAACCTTCCCTTTTAATACAAATAAGTCACCCTAGGCTATGCCTTGGAAAGCCCAGAGGGCAGGGTGAAGTGTATTTAAAATGTTTGACAAGTACATTTAAGTTTTACATGTCCTGGTAGTGGAAAAACTCTTAAATTAATTTCCTGCATAACATTTAACAAGCTGTAACTTCCAAATGGAAAAAGGTAACAAATTCATGTTGGGTCTCTTTGGGATTGAAAAGTGAAAAATACTCTTATGGTAATGAGAGGAAGGAGATCAGGGATGTTTTTAAGCTGTTGCTACACTATCAAGGATGCTAAATCCCACAGATGAATCATGGTATGGTGAGGACGCAGTGCAAATTATATGTAACAAGAAAAGTAGTGACGTTAAAACTGCCTATGTGGAGCAAAACAAAACTAGGCAGCCTTTTGATATCAAGCAGTTTTAAATCCATACTGTTTTCTGCACTGCTTTTTAATCCTGCCAGTGCAAGCAAATAAATAAATAGTTTTGTTTTGCTCTAACTAGGCAGTTTTAACCTCACCACTTTTCTCATTACATTTAATTTGCGCTGCATCCTCACCACACCATGATTCATTTGTGGGATTTAGCATCCTTGATAGTGTATCAACATCTTAAAAACATCCCTGAGCTCCTTTCTCTCATTGAGGAAGTTGTAGTCCTTAGTGGGACCAGGTTTTCCCACTAAGAAGAGATACCCATATGATGAAGCATGGCACCTATGGTGGGTGAGGGTATTCGTCCTAAAAGGGATCTCTTCCAAATGGAGATTGTGTGAAACACCAGCACGTCACTTCGCAGGCTTCTTTATGCTAATATAGACACAAGGATTTTTTGTGTTATAACTTTTTGAAAATTGCAATTTTCTTGCCTTAGCCATTTAGCACCGCAGCTTGTCTCTGGGTCACATGACTGGGTATAATTGACAGTTGGGCTTTGGGTATTCCTCCTAGACAGCTACACACAGGCATAGGTTTGTCTGGATGGAAAACCACTGGCAGGATGGGAGGGCAAAGATGGACACAGCCCTACTTAAACTTGAATAGGCTGTGTCCTGCCTCCACAGAAAGGGCTGCAAACCCCCCTACATATAGTCAGGAATACGGCCAGGGGAGGTAGGATACCTGTGCACTTCATAGCGAAACCACTAGAAGCTTCTCCCACTTCATAGGTGGCACCTGGTATACATTTTGGACCTCAGACACCAACTCTTCAGGACACTACTAGATCTGTGGAGGCTCTGCCCGAAGGAGAACTGCTGTGCTACTGAAAGGACTGCCACTCTGCTGGATTGCTGCCTTGCTACCCTTCTGCGTGAGACAAACGTTTTGAACCTACACTTGAACACAGAGTTCCCAGAGTGACTCCAAGGGCTACCCATATGGTCTCCTATTCAGAGCCACCAGGAAAGAACAGGCTCCCAAACTTCTGTACCAGCAGCCAGATCCAGCTGAAGTATGCCCCTGACCCCCAAGAGATGCCTCTCAGGTCCTGGACCTGTAATGAGGCCTCAGTGGAGCTAAACTGATATTTTTGGGCTCCTTGCAAACCGGTTTGGTCTAGATTTATGTATTACATTTTGATCTAATATTCTTAATCGGTGTGGGGTTCTTCTTGTGTTGTTTTTCACTTTATTACTGTTTGAAGTGCTGCATAAATACTTTACAAATTGCCTCTGAGTTAAGCCTGATTGCTCTGTGCCAAGCTACCAGGGGTCTGTGCAAAAACTAATTTGGGGTTTGCTTGTGTATCACCCTGACAAGGATTGTGGTTGCTCCTTTATTAATATTTCACACCCCCAATTTCTTACAGTTATCTAAAACCTACTATTATTTGGATGTAAAAAAGGTTCACTCTTGTTTTATGGACCAGTCTCCATTACGAAAATAAAATGAAATAACTGTAAAATTAGCTTCCTCTCAATCCATCAATAGTCATCCAATTTTGTATGTGGTTCTTTGGAAAAACAGTGAGATTGAATACTCCACTGGCACAGCCTCCTCCACCTGTGGCTTCAGGTCAGTAACAGAATATGAACTAAAGGCCATTCTAGAGTCACAAATACATTAGAATATCTAGTGTATTGGAAGGAGTTTGGCCCAGTTTAGAGAAATTGGGTACCAGCAACTTATATGCAACAACCAGGAGTAATGGGGAAATATCATAGTAACCATGCACACAAGGCTCTGTCCAGAAACTGTGCTGAGCAGGGGTGCTGTCAGGAACTTTAACACGTTCACATCTATTATTGTGAGAAGGTCCATTGCAGGGGTCTGTAATGGTACAGGAGGCAAGATGCAGATCTGGGCTAAGTCATGAAATAATATATGCTTCCTTAATCATTTGCCCCCACAAGAATATTTCCACCACTGATGTACTCCTTAGTTAAACCTTTTCAATACTAAATGCTGCGACAGATTCATCCTATATTTTCAACCAAGATGGATGATATTATATATAAAGAGACCTATGCATTTCCTTACTCCAAGACGGTAGCCGTCTATATGTTAGATGCTGCATCTTAAAAAGAACAAAGGGGAACTAGCTAACATCAGACATTTTTTGACATTTAATATATTAAGACACTTTCCATTAAGAACCTTGCAGCCAAGTGAGAGAGAGAGGTGATACACAGATAATGCATGAGTATTACACTAGCGCAATATAATCTATATTAGCTATAGTGATGTGTTACAACAGAATTATTTAATGTGCATAAAGACCATTTAGCTGCAGAGGGTTGTCCCCCTCTGAAAGGTGTAATATAATGTAATGTCCTAAATGTAGTTAATTCTGTAAGATTGCTGAGTTATTGTTGCTTTGTTTTACTGTTTGCCATGCAGCACATATCTGTCCTAAGTGCCATTGGTCGTGGCTATACTGGCCACCTTGGAGAACAAAGTGGGGCAAGGCAGGCAGGCAAAGGCAGAAGAAATGCGTTACTTACCTGTAACTGCAGTTATCCAGTATTGGTGTCTTTCATAGATTCACATGCCTGCATCTTTCCCCGTCGTTGAGACGGGAGTCTCCGGTAAATAGAAAAGCAATGTCCCATGGACATATATAGAGAAAAGTAGGCCTAAGGGCCCCACCTTGGTAGCCTATCTGTGTCCTTATGTAAAAAGGAACAAACTCCTGAAGAGAACCAATCAGCTAACACCTCCCTCTAGAACCTTCCTGTCAGGAGCCTCAGTCTCTTAGATTTTCGTACGCACCAAGCTAGATAGGCGTAACACTGAAGGAGAGATAGGGGAGTCCTTCCAGGGGAGGCGGGAGGGTTGCATGTGAATCTATGAAAGACACCAATACTGGATAACTGCAGTTACAGGTAAGTAACGCATTTCTTATCCAGTATTAGGGGTGTCTTTCATAGATTCACATGCCTGAATCAGAGTAGCAAGCAATACATTGTGCACATTTCTGGTGGAAAAACATATACAAGTCATCCGATAATACATTTCATGCGACTATGGATAATCAATACCCATTAACCAGAAACATTATAATAAAATGTGCATACCAGCAAAGGATGGAGGGATAGAGGAAGGCTCACCTTACTGAAACAGATGGCGTAACACTGCTTGTCCCACGGCTGCATCCTTCATCAGCTCTGTATCCAGGCAGTAGTGCCTGGTGAAGGTATGCGGCGACTTCCAAGTTGCCGCTCTGCAGATATCAAGAACTGGCACCCCTGCAAAAAGTGCTGCAGAAGTGGACACAGCTCTTGTAGAGTGAGCTCTGACTTTTGCTGGCAATGGGCGTCCTGCTGTGTCATGACAAAAGGCAATTGCCGAAGATATCCATCTTGAAATACTTTGTTTTGAAAGTGGCATACCCTTCCGTGGTCTACTGAAGCTGAGTTGATTTCCTGAAATTGTTAGTTTTGTCAATATAAAACTTCAGACACCTCCTAAGGTCCAATGAGTGCAGAGATCTTTCGGCTGCAGTGCTGGGATTTAAGAAAAAAGAACTGAGGATCACTGGCTCATTTAAGTTTAAGTCCGACAGGACTTTAGGAATGAACTGAGGATTAGTTCGGAGAACCACTCGGTCACCCTTAAACTGCATGAAAGGGTCTTGTATGGAAAGAGCCTGCAATTCACTGACCCTCCTTGCTGTTGTAAGTGCAAGTAGAAGGGCTGTCTTCCATGAAAGATATTTGATATCCGCCCTATGGTTGGGTTCAAAAGGGTTTTTCATCAATTTGTTAAGAACCACATTGAGATGCCATGTTGGAGGAATTATCCGTGGCCGAGAAAAGGATCTGTAAAGTCCCTTGAGGAACTGTTTTATCAGTCTATTGGACCAGAGGGAGGGTCCTTTCAATGGTCTTTTAAATCTTGAAATTGCAGCCAGATGTACTCTAATGGATGCATGGGCCAAGCGCGACTGCGCCAGATGTAGCAGATAGGGTAATATTTGTTCCGGAGAGGTGCAGAAGGAACGTAGACCGTTGTCCGCACACCATACACAAAAACGTTTCCACTTCAGGGAATATGTCTTGTTAGTCCTGTCCGCTGTTGCCTTGGCTAGGACGTCTTTACACTCCTGCTGAATGCTCAGTTAACTGAACTCTCGGTACTCAGGAGCCAAGCCGATACCTGAGAGATTTCAGATCCGGATGTTGAACCTGCTTGTTGCTCATCGTGAGCAGAGATGGATGTTGAAGCAGGCGGATTGGCGGTTGCAGTGAGAGGCGATGAAGGTCGGTGAACCAGTGCTGTCTCGACCAGAATGGGGCAATCAGAATCAGAGTGCAAGGCTCCGCCTTCATTTTCCTGAGGACACTGGGGATCATTGGAAATGGCAGAAATGCGTACGCAAATACGTTGCGCCATGCGATGGAAAATGCATTTCCGAGGGACCTTGACTGGGGATGCCAACTTGCGTAGTTTTGGCATTTGGCGTTCTCCCTGGTCGCAAACAGGTCGTTCTGCTGTGTTCCCCACACTGAAAAGATGTAAGCTACCATTTCCATGTCAAGTTCCCATTCGTGGGATAGAGACCTCTGCCTGCTCAGTGCATCTGCTATGACATTGTCCTTGCCTGGGACGTACTCCGCTTTTAATGAGACGTTGTGGAGAACAAGCCAATTGCAGATCTTCTGCGATTCGCGAGATAGTGTGAGCGAACGCGTCCCTCCCTGTTTGTTCAAGTAGTGCATCGTCGCGGTGTTGTCGATCCTGACGAGCACTGGGGAGTTCTTGATCCGTGGTATGAAAGCCTGCAGGGCTAGGAAAACCGCTCTCAGCTCCAGGAGGTTGATATGAAGCTGTTTTTCCTGATTTGTCCACTTGCCACTGATCTGTAATTCCTGAAGGACTGCTCCCCAACCCTCCAGAGAAGCATCCGTTATTACGTGTGGAGCTGCAGGGAGCAGAAACGGCAACCCTTGTGAAAGGTTCTTGAGCAACCTCCACCACTGCAGTGCCTTGGTTATTTGCTGTGTGATCGCAATGCGGGCCTTGAAGGATCCCGAGCATTGAGTCCACTGTCTGGACAGAGCCTCTTGCAGCATACGCATCCTGATGCGACAGTGCGGTATAAGCAGGATGCACGAGGACATCATCCCTAAGAGTGATTTGAATGTACGGACTGGTAAAGTCTTCTTTGAGGCCACTGACGCGGCCAGAGAGACGAGCTTGTGTTTCCTCTCCTGAGATGGGAATGCCCTCGCATTTACCGTATCCAACGTCGCCCCGAGAAAGGTAATGACCCGGGAGGGCTGCAAAGTGGATTTCTTGTGGTTGAGTGTCAAACCCAAATGCCTGAAGAGATTCAAACAGGCGTTGGAGGATGCAGTTGCGTCTGCTAGAGATGGTACCTTTACCAGCCAGTCGTCCAAATATGGGAAGACTTGGTGTTCATGCTGCCTGAGGAAAGCTGCAACTGGGGAGAGGCATTTGGTGAAAATCCTGGGCGCAGACTTGAGGCCAAACGGTAGGACACAGAATTGGTAGTGTTGACCTGCCACTGCAAATCTGAGGAATTTCCTGTGCCGTTTGTGGATAGGGATGTGAAAGTATGCGTCTTGTAGATCTAACGACGTCATGAAATCCCCCTCCTCCAAGAGTCCCAAGATCTCCTGGATCGTTACCATGCGAAACGATTGACTCTTCAAGAATGCGTGCCCTGAGATCCAATATGGGCCTCCATTTCTTGTCCTTCTTTTGGATCAGGAAGAAGCGGGAGTAAAATCCCTTCCCTCTGTGAATTGATGGTACTCGCTCTATTGCTCCTTTTTTAACATACAGGAGATTTCTTGAAGGAGCAATCGCATGTTGCTGTGGTGCATTATACGAGGAGGGGTTGTCGGGGGAATTGTTTTGAATTCTATGGAGTGTCCAAATTGTATCAATTGCAGCACCCATCGGTCGGTTGTAATTGCTTTCCAATTGTGGAGGTAGTGGGTCAGATTTCCTCCAATTTTGAAAGAATGAGATGGTGGAGGGACTGGCTGCTGGAAAAGGTCATTGGCGTCCGCTAGTGGTTTTCTTTTGATTCTTCCCTCTATAGTTGGATTTTCCATAAGAGGTCTGCCGACCTTGCTGCTGCTGCTGTTGTGACCACCCTTGATTACATCTGGAGTCTGGAGAAGTGTGGCTCAATGATTAGAGCGGCAGACCCTGATGCAGAGGTCTAGCCCGAGACCAGGGTTCAATTCCCCGCCTCGGCGGGTCTTGGGCTCAAAATTCCACGGACCTGATAATTCTCGCCTCGGTGCCTATCCAATCATGGAGTCCCACTCTGCAACTCTGGGCAATAGCTTGCTTAATCTCCACAACGGCCCCCACAACACTAAGGATGCCTGGCCTCCACCTTGGGGGTGCCCAGGAGTGGACGCCTCACAGGGAAAGCCAGGATGGGTTCCACAGCGGTATTGTTAGGCCCCAACTCAGCCCGCACACTGCAGGAACGAGGTATGGACCAACCACTTCCCCGGCTCACCAGCCACTCACAAGATGTAAATAATGAGTATACTGATGACCCAGAAAAGGGGGTGGATCATGGGGAGACACCAAGGCTACCACCCCTGTAGAGCGAAGATAGATCTGCTCCCTCCTTCCCGCCTCTGCACCTATGCAAACACAAAAAACATATACTTCATAATACCAATCCTACCTTAAATCCCAACATCTCAGTGACCATAACCTGCTACAACAATCATGTGTGCTTACCAGTCAGGAGTACAGGTTTGGTGTCATGGAGACATCAAATGAACAAATCACCTCCAAGATATCCTCTCTTGGATCCAAATAATCGGGTTGAAAAGTAATCCAAGGTGTCTCCCTTCACATTGCTTTCATCGGGGGAAAAACACGTCCTACTCTTCTTTTTGGACAGAAAAAACCCCCTTCACGCTTGTAACTACGCGTGAACACCGTAACCAAATGTCCGTACCGGGAAAGTTAGGAACAGACTAGCGCTCTCTGAGAACACGGAATTGACCAGTGCTCGCGGAATGACCTAAAACGTAATTTCCGCATCAAACGACATGGAGCGGCGTTTCACAAAGCCGCATTTCTAATAATGACAGCGCTGCCTCAATCACCGCGAACTCCACGTAAAAGAAGGGGAATAAAGTGCCGGTCAGAATGAAAACAAAAACCCCTAAAGCCCCCCTTCCCAGGGTACAAAAAACGGGACAAAAATTGGGAAAAGGTCTCTACTCTAACTCACTACCCAGGGACAACGAGGAAAAAAAAAAGAACTCAACTAAGGGGACAGACTCGAAATGCTCAGAGGAAAGGGAAAAGAAAGGACTACGGTTCTCACGAGCCCGTGAGAAACAGCAAGACGAATCCAGGAACACAGGAACCAGCAAACAGGAACCCACAGGTGAGCAATAACAAGCCCCAACAGCAAGGTAGGACTGACCTATATCCTGAACTGGCAGATCATGTGACAACAGATCGTGGCCACTGAGAGAGGACTGCGCCCAATTCCTAACAGGTATTCGTACAAGCGCCTTGAGACCCTTGCGGGTGAGTAGTGCGCTATACAAGTATCAATTTATGTTTACATTATATGAATAGGAGGACCTGTTTTGATAGTTTCCTCTGTAAGAGGATTGACCTCTGCACCTGCTCCCTCGAAAGGACTGATTTCTGAATTGTAGTGTGCCCAGTGCTCTTGCTGTATCCGTATCCTTTTTTATCGTTTGCAGGGCCTCATCAATTTTTTCCCCAAATAGGTGCTGTCCGTCGTAAGGCATGTCGAGGACTTTAGCTTGTACCTCCTGCCTAAATGAGGTAGCTTTGAGCCACCCCTGCCTCCGCAATGCTGCTGCCCCAGCCAGCTGCCTAAAACCAGTCATTGCTATATCCATAGCACAGTCAATCAGTTCAGAAGCCGATGTTTGGCCCTCTTTGAGTAGGGATTGAACCTCTTCTTTCGTGTCGTCTGGTAGCTCTGAGAGATACGGAGCAATGTCAGCCCACAACTGCCTGTTATATCTTCCTAACAGCGCAATTGAGTTTGCCACTTTCACTGTCATGGCTGAGGTGGTAGAGACCCGTTTCCCAATGCTGTCCAGCTTCCTACCCTCCTTATCTGGTGGAGCTGTCACCTGCGAGGATGGGTTCCTAGCATTTTTCTGTGCCAACTGAGTGACCACCGAATCCGGCTTGGGTTGACCTGCAAGGCAAGCTGTTGCTGTTGATGGGGCCTTGTACTTCTTATCCAGTCTCGGCTCAACCACCGATACTGAGGCTGGTGTTTGCATTATTTTCAGACCCTGTTCCCATATGTGCTCAATAATGGGAATGGACCTGGTTGTCTTCCTAATTGGGTCCTTAAAATCATAAAGAAAACAGCCAGTCTCATGATATTCCATAGTCATATGGAACCTTTTAGCCGCTCTGTCTACTAGATTGTGGAACCCTCCTATGTCTGCAGGAGGTGAGTCTGAGCTTGTAGGTTCAGGCGAGGCTGGGGAAGAAGCTATATAGTCCACATCGTCCCCATGATCGGATTGGACTTCACCCTCTTGTTCCACCTCCTCATCGTCAGATGACGGAAGATCTTGTACTGGTTCCCTTTCCTGATGGGACACTAAGGGTGGTGGTCTAGCACGTGGAGACGCCGTCACCCTAGTCATTGAAGGAACCGGTCCCCCTGCCTGTGGGGTGGAAGAGTCTGGAAACCTTTGTTTGTAGTCCTGGATCAAAAACCTTCAGTCTCATACTATGGACGCTGGTACACAAACCATTGGTGTGATTTGTGTCTGGACCTGTGATTGAACAGAATGTTCTTGAGTAAATTCCACGTTGTCGACCTCATCGTCAGTGCTTTGGCACTTTACCAACAGGTGAGATGGACTCGTAGCCTGCATGTCCTGTTCCTCATCTGAGTCTTCATCCTGTAGAAGACAAGATGGTGGCAATTTGTGCACCCTACTCGGAGACGTTAAGTTTGGTGTAAGTGCCTTCTTTACGGTCTTTACTCTTTGAGAGGATTGCTGTAGACCATCCTCTTCCGCCAAAACCGGAACCGATGACGGTAGGGTCGCCGACGGCATAGAAGCCACACTTCCCGTCGACGGAGGAATCATCTCCGACTGCTTCCACTGTATCGTTGATGATGTCATCGTCGGTGCCCTCGTCGACGTAAACTGCACCGATGTAACTTCTTCGTCGTCGATGTCTTCGTCGACGGCACACCCGTCGACGAGAGGATCCTCGTCGACGGTAAAGGCGTCAACGTCCTTGGCTTCGTCGTCGGCACTGACGACGACGAAGACGTCGTCGAGATCTTAAGCGTCGACGACTGATTTTTAATGAGAATAATCGACGACACAGTCTTACCCGCCGACGACGATGGAGTAGTCGTCGTCGACGATGAAAACGCCGACGACGCCGTCGTCGTTGACACTGTCTTCTTCGAAGTGGAAACATGGACAGGAGACACTGTCTTCTTATGCACTGACGATAGCGTCGTCTATGACGGCACTAGCTTCCTGGAGGCAGGAACTTCCTCGTCAGATGCTGAAGATTTAGCCTCTGAAGACTTTTTAGCAGTCTTTTTAGGAGGAGCGTCTGTAGGGCTAGGGGAAGTAACCCTTGGCCTCTTCAAGGATAATTTAGAGGAGACAGAAGCAATCACACCGTCCTCTGAAGACTCCAAGTTGTCCCTGGTCTTAAGTTTGTTCAGCCAGATTAAAAGTCGTCCTTCTCTGTCCTTAAGCGTTTTTGTAGAGAATGTTCTACAAATTTTGCATTCCTTTGGCGAATGGTCGGGATACAGACAGTATATGTTAGAACCGGAGGTCTCTGGTTGGCACAGGTATGCACTTGTGACAAGCAAGGACCCTCAGCTCCACGTCAGGGCAAGGGAACTACTCCTTTGAATAACCCCTGCTCACCCTCTAGGTAGTGTGGCGCGAGCAGACAAGGCTAATCCTCAGGGCGATAGTAAGTTAAGCATTCATGACCATACACAGTAAACCCACTGACCCACCACAAATGGACACCAGTCGTATGGTTGTATCAAAAATACGTATACTTTATATAAAAGATAGATTCAAGCAGGATTATCACAAGACCAGAAGAACGTTTAGCAAATTGAGGTCACCAGATTAAAATAGGCAAACGTAATCTTCCAATGTTCGTTGGTTAGCAAGGTGCGATGACATGGAAATAAGAACGTTGCGGACCCTGGATCCGATATGAACTCGAGACGGAGTTCAAGTGTACCTTGCTGGTGGAAGTCCGAGGCGTTTCAGGCGCGGCTACTTGTAAGGGCGGACCCCGAACGAGGCAGACGGTTCTCCAGAGGATCTCTCCGGCTCAATCCCCCTCGAGCAGCGAGGTGGAGGAGCTAGACCGTGGAGGGTTGCGGCGATCCGGGATCGGTACAGCTCACGGGCGAGGCGCCGTTCAGGCCTGTGGGGCGTACTACTTCTTAGCACGCAGGGTCTGACTCGTGGATCTGTGAGTGGCGTTGAGTTCTCGGGCAGACGGGTGCAGCACCAGGCTTCCGGTACCACGGTACGGGGAGGCCTTTCTTGAGGTGCGGCACGAGCCTTGGTATGCAGGAGCGCAAAGCGAGACAGTCGGGTACGTTACGACGTACGGACCGTCCGAGGCTATGAGATGCTCTCCGTGCAGATTCCGGCTGGAGAAGATGAGAGGTGCGAAGCTCGCTTCGTAAGCGGCGAGGTGACAGGAGAGCAGGCGGCCAGGCACCGAAGGGGAGAGCGGCTCAGGGATGAGCGGGACTCTCTACGGCGGGGCGACCAGGCTCCAAGCTGCTGTCACGACCTGGGAGAGGGCGAAGGCACCAGAGTCACAACTCTGGCGAGGGAATAAGAACTGAGGCCCAACAGCAAACGGGCACAAGCAGATAGAACCCAATGGTCCTGGGGTTCCGTTCAGGGGGCAAGCTCTCGATCAAGCCCTTGGAGATCGTTTCAGGCACAAGTCTACAAAGTCCTATCTGGTCCTTTCCTCTCCGTTCTCAGCAAGGCACCACTGCAGGCCAGTCTTACAGGATAAAGACTGGTTTCCGTCCTTCAGCTTCTCTTGGTCCTTCTAGTCAGGCAGAGGTTCGTCGTGGTCAAAACTGGATCTGATTTGTAAGGAGCGGAGCTCCTATATTTATACTGCATTTCTTTTGTCTTTGCAGGCCAGGGGGCCTCAGCCTGGTTCAACCCGGTTCTGAAGTACTTTGTTGATAGGACGCTGCTGTCTTCTTTCAGGGTGCAGGGCAGAGACATCAGACGCTCCGCAGGAGGTGGAGCCAGCATTGTGGTGGTGGAGCACAACCCTATTAAGAGTCAAGCACTACTCCGCCCACCCATCCTGGTGTAAGCATCTCATTCACCCTCCTGAGCACCCGACTATACCCCGGGAATCTCCCAGCCCTGTCACTCACACAAACCCAGACAGCAGATACACATCCTGGCAGAGGCGGGCTGAACAGTTAGGCGAGCAAAGGCTAACTTTCTAAAAGTAGCATTTGCAAACACAGGATATTAACCTCATCCTTGCGATGGATATTTTCCTCCGGTGCTGGGCCCCCATGCAAATGGGTGTGGTCATGACGGAATGGTTCCGTCATGAGCACAGCTCGACCGATGCTCATGACGGAACCGTTCCGTCATTAGCAGCGAAAAGGTTAAAATAAACCTTACTAAAGGAAGTATTTTATTATTCTGAGTTCAGGCATACTAAACTCGACCTGCTACCGTGTTCCCTGAGCCGGCCGGGACTATAGCGTGTAATAGCTCAGACAGCTCATCTGGCCTAAGAGAACAGGTAGCCCTTCAATAGTGAAGAACGAGAAAGGGCGGTAATTCACTACTAGGACATGCCACACTCTAGGCTTGTCCTACCTTACGCTTACAATGCACACTGCCCGTAGGCCTACCATAGGGGTGACTGATATGAAGGTGAGGGAAGGTTCTGGGACTGGCAAGTGTGGACACTTGCACAGTCAGCGTGACAGTGCGGGACTGTACGCTGGGTCAGCAATGGCGGACCCGAGACATATCTTACGAGGCCACTTCTGTGGGTGGCGCAACCAGCGCTGCAGGCCCACTAGCGGCATTTGTATCTACAAGCCCCGGCACGCCTCGTGCACTTTACTGGGGACTGATAGTAAACCAAATAATCCAATCGTGGAAATAAATCGTACATACACTTTACATTGGGAGCACTTGCACTGCGGCACGGATTGGCCGTGGTGCAGTGCCCTGAGCATAAAAAACACCAGCAAAACATCGGAGGCACATCAGCAAAAAGTGGAAGGGAGACTCACGCCAAGGTGCCAGGTCTAACAGTATAGACATGTCTTGTCCTGATCCTCAATATGTAATCTCTTATTACAGGAACACAAGCTCTGAAGAGACCCCTCTTCTATGGGTCAGCCATAGTCAAATTTTGCTGAAAGTAATTCAAAATAGTGAAGAAAGGAGCTTAAAACAAGCAAACCTGAGGAGAACTCAGGTGGAGACTCCCTAGCACAACGTGCAGTAGAAAATCTGAGAGACTGAGGCTCCTGACAGGAAGGTTCTAGAGGGAGGTGTTAGCTGATTGCTTCTCTTCAGGAGTTTGGTCCTTTTTACATAAGGACACAGATAGGCTACTAGGGTGGGGTCCTTAGGCCTACTTTTCTCTATATATGTCCATGGGACATTGCTTTTCTATTTACCGGAGACTCCCGTCTCAACGACGGGGAAAGATTCAGGCATGTGAATCTATGAAAGACACCCCTAATACTGGATAACAGGCCTGACACTACTGCAGTGAGTCTGGTGAAGTCCTGCTTTAGCCTGCCGTTCGGCACCTCAATGAAGGCCAGGAGAGGAAGAAAAGACCATGGTCAAATGGTTATGATAATCTAGTATTGCCTAACATGCTGGTGACTTCGCCAACTTCAAAATACATTTAAAATCCTGATAAAAGCCTGTTAATGTATGCCTATTGCTACATACAAATTGTTATTGAGATACCCAGTGTTTTGTTACATTGTAATAATATCATTTGTAAATAAAAAGATTACTCAAAAACAAAAAGATTAGAAGTTGTAACTTCAATTTTTTAAATCCGATAAATTATATTGCTCGATCGAATTCACATAAATCAGAACACAATGCATACTAAGCCCACAACATTCAGTTTAGTTTACTTACTGCAGCACAATGTATTGACCAACTGACCTCAGGTGCACAGGCTGATGTAAGGTGTGCAGCAAAGACATTTAGTCTGTCATGAACCAAATAGTAGCACATGTAATCCTCTAAAACAAGGCCTATTAATCTAAATATACTGATGTACAACAGGACACAATGTCTTGAGAGTAACAGTAGAAAGGATTATCAGGGGATGGAGGCAGAGAAGCAGTGACTAAAACCAGAAGACCAGGATACAATCCTGGAGCTGTATACGAAGGTCCACCTCCAATCGTTGAGACATCAGGAGCCTGAACGACTTGAGGTGCTTCAAGTTTCTGAAAATGTAGCAGGCGAGGCTCAGTATCTTAGTAGGAAAAGGTTAACCTAAGCTGCCCTAGTCATCCAAGGGAATGAAAGGGGTACAAAACAAAAATGGTGCAAGGAACAACGTGAATGGTGCAAATTATGTGATTGAGTAGAAAACCCATCACTGCTGTTGCCAGGCATGGTGTAAAAATGTGACTGGTACTGAACTATTTCAAGCTCCTATTGACCTGAAGGTGTCCAGACCCTGCCACTTCCTTTAGAATATTTTGGTTTCTCCAGAATGTTCCAGCTCCTCCAGAATGCTTTGGCTCTCTCCTCCTTGTCCTGGAAGTGCTGCTTTGTGTTTCCCTTCGAATCCTCCTTCACCTTAACAGCCACCACTAGGCTGACTGCCACAGTCTCCATGGCATGCTTGTATTGTGGCGTCTGGGCAATGCTCTATTAACACTGGACATGATCCCTGGAGAGCACGTACTTCCGGATTCCAGACACAGTTCCTGTAGTCGTTCACTGTATATAACCTTTAATGTTATAAATAGACAGCCACTTCCTATCGATTTGAATATACCCCATACTAATAATACACTGGTAAAGGGTTTAGATACGAAAATATTAGTAAAATCAGAAATCAATTATTGGACCTGGCCCGTTCTGCAGGGTCTACCAGGATTTTTGCCGTACTCTGCCTTCCTTTGCTGAACTTACTTTTGTTGACTTTTAAGAACTGCTAGCCAGAGAGAAAGTGATTGTAGAACTCCCTAAAACATGGTAACACTGGCCTACACCTGATGGGTACATATAATTTATTTGTAAGTCACTAGTATATGGTACTAAATGTACCCAGGACCTGTATATTAAATGGTAATAGTGGGCAGCAGAACTCATTGTCCCACCACATAGAGCAGCCCTTGAAACATGTCTCAGGCTTCTCACTGCAGCCAGTGGTACAGTTTTTTTTAGTTCTTGTTAAAGGTAATAATGGTTTATTTAAAGCAACTTGTTTTAACGTGTTGACACAAAGATGTAATTTATTAGAGGCCATAGCACTCTGGTATTACTTCTGTTCAGGATGTAGCTCTTTTAAGAGGTAACATTTTGATATTTGAATTTCTTTTTTTAAAACTGTTTTTATTTATTATTAGAAAAAAACAACCAGACCATCAGTAGGTATATTTCACAGAACACCAGTGTGATACATTAGGTGACAATCATAATTGGTAGGAATACAGAGTTCTCATAATAGCAGTTCATCCTCACAGGTCCCCTGTCCCTCTCCCCCCTCATCGTTAAATGTGTACTGTTCCCCTCAACTATTCGTGGGATCCGAAGGATTAAGTCTATTGCCTATAGGTATCCGTGGGGTGAGTTGCGTCTGTTTTCTCTTCTGCCATCTCCAAGTTTCAAAAGCTAAACCATGGTTGTCAGACTTTCCTGAACTTCTTAGGGCACCATATTGCTTTTTATACTGTTTTTTCTGCCCCCATGTACATGTCCATACCAGCTCACCACTCTTTCATAGTGGGGAGCTCTGCTCTCCCCCAGTATCTGGCTACATCCCGTTTTGCAACTATAAGTCCTAAATTACTTAGTAAGAGTTTGTATCTGGGAATATCGATGTCTATCTGAATGCCTAGCAGAATGTCTTTTGGATCCATTGGAATCTGCATTTCTAGTATGTTATTCAATTCTTGTACTATCTGTAACCAATATCTACGTACTAACTGGCATTCCCATAAGGTATGTATGTAGGAGCCTCGCTCCGTTTTACAGCGCAGGCAGTATGGCGTCTCTGATCTGCCCATCGCGTGGAGTCTCACCCTGTCATAATATACCCTTTGAAGTACTTTGAACTGGATCAGTCGTAGGCCAACCTTGATCGCCAGCTCTCTCTGGGGTGCATTAAGGCGGCCTCCCAGTCTATATCTTCCATGGTGTCTGTAGTTTCTCCCCATTTGGTTCTAAGTATTAATAAGTTGTCAGACATATTGTTGATCAGGGTCTTGTATATCCAGGGGACTACCTTTTCGGGTATCTCCTCTTGTAGCAACCGACCTTCAAGTGCTGCATATTCAAGAATATCTATGATGTTGGGTTTTTGAGCTCTCCAAGCATGTCGGAGCTAAATGTATTTATAATGTTTGTCTGATAGTATCCAGCCTGAAGATCAGCAAAGGTTATCAAGTCACCTTGCCTTTTTATATCCCGTAGTGTTGTGATCCCAATTGTGTCCCATAATTTAAATCCCCGCTGTTACGCTAGTTCTGGTCATCTGTTACCTTCCCATAGTGGTGTAGTCCTAGTTAAACCCCCTGCCCATTTCATCAGCTGTTCGCCTCTTTCCACACTTCAATCACCCTCTGTGTTGCTGGCAACAAGCCCCTCACTCCATAGCCCCCATATATTTAGTGCAGATAAGAGTGTCTTCGCAATTGGAGTCTGTCTAGGGCGTATGTGGGATGATCCCTGGGCGCATGCCCCCATTCGTTAATTATAGTTATGTGCACCACCCTATAGTACGCCTGGATATCCGGTAACGCGATTCCCCTATTGTACTGTCTGCGTTGCAGCGTTTGCAGTGGTACTCCATCCCATAGAGGTGTGCGCGTTTCGTCCTTTATCGCCCGAAAAACGGCATCCGGAATTTTGCAGTACTGTTTTAGAGGATGTAGAGCTTACCAGGACTGCTGGGGGTCACTTTGGCCACACAACCGCCATTAGCGCTGCCGCCCCGGGACTGCAAATCCCGGCAGCCTCTGCGGCGGCGCTGTTCCACCGACGCGAGTGGAGCGCCAGGAGGCGCATGAAGACGCTCGAGCCCCGGAGAGCGGGGGGAGCTTACCAGGACTGCTGGGGGTCACTTTGGTTGCCGAGTCCACCGCCAAGAGCCACGCTGAGCGGAATAGGAGCGCTGGAGCGCCAACAGCCACACAACCGACATTAGCACTGCCGCCCCGGGACTGCAAATCCCGGCAGCCTCTGCGGCGGCGCGGTTCCACCGGCGCGAGTGGAGCGCCAGGAGGCGCAAAAAGACGCTCGAGCCCCGGAGAGCGGGGGGAGCTTACCAGGACTGCTGGGGGTCACTTTGGTTGCCGAGTCCACCGCCAAGAGCCACGCTGAGCGGGATAGGAGCGCCAACAGCCACACAACCGCCATTAGCGCTGCCGCCCCGGGACTGCAAATCCCGGCAGCCTCTGCGGCGGCACGGTTCCACCGACGCGAGTGGAGCGCCAGGAGGCGCATAAAGACGCTTGAGCCACCGCATCGCGGGACGCCGGGCAAAGGGCGGGCCCTCTTTGGCCCTCAGTGGCCGGAAGAGGCCGGGACGGGCCACAGACCCTGGATTTATTTTAAGAACTATATCATTCATGTGAGACTTCGGACTTACTATTAAGTTTAATCTGTGTTTTAATATTATCTGCTTTATTGATGTAAATTGTTGTAATTACTGGTGGCTTGATCTACTAATTTAAACGCAAGAGTATAGCTGTTAGTGTAATGTCTAGACTCACCAAAGACATGCCAGCTGCTGGCCTGATCACTATGGATAACTTTTTGGTTAAAAAGGTTAACCAAATCAATAATGAGCGTAGGGCCTCTTTAGGACGTAATAATTTTCCTGTATTATCTGAAAATATGCCCACTCAAGTGATAGAAGGGACAGAGGGAATTACAGAAGGGAACCCCAATTCAAGTAGTGAAGGGGCACCCAGGACTGTGGTACAGGTACAGGTACATGCAGAGGTACATTCAGATCTGCAAAACTCCTCTAGTGAAGATTTAGACTCGGCCCCTCCAACACCAAGACCAATAAGAAAGTGTAGAAAGATTCAGGCAAAACGAGGGGGAAAATCAAGAAAAAAAAGAGCCGATACTTCTCGTCCTAATACTAGTAAGGATGGTAACCCTGCTACAGGCGTTAGCAATTTGGAGGGTAATAGTGAGGGAGGGTTAAGCTTAACTTCTAAGGATTATGAGAATCTAATCAGTACACTATTAAGTAAGATGGAGGAGAAAATCACTGAACTGGTTAATCCACTACTAACTAGATTGGATGCAGTAGCCTCTGAGGTAGAAAGGCTGGGAGGACTGTTGGCGGCACATCTGGCTCCTGCCACTGCCCCAAAAACGATTGCCCCAAAAACTAATTCTAACAAAGTTGTGAAGGGAAAGGCAGACAGGGGAGAGAGTGTGCAGCAGCAGTGTGCCCAAGGCTTGGTAGAAACCAGGACTGCTAATAATCTATCACCAGCAACCCAGCCACAAAAACAAGCGCCGTCACTTCTGAGTAGCAGACCAGCGCCAACCCAGAGAATAAAACTTAGGAACGTAAATCTTCCGCCTGACTGTGTGCCCTATGTGGTGGTGTTGACAAATGTCCCATGCTTTGAAGAACATCCTGCTCTACCACATGGGGAGTCTCAAGAATCACTGAAAAACAGAACAGTGGCCTGGTTAAACAAAAATAGTGGTTTTCCAACTCACTATTATGACCAAATTATTTCAACAGAAAGGGTCAACTGGGTTGGTCCCTCGCGTAAATCAACAACTGGGGATTGTGTGGTTATTAATTTTAAACATCCAAAACATGTTGCTACAGTGTTATTGCGTGCATCCTCACTAGTGTATAGCCCGAACAGTGTCTGTGTGCGTCCATTAGGATATTTTTATGCGCCTGGGCCAATTACCCCCAAAGACTCTTGAAGTTTCAGGCTAATGTCCCAAACTCGACCACCCACACCGGCAGCACCATACATGTATAATACTGCTAGCCATGGGGTGAATGGATGGCAGATGCCTGTACAGAATAATAATGCTGTTAATCAGAGTTGGAGAGGGTTTAATGTGGCCACGCAGAATAGATTTGAGGTGTTTTCAGGCCTGGATGCTTGTGATTGACTTGAGGAGCATGAGGGTCAAAGTATTGCACAAACTCCAGTAGATCAGCCTACAGAGGCAAGTCAGCTCACAATACACAAAAATAATGTTATTTGTTAGAATGTTGCCGGGCTGGCCACTAAGATGCAAGATGAGAACTGGATTAAATATATTAAATGTTTTCAGATTATATGTTTACAAGACACTTGGTCAGTAGAGTGTGACCTTTTTATTGAAGGATATAAGGCATACTTTGTACCTGCTATAGCAGTAAGCAGGGGCAGGCCAAAGGGGGGATGGTCACGTTTATCTCTGTAGCTATGACATGCACAACACAAAGAAGGGTATCAAGTAACCCTGGTATCCTAGGCTTAGTTTTAGCCAAAGATAACTGTATGGTTAGTCTGACCAATTTTTATAATTCTACTAATACATGCACAGCTTTTAATAACCTAAAAACTTTAAATGACTATGTTAGCTCATCAATGAAGGACTGCTCACATAACCTAATGATCATGGGTGATTTTAATGTTCACCCCTGCGGGGACCCTCTAATGAAAAATCTTCAGGAAATCCATTGTGGTAGACAAGAAGGCCTACACTTGGAACATACATTGGAGGGGGACTCCTTTAATGACTTGTTAAATGACCATGATCTTACATTAACAATGGCACTGTGTGATCCCATGAAGCGCTTTGATACTCCAACTTTCAAAGGACATGGGAAAGGGACATTTATAGATTATATGTTATTAACTTTGCCAATGCAGTTTTTTGCAGATTCATTCACTATTGAAAATAATGAATTTAGTGATCAGGTTAATACAAGTTGCAGTCTGTCTATGGGCAGGGTAATGACAACGGATGGAAGACGCCGCCTAAAATGGGCCATGTGTACTCCTGACCTCATATATAAAAACATCAAAGATACCTGTAGTGATGAAATTATTAGCTGCACTCAGGATGACTCTAATCCAATGCAGGTCCTGTCTGCATTTCAATGTCTAACAGACAAAGTTTCTATCTTAATGACAGTCCCAGCAAAGAAGTCTGGGAAAGAGGGACCGCGTTGGTTTAATCAGGAATGCTCTAAAGCTGCGCGTAACCTGAGATCTGCCCTGGCAGCAAACCCCCGAAACAAGGAGATAGTCAAAGGGTGTCGCAAAGAGTTTAAACTAGCCACTGCCACTCGTAAAGAATCTTTGAGGAACGAGGCGTGGAATGAGATCTTGGATCCACAAACCCTGAAAAATAGTTCTAGATTCTGGGCAGTAGTCAAGAAACCATTCCTGGTGCAAGATCCAGGAGAGGGACTAGAAAGTGTCATAACTAAGGAGGAGTGGGTAGTACACTTTAAACAACTATACGGCGGCACGGTGGACAATATTGCGAACACTGAGCCCGATATTGGGCCAACCTCCTTCAGAGTAAATAGAGGAGAGGTAATGGTAGGGATAGAGGGGCTTACAGCTGGTAAAGCGCCTGGACCTGACAGGATACCCCCTGACCTTTTTAAATCTGATCCCAAGTTTTGGGCACCAATTGTTGAAGCTGTTATCAATGCAGCCGCTAGAATCGGGTGCCCATTTTCCTGGGGGGTTTCCACCATTGTCCCGATTTTTAAAAAGGGGGATAGGGACAGCCCACTCTGTTATAGGCCTATCTCCCTAATTAATTCCATGGCTAAAATAGTGGGGAGAATTGTACTGCAGAGACTTTCGGACTGGGTGATGGACAATAACCTCATGTCTATCTCACAGTATGGGTTCTGCAGTGGCCGATCAACCATAACACAATGTATAAACCTTTTCTCAATACTCAGCAAATACTGTATTGCCCAAAAAGGCACAGTCCACCTAGCCTTCATGGACCTATCCTCAGCCTTCGACTGTGTGAACAGGGGAAGGCTCTGGGGTTCCATGAGGGAGAAGGGAGTGGACAGTGGGATTGTTAACTTTCTTGTAGATCTACATAGTAACACAAGTTCGAATGTCAGGTATTCCCAAGAGCTGTGCGTAACTGAGAATTTTAGAACTGGGAAGGGTGTGTGCCAAGGTTGCATACTAGCCCCTTTCCTTTTTAACTTTTATATACATGAACTTGAAAACGTTTTGCAGGAGGTGAAAGCTGATTGTCCTAGGGTGGGGAGAAGGAGTATTCCCGTTCTTTTATACGCAGATGACGCGGTTTTAATATCTAGAACTGAAAAAGGTCTCCAATCGTTAGTCAATGCTTTTAAACAGTTTATGGAAGAAAGAGATCTGCTGGTTAATAACTCAAAATCATCCATTATGCAAGTTGGTAATCGACCAAAAAGACATTATACATTCAAACTAGATAATGAAGTAATTCCATTTTCTAATACATTCTCTTATCTAGGAGTTCTTTTTGATTCTAAGCTGTCATGGGGTCCACAACTTGCAAAGAAAAGATGTGATGTGGTTAGGGTAAATGCTTCTATTTTTAATTTTGCTTTAAAATTAGAGAAAAAGCCAACGCTTGCAATGATGAAATTATATGATGCTAAATCAGTAGCAACTGCAGTCTATGGTAGTGAACTATGGGGTTATATGGCTTGTGAACAATTACAGATTGCAGAAAATGCATTTTTAAAACGCCTCTTGTGTGTCCCGGCCGCCACTTCCAACTTTGCAGTTCATGAGGAGTTAGGAGTAGAATATTTGAGCGATATTCTCTCACTATGCCCATTGACCTGCTGGTTGAAACTGTGGCTGAGCCGAGACATCCCCTTAACACACCTGATTGTAAAAGACTTCATTTCTCATGATAAGGCACAAGGTACCCCATGGCTGAAGTATTTAAAAGGCTGCCAGGAGTATGGAGCAAGGAGATAAGTGGGTTTTTTTGTTTGTACACAGTCACTCTGATTGAGTAGGAAAGCCCTCACACACCGACCTGGTCAGTGTCATGCTTCATCATCGGGCCCCACCGAAGAGACCGAGTGCCTCTTCGGTGTGCTACGACGCCAGAAAGACTGCGGAGCTGGTCGTGTGGGGAGGACGTGATGTGAAAATTAGAAAATTAAAAGTGCCTAACAGGGTATCAAAAAAAGTTTTTTAATGAGTGATCCCTAAGACACGTGTGGGTGGTTTTATGTGTCTGAATTTACGTGCCAAGGTTATTACGAGTTGGGATAAATTCAGCTAAATACCACGCATTTAAAATTAATCAGTCAACATGTTTCTGCCGTACTTGTGGTATGTATTCACCAAGGCATTCTTCAGGACTATACCCCGGCGGTATGGACACTCTAATAGTCCACCCTGACCTGGGGGCGTGAAAGTGAAAAAGAAAAAAGGGTGAAAAAGTGCTTAAAAATTAGAAGAGCAATTGCTCATTCTAAAAAAAACCCAAATTCAGGGGTGTGTCAGCACTTTAAAATGAGGCGCTACTAGCACCATGGGTCTCGGGAGGAGGATTGGAGCGCGCCTGGCACATCGCCCTCAGCGTTCGCAATCCGCTTCTAAACCTGCAAGAAGCCTCTAAACCGGACCCCGACGTGCTGACACACCCCTGAATTTGGTTTTTTTTTAGAATGAGCAATTGCTCTTCTAATTTTTAAGCACTTTTTCACCCTTTTTTCTTTTTCACTTTCACGCCCCCAGGTCAGGGTGGACTATTAGAGTGTCCATACCGCCGGGGTATAATCCTGAAGAATGCCTTGGTGAATACATACCACAAGTACGGCAGAAACATGTTGACTGATTAATTTTAAATGCGTGGTATTTAGCTGAATTTATCCCAACTCGTAATAACCTTGGCACGTAAATTCAGACACATAAAACCAACCACACGTGTCTTAGGGATCACTCATTAAAAAACTTTTTTTGATACCCTGTTAGGCACTTTTAATTTTCTAATTTTCACATCACGTCCTCCCCACACCACCAGCTCCGCAGTCTTTCTGGCGTCGTAGCACACCGAAGAGGCACTCGGTCTCTTCGGTGGGGCCCGATGATGAAGCATGACACTGACCAGGTCGGTGTGTGAGGGCTTTCCTACTCAATCAGAGTGACTGTGTACAAACAAAAAAACCCACTTATCTCCTTGCTCCATACTCCTGGCAGCCTGATGACTGACCAGACCTCTCTTTTCTTGTTGTTCAATACTTAACCGGGGACTAAGAGAGTGTCCTTGTTTTCCCTACCTCTCTCTTGACATATATGAAGTATTTAAAAACCAGTTTCTGTGAGCTGGGCCGCCCTGAACTATTTGATCGTCCGACTGAAATTGTAAAAGGGGATGTTGAAGCAATTAAGCAGTCTTTTCTTCTGCGACGGAAGATCGTGAGGGAGGGTGCTGAGTTACAGAAAACAAGTGTAAGGAAATAGATCATGGTTAAAACATGTATGACAATGGAGCCTTACCTACTCGGCACATTTAGTGCCCATGAAAAGTTCTTGTTAACAAGATTTAGATTGAATTTGTTCCATCATCTGCTTATAAGACCAAAAAAAGATGCTTTTAATAAACTTCCTGCACCCTGTGGCTGCGACGGAAAGTCTCCACAGGATATGCTGCATTTTATGTTTTTATGTAGATTTTATGAATATCCGCGTAAACGCTACCTGTTTGTTCTTTTAAAGAAACTTCATTTTATTCAGATACGACCAGCCTTTTTATATTTACAATTGTTGCACAGTGATAGTATCCTCCAAATAATAGAATTTAAAAAAATGTCTTTTAGAATGAGAACTTATTTGGATCAATGAATGTTAATATATTAATGAATTACAGTTCTGTGGAACTAATGTAGATAGGGAATTTTATTTTTGTAATTACACTTCACCAATGTTTTATGCACGTACAGTATGAAATGTGTATTTTTATGGTTGAATCAAACCAAAATAAAGGCTCTTTTGAATTTAGAGGATGTAGAGTAGCATTTTATACATGGCTGCCCTCCCAAGTAGCGTCAGGGGGAGGCCTTGCCACCTAACTACAACCTTGCGAAATTCCACTAGGACTTGCTGGATGTTATGAGCGAGGCAGTCTGTCACGTTAGTGGAGATATCTAGTCCTAGGTATTTAAAGCCTTCTTCATTAATGGGACTGTGTTCCGGTATGGAGTGTGCACCCACAGAGCTGCCGTTTGGGTATAGGTTTGACTTCCCCAGGTTAATGTTGTATCCCGCCTGTATACCATATTCCTTAACTAAGTTAAATATTAGGGGGAGTGTTGTATCAGGGCTGGATATGTAGAGAAAATTATCGGCTGCATAAAGGGAGATTCGTTCATCCGTCAACTGCCCCTCGACATCTTGGAACTCCTTTATCCTTGGATGCATTCTGATTAAGCATGCCAGTGGTTCTAGGACAAGGGCAAAAAGCAGAGGGGATAGCGGGCAGCCCTGCCTAGTCCCTCGCTGAATCGAGAAGCCCGCTGATTTAACCCTTTTAACCCTTACTCTTGCTATGGAAGATCTTCTGGTGGATCCCCACGGAGACCAGGAAGACCGTCACCCAGGCCCTCGTCACCAGCCGACTGGACTACGGCAACGCCCTCTACGCCGGAACCACCGCCAAGCTCCAGAAGAGACTCCAGCGGATCCAGAACACCTCAGCCAGACTCATCCTCGACATCCCACGAAACAGCCACATCTCCGGACACCTGAGAGACCTGCATTGGCTCCCCGTCAACTAAAGAATCACCTTCCGTCTCCTCACCCACGCACACAAAGCCCTACACGATCAAGGCCCGAGCTACCTCAACAACCGAATCAACTTCTACGCTCCCAAACGCCACCTCCGATCAGCCAGCCACGCCCTCGCCGCCGTCCCACGCATCCGTAGAGCGACAACAGGAGGAAGGTCCTTCTCCTACCTGGCCGCCAAGACCTGGAACTCCCTCCCGGCCGACCTGCGCCTGACCCAAGACCACCTCTCCTTCAGGAAGAAGCTCAAGACCTGGCTGTTCGAGCAGTAACGGCACCCCCCCGCCCCCCTAAGCGCCTTGAGACCCTACGGGTAAGTAGTGCGCTCTATAAATGTCTTTGATTGATTGATTGATTGATTGTGTACAGTATGTCCAACCATGACTAGAAGTTACGTCCAAAGCCTAGTTTTAGAAGCACTTGTCTCATGAATGGCCAGTGGATAGTGTCAAAGGCCGTCTCCACATCTAGCAACAGAAGCATCTGAGGAGTAACTCTCTCCTTAGCCGTATCCAAACAGTTTGCTAGTCTACGGAGATTGAGGAGCGTGGCTCGTTTGGGCATGAAGCCCAACTGGTCCCTATGAATCAATTATGTAATAATTGGCAGTAGTCCTGTGGCTAAAATCTTAGTTTCACTATTTAAGAGCAAGATTGGGCGGTAGGACCCACATTACTCTGGGGGTTTGCCTGGCTTTGGTATGACCACCACTGTGGCCCGACCCTGTAGTACAGTTTTAAACTGCTGTTTTAACCTTGCAAAATAAACCTCTTGCTAGGCCTAAACCTTCCTTTTTAATGCTTATAAATCACCCCTTAGGTAGGCCATAATGACTCATAGGGATGAGTGCATGGTATTAACAAAGAAGGCTATGTGGGTTCAAGTTTTAAATGTCCTGGCAGTGAAAAACTCTGAACGTTTTTCACTGATGTATCACTGATGTAAAGTTATCTCGCCTATAGTCTAACACTAGGTTACCTTATTACACTTAAGTGCTAACTTCAGGCGGAGAACAGATAAAAGATATTGTATTTACATTCAAATTAACTGTAATTTAAAATCTTCTTTAATGGTAAAGTCAGATTTTCAGTTACTATTCAGAAAATGACACTTTTAGAAAGTTGCATTTTCCAGCCTCCACTAAATATACTTTTCTGTGTCCAGGGTCACGTGACTGTGAATAGCTCTCCTGTTTTGGGTTTGGTATTGCTTTCAGACATTGATACAAAAAAGGCTAGGTGTGGAGTGTGAGAGTCTTAGAGACTGGATGACTAGGGAGGAGCTGTGCCTAGTCCTGATGACATTTCAAAGGGCCCTACCTGCAGCACGTACAAAGGATCCTGAGACCAGGCCTGTCCTTGCCTTTGTGTCCCTAGACAGTTTGGAGCCAAACCCAAGGGAAGTGAAACAAATGACAAGACCAATTGAAGGGGTAGGTCAGGGAATTCGTCCAAACAAAGGTATAAATGTGGCATCTATGGATCTCTCTTAAGAAGGCTCCTGGAATTGTGGAGGAATCAGAACAAGGATTGCCTTGCTGTCAGACACGGGGACTTCCCTGCTGACTGCAAGAAGGATTGGACCTGCTTGCCTTGAAACCCGGCACCCCAGAGTGACTTCAAGGGTCAGTTGACTGACCTCTTGTGTAAGCTACAGGGACACAACAGCTTCCTGTAGGCTCCCTTCAAATGATCCACCTGACCAGCACCAAATGGACATGCTGGAGTCCAGCTGTAGGCCTCTACTAGTGTGGGTCCTGACTCCTAAGAGGTGTTGCCCATGTCCTGGACCCTTGGCAGGCATCAATATGAACTCATCCTGAAGAAAACGTGAAGATACAGATGTTTTGAGCTCATCCGCAAAGTGTCCTCTTTCCTCTGAATTTTGACCGCCCGCAACAACAGTCAATACAGAGATCCAGCAGAACCTGCTTTTCGCGCTGACAGTGACCATCAACAACAACTAGCAACGCTAGACCTGCACTTTGTGCCAACAGCGACGATCCGAAATGATTAACAAAAGGGAAGCTCCAATTACAACTGGCTATTCTTACTACTGCAATGACAGCCTATGGCGCTTTACCTGCTCCTCGCACAGACAGCCTACCCGTGGTCGCTGCCAACGTGAAAGGGATCCTTCACGCTGGGCTCAGATGGTAACTCTTCAGCTGGACGACCTGGTCCATGCATCCAACCTGTGCTCTATCATGGTCAACCTGTGCTTGTGACCTTACCCCAGACTTTTGAGATAGATAACCGCAAGTAGCGCTTTGTGCTTTTAGGCACTAGTTTCACCAAAATCTTTTAAAGTCGTATCTCCAATTCTACTGATTGGATTTTGTTGTTTTGGTGTCATTTTCTTTATTAAAATGTACTTGTTATGAGATTTTTTTTCCTGTTGCATTTCACTTTATAATTGTTTGTGCGCTGCCTGAATATTTTACACATCGTGTCGAAGTTAAAACCCGAATGTTTTTGTGCCTGCTACCAGAGGGTTAGGCACAGATTAGTTTAATCACTTGTATGGTGCATCGTGATAAAGGATTGTGTTTATTATTTGAGTGGGGCTCCCACATCTCCTGCAGTCCAAAGCGACCTCCAAATAATTAGAATGATCACACCAATGGGTGACCATACAATAGTTACCTTGACTTGTGATTAAATATCCTCCGTAGCACTTCTCCCGGACCGTAATAAATGCAGAGCTAGTCAGACATTAACTACATTTTACAGGCAGAGTAACCCTGGCACATTAGAGGACATTTTAAGGGAGGTAAGGGTTGCGTGCAAATGGGCAAGGGCCTCTAAAGAGATTAAGCATATTGAGAGTTTAATTAAATTATTCCTATTTTTTTCTTTAGAATGAAGACTGGATTCATGTGAGCGAAGCAGAATACTACTGTCCGACGTCTGACCAGTGGACTATCCTGAAATCTTCCCCTTTTGACTGTAGCCAATTCAGCATTTGTGCTACGCAATCTAAAATACTAATCATTGGAGGTGGATCTCTACGGCAAATGAAAAAGGAGGAATCGGTGTTTGTGTTCGATCCAGAAGCTAGGGCGTGGACGAGGGCAGGGTCACTGCCAGAGCCTTTAGTGGATCATGCATCCTGCTCTTTAAAACTTTCTCACTTGGTGTTTTCAAAATTGCAGAGCAAGGAAAAGCGGCATTAACAGCACTAGCAAAAATAACAACAAAAGTCTTTATTAACAGTACAAAAACAGCATGCTTTTATGCAACAGTACACCAAACAGAAAGAACACAACCTTTTTGTTGGGTGTCATTTACAGTTTTTAGGAAAAAACTACAGTTAAGCTTTTATTTACAAACAAATATTGGCAAACCGAGCAGGTCCGGACTATTTTAGATTAATGTAATCTTTATTGAAATGACTGTTGTGCTATAGGTGTGAACGCACAATACGATAAACATGAAGAGATGTGTGGATGTTATACCTGAAATCACTCAGATCCAAGTAAGTAGATAGAAGCCTGTCTCCCAAGACAAACTGCCCACTAGTCATTGTCTATAGGCAGTAGACCTGTCCCTCATGGGACAATGTATCTTGAATATAGGTACATTGTAAATGCGAACAAGCAATCTTAGGGTAACGCAGATCTCAAGAAGTTAATTCTCATGCACCAGAGAGAATTACCTTCAAGGTCCTACAAAACACACAATTCTAGGTCCCATACAGAACAGCCAACGTAAAGCAACACAAGACACACAGCAGACCCAGAGTGAGCGGTGATCTACGCATGTTGGTGGGTAAGTGTTGGTTTGGAGAGGGAAAATGTTGTTGCAAATGGAAGCCTCTTCGAATTTGTAGTTTGGTAAGAGGATTAGTTATATTGTGAAGTCCTACGTTGGTGTTTCAAATGAGGTGACTGTATTGGAGGGATAATGAGTCAATGGTGTGAGAAACTGGTTTCGTTATAGGTGGGTGCTAATGGGAGTATAAGAATGACTGACCTTGCTCAGTTGTGCACCCTATGGCTGAGCTGTGATATGAATTGCTGTGGGTGAATAGGTGGGGACACACTGCAGCCCTCGGTAGGGCTGAAAGCCCCTGTTCTCAGTGAAGTGTAATGTGAGAATATGATTCTCATTTTATCATTGTAGCAGACCCGGTATGTTTTCTAATATGGGAGACCCAAGTCTTGTGGCATGGGTTCTACAATAATTTTGTATATTGCTCACCAAAGGATGTGTGATGGATATCATAAGTTTAACACAGAACGGTATTTCTTTTAACATGTTTGGCTATTACCTTCACAACCCGGTCATGACACTACCAACGATGACAGCTGAATACAAAAGTCTGGTACAGGTCCTGTTAGCTGAAACTCAGGGGTTGGATCTGCCTGCTGACTTTCCCGGGTAAATCTATGCATTGCATCATTACTGGGCCCACCGGTTCTACAGGCAGTATGTTGTGTGCATGAGAGCTTGGGAACATGAGAGGAGTTGTACCCCAGGCCTGGAGTCAAGCACCTTCATTTGTCTGTTTTCTGATACACCTCCAACAAATAAATCAGCAATGTTTTTTTGTAACATACTGTGCCTAGACCAAGCCGGTCCCAGCACATCAGCGTGTGGCCTGAAAGAGTAACAAATGAAGAAAGAGATGCCCAAGGAAATGACCAAGACTTCACATCCTATAGCAAGCATCCGCAAAGCCAACAGGTCTCACCTATGTGAGATCAATTGACTTTGCCAATGTTTCTTAGCATGTTGCAACATGGATGAAAGTAAAGAAATAAAGCTGTAGGACAGCCAGCACTGACCGCTTCTTAGCGGTTTTTTTTAAATTAATTTTTTTACTTTCAGCCATGCTGCACTGAAGCTGGCGCTGCAGTACAATTTTGCACAAAAAACATTGACAAAGTCAACAGATCTCGCACAGGTGGGACCTATTGGCTTTTCCAATGCTTGTTTTCATTGAGCGTGCACATCTACGCTATTGAACAGACTACATACATGTAAATGAATAGGATCTTAGATATGCAGGCACAGATGAGGTTTTTGCTGGATGTTTTAGCATTAGATGTTGATCTCTGAATTGTTCTAATAAATCTGTCAAGTGCTACTGGTTGGCTATATACACACTTTAGAAAGGCCCGTCCTTAAGTGGTGCATATAGGTGGGGTGACACTTGCAGTCAGAATGCAAAGCCATGTCCCAGATAAAAAAATAAAGGCATATATTTGACATTTTCCAGGAGATGTCTTTTAATGTCAACATACTGCGCACAACTCAGTAGGATTCCTTTTTGAGTTCCTGCACGTCTGCATGGATCTAAAAACACAATCCGATAATTTATACGAGCCCCCCACCCTCCACACCTTTGCTGAAATGTGAGAGCTTTATGGCATATGCGATGGTGGTTGCCAAGCGTGATGTACCTTCATCACAGCAAGGAGGCTAGAAGGGAATGGGTGAATCAAGGCTTCATTGTGGACAACCATAAAAAAAAAATCACTTAAGATTAGTTATACCTCGGCACCTAACATTTACAGTTATGCAATTTGCAATTGAATCAATTCGTATATGCGAGACGGTCAGTACTAAATAATTGTATGACAAGAATTAGCTCATGCATAAAGGAACGTCATGATTGTTATTTCAAGAAAAGAAAAAAGAACATCATGAAATTAAACATTTGTCTTTATACATTTAATATTATTTCAATTCAAAATTCTGTGATACCCGACATCAAGAAACTCTGGGCATTGTACTCCAAGAAATACAAAGACAGTACATAGGATGTTAACAATGCAAGTGACACACCATTACATGTGATATTCACATTGGATGCACAATTTGGTCAATCTTTAGGCACTACAAAAGACAGGAAGTGGCGGCCACGTTGGGGGTCCTAGTCCTAGGGCCCTCCAGGTCGTGATAGTCAAACAAAAGCCGATGACAGCCGACACGTTTCGTTACTTTTTATGTAACTTTCTCAAGGCTTGCTCTTTATATATTTTAGAAGTTGGTACAATAGTAGGCCATATGGATATTTTCCTGGCTAAGTACTCATTCTGAGAATTCATATCTGATAGTCCTTGAGTGTTGTGATCAACCCCTTTGGAATATATTGGTGCACCATAGATTGTAGGGGGTAATTTAATAAAATCCGTCATATAACCTGGCATGTAAGTATTTCCGGCATCACCCCGTCTAGCTCTTCAACCCTGGTCTGGGTCATTTCTAATGGCCATGCAATCTCAGTTCTTCAAATAACAGCAAGTATGTATGAAAATGATGTTTAGTACAACGATCAAGGACTAGGATATTTCCTTGAAAAAAACGGGGACCGTAAAATTCAGCGTCCGGGGAAATCCTTCAAAGTGGACTGCGGCCCACTTTGAAGGATTGCCCCGGAAGCAGGATTTTACGGTCCCCGTTTTTTTACGAAATCTATGCCGGGCTCAGCATACATCTGAATGCAGATCCAGAGGGTCTAACTGAGGCTGGCCGAGGTCAAACCAGGGGAGTCACAGTTGGGAGACCGCTCAACTGCATTCCAGAGGGACCTGTTTGCACAAATAAGCACTTTATGGCCTCACGAGGTGGAGCAGGAGTCACACAGGGTCTGGGAAAGGAGAACTGGCGCGGAGCAGAAGGTGGAAAGAGTGCAGGAGAACAGCTCAAGAAACAGGTCTTAGAGTAGTTTTGACCTTGCACCTTTTCAGCTTCTTCATCAACTTAGAGTACCACCAAAATGCTGACTTCAAAGTGACCGAGATTGGGAAAAGGCTGACCACGTGACTTCTACTGGCAATAACCAACTTCAACTCTTATCCCTGAATCGCCTTAGGCTGCACTCACCGCAGGTACCAAAGGCAGGCTAATTGGGGATCAGAGAAAGACATCTGTCGATGATATTCTCTACAAGGCCCAAAGAAACAAGGGCAGCTCCGGATCCTTGTCTGCTGGCATGGAAAAAAAGAAACTGATGTCAAAGTGCATGGGTGGCGCTTATATAGGCTTGCACATGTCATATCTGGCACAAAAGATGTTGACACAGAAGCACAGGAGCCTCCTTCCGGCACGCAAGGGGGGTACTGCTTCAAAGTTGTCCAGATCCACTCTGATGCCTGGGGAGTATTCTATGGTATGGTGAGGAATCTACAGTTAGAAGTCTATATCAGAATATATCTTATGTGTGGCATACAAGTGCCAATACGGTACATATACTGAGGTGTATGTAACGGTGGACTTTAGGACTGAAAGTTACAGAACCCATCACAAATCCTTCAGTAGGCAAATCAGTGTTCCACTTTGCTAACTTCTGTAAGCACAGCAGAGGAGCACAGCATTATGCAAAACTCAACATTGTAAGAAGTGGTGCAATAACAATACAGGTGCTGGTACAGACGTCACTGGTGCCCAAAGAAGACTCACTGCTGATTCCAATGTTAGCCCCTTGAACAACTACGGCATGAGCCCTACTGATGTCACTATGCAAAATTACAAAAGTGCAGTTATATGACTTTAACCATGTGCCTCTGTAAGCAGGGCCGGCTTTAGCACTGATGGGTCCTGAGCGAAAAATCGTTTTGTGATGGATACACCCTTGGACGTATCCCCAGCGCAGCCTTCCACAGAAACTTTTCTCCTCAGCTTTCCCAGGTCAACGAAGATGTCATAATGTAATGGCTTGTCAAGCGCCTCCGAGTGACATCGTCTGAGCCATAAGAAGACCTTGTCAGCGTGCGGACATCAGTTCCCTTTTTTTCCAGCCATCGACGTATCACAGTTTTTATACAGGCTCTCTATTTCTGGGAATTTCTTGGTTGCGGATTGTCACAACTTTGTAGCCATCGAGGATGACTACTCAGTGAAAATCGGGATTCAAGCCATGCACAGAATTTGGGAGCCAGATGTCCATCACTGACCCCCATGAAGATTGTTTATGGTGTCTTTCATCAGACCACTATGTCGGGACATGCACTTCGAGCATGAGCATGAATCCTAAAGCGCTGAAGGCGAGGGAGGCCAAATTATTTGTGGCCAAGGCCAAGAAGCAGAAGAGGGGTCGTAGGAGGTCAAGGACCTGCTCAAAGTCGCCCTCTCCACACACTTCGAGTTCTTCAGAAAAAAAATAAGAAGCTGCGCCATGGTTCTCGGTGTCGCTCTTCGAAGGATGCGACTTCATCGTCGGTGTCACAGAGTCCCCGAAGTAATCGCAAGGATGAGATCTCTCAAACTCATTCAATTGGGGTGACTCCACCCAGTCACCAGCTCTGAGAGCACTGACTCTACTGGCGCAGAGAGATGCCACGCCTCAATCATTTCCGAAGTCAACCACTCAACCGGAGCCGAATTTAGGGCCAGATGTAGGTAGCCCTTTACCGATCGGAATCGGCCGAAAATACCGATTTTCGGCCGTTTCCGATCGGTAAAGGGCTATGGAGATGTAGGGGCACATATTCGGTAATTTTACCGAATCGTTATCATTACTGAATCGGTAAATTTACCGATTCGGTAATATTTACCGATTCTGTAAAATTACCGAAAATGCAATGTGGGTAGCCAATTTTCCATTGGCACATGGCTTTCAGAATCGGTATTTTACTATGGAATACAAATCCATGGTAAAATACCGATTCCTGTGCACATGCACATCTGTGCATGTACACATGTGCCATGTAACAGACAGACGTGCCCTTGGGGCATGTCTGTGTGCCACATTGCACACATGCCCGTTTTGGGGGTGCTAGAGGGTGTCAAAGTGACACCCCCTGCACCCTTGACAAATTCGGTATTTACCGATTCGGTAAATACCGAATCGGTATTTGAATTGAATCCTATGGGCTTCAAGGCCCATAGGATTCAATAGCAAATTCCGATTCGGTATTTACCGAATCGGTAAATACCGAATTTCAAGGTATCAGTAAAAAATCCAGATGTTGGCACCTACATCCCATTTACCGATTTTGAAATACCGAATCGGTAGAATTCGGTATTTTAAAATCGGTAAATGGGATTTACCTACATCTGGCCCTTAGTGTCTTCCTGAGCGGTTCCAGAGCCTGTGGTACCGGATCCAATGTATCATGCTTTCCAGGCTCCGGGACCGGATTGGTCGCTTTTTAAAAATGCGACGTTTTGCTTGTTCACCAGAGCAGCAAACCATACTGGTACGCCTGTCGGCCCCATGGGTTCTTTGACATATTCCCTGGGAGGTTTGCCAACTCACTTTCCCCAGGCACCGCTCATGATTTTTACGTCTATGGATCCAAGGGGTTGACTTCTTCAGACGCCGAGATTTTTGACGGTGTTGCAGTCTCTGGAGGGACGATCTCCACTAGATGGTTCACCCCCAGTGCAGCCTGGTTCTGAACTGGTGCAGACTTGACCTAGACTCTCCTATTCCTGTGGTCCTCCCTTCGACATCGATCCCGAAGCCACCGGCACCACGTCTGAAGCTGCGGATGCTGGTTCCGAGCGTAAGGTCTCGGAGAGAGGCGCAAACACAGTTGGAGGAAGAAGAGTACCAGGACGAACATGGAGGGGCTGAGGAATGAGAAATTGTGGCTCCTGACCCGGACTTTGAGTTTTTACAAGAGGATGGTGGCCTGGATACCACTCCAGAGTGGGAGCTTTCAGCACTAAAGGGTTTTCCGACACAGGATGTGACCACATATCACACTGTGATCAGAAAGGCTGTGGATCTCTTGGAGTTGCCTCTTGTTATGTGATATACTTTAATAGCGTGCATCTACTCATATGTGTCTTGGTACTTGCGGAGACATGAGCTACTAAGCTAAAGTATTACTGATTCCTAAACATCCAGGACTTAAGATCCCTTCTGAAAGCAAGAGGGTCGGGTATGGTCCTGAGATACAGTGGGATAGAGTTTCACAGCCTCGCTGTGCTGTTAAGGAAACTCCTTCCTCCCTAGTTCACTTTCCTGAGTCTTATGGTGGTAATCAATTTGCATTAGTTGATCGTTGAAGTCTACTTTTGACACCTCGGCCTCATATGAGCTAATCCAAATAATAGCTATAAGAGCTATTCCTAAAAATAAATCCAACATTTTTAGCTTTAGTCGCCGGAGTGGGAGGTGAGCCCAAACTGTCCGGCAACTTGGCAGGAGAACATGCTGGGGAGAGATTGCCAAACAGAATAACCTCTGTTTTACTCAAGTTCAATTTTAGGCAGTGTCTACTCACCCAGTTGATTAGGGCGGTCATGCAATCGTGCAATCTTAGAGGGTAGTTGATATCATTTTCTACAGCTGATACAACCAGTTGGGTGTTATCAGCATAAGATGTTGGATTTAAAATGAAACTTAGAGAGGCAAGTTTTGAAACGTAGATATTAAAAAGTTTTGGGCTCAGTGAAGAGCCATTTGGGACCCCGCATGGAAAAGTAAAGGGTGACGATTTAATCTGACCCAGAATTCAGAGTTTGAGATCTCTCTGATAGAAAGGAAGTTAATAGAGTAACAGCTTTACCTTTAACCCCTATGGCATTCATACGGTGGACCAATATTCCATGATACACCGTGTCAAATGCGACATATAGGTCTAGCAGTATGAGAGCTGCTGACCCTCCACCCTTCAGTGCATTTCTTAACTTTTCTGTGGTGTTGATCAGTGCAGTCTATGCACTGTGATTCGCTCTAAACCCAAACTAACTAGAGTGGAGCTGAGGTCTAATATTCTGAAGGAGGTGCTCCATTCTCCTTACTCTATTTCAGAGCCTTAACTTCCTCTCAGTGAAGAGTTGACGGGCCCATTCTCAATGTCTGGCAGAAGCCAATGTCCACTCCAGTGGTTTCCAGGACTGTGTCAAGGAGGTACAAGGTGGATCCGGGGAACTTGCTTTTCTCTCCATCCATCCATCCTTCACCAGAAAGCTTGGTGGTCCTGGCTTCGTGTTCTTCGAGGCAGTCTATAGGTTCCTTTCCATCTACAGCTGCGGAGGGGGAGTCAAAACGCATGGACCAATCAGCAAAGAAAGGTGTTCTCGTCGAGGAGTATGGCCCTCAAGTCCTCAAACGCCCGTGCTTCTTGGGTCGCTACATTCATGCTATCCTGGACTCAGCCAGGGAGATTGTCCCGAAATTGCCAGAGGACTTACAAGGGCAATTCTCAGAGGTGTTGTCGGATGCCCAAGCTGCTGCCCGCCAAGTGATACTATTTGGTTTGGACATGGCTGATTCAGTAGCCAGAGCGAAGGGATCGTCTGTGGCTACTAGGAAACAAACGTGGTTGCATGGATCAGGATTCTCCCCTGATGGCCAGGCAACATTACTGGATTTGCCCTTGAATGGATCTCGCCTGTTTGGGGCTAGAGTGGATTGGGTGTTGCAGCGCTTTAAGGACAGTAAAGCCACAGAAAGGTCTTTGCGACTTCAATCTCAGGACTAGAGCTTTGCACACTTCTGCAAGTTGTGTACTTTGGAAGAAACTTGTCCCTTCGTGCCAAGCAACAGCTACAGAAACAGCAGGCAAATCCCTTGTATAGATCTTACAGGGGAAAGAGCAGAGGTCAGCGGGGTGCTGGATGACAGCAAGTCTCCTCCTCCTCCTCCTCCTCCTCATCTGCCCCTTCAGCTGGTGTGACAGGGAAGCAGCTCTGGCTGAACCTTCCTAGAGCATAATTGTCCTGTGTGAGGACGCGTTTTTCATTTTCTACAGAACTGGAGGTCTGTTACTACAGATCTTTGTGTGGTGAACATTGTGAGAAAGGGTATGCACTACCCTTCCAGAGCTGCCGCTGCACAATGCATCTCCACGCACGGATATCACATTGCCCCCAGGCTACCTCAGAACTCCCGCTGGTGACGCATCTGTACGCAAGGATATCACATCGCATCTGCAGTGAGATGCATCCTTAAAGCTAGACTTCGCATTGCTATGCAACCAGGATTTAAGGTACTTTTGCTTCGCCGGCCTAACTTGGTCCCAGTAGCCGGCCTGCTTTCCATCTTAGTCAGCTTGAACTTTGTCCCTGTCTGGCGCAACCAGATAACCAAAGTTGGTGCTTTTTTAGGTAAACTTTGCCAGCGCATTTTTCCGGATCAACTGATTGTTTTTTTGTTGTTTTGATTATAAATAATTTACTTTTCTAAAATGGTGGTGGGGGGAGGGAGGGGGTTCTTTATACTTTATTATTGTTTGAAGTGCTGCAAAAATACTTCACACATTGCCTCTAAGTTAAGCTTGAATGCTTTATACCAATATATCAGAGGATTGGTATTAAGGTTAATTTGGGGTATGATTGTTATTTCACCCTAACAGAAAGTGTGGTTGCTGCTTGAGCAAGGTTTTACCCTCCCTCAACCAGTAACCCAATTTCCTACATTTATCATCCCATCCACACTGCAACATTAAGATACCCAAGAGATTTCAGATGGTAAACAGACAAAATATCGACTTCAAAATATTGAATGGACAAAATATCGACTTCAAAATATAGGATAGACAAAATATCGAATGGACAGAATATAGTCATCAAAAATATCGTTTTTAAGGTAAGTAATGTAATATTGAATGTTAAAAATGTAGAAAGTCAAAAAATTGAAGTATATAATATAGGTTTTTAAAATTATCGAATTTGTAATAATATCAAATTTTTTATAGTGTTTTTTATGTTATATGTGTGAAAAGTGTGTATTTATGTTATAGTTTATTTTAATTAATGAATTTTATGTTATTTAATTTTTACGTGATTTAATTCTGTAGCGGGTTGTGGGTTTATATGGGAATAGGGTGGGAAGTAATTTAATTATAATGAATCAAATATGTAAATTTATTTATTGGTATTTATTTTGAATTAATTGTTAATTCATTAGGTTTCGCTGGGGGGCGGAGCCGTTAGGCTCCTCCTCCAGAGAAATCTATTGAGTACAGTAAGGCACTCTGGAACACGCCCCCCGTCCCATTGGCTAGCTCCATAAATGGAGCCTAGCCATTGGACGAGGGGCCTGTCCATCAATGCCGGACCAGACACGGGGGCGTTCCCGAGATTCTTTGGCTTTTGCCGACGTCACGCGACGCCGGGAACGCCCCCGAGTCTGTTCCGGCATTGCCGGCACCTCCCTTGCTGCTCGGGTCTCCTTATTTGTTCCTAGCTGCCCCTCTCCCGCCTCCCTCGTCCTCTCCCGCCCCCCTCCCGCCGTTACACTTGGGCTCAGTTTTCCTACAGTTGAATGCGGAAAAGAGCGTAAGGAAAACATCGCCCGACTTATATCGAAATTGGGGGCGGAGAAGAGTGGAAGAAGCAATGTCCATCACGGAGTCAGGCAACCCCTCTCCCGCCTCCCTCGTCCTCTCCCGCCCCCCTCCCGCCGTTACACTTGGGCTCGGTTTTCCTACAGTTGAATGCGGAAAAGAGCGTAAGGAAAACATCGCCCGACTTATATCGAAATTGGGGGCGGAGAAGAGTGGAAGAAGCAATGTCCATCACGGAGTCAGGCAACTATTAGGGAAATCGAAACAAAGGGCGGACTTTGAAAGCCTTACCGAATTGTCTTGTCTCCACCCACATGCGCACAAGGAGCTGCGCACGGTCCCTCATCAACTATTATACGGGAAAAGGTTCAGCAGCTCTCACGTGCCTCCAGTGACGTCACGCTCACATGATTCGACAACGCTGGTATAGATCAGCGGCCGAGCAACTGAGGTCTCCCCTGTGCTTGCCCCATCTTGACAGCTCGACCCGCAGGGGTAACAGCAGACTGTGCGCGGCGGCAGAGTCTTCACCAACTGCCCCCTTATACATCTTTGCAACACCGCGGGCGCGCTGCTTACTCCGTGCAGCTACCTCTACGCCACCCTACACTATCATGGCTCTGGGCGGTTCCTGGTGGCGGACGCTGCCTGCGTTATTGTTGCTTGGTGAGTCAGGTGAACTGTTAATGTTTTCAGCTGGAATTAAAAGGGGAAGAAATATGCGTTGTGAGTGGGTTCGTGAGTTTTGGAATGGGGCCTTACTGACTTTACCACTGTGTATAGTCTTCTTCCGGGTATTGTGGGTATGGCATCTGACTCAAGGACTCTGGTAACACGAAAGAGGACCCGGCTCCATTTCCCCGTTTGACGCGCGTTGATTGAGTGAATTACTTTGGCAGTTCAAGAGACTTTACTTTATTTTACCAAAGTAAACTGCGTGAGAAATAACTAGCGCTCATTATAAATAGCCCCTTTCATTAATCTTGACTTTAAAAAAGGCGGTGGTGAAGTGTTCTGATGCGTATTTTTTTGCTAATGTTGCAAAGTTTTTAGTTGCCGCACTACGCTGTATTTGCGGTTTCACTTTATACTATCAGGAAATATCGGAACATTCTACAAGGATTGCTTTGGGCCACATACTTTGATATGTACTTGGTTTAAAGCCATTGGTACTTTGACAAAAGTTAACCCAGACATTCTGCACATATTTCCGACTTATGACTCATGAAATGATTACTTTTTTTAAAAGAAAAAAATGATTTACATTTTTTTCTTTCAATTATACCTGAATGTAGAAACTCTTCAAATTCAAATAACCTACGTCTCGGTAAGACATTTTAAGAGGAGTGCATAAGTAAAATGCATAGTCAGACCAGCAGGTAATGGACCTGTTTTTTTGGCTATTTGTAGGCTTGTTTTATGGTCTGGGCATTATTTATTACTTATTACTTTATTTAGTGCCATTACGCCAAACGTTGCCAGCAGCAAGCACAAATGATTAAAGGCATCCGTATATTGCAACACACTTACAAATTGGCTTTAAAAGTTAAAAACTGACCAGACTTGCAAACGTGGGGCACTTATTTAGCTATCTGATTTCGCTAATGATTGACGCTTTTTTCCCCATTCATTGTCCGGGCTTATTTTCTTTCCCGGTCCTATCTGCTAAGTCACACTTTTCTTTTCTAGATTATGCAGATCTCTTATGGTGCTATGGTTCAAATTCTTCCTCAGGTTTCCGCTGAAGTCCATTGCAGGTTGATTTCAACACTTTTGCATAATTAGGGAAAAACTGTACATTTCCATATTTAACTTAGACACGCACTCTTACTTTGATGTCAGTCATGTTTTAACTATTGAAGCTGTCAAATATTACATAACAATACATCCACTGGTGAATACTAGCATTATACCATAAATGTATGTTGACATATGCCATTATTTAAATACATTTAATCCTGTTTTTTAATTTCCCATACTGTCAATATGCTCAGCTGCTAGCCTATAATTAATCAAAGACTGCAGGGAGAGCACAATTTTCTGTATTTATCAATTTTTAAAAATAAATGCAGACAGAAGCTCTTAAGGCGAAATGTACATGCACCACTTCACACCATTCTCCCTTGGATTGTTGGGAAGGTGTGCCCCTTCCTGGAATGTAGAAACTGAGTGAAAAGGAAGAATCTCCTATCTGGAGGCGGAAGTTGACCCTTGCTCAATGACTGCTGGACTGTATGTGTGACAGCAGTGGATTAGGCCTTGACTCCTTTTTCAATGATTAAATAAATATGCTGTCAGTTACCAGTTTAATGAGGATATCGGCATAGACTTTGTGAAAGTCTTGGAAAGGCAAACTAGTAGGCTCTCGCTTTTTATCTAACCTAACTTTCCCCCTTTTCTTCAGGCCGCCATTTCATCTCCTCTTTTTTCGACAGTAACATAAACAACCTTATAATTAGCCAGTATAAAATCTGAAAAGATTGACCTTTTCCTATGAGGTCGTGTGAGCATATTAATTGGTTGAGTTATTTATCTACAGCAGCACAACATGCGTCTACCTGAGGTAAAAAAGTAAGTGCACTAGGATCCCTGTGTAATAATCAGTGATATTCGGCTGAATATAAAGAGCAGACGCAAAAGGTGGTGTTTATTGCACAGGTGAATGAAAGGTTCTTCTGAAGGCATTGACTTGTTATATGGTGGGACCGGATAGGATCGGTCAGTTTACAGATAGCTTAAGATGAAATGTGCTCTTTAGGGACTTTATTAGAAGATGTGGTCACCAGCGTTTATAGGTGTCTTCTTATAACACAGATGCAAGAGAGGGGCTGTCCTAATGGCTTATAAGCGTAGCTGCTGTGGTCTTCGGGGTGAATTTTCCAATTGGTTCCCTCTTCCTGTGTTCCATTCTGCTCCCTGGTACTAGCCACCTGGGCCCTGAACTGGCCTTAGCCTGCGTTCTATAAACAGTAAAGTGCTTAGATTTTACTAGTTGTACAGTTTAAATCTGCACTTTTTAAAACTTCTTTCAAGTATTTTAATTTCTGTAGAGAACTGGTCGGTGCATCTTCTTGCAGGGAGACCACTGGAGTTTACAGTACAGTTTTCCTGAACCCCAGAGTTTTGGGTTGGCTAGACCTATTGGCTTTGCACCCAAGATAATGTGCTGCATGGCAAAACACTTATAACGCCCAAAAGCAGAGCCCTATTGGCTATAACAGTGCTTGGGTTTTAATGCTTTTGTAGTTATCCCTGGTTTTACGTTGGAAAAATAACTACATTATTCACGGTTTCATATACAGTTGAGCTTTCTATCGCAATCGTTTTAGCAGAGTTCCAAGATTTAAAATATATGCCCCCCCCCCTCCCCGAGAGATATGGATTAAAACTGGTACTGCTATATGTGGTAATACAGCCCTCATATTAGTACAACTTGGGTGAGTTGATGTAAAAGATGATCAGTCCTAGTGATATGTAATGGTGGCTTTCCTATACATAGAACATTTAAAAAAAGGTAACGTTGTACAATGTAGTCTCTCTCCCATATCACACTCAACTGAAGTCATTTTGCTACCTGGCATGGAACACTTGGTCTTGGGATTCCATAATATGCTTCTTTTGTTTTGGGAGCCTACAATTTATTGTACAGTTGGCTTTTTAGGTTTCGCTGGGGGGCGGAGCCGTTAGGCTCCTCCTCCAGAGAAATCTATTGAGTACAGTAAGGCACTCTGGAACACGCCCCCCGTCCCATTGGCTAGCTCCATAAATGGAGCCTAGCCATTGGACGAGGGGCCTGTCCATCAATGCCGGACCAGACACGGGGGCGTTCCCGAGATTCTTTGGCTTTTGCCGACGTCACGCGACGCCGGGAACGCCCCCGAGTCTGTTCCGGCATTGCCGGCACCTCCCTTGCTGCTCGGGTCTCCTTATTTGTTCCTAGCTGCCCCTCTCCCGCCTCCCTCGTCCTCTCCCGCCCCCCTCCCGCCGTTCGTGTACTCTCCCGCCTCCCTCGTCCTTTCCCGCCCCCCTCCCGCCGTTCGTGTACTCTCCCGCCCCCCTCGTTCTCTCCCGCGCTTGTTCCTGGTGCCCGTCTTCTGCTCCGGCCGGCCGTCGTCAGCTCTCTCCTCCCCCTTTCCCGCCCCCTCCCGTTTCTCTCTGATGCCCGCCTTCTGCCCCGGCCGGCCGTCGTCAGCTCTCTCCTCCCCCTTTCCCGCCCCCTCCTGCTTCTTTCCTGGAGGCTGAGCCTGGACACAGCTCCATGGAGGCGGGCGGGACACAGCGGCTCCGTCTGGACCTCTCCCGGGCCGCTCCAGGCCCCCCCAGGGCCCGCTCGTTTCTCCCTTTCCACTGTTTGTTCTTCCTTGCTCTTACAATTTGTATTCTAGGGATTCTTTTTTAGTTTGACTTGTCTGGTGTCTATTTATGGTAATGGTAGGAGTAAGAGACTAATGGCCCTAAGCACTTCACATTTGAAATCCATTACCTGTCTTTTGTGTGTAGAATGAATCCGTAGAAGCTGCCCTGTTCAGCATGCGTGTCACTTCTTGCTCGATGCTGTAGGCAGACCCCTTTGTTAAAGCCTACCTTCTGAAGGCCTGACTAGAGCGCAAATTTCTACCTGGGTGATACTGGCTTACTAGGTCACGGGTGATTGGAGGACCCGAATCCCAGAAAGCTTGATGGGCAATACACATTGCTTTAAAAAAGACTCTCTTACGCACTGGGAGCCAGTGAAGATTGGTCAGAGCCACCTTTACTGACAATCTGTGAGGAATCTGCAGCAGCGTACGCGCGGCACAGTTTTGTAATATTGATATTGAGTTTGAAAAAAGCAGCCATTTGTGCCAACATTTTAATTTGTAACTTCTAAGTATGGTAGATATTTGAAGGGATATACCGTTACATCCACTGGACCCTTCTGGTTGTGGGGCTAAATAGGACTTGTAGATTCACCAAGAAGCCGAGGTACCCAGGGCCAATAACTGAGCTGCGCCTTGCAATGGCTTTTCATTGTGTACTAGGTATGTAGGAATTTATTTGATAAAATATATATAGAGAAACATAGGTACCAATGAAACGTATATATATTTCAGAAAAGGGATAGAAGCAGTTGTATTTGCACATCTCCGAAATTGTGGGTACCCATAAAAGCGTATAAATAAGAGGCCATTTTTCAAAATATTTTTTTTTACACATTAGCTTACATTTGGAAGGCAGAAATGGAACAGAGTCAATTGGTAATATCACTTGTCCTACTATGTGTTCCCCCAAGTCTCCCGATAAGTGGTACCTCATTTGAGTTGGTAGGCCTAGTGCCTGCAACCGAAAACCCTCCAAAACGCAACATGAAACATCACGTTTTTCCACAAAAAACTGACCCTTTTTTTGCAGTGTGCTTAGATGTGGATTCAGGACCCTAGCTCATCTGTCAACTAAGGAAACCTGGCAAACCTATGCATTTTTGATAACTGGAGTGCAGAGTGCATAAGAAGTGCAGAGTGCATAGGGAGTGCAGAGTGCATAGGGAGTGCAGAGTGCATAGGGAGTGCAGAGTGCATAGGGAGTGCAGAGTGCATAGGAAGTGCAGAGTGCATAGGGAGTGCACTCTGCACTCTTTAGGCACTCTGCACTCTCTATGCACTCCCTATGCACTCTGCACTCTCTATGCAAAGTGCTGCATAGGGAGTGCAGAGTGCATAGGGAGTGCATCGGGAGTGCAGAGTGCATAGGGAGTGCAGAGTGCATAGGGAGTGCAGAGTGCATAGGAAGTGCAGAGTGCATACAAAGTGCACAGTGCATACAGAGTGCTGCATAAAAAGTGCAGAGTACATAGGGAGTGCATAGGAAGTGGAGCGTGCAGGGTGCATAGAGAGTACAGAGTGCATACAGAGTGCTGCATAGGGAGTGCATATGAAATGCAGAGTGCATAAAGAGTGCTAGGGAGTGCTAGAGAGTGCCAAGTGACTGCAAAAAAAAGGTAATGGCAATGTAAATGACAATGCCATTTACTTATCTGTTTTCGAAACAAAAACATAAATACAAATTTTGGCATATACAATGCCAATAACTCTAACTTTTCCAAAGGCGAAACCATTGCATTGTAAATGCTTGTTTTTATTTGGTAATGAATTAAATTTTAATTGACAATTAATTTTATTTAATTGATTAAATCGATAATTACGTTATTCTTACTAATTTATTTTCTGTAACGGGTTGTGGGTTTATAGGGGAAGAGTGGGAATTGTAATTAATTAAATATGTAAATTTATGTATTGGTATTTATTTTGAATGAATTGTTAATTCATTTTTATTTGGTAATTATTTAAAGGGATATCAGTGAAGATTGGTCAGAGCCGCCTTTACTGACAATCTGCGAGGAATCTGCAGCAGCGTACGCGCGGCACAGTTTTGTAATATTGATATTGAGTTTGAAAAAAGCAGCCATTTGTGCCAACATTTTAATTTGTAACTTCTAAGTATGGTAGATATTTGAAGGGATATACCGTTACATCCACTGGACCCTTCTGGTTGTGGGGCTAAATAGGACTTGTAGATTCACCAAGAAGCCGAGGTACCCAGGGCCAATAACTGAGCTGCGCCTTGCAATGGCTTTTCATTGTGTACTAGGTATGTAGGAATTTATTTGATAAAATATATATAGAGAAAAATAGGTACCAATGAAACGTATATATATTTCAGAAAAGGGATAGAAGCAGTTGTATTTGCACATCTCCGAAATTGTGGGTACCCATAAAAGCGTATAAATAAGAGGCCATTTTTCAAAATATTTTTTTTTACACATTAGCTTACATTTGGAAGGCAGAAATGGAACAGAGTCAATTGGTAATATCACTTGTCCTACTATGTGTTCCCCCAAGTCTCCCGATAGGTGGTACCTCATTTGAGTTGGTAGGCCTAGTGCCTGCAACCGAAAACCCTCCAAAACGCAACATGAAACATCACGTTTTTCCACAAAAAACTGACCCTTTTTTTGCAGTGTGCTTAGATGTGGATTCAGGACCCTAGCTCATCTGTCAACTAAGGAAACCTGGCAAACCTATGCATTTTTGATAACTGGAGTGCAGAGTGCATAAGAAGTGCAGAGTGCATAGGGAGTGCAGAGTGCATAGGGAGTGCAGAGTGCATAGAGAGTGCAGAGTGCATAGGGAGTGCAGAGTGCATAGGGAGTGCAGAGTGCATAGGAAGTGCAGAGTGCATAGGGAGTGCACTCTGCACTCTTTAGGCACTCTGCACTCTCTATGCACTCCCTATGCACTCTGCACTCTCTATGCAAAGTGCTGCATAGGGAGTGCAGAGTGCATAGGGAGTGCATAGGGAGTGCAGAGTGCATAGGGAGTGCAGAGTGCATAGGGAGTGCAGAGTGCATAGGAAGTGCAGAGTGCATACAAAGTGCACAGTGCATACAGAGTGCTGCATAAAAAGTGCAGAGTACATAGGGAGTGCATAGGAAGTGGAGCGTGCAGGGTGCATAGAGAGTACAGAGTGCATACAGAGTGCTGCATAGGGAGTGCATATGAAATGCAGAGTGCATAAAGAGTGCTAGGGAGTGCTAGAGAGTGCCAAGTGACTGCAAAAAAAAGGTAATGGCAATGTAAATGACAATGCCATTTACTTATCTGTTTTCGAAACAAAAACATAAATACAAATTTTGGCATATACAATGCCAATAACTCTAACTTTTCCAAAGGCGAAACCATTGCATTGTAAATGCTTGTTTTTATTTGGTAATGAATTAAATTTTAATTGACAATTAATTTTATTTAATTGATTAAATCGATAATTACGTTATTCTTACTAATTTATTTTCTGTAACGGGTTGTGGGTTTATAGGGGAAGAGTGGGAATTGTAATTAATTAAATATGTAAATTTATGTATTGGTATTTATTTTGAATGAATTGTTAATTCATTTTTATTTGGTAATTATTTAAATTTTAATTGTCAATTAATTTTATTTAATTGATTAATTGATAAATATGTTAATTTTACTAATTTATTTTCTGTAGAGGGTTGTTGGTCTATAGGGGAATAGGGTGGGAAGTAATTTAATTATAATTAATTAAATAATTTAATTTATTGGTATTTATTTTGAATGAATAGTTAATTTTAAATTGCTAATTAATTAATTGTTAATTTGTAATTAATTTGTGTTAATAGGTAACTAATTGTAATAATTAATTTTAATTAGTATTTTTAATTGATTAATTATTATATTATATTAAATTGGTAATTACTTTTTTTTTTTACTCTCATTTCTCTTATAATGTCTCAAGTCGTCAACGTTACAAATGCCCTACTGTATGTCAGTCCCCCTTTCTACACAATCCCCCTGCTATTCCCCATCTATCTCTTCATCCGAGCTATCTCCATCAGTTTCTGGCAACAGATAATAGATGTCCCCTCTAAAAGTGTTCCAAGCCGCCCAAATCTTATTCCATTTCCGCGGACATTTTCTGGAGGCATATACCGTACGTTAAGTGATCATGGTTAGGTCCATGTTCTTGCACCATGCAGACAGTGTTGGTGCCTCTGCTGTCCCCCATTTCTGTGCAATGTCTCTCTTGGCGATCATTAGCCCCAGTGTGACCCATATCAGTACATATTGTGTGAGGTCGTTAGGATCTATATGTTTAGTAAGCATTGTCTTGGCTCTGGCAAGAGTGATATTTCTGTTGTCTGTGAGATAGTGTGTAGTAGTTGTCTCCAATAGTTAGCTATTATTGGGCAATCCCATATCGTGTGGAAAAAGGTTCTTTCGTCTCCGCATCCTCGTAGGCAAAATGGGTGTGTTGCCCTCTGTGTTTTTGTAAGATTGTCCTAGTATAATATATTCTGTGCAAGATTTTGAGTTGCACCAACCTCAGCCGAGCCGAGATGCCCACTTCCTTGGGTAATGCTAGGGCCTCTCTCCACTCTGGGTCATCCATGTCTCCTATTTCTGCTGTCCACTTCTCTTTCAATGGCCCTGTGGGGTCTGGAAGGTTATTAAGGAGTTTTCGATATGTGAAAGAAGTGGCACTCTGGGACATGTGGTCTGTCAGTAAACGGTCTTCTAACGGGGAAGCTTTAGTGACCTCAGTGTCTGGTGGGAGTGCAGTCAGTAAAGCATGTCGTATTTGCATGTATCTACATTTTTCATTTTGTCCTAGGTTGTACTGCTGTTGTAGCTGTGCAAAGGATATCACCGTTCCCTTGTCCCACAGGTCACCAACCCTGGAAAGGCCTATGTTGTCCCACTGTGCAAAACCCTTACACTGCCTCACCTGCCCCAGTGCCTTCGTGTCCCAGAGCGGGGTTAGTTTCGTTATCACCCCTTTCCATCCCAGCCTGGCGTGTGCTGCATACCATATCTGTGTGTTTAGTGGGTCCCACTAGTTTCGTGACCAGGCCTCTGTTGTATAGAGCTGCAAGCATGCTATTTGTTCCCAATTGTGCCCTATCCGCACTGTAGGCTGGGTCATCATGGGGTATATGTAACCATTGATTTATAACTTTGAGTTGGGCGGCGCAGTAGTACAGCTGGAGATTAGGTAGTGCTATACCTCAGTCGTACCAGCTGTTGTGCAGTTTTGCCTGTGCTATACGGGCCGGGTGGTTGCCCCAGAGCAGGATGGAGACCTGTGCCGCTACTTGTTGAAAGTACCGGGGCGCTATCAGATCGGGCGTGTTTTCCAGGGCGTACAGAAATCTAGGGAGGGCCTTCATTTTGTATAGTGCGGCTCTGCCGGGAAGTGTGAGGGGCAGCGACGCCCAGTGTGCCCGTCACGTTTTAGTCTCTCCAGCGGTGGAGTCAGGTTCATAGAGAAGAAATCTGCTGTGGATGCTATGATGTGTATCCCCAAGTATTTGAACGAATCTTCTGTAGTCAGTAAAGGACATTCCTCCAACAGAGTTGGCTTTGGTCCTTTGAGGATATACATGACCGATTTAGACCAGTTTATTGTGTACCCTGAGAATTTACCCTGGGTATTGAAGATATGGATAAGTTACTTACCTGTAATCCTAGTTCTCTTCCAGGGGTATCCTCATCAAAGTCATAAGCACTGAATATTCCCGCCCATGTGCGGGACCCCGGAAACAATATAAAAATATATATGTATAAAACATATATCTCGCTCCACATATATGTATGTACATATATCATTTTTCTCACATCAATGCAGCCCCAAAACTGAGGCTAAACAATGCAAACACATATACATTAACTGCAATTAGTAAGGAATCAAAAAACACATTAGGTCAAAAAACCCTTGAACTTTGTGTTTTAATGAGTCAAACCACTCATAAATCCTGAAAATTGCTTATAAATAGACATTGTTAGCCCTCAGGCTGCATTGCAAAACAATATCATAGAAAATGAAACCATTTTTACAATAACTGGCACCGTGCCTTTAAGGCAGCCATGACCCCAGGCTTCCCATCATGCCTCAGGGGTGACAGTTAGGTCAGTTGTTCTTTGCATAACCCTGAAGATAGGGCTCAACCACAAGATTGAAAAACAGTACCAAATCTCATTTACCTGGGGAGGCGGGTGGGTTGCTTATGACTTTGATGAGGATACCCCTGGAAGAGAACTAGGATTACAGGTAAGTAACTTATCCTTCTCTTCCAGGGGATCCTCATCAATAGTCATAAGCACTGAATAGAATAGCAAGCCCATCAACCACCTGCAGGTAAATGAGAAGTACATGAACCAACCAAATCATAACAGCCAAAAAACTCTAGCTGTTAAACAGATTCCTCAGGGAGGCTTGGCCCACCTGGGTATCTGCTCTCGTGCCAGAATCTAGACAGTAATGTCTGGTAAATGTATGGACAGACCTCCAGGTCGCCGCTTTACAAATCTCAGACATGGGCACATCCTGCAGGTAAGCCGCCGTGGCTGCTCTACCTCTAGTAGAATGCGCCTTAGGGGTACCCCCTAAAGTCTTCTGTGCCAATTGATAAGCAAGCTTGATACACGAAACGATCCACCTGGAGATAGAACGTTTCGAGGCTGCATGACCAGTTCTGATCGATCCGTAGTTAACAAACAATTGATCAGAATGTCGAATAGACTTGGACCTGTCCAGATAGAACTTTAAACCCCTTTTCAGGTCCAAAGAGTGTAACGCCCTCTCAGCTGGAGTAGAGGGATTAGGAAAGAAAGTGGGTAAAGAGATAGACTGATTGACATGAAAATCTGATACCACTTTAGGCAGGAAAGAAGGATGCGTTCTAAGCACCACTCTGTTCAAATGAAAGACTGTATACGGTTCTTTAGTACATAGGGCCTGAATTTCGCTCACCCTACGGGCTGACGTAATCGCTATCAAAAAAGCCGCTTTCCAGGAAATATGCTGTAAAGAAGCTTTATGAATAGGCTCAAAAGGCGAACCCATCAATTTTGATAGGACTAGGTTCAGCTCCCAAGGCGGAGCAGGAGGCCGTACAGGAGGGTACACCTTCTTTAGACCCTGCAGGAAATCTTTTACTGCAGGAAGCTGAAAAAAAGAAGTTTGTGAAGGTGATCGCCTATAAGCTGTAATAGCGGCTAAATGCACCTTAATGGAGTTAAACTTCAAACCTGCTTTAGTCAGGTACAACAAGTATGGGAGAACTGCTTCTTCCTGACTTTTTACCGGATTGTGACCATTCTGCATGCACCACATATAGAATCTCTTCCACTTGCATGCATAAGAATGTCTAGTGGAAGGGCGTCGTGATTCTTTCAGAATGGACATGCAGTCCTGTGGCAGCCCTAGATGGCCGTACTGTATGACCTCAGGAGCCATGCTGCCAAGTTCAGTGACGGAAGGTTGGGATGGTGAATCCTCCAGTTCATCTTCGACAACAGGTCCTGCCTGCATGGAAGCCTCTTGTGAGGAGACACTGATAGGTGAAGCAGGTCTGTGTACCACCATTGTCTCAGCCAGTCGGGGGCAATCAGGATCATCGTTGTGCACGAGTGGTTCAGCTTGCTCACCACCTTCGGGATCAGCGGAAAGGGTGGAAAGGCGTACACAAACTGCCCTGACCAGTCCATTAACAGAGCATTCCCTCTTGTTCCTGGTCGATAAAACCTGGAGGCGAAGCTTGGGCATTTGGTGTTTTCGTCGTCTGCGAAGAGATCTATTGAAGGACGACCCCAAGACTGGAAAATGTCGTCTAGCACTTCGTCGTTGAGAACCCAGTCTTCTCTGTCTTCGAAGTGCCGACTTAGTGCGTCCGCCCTCACGTTCTGCTCTCCTGGGAGGTGGACTGCCTGAATAGACAACTTGCGAGCTAGAAGCCAATGCCAGATGCGCTGAGCTTCCAGTGACAGAGTCCTTGAGCGTGTTCCTCCCTGCTTGTTCAAATAGTACATCGTGGTGGTGTTGTCCGTCTGTACTAGAATCATTTTCTCTTGAAGCGAGGGAAGGAACGCTTTGAGAGCCAGGTGAACCGCTCTCAATTCCAGCAAGTTGATATGATAAGTGCTTTCCTTGGGAGACCACAGACCCTGCACTTGTAGGGGTCCCATGTGCGCTCCCCATCCTTGTAATGATGCATCTGTGATGATCGTTTGTGTTGGAGGAGGTTGATGGAAGAGGACTCCTACCTGCATGTTCTGTCTCTTTGTCCACCACTGGAGGGAAGATTGAGCTACCTCCAACAAAGTGATCCGATCGTCCCATCGATCTGAGTGTTGGTCCCATTTGTCCTCCAGATCCTGCTGAAGAGGACGCATCCGAAGTCTGGCGTTCGGTACTAGGAAGATGCAGGAAGCCATCGACCCCAAGAGTGAGGCTATCTTCCGCACCTTCTGGGACCTGTGGGGAAGAACTTGCTGGCACTTGAGGGCTATCGAAAACTGTCTCTCCTCCGAAGGAAACACTTTTCCTACTTCGGAGTCTAGCAGAGCTCCTAGGAAGTGGATCTTCTGAGTGGGCTGTGAGACAGACTTGCTGTAGTTGACATGTAGACCTAGACGCTGACAAAGTTCTATGCATGTCTGGAATTGATTCCTTACATTGCCTGGAGTTGGACCTTTCAACAGCCAATCGTCTAAGTATGGGTATACGAAGACTCCCCTGCGGCGTAGAGCTGCCGCCACCACTGCGACACACTTGGTGAACACTCTGGGAGCCGACTTCAACCCAAACGGAAGGACTTTGAACTGGTAGTGAGAGGTCCCCACCCGGAATCGAAGGAATCTCCTGTGATCTTGCCGTATTGGTATATGGAAGTACGCATCTTGAAGGTCCATCGAACACATCCAATCCCCCTGCCTGAGATGTGGATATATCTGGTGAAGCGCCAACATGCGAAACTTTTCTTTTCGGACATGCAGATTGAGTGTTCTCAAGTCCAGAATGGGCCTGTATTCTTCCTTTTGGCCCTTTTTTCTGACCAGAAAATACCTCGAGTACACTCCTTTCCCCCTTTGGGACACCGGAACTCTCTTGATGGCTTCTTTCTCGAGGAGTGTAGCTACTTCTGCCTTTAACCTTTGTAGCTGGTGGCTTGATGTTGACATCGGGGAAACGTGTGGAGGTAGACGATGGAAACGAAGACAGTACCCATTCTGCAGCGTAGACAACACCCATTGATCTTTTGTAATGGCCTGCCACTCTGTCCTGTGATGTGCAATGCTTCCCCCCACTGGAGTGGGTAACGGCGCTGGGGGAAGTGAAGACTCATTGCTTCTGCTGAGCTTTATTGAAGTTGTTGCCTTGGCGCTGATTTCCATTTCCCTTGGAATTGCCCTTGCCTTTGTACTGTGCCTTTTGCTGGCCCTGCTGGTTCTGGCCTTTCTGCCATTGAGGGGTTTGAACCCTCTGCTTCGAATAACCTTTGTTGTTCGAACGGAATTTCTTCTTGAATTCCTTTTTCTTCTCGAGTCCCACCGCTTTGAGAGTGTCCAACTCGGTCTTCATCCGCTGCATCTCCTCATCCGCACTTGCTCCAAAAAGAGATGTGCCTGAAAAAGGAAGATTTAGGATTCTTGCTTGAGCCTCTGGTTTTAATGCTGTGAGGCGTAACCAAGATGTTCTCCTTGCTGTAACTCCGTGCACATAGCCATGCGCAGCCAGCGTTGCCCCATCTGCTGCCGATCCTATAATCTGATTGGAGACTTGACTGCCCTCCATCAGAACCTCCTCAAAGTCCTTTCTATCTTCCTCAGGAAGTTTTGCGGTAAATCTCTGAAGTGAGTCCCACAGAGACCTGTCATACCTGCCGAGCAGGGCTTCCGCGTTGGAGACCTTGAGTAAAGAGGCTGAGGTGTTACACACCCTTCTCCCCCATGAGTCCTGCACCTTGCTATCCTTATCCGGAGGTACCGTGGATGAGGAAGCCACCGCATTGGATTTCCTTGCCGCCGTAATGATCACTGAATCTGGCGGGGGATCAGCTTTGAGGAACAGAGGATCCTCTTCCGGAGGACGATACTTTTTGAGAATCCTCGCTGGAACGGACTTCACCGTTGCCGGAGTGAGGAAGACTTCATTCACATGTTCCATTATACCCGGAACCAACGGCAACAACGGTTTGGGTGCTGATCTATGTTGCAGGGTTTCGAATATGACAGTCGTCTTGACTTGTGGAGCTGTCATCGGTACTCCCAGTTTCAGGGCTCCCCTGCCCAAGATATCTTGGAACGAGAAAATATCCTCAGTTGGAGACACTCTTGAGCGTGGACTGTTTGTAAGAGTCGGGGAGTACTCCCTGTGAGATCGCATTCTCGACGAACTTGAAGAACTACGTGTCCTCTTGGATCTAGATCTTCTGCTAGAATGAGTCTTGGAACGAGATCGCTCTCTGTGACGAGAATGTCTCTTACTTGAGTGCTTAGAACGAGACCGTTCTCTGCGGGGAAGAGGTTGGTCTCGATATCGCTTTAGGCGATCTGCCGTCTCCTTGTCCTTTGCCCAGTGGTGAAGAGGTCTATTCCACCTTGGGGAAAGATGAACAGAAGGAGACTTGTGGACAGGATCCTTCGCAGGTGTACGTGACCGTGGAGGTTGATCCGTTCGATCCTGTTGCGATCTTGCAGGGGATTTGGACCTTCCCCTATTAGATGCGCCGCTCTGTCCATCCGAGGATCTGCCACTCCGAGATGATGAGGAAGATGAGGAAAGACTCACCAGAGATCCAGAGGAAGACTTCGACCGAGATCTTTCTTCTGCGATTCTCCGTCTCTTGGCAGGAGGATCCTGCACTGGAGATTGTTCCACCTCCGCAGCCGATGCTGAACCTGGAGAACCCAACTGTGGCTCTAGGACATGAGTCTGGTCCAATAAGTCACTTTCCTTGTCCCGAACCACCTCCTTTGATTTTGCAGGAGTAATGTTCTCTGTCTGCGAAGAACTTCTCTCCCTGGATCTTTGCTGATCCCTCGACGGTGGTTGTATCGACGCCGAGCGCCGAGCAGGTAGGCACTCCCTCGACGTCGACCGTGATTTCTCTAACGTCGACCTCGGGTGGCGATGACTGTCCTTCGACGTTGAAGGCTGTCTGCTTGACGTCGATGGAGGCTGTTTCGACGCCGATCGCCATTGATTTGACGGCGACTGGGCGTGCCTCGACTCCAAATGCCGCTCCGACGTCGAACGCTCTTGTCCAGGCGTCGACGTTGGCTGCATCGACGTCGACCGGTGATGTGTCGACAGAGGCTCCCTCGACGTTGAACGACCATGGCTAGTCGTCGACGGAGGATGGCTCGACGTCGAACGCCGATGGACCGACGTCGACGGAGAATGCCTCGACGTCACAGCATGACGATGCTGTTTCGACGTCATACGGCTCGCTGTCGAGCTCTTCCGCTTCGACGGCGACCTGTCCCTCGACGCTGACTGAAGCGAAGGTACCTTCGATGTAGACGCTGAAGACATCTTCTTTGTCGCCGTCGACTGCTTCTCCAACGCCGATCCCGACGTCGAATGTGAACCAGTCGGGGCTTCTCTCGACGTCGACCGCGTCTTCCGACTTTTCTGCTTCTTGGGAGATCTTCCTCTCTCAGAAAACCCATAAACTCTAATCCTCTCCTGATCTTTAAGAGTCCTGGAAGATAAAACCTGGCAGTGTTCACAGGTTTTAGAGGAATGAGAGTCTGGTAGGCACAGGATACAGACTGAATGAGAGTCAGTCTTGGCCTTCTTCCTTCCACATGAAGGACAATTGTTAAAGAGAGAAGGCATCTTTGACAGGAAAAATACCTTGTTTAAGTACAAAAATTGTTTAAGCAGCACTCTATGTCTAAAAGACGTCGAGTGAAGTAAAAAATTCTAGTTAAAGTTGAATATTTTTTGACAGAAAGTCAAAAAGAAAAGGAGCTGTTTCACCAGGGTCCTGACTGAAGGAGCCGGAAAGAACAACTGACCTAACTGTCACCCCTGAGGCATGATGGGAAGCCTGGGGTCATGGCTGCCTTAAAGGCACGGTGCCAGTTATTGTAAAAATGGTTTCATTTTCTATGATATTGTTTTGCAATGCAGCCTGAGGGCTAACAATGTCTATTTATAAGCAATTTTCAGGATTTGTGAGTGGTTTGACTCATTAAAACACAAAGTTCAAGGGTTTTTTGACCTAATGTGTTTTTTGATTCCTTACTAATTGCAGTTCATGTATATGTGTTTGCATTGTTTAGCCTCAGTTTTGGGGCTGCATTGATGTGAGAAAAATGATATATGTACATACATATATGTGGAGCGAGATATATGTGTTTTATACATATATATTTTTATATTGTTTCCGGGGTCCCGCACATGGGAGGGAATATTCAGTGCTTATGACTAATGATGAGGATCCCCTGGAAGAGAATAAGTAGTTCTGGTATGCCTCTTTCTGGTTCTGTGAGATATACCAACATATCGTCAGCATAAAGCGAGATCCGGTCCTCCCATCCTCAACTCCAGGTAATCCCTTTTAGCAATGGGGTTTTTCTGATTAGCGTCGCCAAAGGTTCTAGTACTAGCACAAATAATAGTGGCGATAGGGGGCATCCCTGCCGCGTTCCCCGTGCCAGGACTATCTCCTCTGATATATGGCCATTGGCTGCCACTCGAGCCAGCGGTTTCTGATACAGGAGTCTCACCCATGCACAGAATTTAGGGCCAAATCCCATATGTGTTAAGACTTCAAACAAGTATTGCCACTCCACCATGTCAAACGCCATTTTCCCATCCAGGGACAATATTACCGCTGGTTCTGCCAGGTGCGGGGCTCTTGCTATGACACCTTGCACTCGTCTAAGGTTGAGTGCTGTGTTTCTGTGGGGCATAAACCCTGACTGATCCGGGTGTATCAGCTGTAGTAAATGGGCAATTAACCTTTTTGCTAATAATTTTGCTAGGATTTTGCTCTCTGCATTCAGTAGTGAAATTGGGCGATATGATGTACATTCTGTAGGCGGTTTGCCAGGCTTTGGGATCACCACTATCGTCACAATCCGTTGGTCCAATGGCAGTTCATCCTTGTCCAATCTCTCCTCATACATAGCCAAGAGAGGCGGGCCCATCGTGTCTGCCATTAATTTATACCATTCTACGGGAATTCCGTTCGGGCCCAGTGCTTTCCCTGATTTTAATGAATAATTTGCGGTTTTGAGTTCCTCAAGCGTCAAATCCGCTTCCAACTCCGCGGCCGCTTCTGGTGTTAGGGTGTTTGTGTCAATGTGTCTGAGAGCTTCTCGTATGTCCGTATCCTCTAGGCAACCCGTGGGAGTATATACATCTCTAAAGTATTCCGCTAAGATGTTTACTATGTCTCCTGGGTGTGATACTTTGGTAAATACTTTTAATTAATTTTTTATAGATATTAATATATACATATATTTTATTAATATATGAAGTATTTACTTTCCCTACTGTTGCACTCATTGGAGTGGGAATAGTAAGTTTCACCCCTACGCTATCCAACGCTTTCCCTACTGTTGCACTCTCTGGAGTGGGAATAGTAATTTTTACCCCTACGCTATCCAACGCTTTCCCTACCGTTGCACTTACAAGAGTGGGAATAGTACTTTTTATCCCTATGCTATCCAACGCTTTCCCTACTGTTGCACTCTCTGGAGCGGGAATAGTAATTTTTACCCCTACGCTATCCAACGCTTTCCCTACTGTTGCACTCTCTGGAGTGGGAATAGTAATTTTTACCCCTACGCTACCCAACGCTTTCCCTACTGTTGCACTCTCTGGAGTGGGAATAGTAATTTTTACCCCTACGCTATCCAACGCTTTCCCTACTGTTGCACTCACTGGAGTGGGAATAGTAATTTTTACCCCGACGCTATCCAACGCTTTCCCTACTGTTGCACTCACAGGAGTGGGAATAGTAATTTGTATCCCTACACTATCCAACGCTTTCCCTACTGTTGCACTCTCTGGAGTCGGAATAGTAATTTTTACACTCCCGCTATCCTACGGTAATATTATTGTATATTTTTTAATAATATTATGTTAATATATATATATATATATATATACATCAACACCCAACGCGTTTCGCAGCCTTCGCCGCTTTCTTTCGTGAGAAAGCGGCGAAGGCTGCGAAACGCGTTGGGTGTTGATGTTGCCAAATAAAAGCACTTGAATCAAAGCTGACCTGGGCCTCGACTCTCTGTCAACGATTTATGACGGTAATTTTCTGGATGTAATGGGGCGAGGCGAAACCCCGTCGAGGCCCGCCATGGGAAAAGAGGCGCAGGCATGAACTTCGCCAAGCTTCTGGAAATATATATATATATATATATATATTTTAACAAATATTTTTTTTATATAACTTAAATTAATTATTTAATAATGTTAAGGGTATTTAAGTATTATTAAGTATATGTTAGTAATTTATTTTTAATAATTTTTAAATTTTACATTATTTTTAAGAAATTCGATATCTTTACAAAGTATATATTTTTAAACAATATTTTGGAGTCAATATTTTTGTACTTACCTATTTGTAGATAGGAAGTCGATATGTTGTCTGTCAATATTTTGGCATCGATATTTTTAGTAGTCTTTATTTTGTCCCTCAATATTATGTCAGTGATCCATTTCAGATAGCATGAAAAAAATAAAAAAAATATTATATTATTCACTTTAATAATTAACTGAGGCAGTGTTGATTCCTAAATTGAGACGCTTTTGTTAATTAAAAGTGATACAGGCTTGAATTGGGCTGTCGTTGGATTGCCATCTGGATTCGATCGTTGATCTGCACCAGTGGTATTGGTGCTGGAGCCATTACAGATGGAAATGGCATGGGCCTTGATTACGGATGGGAATGGCATGGGCCTTGAAGTCGTGGCAGAAGTAAATGCCAGTGTCATTGAGGAGCCTGTAGCAGGTCCTGCAGGGACAGATGGCATCAAAGGCAAGCTAGAGACCTCTTCAACTCCATCGTGTCCAAAGGCATGCCAGAGGGACCCAGAATCTCACCAAAGATCTGCAGCATGGCCTCTTTGAAGGTCGTTATTGGTTCCGGGATTGACAAAGTCCAGAAAGTTTGCAACATGTCAGAACCAACTGCAGTATCACTTCAAACTAAGGAGACCTCAGAGGAGTCTGATTTCTATTTTTATGCTCTTGTAACTTTTTCCTAGACTTCAAGTGGCAAGAAAGGGTTTGAGTCCTGTTTGGTCTTCCTACTCTTGGGTCTACAATTTGTTTAACTTACCAAAAGACTTTGGCCCAGAAATAGATTTCTCACCTGAGTGGCATTGAAACTGGAACCACAGCCGAGCCTGGAACTTGGATGTGTACCTATGCTTTCACAGCAATCTTCTCTTGTTCTCAGAGACATTGAGTTTTTTGCTCTTGGTCCTAAATCGCCTTAGACCCCTTGAATTGCCTTGGACGCACAGGGGCACACCTGTTGCACAACTTAGAGTCAACCAGGAGTCTAAGCACCACACACAAACCTCGTTAAGATCGATGCTCCCTGGAATCACTGGAAAAACCCATGAAGTTTAGAAATGAGTTCCAAGGCAGAGTCAAAGGCTACAGAAAGAAAGGAATTGACATCAGTATTCACAATTTAACAGTAGAGTCACCTTCAAGCGGACAGGAGCCTAACTAAAGAATTCACTGGATCCAGACTGGCATATAGGGATATGCTAAAGATGTGTAATCTGCAGTTAATAGTCAGAAAGGTCACCAGAGACACTAAACTAAACTCTGGCCCAGCAAAAGGCCCTTTTGAAGCGGATTACCTTAGGACTTGCATGCACTATAGCCTCACAACCTTCACCGACCAGTCTGAGGTCCTTATTCACACACACACTGTTTGTTCCTTCAAATGTGACTTGGCTGTCACACAATGAACTCCCAGGAAGACCAGGGAGGGTGCCTTTCAGTGTTATGAGGCATCCAAGAGCAAGGGCAACCTTCCCTACCCCAGAGAGTCATCAAGTGGGGGTTCTGTGGTTCCTACATAGTGCTACAAGAGCTGTGTAGGTTACACTCCACCAACTACACCAAACATGGCCACAGAGCTTCTCCGACACAGATCCTTGGTGGGAGGTGAGACCATGAGGGTGCACAGGCACTGAGAGGGAGTCCATGGAGGACTAGAAACGATTTATAATGCATGCATACTGGGACCACTGCCTTGGCAGTCGAAGCTTACCAGCAAAATAACGAAGAAAACCTTGAAAGCAGCTTGGGTCTTTAAATCTTTGAAACAGCTGTAAGAAATTGGGTTATTGGTTGAAGGGGATTAGAACCCTTCTCAAACAACAACCATAATCCATGTCAGGGTGAAGTCACTAAATTAACCTGTGCTTAACCCTCTGGTAGCTTGGCAGAAAAGCAGTCAGGCTTAACTTAGAGGCAATGCGTAAAGTATGTCTACAGCACACACATAGTAAGAAATGCGTTACTTACCTGTAACTGCAGTTATCCAGTATTGGTGTCTTTCATAGATTCACATGCCTGAATCATTTCCCGTCGTCGGGATGGGAGTCCCCGGTACATAAATAAGTAATGTCCTATAGACATATAGAGAATAGTAGGCCTAAAGGCCTCACCTTAGTAGACTATCCCTGTCCTTTTGTAAAAAGGACCAAACTCTAGAGAAGAGCCAATCAGCTGCCACCTCTCTCTAGAACCTTCCTGGCAGGAGCCTCAGTCCCTCAGATTTTCGTACGCACTAAGCTAAGTAGGCGTGTTACTGAGAGAATTAGGTGAGTCCTTCCAGGGAAGGCGGGAGGGTTGCATGTGAATCTATGAAAGACACCAATACTGGATAACTGCAATTACAGGTAAGTAACACATTTCTTATCCAGTATTAGGGGTGTCTTTCATAGATTCACATGCCTGAATCAGAGTGGCAAGCAATGCAGAGTGCACATTTCTGATGGTACAGTATATGCAAGTCATTGGATAATACATATCATGCGACTAGTAACAGCCAATAGACATCAATAAGAAGCATCAGTAAAGATATGTGCATATCAGAGTAGGATGGAGGGACGGGGGATGGCTCACCTTAGTAAAATAGATGGCGCAACACTGCTTGTCCCACTGCTGCATCTTTCATCAGCTCTGTATCCAGACAGTAATGTCTAGTGAAGGTATGCGGCGACTTCCATGTTGCCGCTCTGCAAATGTCAATGACCGGCACCACTGCAAAGAGTGCCATAGAAGTAGACATAGCTCTCGTGGAGAGAGCTCTCACTTTAGAACGTAGTGGCTGTCCAGCTTGGTCATGACAGAAAGCAATGGCCGCAGAAATCCATCGGGAGATGCTCTGCTTGGTAAGTGGTAGACCCTTCCTAGGTCTGCTGTAAGCTACGAACAGCTGGTTAGACTTTCTGAATGCTTTTGTCTTGTCGATTTAAAATGTCAAGCATTGTTTGAGCTCCAAAGAATGTAATTATCTTTCAGCTGCTGTGCTTGGATTTGGAAAGAAGGAACGTAGAACCAGCGGCTCATTCAGGTGGAAATCCGACGGAACCTTCAGAATAAACCTCGGATTGGTTCTCAGGATTACTCTGTCGTTCTTAAACTGTAGAAAAGGATTCTGGATTGAAAATGCCTGAAGCTCACTCACCCTCCGTGCAGAGGTGAGCGCAAGGAGGAGCGCTGTTTTCCAAGAGATATACTTTAAGTCAGCTCTGTGCACTGGGTCGAATGGATGTTTCATGAGCTGATTAAGAACCACATTCAGATGCCAGGTAGGTGGCAACATCCTTACTGGTGGGAAAGACCTGTATAATCCCTTTAGAAATTGTTTGATCAACCTGCTTGACCAGAGGGATGGACCCGTTGAAGTTTTCTTATAATGGGATATCGCCGCCAAGTGGACTTTAATGGAGGAGTGGGCTAGGCCCGACTGCGCCAGATGTAACAGGTAAGGTAAGACTTGCTCTGGTGTTGAGGAGAAAGGGCGAATCAATTGATCTGCACACTGTACGAGAGTAGGGTCTGCAATCCTATGGTCACCCCAGATTTTTGCTTTTTGCTTCACTGGTTTACGACTTTCCCTGGCTGTGGGCCTGCTAATCAGACCCACAGCCTAGCTGTTCTCTCTCTAAATTGACATCCATGTACTTTAGGTACATTTACCAATTGGTATTGGGTCACTCTTGTAAGTCCTTGTACAGTGTACCATAGGTACCCAGGGCATAAGTGTACCCAAGGCCTACCAGGGGCTGCAGCATGTATTGTGCCACCCCTGGCTGGCTATCTAAACAGACACAACTGGCTGGTAACACAGGTGGGGCAAGGTGGTGTAATCACCCTTTGCTTTAGATATAGTATACCTTTATCTAACCCTAAAATGGACACATATATGTAAATGTAAATGTAAATTGATACTATAGTATAGCGCACTACTCACCCGCAAGGGTCTCAAGGCGCTTGTACGAATACCACTGTGGAACCCATCCTGGCTTTCCCTGTGAGGCGTCCACTCCTGGGCACCCCCAAGGTGGAGGTCAGGCATCCTTAGCATTGTGGGCGCCGTTGTGGAGATTAAGCAAGCTATTGCCCAGAGTTGCAGAGTGGGACTCCATGATTGGAATAGGCACCGAAGCGAGAATTATCAGGTCAGTGGAATTTTGAGCCCAAGACCCGCCGAGGTGGGGAATTGAACCCTGGTCCCGGGCTAGACCTCTGCATCAGGGTCTGCCGCTCTAACCATTGAGCCACACATATCCTCCTATAAGTCACTCCTTTGGCAGGCCTTAACAATCCTGGAGGGAGAGTGCTTGGAATTATGTGAGATGGTGCTCTAGCATGAGCTGAGCCTGTCTGCAGCTTTGGGAACCAAGTCCTTTAGCTGTTTCCATGATAACGCTATACCATAAACTCTTAAGTGCATTATAATCCTCGCGGTTATTGCTAACTTTGGCATAGCATTATCAAAGCATGTCGAGTAAGGTGTCATACGAATTGGAATACTACCCCCTCGCAAGTTCTGGCGACGGGGGTAGCATTCCACCCTTTCAGAGGGACACGACATGTATGTAACTGTGAACCCAGGTTAAAGTTAACTCGAGTCTCAGCATCACAAAATTGATGCTGCCACCACAGACACAAGTCTGACCTCCTGCTGCTGGGAGTCCTTCCAGCGAGGGAGGCTTGGACAAAGGGTTTCCTGCCTAGGGAGGTGCTAGCATAACCCCAGACAGGATTTTGTGTATTGAGGTAGGACAGGCTGAAAGGAATGAGACATGCCTGGGGCACACAAGGTGTCCCTGTGCATACCCCGGCTCAAACAAGTTGCTGGGGCACTCCAGCCCCAGCTCTGGTGCGAAACCGGACAAAGGATAGGGGCTGTAACACCCCCCTTCCTGGTCCCACCCATAGGAGGGACCTAGTCATAGTACAGCCCCCTTTAGGAGAATAAAGGTATGAGCTGGTCCCATTCCAAATTAGATTAATCCTGATTTGAAACTACAAGGAAGAAACTCTGGACTTCGACGTTCTGCTCCACAGAAGACTGAATAAATATCCCTTGTGGCCAAGGAGTGACCACCCTGCACAAGGAGGCACCATCAAGCGTCCTAGCGGTTCACTTTGTCGTCCTTCCTGCCAAAACCAGACTTCAGAGCCCGACGAGATCCGGAACTCCAGACCTCTCCTAACTCTACCTACATCTGCAGCACAGCTGAGATCCGTGGGTGCGACAAGACACGTGGGACCGGCCATCTTGAAGAAACTGCACTTCACTCCCAGCACGACTTCAGAGGCATCCTCGAGAAAGTCCTTTGGGGATTGAGAAGCCCCAGCCCCGAACAGCTCCTGCACAGAAGATCAGCACCCACGAGATCTGTGTGGGGCCCTTTTGCTTGATTGCTGCTCGACGCGTTGTCTGGTCACTTGCCGGCTGGCTAGTGGCCTCCTAGACGGCGATCCACGAAATCTACACTGCTGGTCTGGTTGCTCCAGACTGGCCCTTGCTTCCCTGCAAAGGAGAAGCACCCCGGACCCTCCTGGTCCGCTCCAGATGCCTTTTCCACTCACCGCGTGGGTTGCCTTTGCCAAGGCCTGTTGACGCCGAATCCGGAACCAACACCGCCGACAGCAAGAGTCTGCATGGGACAGCTCGAGCCTCCATCCTGGTTGTCAAAGACACCACCTGGTCCACGTGGCTGCAGAGTCAAGCGTCCACTCTTCACCTGATCGCGACGACAGCATCTGGTTCCTTCCTGGTTCTACTCCGGTCACTGGCTAGTGACTGTGAACATTGTCCCCTCTGCTTTCAGGTCTTCATCTTCCTCGATCCACCCTTGGATCGCTCCGGACATCTTCCTTCTGGTCGCCTGCAGCATCTTTTCTTCAAGGCTCAATAGACTTCAACGCGGAAAACCGACACACTTTCACACCTATACACCCGCAGCCCGTGGGTGAGGTAACGAGAGCATTTCGGTGCTCAAGGGTAGATTGACTCCTAGTGTCCAGGTATCCTGTAGTTTTAGTCCTAGCTAGTCGGAACTGTCTATTACTTACCTTTTCGTAATTTGTACTGTCCATTGACTTTGTCCCGCATCTAGCGTGTGAGTTCACACTCTGCACACGCGTCCCGTGGGCCTCATGCTCCTTACCTAAGATTAGGGTAGTGTAGTCCCAGCGATCCTACAGCCTCTGGACCGCTCCATTCCTTCTATCCATTTCCTTATACCATTTCCTTAGTATATGGTTTGCCGTGCCCCTAGGGCACCATTGTAATTTGTGCAACTTAACGTATTTTTCTTAAGAGTCTTGTCATGTGCTTAGCCCTCTGATCTCATAAAGAGTTCAGAGGTGTTTGTTAGTAATAAAGATATTGTTTATTTTCATAACAACCTGTGTGGTGTCCTTTCATTTGGTATTCAAGGGGTTATATGTGGTAAAACAGCTGGCTTCACATGCCAAAAGAGTTTAGCCTAAGACTGCTTTGTCCATGCTACCATTAGCATAGCTGGTGTGAGAAGTTGGCCTGATATATGATGCTCACTAATTCTAGTGATCACCTTGTATCAGTCCAAACAACCCTTATGGTGATTGGTTGTAAGTCAACCTTATAGACCAGCTATCCTAATGGTAGCATGGACAAAGCAGTCTGAGGCTAAACTCTTTTGGCATGTGAAGCCAGCTGTTTTACCACATATAACCCCTTGAATACCAAATGAAAGGACACCAAACAGGTAGTTATGAAAGTAACGAATATGCTACTTACCAGTATGCATCTGTTCTTGGCATGTGGGGCTGCTGACATTCATATCTGTGCATAGATCGCCGCCTAGTGTTGGGTCCGGATGATTGCACATTGTTGTCCTGGAAGAGTCTTCGAAGTATCACAAGATAGGTGGCTCCTCCCCTGGACTACAGTGCGCATGGGCATCGACTCCATCCCCAGATTGTTTTTAGCCATTGTGGCCAAGATGGAGTGAAACTCAGTGAATGATGACCATGCTATGAGTATATGTGAATACTGCAGCTGCTACAGGCGCCGGGGAGGAGGGCGGGCGATATGAATGTCAGCAGCCCTACATGCCAAGTACAGATGCATACTGGTAAGTAGCATATTCGGTTCGAGGCATGTGGGCTGCTGAATTCATATCTGTGCATAGAATAAATAGCTGTCCCTCCATTAACGGCGGCCGCCCGTGCCAGCTGCAGCAGTTTGAAATAGTGTCTTGAGAACAGCCTGCCCTAAAGCTGCCTGCTGTTTGGAGTGCACATCAACACAGTAATGCTTAGTAAATGTGTGTGTGGTAGACCATGTGGCTGCTCTACATATGTCTTCCAAAGGAATGTTTCCAAGGAATGCCATAGAGGCCCCCAACTTTCTGGTGGAGTGGGCTCTTGGCGGAATGGTAAGAGTACGCTTAGCTTTGAGATAGCAGATCTGGATACATTGAACGATCCACCTAGCAATACCAGCCTTGGAAATGTGGTGTGGTGCAAAGACGACAAAGAGTTGCTTAGTCTTCCTAAAATCCTTGGTCCTATCAATGTAATACATTAGGGCCCGTTTAACGTCAAGGGTATGGAGCATCCGCTCCGCTCCGCCAATGATTCAGGATTTTGAAAGAAAACAGGTAATTCGATTGTTTGGTTGATGTGGAACTGAGACACAACCTTGGGCAGAAACTTAGGATTAGTGCGGAGCACTACCCTGTTCGAATGAATTTGGATAAATGGCTCTTGGATTGTGAGGGCTTGTAATTCACTAACCCTCCGTAGTGATGTAATTGCTACGAGGAAAGTCACTTTCCATGTCAAGAACTGAATCTCGCAGGAATGCAGTGGTTCAAAGGGAGGACTCATCCGCCTGGTAAGAACCACATTGAGGTTCCACTCAGGAGCTGGTGGAGTCCGTGGTGGAATGACTCGTTTGAGGCCTTCCAAAAAAGCTTTGATGGCAGGCACCTTGAAGAGTGAAAGGTGCTGTCTATTTTGGAGATAAGCGGCCATTGCAGACAGATGAATGCGAATGGAAGTATAGGCCAGATTACACTTGTACAGATGGAAAAGGTAACAGATGATGTTCTGAATAGAAGCGTCCAGCGGGTTAATGTTGTGGTTCGCACAATAAATGACAAACCGCTTCCATTTTGCCGCATAGCAGGCTCTAGTAGTGGGCTTCCTCGCCTCCCGAATGATGTCCATGCAGTCGGGAGGTAAGTTTAGGTAGCCAAACTCTAGGACTTCAGGAGCCAGATCGCCAGGTTGAGCTGTTGCGGATCTGGGTGCTGAATGTCGCCATGGCTCTAAGTCAGAAGGCTGGGTGTGAGATGTAGCCTTTGATGCGGTACCACGGACAGTTCTAGAAACGTGGTGTACCATGGTTGGCGAGCCCACGTTGGAGCAACTAGGATGAGAGTCATCGAGTGCTGCCTGAGCTTGCGTGCCACCAGCGGTATCAGAGGTTCTGGGGGAAAAGCGTACGCAAATTTGCCTGACCAGTTCATCCATATCGCATTGCCCTGCGACTGTGGGTGTGGAACCTGGCGGCGAAGCTTTGGCATTTTGCGTTCTCCTTTGTGGCGAACAGGTCTATCTCTGGATGACCCCACCTTTGGAAGTACGGCTGGAATACTGATGGATGTATCTCCCACTCGTGCATCTGGTGGCTGTGCCTGCTGAGCAGGTCCGCCATCTGATTGTCCTTGCCCGGGAGATGCTCTGCCATGAGGAAGATGTTCCTCTGAATGGCCCACTTCCACATGCTCTGAGCCAGATGAGACAGCTGCGGAGAGTGTGTGCCTCCCTGCTTTTGAATGTAGTACATTGCCGTCATGTTGTCCGTCCGAATCAACACAACCTTGTTGCATAGATGTACTTTGAAAGCCTTCAGTGCCATGAAGATCGCCATCAGTTCTAGAACATTGATGTGCATCTTCCCCTGTTGCTGCGTCCACAGTCCCTGCACAGTGTATTGGAGTACATGCGCTCCCCATCTCTGGAGAGATGCGTCCGTGGTCAGGATATTCTCTGGCACAGGCTCCTGGAACGGTCGGCCCTTGCAAAGGTTTCGTGGATTCCACCAATGTAGAGGGTTGTATGCCCGACCGCTCACCAACACTAGGTCTTTCAACTGGTTGTGAGCCTGAGTTCATTGACGTGCTAAGCACTCCTGAAGCGGACGCATATGTAGTCTGGCGTGCGGGACAATGGAGATGCAGGAGGCCATCATACCTATCAACTGCATGAACACTCTTGCTGGAAGCGAGTGTCGAGGCCTGAACTTTTGGATCAGCGATTGAATGCTGCCGACTCTCACTGAATTTGGCTGGGCTGTGGCCGCCAGAGTGTCTATGGTCGCACCCAGATACTGCGTATGTGGGCAGGCTGGAGATGGGATTTTGGGTAATTCAGTGAGAATCCCAGATCGTGCAGGAGGTGAATGTTGTGGGACACGTGGTCGGCGCACTGCTGGGCCGACTTCGCCTGAATGAGCCAGTCGTCCAGATAGGGGTAGACGTGGATGTTTTGACGTCTCAGATGCGCCGCCACCGTCGCCAGGCACTTTGTGAAAACCCTGGGTGCCGTGGTGACCCCGAAAGGCAAAACCTTGAATTGGTAGTGCTGGTTTTGGATGGTGAACCTGAGGTATTTTCTGTGCGAAGGATGTAGCGGAATGTGGAAGTACGCATCCTTCAGGTCCAGAGTTGCCAGAAAGTCCCCCTGTTGAAGCAGTGGGAGAACTTGCTGCAGTGTTAGCATGTGGAAATGCTCTGATAGGATGTAAAAGTTGAGGGGCCTGAGATCCAGGATGGGCCTGAGGGATCCGTCCTTCTTTGGAATCAGGAAGTACAGGGAGTAAACTCCTCAGCCTCTTTCCTGCAAGGGTACGAGCTCTATTGCCCCTTTTTGCAGCATGACTGTGACCTCCTGCTGCAATAAGTGCAAGTGCTCGCCGGACATAGGACGGTGCCTTGGGGGTATGTTGGGTGGAGTGGATGTGAGCTCCAGACAATAACCAAATTGGAAAAGCTTTCTGACCCACCTGTCTGTGGTGATGGACTTCCACACGGGCAGGAACTGCTGGAGTCTCCCCCCGACCGGTGTTGTGTGGTCGGGGGGCAGTGACAATGCGTCACTGTTTGTTGGCGGTAGAGGACCTGGAGCTGTTGTTGCCACGTCCTCTGCCCTTGGCGTTGTTGCCACGGTATCCACCTCGACCCTTGTTGGCATAAGTAGTCTGGGTGTTGCTTTTGTAGAACTGCGCTGACTGCGATCGTTGACCCCTTGAGGTGCCTCTAGTATTGAAGCGACGAAAGGACCACTCCGAAACTACTGGGACTGCAAGGCACCCATGGATTTTGCAGTGTCGGTGTCCTTCATTTACTCAAGGGTGGTATCAACCTCAGGGCCAAACAGGTGATCTGGGTTGACCGTTTGGTTCAAGATTGTGGTTTGAATATCCGCTTGAACCCAGATATACGTAGCCATGCATGTCTACGAAGCATAACGCTAGTGTTAATTGCGCGTGCGGCGGTGTCAGCCGCGTCCAGAGCGCACTTTATGGAAGCGTTGGAGATTAGCTTCCCCTCCTGTATTAACATTTCAGCCCCTTCCTTATATTGATCGGGTAGATGTTGCAAAAGGGTCTCTAGGGTATCATAGTGTGCCTTGTCATAACGCGCCAGGAGCGCCTGCGTGTTAGAGATGCGCCATATGTTGGCCGCCTGCGCTGCCACCCTCTTCCCCGAAGCCTCAAAGACTTTAGATTCTTTGTCTGGGGGAGGAGCATCACCCGTAGTTTGCGAGTTGGCCCTCTTCCGGGCATTGGAGACAACCAGGGAGTCCAGAGGTAACTGTCCCTTAATATAAGTTGGCTCTGTGGGAGCCGCCTTGTACTTTTTGTCGATCCTCGGGTTGATGACTCTCGCCCTGGTGGGTTCTTTGAAGACCTCAGCAGCGTGCTTTAAAACACCCCTCAGCAATGGCAGAGTTTTTACAGTCTTTTCAGAGACAGAAAAGGTGTCAAATAGGAAGTCGACGTCCACAGGGTCGGCATGCAGCTCGACGTTGTGATTGGCCGCTGCCCGCTCAGTGAGGGCATTGAAAGCCGCAGAGTCCTCAGTGGGGGAAGTTTTCGCTGAGAAAAGCTAAGGGTCCTGTCCAGAATGTGGGTCCCCAGGCTCACCGCCAGCAGACCAGGGCTCTGCCACATCCTCTGGGTCTGTGTAGACGGGATAGCTGTATTCATCCTCGTCGTCTCCCTCACCAGCTTCTACATTGGAGTGAGTGGGCGAGAGTTCGTGAGCCTGTGGTGAAATGGGCTCCATCAAGGCTGGAGTACCAGCAGAGTCCATCTTTCGTTTGAGTGGGATCTTGTACGACTCCAATTGGGGCTCAGGGGTGATTTTCCTCTTCAGGAGGGAAAGCCTACCCGTTTCGGCGTCGATGAAATGTTCCTGACGCTCTTCCTCTGAAAGTTGTCGAGGCCGTGGGCCGAGGACCACCAACGATGGTTTCGGCGTCGAAGACACCTTTTCGGGCACGCCGGCCCCCGGTTTAGCAGCGAAAGCCTTCGGCGCCGTCTTAGGCGGCAAGGTGAAAAGGATCGGCGTGGGCGTTTTAGCCGGTTTCTCCAGAGGCTTTGCCGGCGGAGGGTCCTTCGGCTCGACCGCTGCGGCGCCGTCCCTAATGCGCTGTAGGGACTTTGTAACCTTCTTTGTGAACGCGGCGGATGGACGCGCCGGTTCGACAGAGTCCTTTGAGGTTGGTTTTGGAGTGGAGTCCGACGAGGTTCCCTTCGGAGTCGACGCACTCGGCGCAGCTCCCTTGGCCTTGTCGTGTGGAAGCGGGGCAGAGAGGTTCTTCGGGTCGTCTGGCCGCTTTTTCGGGTCGGTAAGAGACCTTTTGGGGTCGTCGACCGTCTTCTTGTGTTCGAGTCGACCCTTTCTGGCGTCGACAGTCTTCGGCGCCGATGCGGCCGCGTCCGAACCCTTAACCTTCGGCTTCGACGTAGTAGCCTTCGGGTCGGCCATTTTGACGTGGCTCTTCGGCTCGACAGCCATCTTAGATTTCATCGGCGCCGAGGCCTCCGAAGTCTTCGATCCGACTAATGCGATGCGCACTTTCGGTTTCGATATCTCTGGCGTCGAGACCGTAGATTTCACTTTCGGTTTCTGTGTCACCGGGAGTGAATCGGTACCAATGTCCGTGGCCGGGCCAGCAGGCGGGGCTGAGGAACCCACAACAAGGTTTCGGGTAAGGCCCGAAGGCGATCCCTCGACCTGGGCCTTATTTATTTGAACGGCCCCGGAGTCAGTCTGGGGAAGCTCTTCGTCCGAGCTATCCTCCATGGTGCCAAGGACCCCGTCGTCGTCACCTACCTCCTCGACGACTTCACCGAAATCTTGGGCCTCGGCGTCGTAGTCGTCCTCGACCTCCGACGCGGGGTTAGATTCTGAGATGTCCTGGATATCTTCATCCTCAACCTCCCCAGCATCGAAAATGTCCGTAGGCGCCGGTGCAGATTGCTGGGCCTCCAGGCGCGCAGCTCGACGGAGCTCGAGCGTTTTCTTGGACCGAAACCTGGAACATGCCATACACTTGGCCTCGTCGTGGTCCGGCGACAGGCACTTGTTGCACACCGGGTGGACGTCGATATGTGGGTACTTCGAGGCACACACCGGACATCGTTTGAATGGACTTCATTCCATGATGGATGGTCGAAGAGTCTGGAGCGTCGACTAGGCCCTTCCGCGCCGAAAGCACGCGGAAGTACAAGCTTGGCTTGGAGCCGAGGAAAGTTGCGAAGCCGAACGTAAGACAATACCAACGCAAGTCCTAAAGACCTTTTGGTCTCAAGTAAAGGTAAGTTAATTCTTATCGATTCCGACAAGAGGGAACCAAAGACATCCGAACCCAATGGCGGAAAAAAACAATCTGGGGATGGAGTCGATGCCCATGCGCACTGTAGTCCAGGGGAGGAGCCACCTATCTCGTGATACTTCGAAGACTCTTCCAGGACAACAATGTGCAATCATCCGGATCCAACACTAGGCGGCGATCTATGCACAGATATGAATTCAGCAGCCCACATGCCTCGAACACAAGATATTTATTAACTAACACACACCTCTGAACTCTTTATGAGATCGGAGGGCTAAGCACATGACAAGACTTAAGAAAAATACGTTAAGATGCACAAGTTACAATGTTGCCCTAGGGGCGCAACAAACCATATACTAAACAAGTGGTATAAGGAAGTCGATAGAAGGAATGGAGCTGTTCTGTGAAACTGGACAATAGGAGAGTCAATCTACCCTTGAGCACCGAAATGCTCTTTTTACCTCACCCACGGGCTGCGGGTGCATAGGTGCGAAGTTGTGTCGGGTTTCTGCGTTGAAGTCTATGGAGCCTGAAAGAAAAGATGCTGCAGGCGACCAGGAGGAAGATGTCCGGTGTGATCCAAGGGTGGATCAGGAATGCTGAAGACCTGAAAGCAGAGGGGACAATGTTCAAAGTCACTAGCCAGTGATTGGAGTGGAACCAGGAAGGAACCAGATGCTGTCGTCGCGATCAGGTGAAGAGTGGACGCTTGACTCTGCAGCCACGTGGACCAGGAAGTGTCTTCAACAACCAGGATGGAGGCACGAGCTGTCCCACGCAGGCTCTCGCTGTCGGCGGTGTTGGTTCCGGATTCGTATTCAATAGGCCTTGGCAAATGCAAGGCAGGACACCTATTAGACCCCATAATAACAAATATCCCAGAATTAAAATGGACCATAACCAGACATTTATGCTGGTCAGACCACCACCGTATCAGTTTCAGTTTAACCAGAACATTCTCCCCCAGTAATACTGCATGGCCAGCAAACTCCATGAGAAACTGGAAATTACTCGACAAACAAACTGAATCAAGCTTTAACAATTAGCACACCCTCTCACGACCAGAATGTGGAAAGTCTAGCTGTAGCCACCAACCAGTGGTTAGAAACTGCAGCCAATCAATGCCTCCCACTAACGCAGGCAAAAAGAAATTTCCACTGTCCCCCAGCCCCCTGGTTCGATGAACTTCTCAAAACTGAAAAATCTAGATGTAAAGCACTAGAAAGGAAAGGGCGCAAAGATTATAACCTTAAAAAAAAGATAACATACAACAAAGCGAGAAACGCATATCACTCCTCCTGCATCAAAGCCCGGGCCCTTTACGTGGCCAACTCCATTAACAATGCTACAAACAAAGCAAAAACTCTATTTAACACAGTGACGGACCTAGCAGGTGCTCAAACAACTGCCACTATTCGCCCTTTAACTAAAAAACAATGTCAAGACCTTGCTACATTTTTTAATGATAAAATAGAAAACATTATCCTCAACATCACCACCAAACCCCATGAAAATTGCTCACAGCACGATATCCCCATGTCACCGGATAATGTGAACACCCTTGAGAAATGGCCCCTTGTAACCGTGGACTCCCTAAAATCCTCCTTGAAGTCCATTTCATCAGGCTCCCCCTGCGATCCTCTCCCTGTAAGTATTCTAAAACAACTTGACACCACCCCCCTGATCTCTATAGCAGCCATGCTAAATGCATCCCTCCAATCCTCCATAGTCCCGTCGAGTTGGAAGCACGCAATGGTAACGCCACTTCTGAAGAAACCATCAGCCGACCCCGCTGTCCTTTCTAATTATCGGCCTATATCTTTGCTTCCTGCCTTTTCCAAACTCATGGAAAGACACATCCACTCCGCCCTTACTATCTTCAAAGAGGAAAACAATCTCCTCCACCCCTCACAATCAGGCTTCAGAGCAGGATACTCCACAGAGACCACCCTACTGGGCGTAACGGAAAAAATTCGGAAACTCCTGGATGAGGGACAAACGGTCGCACTCATTCTTTTAGACTTGAGTGCGGCGTTTGATACCATATCGCACAAAACTCTCCTGGCTACTCTGGAGAGAAACGGCATTTGCAGTGATGCCCTACTGTGGATTAAGTCCTTTCTCACCGAGGGAACCTTCCAGATCAAATCCAGTATTGCATGTTCAGATACTTTTTCCGCTCCACATGGAGTTCCACAGGGCTCCATCCTGAGCCCGCTGTTTTTTAACTTGTACCTTAGACCTCTGGCCGACCTGGCGGACTGCGCAGGCCTGACTTTAATGACCTACGCTGACGACTCTCAAAACATTTTTTCCCTATCAGAGTCAAATCCCTCAGCCCCTTCTCTCCTTAAAACTGGACTTCAGAAAATGTTCAACTGGATGACCACCAACCAGTTGAAATTAAATGGGGATAAAACCGAAATCCTCCTATTAGGAAAGAATAAGGAGCTCTGGAATCCCTCCCACTGGCCGCCTGAGCTGGGTAATCTTCCCTCTCCAGCTACACAGGTAAGAAATCTGGAAGTCATTATTGACAACGCTCTGTCAATGAAAGAGCAGGCAAACAAAGTTGCAGGCCTCTGCTTCACCATAATAAAATGGTTGAAAAAAATCATTTGGATGCTGCCCCCTGCCACACAAAAAAACGTAGTCAACGCACTAATAACATCGCGTATTGACTACGGAAACATCCTCTACCTAAGCTCGAATCTAGCAGTGATCAAGCGACTCCAAATGATCCAAATCTCTGCCGCAAGACTCTTGTGTAGGATACCAAAGTCTGAAAGAGTATCAAAATTCCTGAACGATTTACATTGGCTCAGGATTGAACATCGGATCAGCTTCAAAACCCTGAGCTACATGTTCAAAATCAAAACCAAAACAGCACCTACCTATCTGCAAGCTTTAGCCTCCCCCTACCTGCCAACTAGAAACCTTCGCTCCCAAACTGCAGCGAATTTCGCTGTTCCCAGATACAAACTGCAAAGAACTGGCGGGAGATCGTTTTCTGTCAGAGGGCCAAATCTATGGAACTCACTCCCCCCACATATCCGGAAAGAGGAAAGCTACGCTAGTTTCCGGAAATATGTAAAAACCTGGCTTTTCCAGAAACAACTGTGCTAAAATCCAACTCAGCATTTTCCTTTGTCCAAACCTAATGTCAAAGGCGCCGGGAAACCCTTGTTGGGTAGCTGAGCGCCATACAAATGTAAAAAAATAAATAAAAAGAAATAACGCACGCGGTGAGTGGGAAAGGCGTCTGGTGCGGACCAGGAGGGTCCGGGGTGCTTCTCCTTTGCAGGGAAGCAAGGGCCAGTCTGGAGCAACCGGACCAGCAGTGTTGATGTCGCGGATCATCGTCTAGGAAGCCACTAGCCAGCCGGCAAGTGACCGGACAAAGCGACAAGCAGCAAACCAGCAGAAGGGCCCCACGCAGATCTCGTGGATGTTGGAGGGCTGGTCTTCGGTGCAGGAGCTGCTCGGGGCTGGGGCTTCCCAGTCCCCAAAGCACCTCGTCGAGGATACCTCAGAAGTCGTGCTGGAAGCGAAGTGCAGTTTCTCCAAGATGGCCGGTCCCATGTGTCTCGTCGCACCCACGGATCTCAGCTGTGCTGCAGATGTGAGTAGAGGTCGAAGAGGTCTGGGAGTCCGGGTCTCGTCGGGCTCTGAAGTCTGGATCCTTGAGGCAAGACGACAAAGTGAAGCCGCTGGACGCTTAATGGTGCCTGCGTGTGCAGGGTGGACACTCCTTGCCCACAAGGGAGATTTCTTCAGTCTTCTGTAGCAGAATGTCGAAGTCCAGAGTTTCTTCTTGTAAAGTTTTTAAGTCAGGATTAATCTGCTTTGGAATGGGACCAGCTCCTACCTTTATCCTACTAAAGGGGGCTGCATTATCACTAGGTCCCTCCCATGGGTGGGACCAGGAAGGGGGGTGGTTACACCCCCTATCCTTTGTCCGGTTTCGCTCCAGAGCTGGGGCTGGAGTGCCCCAGCAACTGGTTTGAGCCGGTGTATGCACAGGGCAACTTGTGTGCCCCAGGCATGTCTCATTCCTTTCAGGCCTGTCCTACCTAATACACAAAATCCTGTCTGGGGTGGTGCTAGCACCTCCCAAGGCAGGAAACCCTTTGTCCAAGCCTCCCTTGCTGGAAGGACTCCCAGCAGCAGGAGGTCAGACTTGTGTCTGGGGTGGCAGCATCCATTTTGTGATGCTGAGGCTCGATTTAACTTTAACCGGGGTTCACAGTTACATACATGTCGTGCCCCTTTAGAAGGGTGGAATGCTACCACCGTCGCCAGAACCGGCGAGGGGGTAGTATTCTAATTCGTATGACACCTTACTCGACATGTTTTGATAATGCTATGCCGATGTTAGCAATAACCGCAAGGTTATAAGGCACTTAAGGGTATATGGTATAGCGTTATCATGGAAACAGCTAAATGACTTGGTTCCGAAAGCTGTAGTCAGGCTCAGCTCATACCAGAGCACTATCTCACATAATTCCAAGCACTCTGCCTCCAGTATTGTTAAGGCCTGCCATAGGAGTGACTTATAGAGTATCTGTGTCCATTTTAGGTTTCGATATAGGTATACTATATCAAAAGCAAAGGGTGATTACACCACCTTGCCCCAGCTGATTGATCAGCCAGTTGTGTCAGATTTGGATGGCCAGCCAGGGGTGGCATACTACATCCTGCAGCCCCTGGTAGGCCCTGGGTGCACCTATGCCCTGGGTACCTAAGGTACACTGTACAGGGGCTGGTAAGGTGACTCAGTATCCAATTAGATATGTACCTAAGGTACAAGGAGTCCATTTTAACAGAGAGAGCAGGAAGCCTGGGGTCCTGGATAGCAGGATCCCAGGCCAGCTATGTCCAAAACCAGCAAAACACTAGGCAAAAAGTTGGGGGCAACCATAGTCAGATATCCACCTTCCTACAGCTGGTCTATAAGGTTGACTTACAACCAATCACCATAAGGGTTGTTTGGACTGATACAAGGTGATCACTAGAACTAGTGAGCATCATATATCAGGCCAACTTCTCACACACACCAAACCGTGTTCTGGCAAGAATGTCTCTACAGTCTTGTGGAATGTTCAAATTCTGGAACTCTCGGAACTCAGGAGCCAGGTGGCTAACCGGAGAGATTTTAGATCCGAATGTTGAACTTGTCTGTCGTTCATTGTGAGCAGAGACGGACACTGCTTCAGACGGATCGGCGGCTCCAGGGATAGACGGTGGAGTTCTGTAAACTAATGTTGCCTCGGCCAAGTTGGGGCTTTTAGAATCAGAGTAGAAGGCTCCACCTTCATCTTCCTTAGGACTCTGGGAAGCATCGGGAAGGGCAGAAAGGTGTACGCAAAGACATTGCGCCATGCGATGGAAAATGCATTCCATGGAGATCCTGACTGGGGATGCCAACTTGCGAAGTGTGGGCATTTGGCGTTCATCCTTGTCGCAAATAAATCGATCTGTGGCGTGCCCCATCTGGAGAAGATCTGGTTGAGAATCTTCGGATCTAGCTCCCACTCGTGCAGTGATGTTTTCTGCCTGCTCAACGAGTATATTGTCTGTGCCTTTGACATATTCCGCCCGTAGGGCTACGTTGTTCACTATCAGCCAGTTCCAGATTTTTTGCGACTCGCGAGAGAGTGTCAGTGAGCGCGTACCTCTCTGTTTGTTGAGATAGTGCATCGTCGTAGTGTTGTCTGTCCTGATGAGCACTAAGGAGTTTTTGATCCTTGGCAGGAAGGACTGCAGGGCCGGGAAGACCGCTCTCGGTTCGAGCAGATTGATATGGAGTTTTTTCTCTGCAACTGACCATTTTCCGCTTATCTGCAGTTCCTGCAGAAAGGCCCCCCAACCTTCCAAGGAGGCGTCCGTCGTGATGACATGAGGAGCTGCGGGAAGCAGGAATGTCAATCCTTGAGACAGGTTCTTTGACAACATCCACCAGCATAAGGCTTTGACCATTTGAAATGTCACTTTTATGTAGTCGTCGAATGACCCCTTGCATTGTACCCATGCTTGGAAAGTGCCTCTTGCAGAGGACGCATCCTTAGACGCATCCTTAGACAGCAATGAGGTATCAATAGGATGCATGATGACATCATCCCCAAAAGGGACTTAAAGAGGCGGACCGTCAACACTTTCTTTGAGGCCACTCCAGAGGCTAGTGATAGGAGTTTGCGTTTTCTCTCCTGCGATGGAACGCTCTTGCAGAAAATGTATCCAGGGTTGCGCCCAGAAAGGTGATGGTTTGAGAAGGCTGTACGGTCGACTTCTCTTTGTTGAGCGTAAGACCCAGATGATTGAAGAGATTCAGACAGGCGCTGGAAGATCTGGAAGCGCCTTTGAAGGATGGTGCCTTGATTAGCCAGACGTCAACCGTGGTGACCGTGCTGCCTGAGGTATGCCGCCACTGGGGAAAGACATTTTGTGAAGATGCGGGGCGCCGACTTGAGTCCCAAGGGCCGGACACGGAACTGGAAATGTCTGCCCGCTACTGGAAATCTCAGGTACTTTTTGTGATTTTTGTGAATTGGTATATGAAAATACGTGTCCTGTAAATCCAGTGACGCCATGAAATCCCCCTCCTCCAGAAGATGCAAGACTTCTTGTATCGTGACCATGCAAAACAACTGCTTCTTCAAGAATTTGTTCAATGCCCTGAGGTTTAGGATTGGCCTCCATTTCTTTTCTTTCTTCTGGATCAGAAAGAATTGGGATAAAATCCCTTTTCCCTCTGTGATGGTGGTACCTTCTCTATGCTCCTTTCTGTAGCATGACAGATTTCTCGCAGAAGCAGCCGTAAGTTGTTGTGATGCATTGGGCGAGGTGGAGTTTGCGGAGGAGTGTCCATAAATTACATGGAATGGCCAAATTGTATTGATTGAAGGACCCAACGGTCCGTAGTAATTGTCCTCCAATTGTTTAGAAAGTGGGTACGTTTTCCTCCAATTTTTAATAAGTGAGATGAGGTCTGGACTGGCTGGAGAAACAAGTCATTGTCTTCCGTTATTTCTTTTTTGTCTTCTGTCTTGAAAGGATGACTTTCCATACAAGGATTGATGGCCCTGTTGTTGTTGGCGCTGCTGGTACTGTGGTCTACTCTGATTGGAAGAGTAAGATGACCTGTTTTGGTAAACTCCCCTGTAGGAAGATTGACCTCTTCCTGTGTTTCCTCGAAAGGTGCTCTTGCAGTGTCAGTGTCTTTTTTATTTTTTGTAGAGCTTCATCAATCTTGGAGCCAAACAGTAGTTGACCGTCATATGGCATATCCAGAACCTTTGATTGCACCTCAGGTCGGAATGAGGTCGCTTTCACCATCCCTGCCTCCTTAAAACCGCTGCTCCAGCCAGTTGGCGGAATCCTGTCATTGCCACGTCCATTGCACAGTCTATAACTTATGAAGCTGATGATTGACCTTCCAGAAGTATTGCTTTTACTTCCTCCTTAGAGGTATCCGGCAATTCAGACAGGTATGGGGCTATATCAGCCCAAAGCTGTCTATTATAGTGCCCCAGAAGCGCTAGGGCATTTGCCGCTTTCACAGTCGCTGACATTGTGCAAAAACGTTTTCTGATGTTGTCCAATTTCCTCCCCTCCTTATCCGGCGGCGCCGATAAGGGAGATGAGGGATTTCTGGAATTCTTCTGGGCTGCCTGCGTCACCACCGAATCAGGTTTAGGATGACCTGTCAGGCAGGCAGGCGCCGTATTTGGAGCTTTGTATTTTTTGTCCAAACGAGGGACCACTGATGAAACCGAGGCGGGATTCTGCATAACCTGAACCCCCTGTGTCCAAAGATAGTCAATAATAGGAATCAAACTCGTCGATTTCTTAAGAGGTTCTTTGAAATCGTACAGGAAGCAGTACTGCTCCGGGGAATCCATTGTAATTTGGAAGCGCTTAGAGGCCCTTTCCACCACATTATGGAAACCACCGATGTCCACTGGTGGGGAATCCAAGGTGGCGGGCACGGGAGATGCTGGTGAAGGTATAACGTAATCATCCCAGTCCTCATGGACAGATTGATCGTCCTGCACTTCACCTTCCTCTTGTGGTTCCTCCACTACTTCTTCGTCCGAAGATTGAGGATTTGGCAAATTCACCCTTTCCTGCTGGATAACGAAGGGCGGTGGTTGTGGTCTTGGTGATGGCGCTGCCGTGGTAGCTGGAGGAGCTGGAGATTCTGGGGATCTCTGTTTGTAATCTTGGATGAGGTATCGCAGATCTGTAACCAAGGATGCTGGGAGACAGACCATCAGTGTAATTTGTGGTTGAACTACATCCTGCTGAACATCCTCCTCATCTGAGCTCTAGCATTTAACATGCAGCTCTGAAGGGCTATTTGCTTGAAACATATCCCCGTCATCAGAGTCCTCATCTTGAAGGAGACATGATTGTGGTAAACGCTGCACACGGCTAGGAGAAGTTAACTCCAGCTTCAGTGTTTTTCTGGTGATTTTCAGACGTACGGAAGCTGTTTGAAATCCAGAATCACTCAACATCAACGGGCCCGTCGACGGAGTGCTCGTCGATAGAGTAGTGTCGACGGTATAAATGGTACTGTCGACAGTGCTGTTGTCGATGGCATTGATGCCGCTGACGACGGTGTCGTTGTCGACGGTCTCTTCGACGACGAGGCCTTCGTCGATGGGGCCTTTGTCGACAGTGATGATATCGTTGTCGACGAGGCAATCGTCGACCGGATCTTGGGCGTCGACGATGATCTCTTAATAACAATCGTCGACGATAAAGCCTTACCCGCCGTCGACGATGGAGTCGTCGTCGATGAAGAAAATGACGGCGATGCTGTAGTCGTCGAGACTGTCGTCGCCGACGTAGAGACATAGACAGGAGACACTGCTTTCTTGAACGCTGATGATGTCGTCGACGAGATCGTAGTCGTCCACGGCGCAGGCTTCTTGAAGGTGTGAACCTTCTTTTAAGAAGCTGATTTTGATAGAGCCTCTGAAGACTTTCTTGGTGTCTTCTTTGGAGGAGCGTCCAGAGGGCTAGGGGAAGCTACCCTTGGCCTTTTAAGAGATATTTTTGAGGAGACCGAAGAGTCCTCACTTTCCTCAGAGGAATCCAAATTATCTCTATCTTTGAGCCTTTGGAGCCAGATCAAAAGGCGTCCTGCTCTGTCTTTGAGAGTTTTTGTAGAAAAAGTTCGACATACCTTGCAGTCCTTAGCTGAATGATCAGGGTACAGGCAGTACAGGCAGTCCTTATGTTGGTCATCTATGTGGAGTCTTTTCTTTCCACAAGAGCCACATGCTCTAAAGAGACCTTTCTTAGGAGTGTCAGCCATAGTGTACAGCTTTCACTTGAGGAAAATATCCAAAAGTTTAAGAAAAAAGCTTTGAAGAAACAAACCTGAGCAGAACTCAGGGGGAACTCCCTTAGCACAACGTGCGGTAGAAAATCTGAGGGACTGAGGCTCCTGCCAGGAAGGTTCTAGAGGGAGGTGACAGCTGATTGTCTATTCTCTAGAGTTTGGTCCTTTTTACAAAAGGACAGGGATAGGTTACTAAGGTGAGGCCTTTAGGCCTACTATTCTCTATAAGTCTATAGGACATTACTTATTTATGTACCGGGGACTCCCATCCCGACGACGGGGAATGATTCAGGCATGTGAATCTATGAAAGACACCCCTAATACTGGATAATGCCAGAGGAGTGTCGCACACCCTGCTGCCAGAGCAGCAAACATGAAAAAGTACAACAGTAATAAAACAATTGTATTATCATTTTATTTTTCAGAGCAGCCGAACAGCCCGAGCCAAGTTTTGGGACGGAGCATTCACTGCTGGCAAGCATCAGAACTGAAGGAATAGAGCACACAAAACTTAAAGTGTACAGACAAGCTCACCTTAAACCTCTCCAACCGGAGCGGTCTTAGACAGCTGGGTGGAGTGCAGGCACAGGCCTCCAGTGCCTGTAGCAGCGCTGAGCCAGCCCGCTGCAACCAATCCTGGTGCTTCTCTCAAGCTGGATAATATAATAATGAGAGCAGCGTCTGGCTTGGGTAGGGGAGTAGGCTCAGAGACCCCATCCTGCCTTTTTGCGACAAACTGTGGGAGCTGAGAGCAGTAGGTAAGTGTGTTTTAAAAAAAATATTTATGCACATTTTCATTTATTTGCATACACTGCAAGGCAGTGTGAGAAACTCGCACTGCCTTTAGGCTCAACCCTTGAGCTCTTAACCGTGGCCCGTTATAAACACTGTTTATAACAGACCACGATTCCCTCCTCGCTGCTACTGCGTAGTGCAAGTTCGATCCTGCGGCGCCACCTGAAGCGTGCTGTCTGCTGCGCCCGCTTCTTTGTTGCTCTTTTCTAGCGATCCCCTGCTCATTTTGCAAGTAGTGTCCTTTATTGTTTGTACCTGTTGTGCCTCTCTTCCCACACGTCCCACTCATCACCCCCACTCCCCCCTTTTTTCTTCTGGACCCCCGGATCGATTCCCGCCGCTGCTCTCCTGCGGCCCAGCACCCCCGCCTTCCATTCGTCGTCCCGCTCCCACCTCCCAGCTGCTCCTCCCTCTCTCCCAGCTTTAAATGGCGGCCGTGCCGTTGGCACGCCAGAGGCAAGCCCGACTGCGCCCGTCCGTGCCTGGACCGCGCCCGGCGCCAGAACCCCTGGACCCCGCGAACGCCACAACACCAGAATCAACTACGACGCCAGCACCCTCCATGCACTCAACGCCGGCCGAAACCTCACCTGCTTCCAGGTCGCCTCGAAACGGACCCACGGACCCTTCTCCTGCCGCACCTGCAAATTCACCTGCGACAGAACCACCAAATCTCCAAGGACTGGACCCAACCACCTCCGCTGCATACTCCTCAACACCCGCTCCGCACGCAAACATGCCGTCGAGCTCTGGGATCTGATCGACACCTCCGCCCCAGACGTGCCCTTCCTGACCGAGACCTGGTGGAACGACTCCTCGGCGCCCGACATAGTCATCCCGGACGGCTACAAGATCACCCGCAGGGATCGTGCCAACGAAGTCGGAGGAGGAATACCCATCGTCCACAAGTCCACCCTCAAGGTTGAGACCCACGCAGACGACACCCTCAACACCGCCGAACACCTGCACTTCCGGATCCACACCGACCCCTACACCACCCTCAGAGGAACAATCATCTACAGACCCCCCAGACCTCGGGCTCAGTTCAGCGCCTCCATCGCCGACCTCGCCAGCACCCACCTCCACGGACTACATCCTCCTCGGGGACCTGAACTTCCACCTCGAGAACAACAACAACGCCAACTCCGCCACCCTGATCGACAACCTCACCAACCTAGGCCTCCGACAACTCGTCACCGCACCCACCCACGCCACCAGCCACACGCTTTACCCTGTCTTCTCCACAGTCTCCCACGTCAACTTCGACCACACCACCGAACTCCACAGGACCGACCACCGCTGCATCCATTTCACCTTCAAGAAACCAACCACACACCACCTCACCCAACATTAGAACGGGTCAGTTAGGGGAAATCACAGGGGCATAGGTACAATCTCCCAACCTAACTTACATCATGCCTTCCCTTCATCGCACAAGGCCTAGAATACGACACGGAGGCCTCCTCTGCGGTGTGGAAACACATTACATAGCCAATGGGGCAGAGTCCAGTGGTGCTGAGGCCTAGGACATCCCCCGTAGTGCGGGCATAGGGGACCTCAAACGTTCCCACTGCCCACTGTCCAGCGGGGCAGGGGTATCAAGTCAAATTAGCCCGGTCCGTTGGAGTCCCTCACAGGTCTCTAGGTATAACAGTGGCCCCAGGTGTGGCAAAACCATTGCAGCGGCCCGCGTGGTACCCGGGGATAAGTGCAGGCCCTCCCGGTACGTCAGGGCCCCAAGCACCGACACTATGCCTCGGCAGGCCTCCATCAGTCTCACACACAGCCCCACTCACTGGCTGCTCCTGACTCCGGGCTACTCCACTCTTCTGGGCGGTCTCACGCACTCCGGTGGAAGGGGGCAGGCACTGATACTGTGCCTCGAGGCCCCCCTCTGTACTCTCCAGGCAGCCCTCTTCACCGGCTGCAGCGGGGTAGGTTCCCGCTCCGCGAACGGGGCTCCCTCGTCACCACGGGAGCCCCGCAACAGCTCCGCCTCCTCTCTGCACTCTCCTCCACTACCGGAGAGCCCCCACCCCCTTATGGAGCGACGTCTCCGGCGGTGAGGGGACGTTGGCCAGTGCGGGGTAGGCTCCCGCCTGACTAATCCCGGCGCGGCTTATAGGGGGGCGCGGTCGATGACGCGGCCGATGCCCCTGTCACGTGATGGCGGGAATTCAGGCTTCACAGGCCCAGTGCGGGCCTCTGCAACGCCGCAGCGGTGAGTACCTCAGCAGCGCTTCACACTCGCGTACACTCTGGCATTCTAGAAGTGCGGGGTGGCCTCCCGCTTTCTATTTCTAGGCACTCGCTCCTCAGGGCAGCACGCACGCGGGGTAGGATCCCGCCGGGTCTTCTATAAGCACAAACAGGTGGCGATACACGGGGTGGGCACTCGTTTACTTCCCCGGCATCCAAAGCGCCGCCACTACTCGGGGTGGGCACCCTCGGTGCTTTCAACTAAATAGTTCCTTCGGGTCACACAGCGCTGCTGAATCACGCAGTGTAGCGCTTAACAGGCGTAGAAGGCAGTGGTCCTCTTCCCCCAGCCACTCAGTACACAGCCCCGCCTTCACCAAGACTGCATGCAGGACACAGTCCCCCGAAAGCGTAGCGCCCACCAAATATAGGCTCACCTCACGCAGGGCATGCAGGCAGGGCCCCACGAGGCGCTAGAGTGCAGGCAGGAAGCACAGGCCAGTCCAATCTTGCGCTCTCCTTCCTCAGGCGCTAGTCAGCAGTTAGGGCCCTGGGGTACCAGAGCAGCAGGCACTACTGGGCAAGGTCAGCAGTCAGTGGGCACTCATCAAGACAGGGCGGTAGGCTTTAGACACCATCTTCCACTGTAGCGTGGCACTCCTCCTGTACAGCAGCCTGGACTCCTGCAGTGGGGTTTTCACAAGCCCTGTGGACAGGAGAGGGGTTTCAGTTGGGTGCAGGGTCCAGCACACAGGCCCAAGTGGCAGTACACCCTGGCAGCATGTCCCTTCACGTTTATGTGTCCCTGCTCTGTCTGAGCACATGGTGGCACCGCCCCCCCTATTTATGCGCCCGTCACTCCACCTCCCAGGCAGTGCCAGAAGCTTCTAGAAGCCTTGGGGGGAAACTGGTTCGAACTGGCTCAGGGGGGAGGAGTAGAGCACCCTGGGTGCCATGCTTTCCCTCCAAAAGCTGGGATGGCTGGGAACCATACACCAGACTGCTAACCCACCACAGTCAGGTGGCACAACACACAGCCATGGCATCCATTTTAAGAGCAACATTTTACCAGGGTGCATTTTTACAATGGGGGGTTAACAAGTGCACACACCATTGCATTACATTTCACATGACATCTCACTTCTTTACCATGGGGGAGACATCCTAAAACAGGGAGGTGAAAAGCGAAAAATTTTGGGGAAAATGGGCCAAGTCCAACACTCACCCACGCACACAAAGCACTCCACAACGCCGGACCAGCCTACCTGAACAGCAGACTCAGCTTTCACACCCACCAGCTCCGCTGCGCCAGCCTCGCCACTGTCCCCCGCATCAAGCGTACGACCTCCGGCGGCAGATCCTTCTCCTAACTTGCCGCCAAGAGTGGGACACCCTCCCTACCCACATACGGCAGACCCAAAACCTACTCGCCTTCAGAAGACTCCTCAAGACCTGGCTCTTCGAACAGTAGCAGCAACCACCCTCCCCTCAGCGCCTTGAGACCCTCACGGTTAAGTAGCACGCTTTACAAGTACTCTGATTGATTGATTGAGAGCTGTGGGGTTGCCCCGAAGGGCATTCTGGAAAGCCCACCTGATCGCCCTCCCACTTTCTGAAGCAGTCAGCCGCCACTGCTACCAGGACATGTAAAAACGTAAAAAGTACATGTCCAACTTCATGAATATATTACAACCTGCACAATTGTTTGTTCAGGGCCTACCCTAGGTGTTAATTATATGTGCTAAAAAGGAAGGTTTGAGCCTGGCAAAAGGATTAAGTTGCCAGGTCGACATGGCAGTTTTAAACTGAACATGCAGGCTCTGCAATGGTAGGACTGAGACATGTTTAAAGGGCTACTTATGTGGCTGGCACAATCAGTGCTGCATGCCCATTAGTAGCATTTAACTTACAGGACCTGGACATAGGTAGTGCACAGCTGCCACCCTACGGGTATCCTGGCGCTCAGACTTAAATGGACCAACCCCAAGCACAGGCCTGGATAACAGCGGGGGCAGGGCTAAGGATTAATCCTGGGAAAGAGCCAGATTTTCAGGCTCTTTCTGAACTCGGCCAGAGAATTGGCTTGTCTGATATTATGGGGCAGCTCGTTCCATAGGTGAGTGGCTGCCACGCTGAAAGCCCTCCCCCCCCCCATCCTGGAGCGCCTAAATCTGGTGGTTGTCAGCAAATGTGCGCTGGAGGAGCGGAGCTGTCTTTTGGGGTTGTACCAGGTGAACTTTTCTTGCAATGGAACAGGACCCAAGTCATGTGCTGCTCTGTATGCAATGCAAAGTGATTTAAAATGGACCCTCTCCTTAATAGGCAACCAGTGAAGGTCTCTCAGAGCCAACGTTGTGGAGGACCTACGTTGCCTGTTTAACACCATCTTTGCCACCATAGACTGGACTCTCTGCAGCCCCTGGAAAATATATTGCGGTGCTCCTAAATACAGGGAGTTGCAGTAGTCCAGCCTACTCAGCACTATGTTCCTCACTACCAGGGAACGCAAGTCTTTTGGGAGTAGTGGGAGGATTTGTCGTAGCATGCGCATTAAGGAAAGGCACAGGCTAGCATTTTTGTTGGCCTGCAACTCCATTTGGAGGTTACCATCCATCAAAACTCCTAAATTACGCACCGTTTTAACTGAGACCAAAGTCTCCTCCTCTGGAGTGAGCCTAAACTCCAGAGGTAGATGTTGGGACAGTCTGGCCGTGGGACAGTATAACACCTCAGTTTTCCCTTCGTTGAATTGTAGAGAGTTTATCCTAAGCCAACCAGCAGTCTGACACATGCACTCCTGGAACGTATCCATGGATACAGCTTGCTTCATCTTCAGAGAAAACACCAGTTGAGTGTTGTCAGCGTACTTGACCAAGTCAATACCAAAGGATTTTATGATGGAGAATAGGGGCTGTAAGTAGATATTAAAAAGAATGGGGCTGATCGCAGAGCCCTGCGGTACCCCATGATACACTAAAGACTTACTAGAGGAGAAAGGTGTCATGGTCACCATCTGTTACCGTAGCCATTGTAAGGCCTGTCCAGACACCCCTATCCTCTCCAGCCTTTCCACCAGTATTGCGTGGCTCACCGTATCGAATGCGGCTGACATGTCAAGTAGTACTAGAATGGTATCATTCCCATTGTCAGCACGCATCCGTAGATTGTCTAATACGGTAGCCAGAGCAGTCTCGGTACCATGACCTGGGAGAAACCCAAATTGGTCCCTGTCCAGCAGGTGGTTATCTTCCAGGTAGCGAGAGAGGCTTTTACGGACTGCTTTTTCCAGGATTTTATTTGGATAAGGCAGGAGGGAAATAGGTCTGAAATTCGCTGGTGTCTTAGGGTCTAGCGAGGGTTTTTTCAGCAGAGGTGTCACTACTGCCTGCTTCCACGCCTCTGGGACTAACCCTACTTCCAAGGATTGGCTGCAGATCTGTTGCAGCCAGGGAAAGGTTTCTTGTCCGATAGTTTTCCAGATTTTATGTGGAAGAGGGTCAAGTGGGGAGCCAGAGGACACACTATTAGCCAGAGTGATAAAGGAGTCATCCGTAAGGGCTAAACATTTGTCAAGGGAGGTGTTCACCCGGACCACTTCATCCAGCCTCTGGTTCAAGTTGTTAGCTAGGGACTCATAAGTACATTAAATATGCTAATTGTGTAGATGCCAACAGTACCATGATTTAAGTAGAGGGAACATGCATTTTAGTGCTGGTCAATAGTGGTAAAGTGCCCAGAGTCTTAAAGCCAACAAAACTAATTAAACAAAAAGGGGAGGAGGAAGGCAAAAGGTATGGACGTGACCCAGCAGAAAGGGCCATTTCCAACACATTGTGATCCACTCTTGAATTTAAGTGGATTGTCTCACTCCCATTTGAAGTTCATTAGCCAGACTGTTTCATTATGCCCCTGGATAGTCATCTCGTGGGGCTCCCTCTGACACCACATTTTAAATCAAACACTGTCCCAAAGTCATTATTCAGATTAATGACTGATTGCAAATTATTCCATGCACTTAACTACATCTCTAATTACATAGTCATATCCTGCAATATGTACATATCAGTCTTCAGCTAACTCTAATGCACTTAACCAAATGCAAATTAACAATATAATTATGGGCTGGTGACTAATTGGCCATGGTGTGGTGAAGTCATACAGAAGTACGCAGTAGCCCAACTCTTCTCTCACACAGTTGAAAAAAAAGTTTAGTGCCCCCTCAATGCAATTGTTGCAGGACAGCAATAGAGAAACTGCAAAATTTAAAAATGCTGGATGAAACATACTGCAAGTTAGATAGTCATGCTGTCTGCCTGCTCATTCATCTGGATTTATCAGCATAAGTCAATACAGTTGATGGTCAAAAGCTCATAAGAGTCCCTTCCACATTTGTTTTATGGCCAAGGTTCTCTTCAGTTTTTCATCCTTTCTATTTTAACTGCAAATAAATTGTTAGGTGGGGTAAACCCTTCTCCGACCCTGCACCGGTCACATGCACTTATTGCCAGAGTACTGTGATGATCTTTGGCAACCATACTTCCCCCTGGAATGACACCTGGTGGCCCGCGTAACTTGGACCGACCCCCACACCAAAGGACCACACCGCATCTTCGGCATCATCTTGGACAGCAAACTTGTCTCCTTGGCCTGCATCCACACTCTCCGCACGCTCCAAGTTATCTTCAAATGGCTCCCCACAAGCACCAGGAAAACAGTCACGCAAGCCCTAATCACCAGCCATCTGGACTACGACAATGCGCTCTACCAGGTACAACGATCAAACTCATGAGAAGGATATGGACAATACAAAAATTAGTGGCTAGAATGATCCTTAACCAGCCCAAACTGACCCATATCACCCTGCACCTGAGAAACCTCCACTGGCTCCCCATCCAGAAAGGAGGACAATTCAAGCTACTGACAAATACTTACAAAGCCCTTCACAACCAAGGACCAGCATACATGAGCCACCGCCTGAACTTCCACCAACCATCAGAAACCTTTGCTGCAACTCTCTCCCTATTTAGCATATCCGCCAAAGCCACAGCAGATGACGCTCCTTCTCTCACCTCTAAGCCAAGATTTGGAACGCTTATCCCCCTCCACGTCCAAACATTAGCCGCTTACTGACTGACTTCAGGAAGAAACTCAAGACCTGGTTGTTCGACTAAGCCCATCAACCTAGTGCCTGGATACCCTCACTGGTGATAAGCCACGATATACAAGTATCGATTGATTGATTGCACCTATGTTGCACAATCTGTATAAGGTACCACTAAATATCCTTATGGAGGAGAGAGGGGTCACTAATAATTAATATGCAGATGACACACAGATTCATCTACAAATCTCTTCCCCATACCATATCTGCACTTTACAAATCTTCATTTGCTAATCTACACAAATGTGAACTTTCTAAGACCGGAGAAAGCTGTCCATACTCATCACATGACCATGTGACACTAACTCCAACAAATCTTATTTTTTGGAACCTAATATCAACAGTTTCTCTCCCACTTCATCTAAGTAAGTCAAACTATGGGAATATGAACTGATCCACATCCTTCCATTTTCCCACAAGTGACCAGCCAGCTAAATTTGCAAGTCACCCTTCCCTCACTGGAAAAGCTAAAACCTTAAAATCCTTTCTGCCCTCAAAATATAATTGCCTCAGAAAACATTCCACATCTCAGTCCATCTGACCTTGTGTTGATAGATCTATGGATAACGGTGGGTATAAAACATATCCCTACTGAATTGTAAAACTCTAATATATCATTCCACACTAGGTGGGACTGGCTGTGCTTCACAAGAAAATCTGATAGCACTGTATTTCGGAAATCACACTCCGTTTATCCTATCAAGAATTATGGGACACCGACTCTTACCTTCAAAAGGCAAATTGCTATGAGTTCTTAACATACCATTTCTAAATAAGTAATTTACAAATGAGACCCATACCTTAAATACTGCACCCGCCAAACTGTGGGAATAGTATAAAACTGGTACTATGATCAGTGGAAAAAAAGCCTCCTAATCCCCCATCAGTGGAGAATGTCCTCACATTTGGAAACAAAACAATCAGAACCCACTATTTTTTTATTATGTCCAATAATACATCATGAGTGAAGGAGAATATTTCAATATTGATTTGAAAGAGTATATTATGTCTCAAAAGGATTCAAATTCACATTTGGGAGATCTCAATCAGATTCATGGAGGCCCGTTTGTTGATTGTGAAATCCTTTATTCTTCTTATTACTAAAAATTGGTCATCCAAAAGTAGCCAACGCATTTCGTTCCGCCTTGGGACGTCTTCAGGGCCTAAATTCAGTTTACTAGTTTCCACATTTCAGAAACATATTTCTAGGGTTCCAAAATTAAAAGTTGACGTTTATCATTTAAGGTTCTTATGAGTTTCCTTTTGGCTACCAGAATGCCGGAACTGCTGTGTATGACAGCGTTTAGCCGTGCGCTGTTAGTATGTGAAGTACCGTTCCAAGCAGCAATAAATGGAGCCCACAGCACTCGGGTGAAGCTGTAAAGATAATTGTTCCATGCTACAACAGAGGCTCAAATGCCAACTCTTTTTGGTGTAAAACATGCACTTTGATCATGACCATGGATCAAGGTGCGTGTTTTGCACCCCAACGCGTTGACATTTGTGTTCCTGGAAGGTTTCGGGGTGATCCATCAAGCAGGGACCAAGAACAAAAAGTGGGGGTTCTAAAATGTAAAATACCTATGCATTTTCCATAGACTTTTTTAGGCAGGGCTACCACAAGTTCTGAATGTAATTACACCACATTTGGCGGGAAGCTAAATCTTAGTACAAAAAGTGTCCTGTAAGAGCACAAATTAAAAATGTAGTCGCACTCCAGCCTGAAGCAAGAGACTCCCGCAAGTCAACTGTATACTGAAAAGAAATTGTGGTGTTGTGGGAATGAAGTGAAAAAGCGTTATGTGGAGGTGGGAAAGAGCCATGCTGTCCTGCTTGTAATTTGAAAGGAGGTCTAAAAAAGCATAAGCAGAGTGATGAAACAAACTGTAATTAAAATAAAAAAAATTGTTAAATGTTACGATCCCACAGAAGTCTTGTAGGATTGTGATAAATAGAATGGAATAGGCAATCTCTCTCCCCACTCTGCTATGCATAGGTAAGAGTAAGAGGTAAGAGTCTGAGCTGAGACGTCACAAGTACAGTTGTCACCCTGTTCAGTAGTGTCAGCAGAGAGGCCAGTCGTTCCCCACATCCTACCATGCACACTTGTTATAGAGAGGTGTGAGCTGAGAGGCCAGTCCCTCTTCACACATTACTACACCCCCCGTTATCCAGTCTTTCCCCACATTCTACTAAACACAACTGCTATGCAAGAGGGAGGTGATAGTAAATAGTCCACTCACTCCCCACACTGTACTACATATGCCTGTCGCCCTTGGGAGAGGTCTGAGTGTGGAGGCCATTCTCTAATTACACCCTACAAAGTATGCCCCTCGCCCTAGGGGAAAGGTCTTTTTAAAAAAAAAAAATATTTGTCATTTTGCATAGAGAGTCATACAATAGACAGATATCACTGCGCAAAAATGATACCATTATAGGATGAAATATCAAGGAAGAGAAAAACAAAAACTTTGTTGGTACAAATAAAACAACAATTAAACATGGCCATAAAAGGTATATAGATAAGGTGAAGTCCAACTTTAACAGCACAGTAAGACATATCATAATCATTGATAATGACTAATTATGCAGTCACAGTTTCCGGATTATCTTGCAGAGCACTTGAACACAAATAAGCGAACATAGGTTCCCAAATATCATTTGGACGGGAGGTCACAGGTAACTCCTCTGCAATTAACACCAAATTTTCTCTACAATATATCAGGTCTTTGAGCCATAATGGCACTGTAGGACTCCGTCTACAGCACCACATCATCGCAACTCACCTCTTAGCAATAAGTAATGCAACCCTAGTTAGCCTACCCGTGACACCTTTTAGAAATGGGAGCAGACCCAGTAGAGACACCTGAGGTGAGCAAGTCAATACAACCCCTACAATTTGGGATAGCTTTGTAACAACTTTCGACCAAAAGTTCCTCACCTGCCCACAGAACCAAGCTAGGTGTAAGAAGTCCGCACCCGGGGCACCACATCTAGGACATGCATCCGAATCCCTTAGCCCATATTTAAAAAGCCGGTGAGGAGTATAATAGCTCTGTTGAAGGTATTTAAAATGAATAATACGCAAGTTTCCGATAGATGTGAGCGTACCGGTCAGAGCACAGCAATGTTCCCATTCCTCCCGGGTGATTGGTGGGTCTAGACTCTCATTCCACTTATGTAGGCTTTTGTTAACGGGGAGGACCCTATCCGCTCTGGCAGCTTGGTATAGTTTAGTAACAAGCTTGTGTCGAGTGGGACTAGTAAGCAAAGTGTGTAGAGCTAATGACTGAAGGCTCTACTGGAAACGACGGGAAATGAGCCTGTGACGCTTTCCTTAGCCTATGAAGCGAGAATGTGAATAACAACGTTTTCTGTTGGATGTAGTCAACATCAGCAAATGTCAAAAAAGTGCCACGATGAAATAGATCCTCAATTTATCAATTCCCGCCTGAGCCAAGATATGCATGACCCCCTCCTCAAGAGTTACTGAAATGTCGGCGTGATAAGCAAGAGGAAGCAGTGGGTAGTATAAAGGTAGCTTCTCAGTCAAGCGGCCTAGCACCTGCCAGGCAGCAATCGTCGAGTTGACAATGTGGATTGCATCACGGGGCAAGGATCGGCGACTATGCGTGAGAATGGAGCTGAGCAGTACGGGGTGTGCATCCCAATGTTCCACCGCTACATGCGGGAGATAATCATGAGGTGCATACCAGAAATGTGTGTAATGTGCCTGCGCACATAGATAATATAAATAAAAATCTGGTGCCTTAAATCCCCCGTGTTTATAGTCAAGGACAAATGTCTGCCAGCCCACCCTAGCCTGCTTCCCCCCCAGGCTAAACGAAGAAGCAACGTTTGCAATGTCTTAAAAAATTGTTGGGAGAGGGGTATAGATATGTTATTAAAAAGATATAAAAATTTTGAAAGCACTACCATCTTTACAAGTGCGATGCGATCTGCAAGAGAGAGCGGGAGACAAATCCACCTTTCAATCTGAAGTTCTAGCCATGTTGTAGCAGTGCCATAATTCTCACAAACTACTCTGTCAAAATCCCTGTGAATCCAGATCCCCAGATACTTAACCGATTCCGTCGCCCAATCAAGAGGGAATTCTATTTCGTGCAGATTGGTGGATGCGGTCAAGGGTATCACCAAGGATTTAGACAAGTTAATGAATAATCCGGAGAAACGAGCAAACCGGACAAATTACCTCATAACAGGCGCCAGATAGTCATGTGGATTCCGAATAAACAGCAGCATATCATCTGCATATAACGAAATAATGAGAGGACAGTGATGCAAATTGATAGCGGCATATTTGTGACATTGACGAATTAGACAGGCCAGGTGAGAGGGGGCACCCCTGCCGAGTGCCACGAGTGATGGAAAGCGAGTTGAGGTTTGACCTCCGACACGAACCCTCGCTGTATGGCATGAATAAAGCAACTTGACCCAATTAACAAAAAAGGGAGAGAAGCCCATTCCCTGGAGTACGAAAAACAAACACTCCCATTCTATGGAGTCAAAAGCCTTCGCAGCGTCGAGCATTACTGCTGCAGCAGGCAAGTCAGGAGAGAGGGTGTGGAACAAAGCGAACAGAGTGCGAATATTTTGGGAGGTAAACTGCGTGGGTACATAACCAGATTGGCAGGCAGGACCAGATTCTGCATCAGTGGTTGGAGGCGAGTGGCCAATATTTTCGCTAATATTTTTATATCGGTATTAATAAGCGTGAGTGGCCTGTATGAGTAGCAATATACAGGTGACTTATCCTTTTTTAATAGGGTAATAAGAAATGCGTTACTTACCTGTAACAGCAGTTATCCAGTATTGGTGTCTTTCATAGATTCACATGCCTGAATCATTCCCCGTCGTCGAGACGGGAGCCTCCGGTAAATAAAAAAGTAATGTCCATAGACATACATAGAGAGAAAGGGTCCAAGGGTCTCCCCTTAGCAGCCTTTCCTTGTCCTTATGTAAAAAGGACCAAACTGACCTAGTCAGCCAATCAGCTCCGACCTCCCTCTAGAACCTTCCTGGGAGGAGCCTCAGTCCCTCAGATTTTCGTACGCACCCAGCTAGGTTTGGCGTAATATAGTTCCGAGAGGGAGGTGAGTCCTTCCCGGGGAGGCGGGAGGGTTGCATGTGAATCTATGAAAGACACCAATACTGGATAACTGCTGTTACAGGTAAGTAACGCATTTCTTATCCAGTATTAGGGGTGTCTTTCATAGATTCACATGCCTGAATCAGAGTAGCTAGCAATCACAGTAGCACATTTGTAAAACAGAGTTGCTCTGCCGTCATAGTAGATAATGCATATAATATCATACAATAAAGAGACAGCTTAGATAGAATATCATCAGAGCAATAATGTGCATACCTGGAAGGCGGGATGTAGGAAGGCTCACCTTACTGAAAGAGATGGCGAAGCACCGCCTGGCCCACTGCCGCATCCTTCTGGAGTTCGATATCCAGGCAGTAGTGTCTGGAGAAAGTATGCGGTGACTTCCAGGTCGCCGCCCTGCAGATGTCCAGGATTGGCACTCCTGCAAACAGCGCCGCTGACGTGGACATCGCCCTGGTGGAATGAGCGGTAACATGATCATTCAGAGGCCGGCCGGCCTGTTCGTGGCAGAAGGAAATCGCCGAGGAGATCCATCTGGATATGCTTTGCTTCGTGAGTGGTAGGCCCATTCTTGGCCTGCTGTATGCCACGAACAGCTGTGAGGATTTCCTTAGATCCTTAGTCTTCTCCAGGTAGAACTTCAGGCACCTCATAAGGTCCAAAGAATGCAGTGACCTTTCCGCTGCCGTGGAAGGGTTGGCGAAGAAAGACCTAAGGACCAAAGGTTCGTTGAGATGGAAGTCCGACGGTACCTTTGGAATGAACTTAGGGTTTGGTCTCAGTATCACCCTATCATGTCTGAATTGTAGATAAGGTTCTTGAATGGACAAGGCTTGCAGCTCGCTAACCCTTCTGGCCGAAGTTAGAGCGAGCAAGAGTGCAGTTTTCCATGAAAGGTGTTGAAGCGATGCCCTGTGAATGGGTTCAAACGGGTGTCGCATGAGCTGGTTGAGTACCAGGTTAAGCTGCCAGGTGGGGGGTACCTTCCGAGGCCTCGGGAAGGATCTGTATAGTCCTTTGAGGAATTGTTTGACTAGCCGACTAGACCACAGAGAAGGTCCTGTGATCGTTCTGGTGAACCTCGAGATTGCTGCCAGGTGGACTTTGATGGACGCATGCGCCAGTCCCGACTGGGCCAAATGCAGGAGGTATGGTAGTATTTGTTCTGGTGTGATGGTGAGTGGCCGTAAGCCCTGTTCCGAGCACCATATGCAGAACCTCTTCCATTTGAGACAGTAGGTCTTGTTCGTACTGTCCGCTCTTGCTTTGGCTAGCACATCCCTGCAGTCTTGTGGGATATTCAGGCCCCCGAATTCTCTGTGCTCAGGAGCCAGGCTGATAATTTGAGCGATTGGAGGTTCGGGTGTTGCACTTGCCCGTTGGACATCGTCAGTAGGGCTGGGTGTTGGTTCAGTCGGATCGGTGATTTGATGGATAGTCGAAGCAGATCCGAGAACCAGTGTTGCCTCGGCCAGGACGGGGCGATCAGGATCAGGGTGCATGGTTCCGCTTTCATTTTCCTCAGGAGCCGTGGAATCATCGGGAATGGAGGAAAGGCGTATGCAAAGACGCTGTACCATCCGATGGAGAACGCATTTCCTAGTGATCCTGGTTGGGGATGCCAACTTGCGTAGCACGGGCATTTTGCGTTCCTCCTGGTGGCAAAGAGGTCAATGTTTGGGACTCCCCAAAGAGAGAAGATGTGAGTGAGGGCGCTGTCCGATAGTTCCCACTCGTGGGAGAGGGATTTTTGCCTGCTCAGGGCGTCCGCGATGGTATTGTCCCTTCCCGGCACGTATTCCGCTTTGAGTTGGATGTCGTGTAGTACCAGCCAGTTCCAGATCGTCTGTGATTCGCGTGAGAGCGAGAGTGAACGCGTTCCCCCTTGTTTGTTCAAATAGTGCATCGTCGTGGTGTTGTCCGTCCTGACGAGCACTGGGGATTTCTGGATGCGGGGTAGGAAGGCTTGTAGAGCCAGAAACACTGCTCTCAGCTCCAAGAGGTTGATATGGAGCAATTGCTCTTGAGAGTCCCATTTGCCGCTGATCTGTAGGTCCTGGAGCACCGCGCCCCATCCCTCTAGGGAGGCGTCTGTTGTTATCACCAGCGGTGATGCTGGGAGGAGAAACGGTAAGCCCACCATCAGATTGTGACGACTTGTCCACCATTGTAGAGCTTTTGAAATCTTCGGTGTGATCCGAAGGATGTCTTCGAATGAGCCAGTGCTTTGGGTCCATTGGCTCGCGAGTGCCTCCTGCAAGGGCCGCATTCTGAGCCTGCAGTGCGGTATGAGGAGTATGCAGGAAGACATCATCCCCAGGAGGGAGGAGTAAGTCCGAACTTTCAGGTGCTTTTTCTTTGCCACAGCCGTGGCCAGAGATAAGATCCTGTCTGCTCTTTCTTTTGAGGGGAAGGCCTTCGTGCAGCCTGTGTCTAACATGGCCCCTAGGAAGGTAATTTTTGTTGCGGGCACCATGCATGATTTCTTGATATTGAGCGTCAATCCCAGATTTTGAAAGAGATTGGTGCAGGCGTTGGAGGACGTGACCGCGTCCCCAGGTGAGGGTGCTTTCACCAGCCAGTCGTCTAGGTAGGGGAAGACTTGGTGGCCCAGTTGGCGCAGGAATGCCGCCACAGGCGCAAGGCATTTCGTGAATATGCGCGGTGCGGACTTGAGGCCGAACGGCAGTACTTTGAACTGATAGTGACGGTCCGCCACCTCGAATCTTAGGAACTTCCGGTGAGTTTTGAGGATAGGGATGTGGTAGTATGCATCCTGGAGATCCAGTGACACCATAAAATCTCCTTTCTCTAGAATGCCCAGGATTTCCTGAATTGTCACCATCCTGAATGATTGGCTTCGTAGGAAGGTGTTGAGCCCCCGGAGATCCAGGATGGGTCTCCACTTGTTTTCTTTTTGTTGGACAAGAAAGAAGTGGGAGTAAAATCCTTTCCCCTTCGAGGATGCCGGAACTCTTTCGATTGCTCCTTTTTGTAGCATTGTCGAAAGTTCCTTTAGAAGCAGGCGTGGATGTTTGTGTGTCCGTCTGCGTGGAGGGGTATTGGGAGGGATGGAGGTGAACTTGAGAGAGTGGCCAAATCGAATAATTTGAAGAACCCACCGGTCCGTGGTGATGTACTGCCAATTGTGAAGGAAATGGGTCAGCTTTCCTCCAATTTGAAAGGACGGAGATGGTGTTCGGACTGGCTGGAGTAGGTGGTCACTGGCGGCCGCCAGCGCCCCTCTTGGTGTTTTTACCTCTGTAGGACGATCTTCCGAATGAGGACTGTCTGCCCTGTTGTTGCTTGCTTTGGTACTGACCTTTTTGATTGTACGAGAATGAGGACGAGGACCTGTTTTGATATGAGCCTCGATAGGAGGATTGACCCCTGGGCTTGTTGCCCCGAAAGGACTGGTTTCTGAACTGTAGAGATCCCAGGGCCCTTGCCGTGTCTGTGTCCTTTTTAATGGCCTGTAGGGCCTCGTCGACCTGTACTCCAAACAGGTGCTGGCCGTCGAAGGGCATGTCCAGAACCTTTGCCTGAACTTCTTGGCGGAAAGAAGTGGCTTTGAGCCATCCCTGTCGTCTCAGTACAGCCGCTCCCGCAAGTTGACGGAAGCCTGTCATGGCTGCGTCGATAGCACAGTCTATGAGCTCCGCTGCAGAAGATTGACCCTCCACGAGGAGCGCTTTCACCTCACCCTGGACGTCATCAGGTAGTTCCTTTATGTAAGGGGCAATGTCCTCCCATAATTGTCGATTGTAACGCCCTAGCAAGGCAATGGAGTTGGCCACCTTGATGGACATGGCCGAAGTGGAAGTGAAGCGCTTGCCTATCGTGTCCAGTTTCCTGCCCTCTTTGTCCGGGGGAGCTGACAGTGGTGATGAAGGGTTGCGGGAGTTTTTCTGGGCCGCCTGCGTCACTACCGAGTCCGGTTTGGGGTGACCATTTAGGCAAGCCGCTGCAGTGAGTGGTGCCCTGTATTTTTTATCAAGGCGTGGGACCACCGCTGGCACAGAAGCAGGAGTGAGCATTAGCTTCTTTCCCTGTTCCCACAAAAAGTCTATGATTGGAACAGCTTTTGCAGATTTTTGAGGCTGTTCCTTGAAGTCGTGGAGGAAACAGTCCGTTTCCGTGGATTCCACCACCATGTGGAATCTCTTCGCCGCTCTCTCCACCAGCTTGTGGAAACCCGCAATGTCTACCGGTGGGGAGTCCGCTTGGCGTGGTTGTGGTGAAGCTGGGGATGATGTAATATATTCGTCCTCATCAGCCTGGTCCGAGTGGTCTGAGTGAACCTCCTGGACCTCTCCTTCCTCCAGTTCTTCCTCTTCCTCTTCTTCGTCCGAAGAGACCACCACTTGAGGATGAACATCCTGGTGGGGTTGATGGTGAGGATGAGGGCGTTCCGGTGCGGACACGTGAACATGCACTGGAGGTGTCTGATCTTCTTTGTCCCCTGGTGCGGGACTCTCAGGTGCTTGACCGCCTTTGCTAGGCTCCGGAAAGCGCCGCTTGTAGTCTTGCACAAGAAGTTTCAAGTCATCCACCAGGGTCGCCGGCAGGCATATCATGGGGGTGACTTCGGTGTGGACACTGGCTTGGACTGAGTGTTCCTGATATGTGAATTCGTCCTGTTCCTCATCAGTGCTTTGGCATTTATGTGAAGGTCTGTGAGTGAAGTAGCGGGATTCAGATGGTCATCCTCTTCGGATTCCTCGCTTTGGAAAATTTCTTGAGGTGGTTGTTTTTCCACCTTGCTAGGAGACGTCGTTTCCGGGGTAATTATTGACTTGGCCTGTTTGGTAGACTGAATGGTAGAGCTTGTAGTCGTCGAGGGGGCCGTCGACGGTGGTAGCATCATGTACGGCGTCTCCACCAGCTTTGATTTTTTCCATGTTTCGTTCGTCGTCGAATCGCCCGTCGACGGTGTCGTCGTCGAGCCCGTCGTCGACGGTGTCTTCGTCGACGGTGTCTTCGTCGACGGTGTCTTCGTCGACGGGCTCGTCGCCGACGAGCCGGGCGTCGACGAGGTCTTCGTCGACGGAGGGGTGGACGAAGGGATCTTGGTCGTCGACGACTGCGCAGCCGTCGTCGTCATCGACGGTGCCTTCGTAGACGATTGTCTCGTCGACGAGTCTCTCGTCGACACTCTCGTCAACGACGGTTTTGACGACGATGTGCTCGTCGCTGTTGACGGCGTCGTCGACGGTGTAGTCTTCGTGGTCGACATGGTCAGGGGAATAATTGAAGAAACAGGCCTACCTGTAGATGAAGAGGAAGTAGTCATCGTCGTTGAAGCTGAGGGCGACGATGCCGATGTGGTAGACACCGTGGTTTTTACTGAAGTAGTCCTCTGGCTGTGTCTGGAGGACGGAGCAGGCATTTTGAAGGTTTTATCTTCCTTCGCCGACACTGAGGATGACGCCGATCTCGCCTCAGAAGACTTTTTGTGAGTCTTCGCAGGAGGAGTGTCTGAGTGGCCGGGGGGAGCGTCCCTTGGCCTCTTGCTCGAGACAGCAGAAGTTCTGGAAACGCTGCTCACAGAGGACTCTGGATTGTCCCTGTTCTTAAGCCTGTCCAGCCAGATCAGAAGGCGACCTTCTCTGTCTCTCACGGTCTTTTTGGGAAAAGACCGACAGATTGCGCATTTTTCCGAATTATGATCCGGGTAGAGGCAATACAGGCACAGGTCGTGTTTGTCATCCACATGAATCCTTTTCTTGCTGCAGGAAGAGCAGGCCCTGAACAGGGCTTTCTTCCCCGAGTCAGACATGAAAAAGGCAGTATAAACACACACTTACTTCAGGGGTAGTGTGTTGAGGAAGTCCTTGAAGAGTTTTTAGGTTCAGAGAAACTTCCAAGAGAGTTTGTTGATTTTTAAGAATAATCCTGAGGAGAGCTCAGGCTGGAGACTCCCTAGCACAACGTGCGGTAGAAAATCTGAGGGACTGAGGCTCCTCCCAGGAAGGTTCTAGAGGGAGGTCGGAGCTGATTGGCTGACTAGGTCAGTTTGGTCCTTTTTACATAAGGACAAGGAAAGGCTGCTAAGGGGAGACCCTTGGACCCTTTCTCTCTATGTATGTCTATGGACATTACTTTTTTATTTACCGGAGGCTCCCGTCTCGACGACGGGGAATGATTCAGGCATGTGAATCTATGAAAGACACCCCTAATACTGGATAATTAATGCTTCACGGAGAGATGGGGGAAGGACACCAGAGTTGTAAGCTTCTGCATACATTTCCAGCAAAAAGGGGGTGAGCTCCTCAGCATAGGCCTTGTAAAATTCCGACGTGAAGCCGTCCGGGCCAGGGGCCTTTTTGTTAGGGAGAGAGGCTATGGCCATACGGACATCCTCCACCGTGATGGGTTGACTTAAATAGTCCGTCTGCCCCTCTGACAACCAGCCTAAGGCCACATGCGACAAGTAGGCGTTGAGTGCTGCAGTGTCCGTCGTGCCTTGAGAGGTGTACAGTGTCTCTATATAAAACTTTATAAATAAATATGTCTACCTAAATTGTTCTGTGATATCTATGACACTATAGTGGTCTCATCCTGACTTGTCAGTAATCTTAGTAATTACATCTTGGCTCAGACGATGCTTGACTTTTGTGGCTAAGTGGTGACCTGGTCTCCCGCCCTCCCCAAAGGAACAAGCCACATGTTGTTTAGAAACATATCGCATCTCCTCCTCCGCTAGTTTCTCGTGGTCAAGTATGGCTTCCTTGATGGACGCAAGAGTCGGCTCACTGGGTTTGCCTTCGTAATCTTTCTCAAGGCGGGACAGCCTAGCCTCCACCCTAGCTATTTGGCCCCACAAATCCTTCAATATACCAGCCGACGTGCTAATGCAAGTGCCTCGAACAGTGGCCTTAAAACCCTCCCAAAGCACTCCGGCACTATCTACGAAACCCCTATTATTGGCAAACTATTGCATATTAGCTTCACGGATGGACTCCAAGTAGAGAGGGTCCAGCAATGACTCAGAAAGAAAACGCCAGGTGAAGGGACGAGAAGTCACCAGGGGAATACAAAGAGTGAGCTTCACAGGGCAGTGATCACATAATGTGCGCGGCAGACTCTACTTCAGTCGCCCAGCCTGCCACCCCATTGCTGATCAGCCAGTAGTGAAGGCGAGACCAGCTGCCATGCACAGTAGAGATATGCGTGCCCTCAAGTGATTCTACATGCCTGTGTCGCCATATGTCTGGGAGCCTAAATTCCAGCAACCCAGAATTAATCACCTGGGCCGCACCTGGCGACTGACCCTCCCTACCACTGGACTTATCCTTACTGGGATCCAGGTGTGTATTCAGTCACCCCAAAAAAATTGCTGCATCCGGCCAGCCTCGCAGCACAATAAGAAGACTTTCATAAAACCCAGGGTCATCTATATTTGGTCCATAGCAGTTAAGGAGTAGTTTCTGTCCTGTAACTCCAGTTCTGTAGTAGGGGTATCTCTGTTATAGTCATAACTAGTGAATAGTCCCGCTCCTGAGCGTGGACCCCGGAGAAATCAAAAATAATCTCTTAAGCTGTCTAACAATGCAGTCCTGCACAGACACTTAAGAGAGAATTTAAAGACATATAATGCAGCCTATATCCACAGGCTAGACTGTCCAGTACTTCAACTAGACATTCCACCAAAAACCACAAACAGCACAGCTTGCCCAGTTTTCTTCATAGAGAAAAACTTCCCCTTTAACCAACAAAGCCTCTGGAATGATAGAGAGGAAGGGGAGGACAGACAAGCCCCATAGGCTGCCATTATGTGGCTCAAAAAAGGATACCGTGCCTTTAAGAAAACTTTCTAGAACTTTCTCAGTATCCCAGAATGCCCAGCAGGTCCCATTTACTTTCAGTTCTTTTTGAAGGCGTATAACGCCAGACCTGTAGCATTCCGAACAAAAACATCTGTCTCCACCGAGGGAGAGCGCTTATGACTATAACAGAGATACCCCTACTACAGAACTGGAGTTACAGGACAGAAACTACTCCTCCTGTAGTAGGGGATCTCTGTGTATAGTCATAATCTAGTGAATTGAATGGCAAGCCCATCCCCACACCAAAGAGGTGATAGAGAGAAAATAATTACAACACCACTACTGTGCTAATAGATTTCGCAGCGAAGCCTGCCCAACCTGAGCGTCTACCCTGGAATCAGAGTCCAGACAGTAGTGCTTAGCAAAGGTGTGGACCGACTTCCAAGTGGCTGCCCTGCAGATTTCTGCAATGGGAACATTACGTAAAAAGGCAGTCGTGGCAGCTTTGCCCCTGGTGGAATGAGCCTTAGGTTTACCCCCTAAGGTCTTATTAGCCTTTTGATAGCACAACTGTATACAGGACACAATTCACCTAGAAATGGACTGTTTAGAGGTAGCAAGACCTGCCCTGACCGATCCATACTTGATAAACAATTGGTCTGACCTACGAATATCCTTGGTTTTATCAAGATAAAATTTCAACACCCTCCTGACATCCAGGGAATGTAGAGACCTTTACGCTGGAGAGGAAGTATTCTGAAAAAACGTAGGTAAAGTTATGGTCTGGTTAACATGGAAATCAGAAATAACCTTAGGAAGAAATTTAGGGTGAGTATGCATAACAACCTTAGCAGCATGAAATACAGTGTAAGGTTCTTGGCAACACAACGCCTGAATTTCACTCACCCTGTGGGCTGATGTAATGGCCACGAGGAACGCCGCCTTCCAGAACAGGTGCTGCAACGAAGCCTTATGAATAGGTTCAATCTGAACAGCACCACATTCAATTCCAATGAAGGCGAAGGAAGCTGGACAAGAAGAAACACTTTCTTCAAGCCTTCCAAAAAATCCTTTATCAAAGGGATCTGGAAGAAGGAGGTCTGTGAAGGGCATTTCCTGTAGGTAGTCAGCGCAGTGAGATGAACCTTAATAGAATGAAAATTAATGCCAGACTGCGCCAAATGTAAAAGGTACGGAAGGATGACATCTTCTTTACATGTCGTTGGATCATAGTTCTTGGACTTGCACCAGATGCAAAACCTCTTCCACTTGTACGCATAAGTAGTCCTAGTGGAAGGTCTCTTGGCTTCCTTCAGTATGTCCATACAATCTGCAGGGAGATTCAAATGGCCATATTGCACTATCTCAGGAGCCATGCCGCCAAACTCAAAGACGAGAGATTTGGGTGCACCATCTGCCCCCCGAACTTCGTGAGAAGGTCCTGCCGGCATGGCAGCCGAATGTGAGGAAGGAGCGACCCGTGAAGCAGGTCCGTGAACCACCACTGCCTGGGCCATTCCGGGGCAATCAGGATCATCCGCGCCCTGGACTGGGCCAGCTTGATGAGCACCGCCGGAATCAGGGGAATGGGTGGAAAAGCATACAGAAAACTGTTCGACCAGAAGGATCTATAACGCATTCCCCAGCGTCCCCTGCTGGTAATACCTGGATGCGAAGTTTCAGCATTTGCTGTTTTCGGCAGTGGCAAACAGATCCACGTCTGGAGTGCCCCACCTGTCGAAGACATCTCCGAGCACTTTGTCGTTTATGACCCAATCGTGGTTTTCCTGGATCAGTCTGCTCAGTGGGTCTGCCTGAACATTCTGCACACCTGGTAGATGAGTAGCCGTTATCGTCAGTCCTCTGGCAAGAAGTCAGTGCCAGATCGCCCACAGGGGATACCTTCGTCCGAGGGAATCCCGATAGAGTTGGAGAGTAATCCCTTGCACTGAACGACTCCGTGCTATACCTAGATCGACCCCTCCTATGGCGTCGCCTTGATCTAGTCGATGAGCGACTTGAGCGACGGCGACTCCTGGATCTCCCTCTCCGTCCGGAGCGAGATCTAGGCCTCCTAGGCCTTGGACGTTCAGCGGGTGCTTGCGGAAGTGCCGATTTTGCTGGTGCCTGCGGCGGACCTGCAGCGGTGGCCTGACCGGGGACCTCGGCCGAGGTGCCCCCTTAGGCGGCATAGGGAGGAGCGGCAGTGAAACCGATCTCGGAGGCCGTGGCGGTGCATGTGTAGGCACAGGAGGAGGTGGTGGCGAAGGAGTGCGCGGCGGCTGCTCCTTAGGCAGTGGAGGAGGAGGATAAGGTGACTTCTGCTTAGGAGAAGAGTACACCATAGAGTACACCGAGCCCGGTGACCTCATCTTCTTCCTCGGAGTAGGCGACCGAGAGGCAAAGCCCCCCGTCGGTGACCGACGTCGCCGTCGTGCCCCTGAGGATCGGGACGGACTCCTGGCTCCAGAACGCCTCCTGGAGGATGATCTCTTCCTCTTAGGCGTTGAGTGCCTCTTCGGCGTCGGCGAACGCCGTCGACGAACGCCGTCTCGGCGTCGACGGGCGTTGCCTCCTTGACGCTGAAGATCTGTGCCTTGACGGCGAACGGGTCCTTCTTGACACCGATCTCAGAGTCGACGACGGCATCGTCGCCTCGAGTGCGAGCGCTGAGTCGACGTCGAAGGCGAGCGGCGGCGTCGCCTCGACGGCGAGCACCGACTGGAATCCTTACGACGTCGAGGCGTCGACGATGACGCCGACGATGATGAAGTCTTCGGCGGCGACCTCGACGGCGGTCTTGACAGCCCCCTCGACGCCGAACGTGGACGTTGCCTTGACCCAGAGCCCTGGGGAGAAGGGGAGCATACCGCCGTCATGCCTCTCGACGCCGTCGTCGATGGTATCGACATCGACTGAGAACGGTGACGCTTTCTGGCCTCAGCATGGGCAGAGGAAGCAGATCCAGCCTGCCCAGGCCCAACTTGACTCTGCAGCCTTCTTTCTTCCAGTCCTTGGAGCCTGATCTTCTTTCTGTCTCTCAGGGTCCTGGGGGAGAAGGTCTGGCAAATCTCACACTTCTCAGGTAGATGAGAGGAAGGGAGACATAGGATACACACAGGGTGTGGGTCCGACTTGGCCTTCTTCCTTGAGCACTCCGGGCATTTATCAAACAATGTTGGCATTTTAGACAAAAAAGAAGTGCTCAGAATACAAGAGAGCAAAACACGTCGAGTGTAAACACTCACACACTTCAAAAGTGCAAAAATTCTTACAATAAACCCAAAAAGGGAGAGCTCAATGCTCCAGGGTCCTGCTAGCAGGAGCCGGAAAAAAGAACTGAAAGTAAATGGGACCTGCTGGGCATTCTGGGATACTGAGAAAGTTCTAGAAAGTTTTCTTAAAGGCACGGTATCCTTTTTTGAGCCACATAATGGCAGTCTATGAGGCTTGTCTGTCCTCCCCATCCTCTCTATCATTCCAGAGGCTTTGTTGGTTAAAGGGGAATTTTTTTCCCTATGAAGAAAACTGGGCAAGCTGTGCTGTGTGTGGTTTTTGGTGGAATGTCTAGTTGAAGTACTGGACAGTGTAGCCTGTGGATATAGGCTGCATTATATGTCTTCAAATTCTCTCTTAAGTGTCTGTGCAGGACTGCATTGTTAGACAGCTTAAGAGATTATTTTTGATTGCTCCGGGGTCCACGCTCATGAGCGGGACTATTCACTAGATTAGGACTATACACAGAGATCCCCTACTACAGAACAATAGTGACCAGTTTACCTGCCAATGTGCTATGCACCAAGGAGTAATGACTGTCAGTCTACATGGGTGCGGTGATCCACAAAGGAAAGACCTTTTTTTATCAGGGTAAGCACTCCCCGACTATACGAGGAATAGGAAGAAGCCAACCTAAAGCCGGCCCAGCGAGCCCCAACCAAGTGTTCAGTGGTATGCGTGAGATGTGTTTCTTGCAGGAGGGTAATACTAATATGATGACGGTCACCTGCCGGATGTTCTTCGGTGAATTGAGCCCCCAGACGTTCCATGTTAGACAAGAAATCGTCATACTATTACTGTGCATATTTAGGAAAAAATTATACTGCATAGGAAATCCACCATACAATCAACATAAGAACAAACATTATGGGCCAGATGTAGGTAATTCTGATTTACCTACTCTTAAATACCGAACCATACCGATTCGGTATTTAAGAGTAGGTAAATTGGAAGTAGGCAGATGTAGGTAATTTTTATTTTACAATTACGATTCTGTAAGTTTCGGTATTTACCGATTTGGTAAATACCGATTAGGTATTTCCCATTGATTCCTATGGGCCTTGAAGCCCATAGGAATCAATGGGAAATACCGAATCGTTATTTACCGAATCAGTAAATACCGAATCCTGGCAGGGGGATCGGGGTGTCACTTTGACACCCTGTAGCACCCCAATTACAGGCTTGTGTGCCATGTGGCACACATACATAACCTAAGGGCATGTTTGTGTGTCACATGGCATAGGTGTGCATGCACAGATGTGCATGTACATTGGAATTCGGTATTTTACCACCCAATTGGATTGGGTGGTACATTAAGAATTCCTATGGGCCTGTGAAACTGCAAACTGTGCCACCTACATATGGATTTACAGAATCGGTATATTTAACGATTCGGAAAAATACCGAAGCTGTAAATTTACCGAATCGGTAAATATACCGATTCAATTCCGAGCCACCTACATCTCAAAAACCAAAAATCGGCGACTTACATCTGGCAGTGTTGTAGCTTGTACAGCAGGTAATTGTATGCCACATGAACAAACCCCAGTCCACCCACCCTCCCCACATCACCCCCCACCCACTTCAGCCACCCCATCAAGTTAAAGCCATCCCAAACACCAACAAACCCCCCCCAGTGTAAACCAAGGGAACAACCAACGGAGGGGAACACCCATATAGGGGAAGCGCCAAGCACAAACTCCCTCCCAGTAGGAAGTGGGAGGTGACCAAGCCGTCATTCTCTTCCAGACCTAGCCCCCATGTTCATTCATGCGTCATAAGTGTTCAAGGAGAGAGCGCACTCTCAACAGCCTGTCACTGAAGGATAGAAGGGGGATATTAAGTAAAAGGGAACACTCGCAATCAAGCTATTTATACCACAAGGCAGTACAATCTGCAGCCACCCAGATGCGTCACCAAGCAAGGTACAGTATTGTATACAAGGAGAGACCAGAAGCAGTACCCTCCCGCAACACAAAAAAATTAGGTCCCGCCCTGCTAGTCAGTCTCATCATCCTGGCCTACAGCGGCATCTCCACCTACGTGTCTGGGGGACCGGCCGCGACGAGATCCAGTTTTAACAAAGTCCAAGGCCAGCTTCGGACAGGTGAAAAACCTTTGCTTCCCGTTGACCTCCACTCTCAGTCGTGCAAGGTATAGCATAGCGTACGGGACGTGGGCAGCAAGAAGGAATTTCTTGGCAGGCTGGTACTCTCTGCGGGCCTCCTGCACTGCCAGCGTGAAATCAGGGTAGAAGGCAAGGGTGTTACCTTCGTGTGTGATGGTGCCTTTCTCCCGGGCGAGGCAGAGGATTACATCCTGATCTCTATAATTGAGAAGGGGGGCAATAATAGGTCGAGGTGGGGTGCCCGGAGGGGGTCTTGCAGCCAAGGAGCGATGGGCACGTTCTACGATGAGGACTTGTGAGAACTGCTCTGACCCAAATATACCTCGTAGCAGCCCCTCAACATGAGTCTCAAGGTAGCCTGTGTTCGTGGATTCCGGCAGGCAAGTAATGCGCATGTTGTTACGGTGTGACCTAGCTTTCAAGTTCTCATTACGGGCCTGGATGACGGCAAGGACCTTTTCCATAGAGGCTGCCTTTTGCATTACCTGTTGCAGCCCATTCTCAGCGTCCGAAATGCAAGTCTCGGCCTCCTCCAAACACTGTGCATGTTTGTCCAGCTTGGACGACATGTGATCCATACGAAGGTTGAGGTGGTCTATTTTGCCATCAATGGACTGTAGACTGGCTTGTGCAGCTAGGAGGGTTTTGTCCATGTTGGTCAAAGGATCAGTAGATGTGTCTGCCTCCGAGTCTGAGGCTGTGTGTTGGGTTGACCTGCCAGCCTTCCGGGGATTCAAAGGTGAGGAGCGGTTGGCCCTTCCCCATAGTGCCTACACAGATCAGTACAACTAATACTCTGATGCAGTAAATAATGCCCGATTCCCATAGTATCTTAGACACACCGTGTCCACACATGACGAAAGTGGTGCAGTGCCCCACAACAGACACTGCCGGAAAGGGAACAGAGAGTAGGGGCGGCCCAATCAGACCGCAGCAGCCCCACTGAAGGGCAACATGAGTCAGTCCCCTAGTGAATTGGAGACATAGCGCCAATGAGGAGTTTTCGACAAAAACCAAGGTACATTCAAACTGATGGATGCAGCGGACGGGCACCAAGTTCAGAAGAGGGGGATACCACACTGTAAGGGCGCAGCCGGTTCGTGACACTGGTAAACAGCGGTATCCGCAGAACCAGATATCAAAAGGACAAGGGGGTCTAATCATATGATCAGGAGTAGTACTGGCAAGGCAGGCCGGAGAGGGCAGCTGTAGACGACATCAGGCAGAAAGCACAGTGATGTCTGGCGCAAGAACAGCTCCACAGAATGCAGCAGGATGGATGGTGAGACGAGGCTCACAAGGCGATCTCCCCCACTCTATTTGCAGAGTCAAGGCTGGCAAAGTTATGAAGGCTTCAAGGGCGGCAGAGAGGCCCAGGCAGGAGCATCTGCAGTCAAGGCTGGCGAAGTTATGAAGGCCTCATGGGTGGCAGTGAGGCCCAGGCAGGAGCGTGTGCAGTCAAGGCTGGCGAAGTTATGAAGGCCTCATGGTGGCAAAGAGGCCCAGGCAGGAGCGTATGGAGCCGGCTGGAAAGAGTAGGGCTTGGCAAGCGGCAATGATAAAAATGCACCTCACTGGCGTGATTTCACAAAATCGGCCCGCGCCGTGCATTGGCGGGTGGCGATGGCGTGAGAAACAGTGCAGCCCCCAGCAGAGACCTGACAGCGAGAGACCGCGCGGATAAAAAGACCCAGAGGCGGCGCGGCCCACTTAACAGCAAGAGCAGCGCCGAATGGGTGCCCACCGGACCTGAGAAATCAGCTATGCCGCTCACCACACGCCAAAATCGGGAGGCCGCACACACCCCCGGCCCTCCCAGCCCACACCCAGCAGCCGATCCGGGATACACCCGCAGCTCACTCCACAATGGCGGTGTCGCGGCCGGCAAGATTCAGCCAAGGCATTCAGAAGTTAGTAAGGGAGCTGCAGCAGAGGGCAGCAGAGGAGGCGAGCCTGGATTGCGAGGGTAAGTGACGGATAGTTGACTCAGCCGACGGAGCAGCTCTACAGAGCGGCCATACTGCAGTGCGCCCTCTAGCGCCCCCCACCCTAGGGGAAAGGTTTCAGTTGAGAGGCCACTCTGGCTCTACACTGTACAATGCGTGCCTGTCATTCCGGGGAGAGGTCTGGGAGGAGAGTAATGAGTGTAGAGGATTGTCTTGCCCTACACCCCGCTGTACATGCCTGTTATCTTCAGGGGAGGTCTCAGCAGGGAGGCCACTCCCTTTCCACACCATATACATATGCAGGTTATCTTAGGGAGAAGTCTGAGCAGAAAGGCCGGTCCCACCCTACAAACTACTAAGCATGCCCATCACCCTGGGGAGAGGTCTCAGCAGAGAGGATATTCTGTCCTCACACACTACTATGCATGGCTGTCACTCTGTGGAAAAGTCTCAGCAGAAAGGCCAGTCGGTCTGTTCACCCTTCTACGCAAGCGCATCACTCTGGGGACAGGTCTGAGGGAAGAGGGCAGTGTCTTCTAGCAGTCTTCTGCACACAGCTGTCATAGTTGCTTAATCTCCACTACGGTGGCCCACCCGCTGCGGGATGCCTGGCTTTCACCTTGGGGATGCCCAGTAGGGGTTATCTCACAGGGAAAAGCCAGGACGGGTTCCCAAGGCAAGCGCCTTGATGCCTTCGGGTGATATGTGCGCTATATAAATCGCAATACATACATACATACATACCATGGGGAAAAGTGTGAGCAGAGAGGCCAGTCTCTCCCAACATCCTTCTATGCACGCCAGTCACCCTGGGGAGATGTCTTAGTGGAAGGGTCACTACTTCTCCACACTTTACTACGAAAGCTGTCAACCTACACCCTACTTTGCACATTCACCACCCAAGAGAGAGGTCCTACTTAAGAGGTTAGTTCCTTCCTATACCAAACTACTCACAACCGAGAGAAAGAGTTTTCAGCACAGGCCAGTCCTTTCTCACATCCTACTATACATACATATCTGTCAAACAAGAGAGAGAGGTGTGGGCGGAGAGGCCATTCCCTACCCACACCCTACTACGAACACCCATCATCCAAAAGAGAAGTCACAGTGGAGAAGCCAATCCCTCCCCACACCCTACTATGCACAGCTGTTATCCGAGAGAGGTCACAGTGGAGAGACCTGTCCCTCACCAGACCTTAATAAGTAAAGCTGTTATCCAAGAGTGAGGTCTTAGTGCAGATGTCAGTTTCTGCCCACACCCTACTACGCATGTGGTCACTCTGGTTACTACGTGCACCAGTCATCTAAGAGAGAGGTCACAGTGGAGAAGCCAGTCCCTCCCCACGCCCTACTAAGCGCAGGCCTTAATATGTGTAGCTTTTATCCAAGAGAGAGGTCTTAGTAAAGATGCCAGTCCCTGCCCGCATCCTACTACATTTGCGGTCACGCTGGGGAGAGGACTCAGTGGAGAGGTCACTCCCTCCCCACACTCTACTTTGCATGGTGATCCAGTTGGGGAGAAGTCTGAGTGGACAGGCCACTCTCTTTCCATATCCTACTACACACATCTCATCTCGGAGAGAGATGCCAGTTTCTTCCCATACTGTGTATTGCACAGTTCTCAGGCAGATTGTATAGAGGAGAACTATAAGCCTGTGTAACTCCCACAGGAGCTGGAAAAATACATGAGGAGAATGTGAAGTTAGGGTGCCCCCGCAACATTTTGATGGTTGGGGTCCTATTTTAAGACAGAAAAAAAGAAGAGGAAGTTCTAATGAAAAAAACAATAACAAATAAATAAATAGGGCAGCTTTAATAAAAGTCTTCATTTTTGTCATTTTTTACTTTTTTCTTAAAAAAAGTCAGCGTTCTCAAAATTTACAAAGAAAAAACAGAACAAGGTTTCTTTAAAAAAAGCAAGAAATAATTAACTTGGAAGAAAATTATAACAGAAAACTAATGCTTGGGGGCATTTATTTTTCTGTGCCAGCTGGTTCGGGGTAGTTCTACTGAGCTTGTATGGGAAAAGAATTTGATTGCACAGGCAGCTAAACAGAGCTTTTCCGAAATAGTCTGGGTTGCGATCAGCCTGACTGGACAGTAATTGAGGTGTTACTCTTTCCTCAAGTACTAAAGATGTAGGAACTCCTGAGGTTCTGTCCACTTCAGCAGGCGAGCCATCTCAGCATGGGCAAGTCGGTGCTGATGCATAGATTTTAAATGCCGCTACATGCCTATTGTGCCCATCAGGGGCAGCCTTAGGCATGTGCAAGCTGTGCACCTGCACAGGGCCACCAAACCCCACGGGTCTCCACGCCAATATATATACTTAATATAATAATCCTCTGAGGATTGATACATATTTGCGTGGCGGCCCCTGGCAGGGATTTGGCGGCCTCCGGCTCTGTTCCACTTCCTAACACCCTGACCCCCCCTCCTGAGCTCCGGGGGACTCCGCCCCACCAGGACCCCCTCTTCCGGGGCCTCCTACCTACGTTCCCTGCTCAGGGCCACCATAAGCCTAGAGCCGCCCCTGTGCCCATGCTGTATCATGCTGTATCACTTCTTTGTCCCTCTGTTAAATACCTCAATGCATAATTTGCAAGTAACAAAGTTGGAAGACACCTTTTTGACTCCAGCTCTAAGATCAAATAATTCAAAGAACTGCCAAACAAGAGAGTTGTTTCCCTTGGTTAGCAATTTAACTTGATGGAACTACTCATCAAAGTCTGGTGAAGACATTTTAGAATTAGTCCCCAAATTTTCCAAGCTCTAAAGAAAATTATAAAGATCTCGGGAATGACTCTCTACATCAAAATACCAAATAGAAGTGAGGGAAGAAGGATGGACTACAAATTATGACACTGATTTTAACAAATATCTCTTTGATGGTTGTGTCCTTATTCGTGTGAATCGGTAGCAGGTGTCTCACTAAATCACAAAAACTTCATTGGAGTATAGAAAGTTGTCATGAATACTTATTATTGATCTCTTTCATATAACCTATATGATCAGAGTTCCTTAAGAATTACTATAAGACGCAATCAACATTATTTACATATAAAGATCTTGTGAGTGATATGTGAGAACGAAACAGGAAGTTCTGCTCCCTATGACTACACACAGGAGATTGAGCCTCTCAGGGAAGGTATGTATTATAATAAAATTAAAATAAGTGTAACATACACATTTAAATGACATCTTTATTAAGTACACATACAACACATTAATGAGATGTGTATTGAAGAGCATAAATATAAAATTATGACTGTACGATCATGTGAATATCTCGCAAGCCTCCCGTGAGGGTAGACACACACCCATAAAAATAGATTTGATTGGTTAACATTAATGCTATGCATTAATAAAGAGAATGACCACACTGCTTTTCTCAATTAGGATCAGCTGTTTCATGTGGAAACCTTTACAGAGCCCAGGGAGGATCTTCCCTTCAAATATTGTAGAACTAGGCTAACAAAATGTCTTCACTTGATAGTGAGAGCAGGTAGACGCTGCACCACTTGAACCTCGTAAGTCCCCAAGGGAGTCGATTGTGTGCCAATTAATTGAGATGGCACCAAGATTTAAGAAGGGGGACAAGGAAAGAATATTCTATGGCGACAACAGGGATGTTGTGCCACTTAAAAAGCAATGCATCCCAAACGTTTTGTTCGTGCAGAGCTAGATACCTCTTCAAGTGCCTCTACATCTCTTCTGGCAGGGCAAGCAGCATCAACTGTCGTGGCAAGGCAGGCTAATAAAAAACTGGTCTATTTAATATGGCACTATTTTGCTGCCTTTGCAACTCAATATTTTTTCCATCTGAGCTAAGTTCTGAAGCCCGTTGACATGTTGACAGAGGACCATAAATGCACTCCTAGCCATTATGTTTTTTTTTGTTATGATTTTTGTCCCATTTCAGAGATACTCATTTTTTTCAGAAGGTCCTTCCTTCTGTTTCCTCTTAAAAAAATAAACCCCATCTAAAAAAAAAAAAAAAAAAAAAAAAAAAAAAAATCGCCCTTTACTGGTTCACCTAACTAGAATTTCACTTTAACCTGTGTTTTTTGTTGTCATTTAATACACACACACCACCCCTACAAACCAACCAACCCACCCCTTGACCGGCAGGACCCTGGACTCAGCCGCTTTACTGAACTCTAATATTCAAGCAGTAGATTGGATAAACCACTTTTCAGGGCTGTACGTCAGTGGAGGAAAAGATAAGGCAAGGATTAGTATTGAGGATCCCACTGTGATGTCAGCAGAGCCTGAAAGTGTGGAAAATGAGCTAAGTGGGGAGGTTCCATATGATCTAACCATGCGTAATTTGCCCTAAGTTACTGTGAGGGAGGCCACCAAAGCCAATGACTGATTCGCCCCAGAAAAAGCACCAGGGCTAGATAAAGTGCCTAGTGACATCTTCAGAGCAGAAAAGGAAATCTGAGGCCCATACCTTAACATGTACTTTAATTCTACTCGGGAAAGCTCACCTATCCCCCCCACGTGGGCTGGAGTCGAGATTGCACCCATCTATAAGAAGGGGTCACAGCCCCTGCTGTCCAACTATCGGCCGATCAGCCTCATTGACAGTTCTCAAAAGATTTTTTACCATATACGGTTAGATAGGTTGTGTGAGTGGGTTGATGGCGCAGGTCTAATAAGCTCCCTTCAAACAGCGTTTTTTGACTGGGGACCAGTACTGTCGATTAAATATTTCGACTGCAAGCCATATACTGGAGGTATGTCTCCTTGGGAGGTGGATGGCTCTATGTAATATTCGTTGATATCCCTCTGCCTTTGACCTTGTCCCATGGTAGACCTTGTAAAAGGTTCTAACTGCATAGGATTCCACAAGCTACTTAGTTGATGTTGTAAGGCGGCTGCATCAAAAGAACTACACACAGGTGAAATATAGTAAACATGGGGACTTGACAACTTATATACCAGTCACGAGTTGGTAAGGAAAGGCTGTGTCCTTGCACCAACCTTATTTCTTTTGTACATCAACGAGCTGGTAGCCCATTAAGATAAGTGCAAACCTGATGCACCGAGTCTGGCAGGCATGAAGATTCCGTCCCTCCTGTTTGCAATTGACACCCATCTAAATACCCTATGGGTATTCAAAATCTCTTGGACCAGTTTGGTCTTTTCTGCAAGCATAGAGGGCTTGAAATCAACTTACAAAAAAACAAGTATAAGTTTTTTAAATGCAGCCATACAATTCTTCCATCTCTAAATGGTGGCCCACTTGAGTGTCCATAAATTTGAGTATTTGGGTCTTACACTGACGGAGAATATTGGTTGGTCCGCCCAGATTCACAAGTGTAAGCTGCTGAAGCTTGAACACGATGCAGGGGGAATCTTGAGGGGCCTCAAGGGCTCCAGTTTTCAACCTGTATGCCCTGCCATCCACATCCTCAATTTGCAAGCAATGGGTGGGTTCCTGTATGGGGGGACTACTGTGGGGACACAAGAAGGTCACAGCATTAGAGGTGGGTGAAAACAAATTCATACAATCCTTAGTAAATCTCCCCACCAGCAGCCCACTCCAGCCACTGCAGCTGGATCTGGGCCAAAGGTCTATTGTCCATAAAGCAGCTCTTAGACCCTTGATGTACTGGAGACAGTTATGGACCTCAGGGGACCTACCTATGTATCAAGAGAGCCTGGAGGAGATCCTCCGGCAGCTCGGGTTCTTTTGGATTCCCTGGCCCTAGATATGTCCTATATATTAGGACCCTCCTGGCTATAATGTGGTGTGAGCACCTGTGGGTTTCACCAGGGAGCTTTGACCAATATGAAAGTCTGCACTCAAGGGGATGTACCGAAGATATGTAGAAGGAAAATTGAGCAGGACAAGAAGTCTGGGCACCTTGACACAAGCCCTTTTGGAATTCAATGATTACTTCTGTAAGGAAGAGTACGTGAATTATTGAACCCCCCCCATTGGCAAGAACCATGTGCATCAAATTTTGTCTTGGGATTCTGTCAATGCAAATGTGATTATAGTTGACTCTGCATTCTGGGACCAACTTGAAGCTGCCATACACGTTTTCCTTTTTGTATTTACATTGTAAATATAGGGAAATGGTACCTCTAAATTGGGCACCATGCAAAAAGCAAAAAACAAACAAGATGTTGAAATTTGCAAGACCTCTTTTTATTTTAAACTTTAGAACATACAATGGGAATGAACTTGTGTGAATGTAATCATGTCCGACACATTTGACTGAAAGCATTGAGAAGGGCGCCTAGCCAAAACACGTTTGTTTACCACTTGAAATAAACTTCAGAAATTTGTAATTTACCATGTGGTGTAAATTGTTACAGTGAGTGCACGCTCAAGAACCGAGCACCCATCAAGTATTTGGCGGTGCCGTGGAATGTATGTTTGTATAGACACACACATACAGAGACACATGGGCATAGAGGTGGATCGCTTGGAACAAATGCCTTACGAATGTGTAATATAGATTTCCATCTTGTAATTATTCAATTATACTATTTGCCTTATGTAGCATCTGTCATTTCTCAAACATTCTAGCATGTCATCTATCCTGTGGCTTTCTCCAATGTCCTCTCCCTAAATCTAGATTTAGTTCTTCTAACGTGGTGCCCGGTGAGACTAATTTCAAATAGAAGTTAGTTTGGTAGACAGGAAGATTAGTGAAGAACGTCTTACAGGTATCTGGCATTTGAGTAGTCTTGTTCTTGTGTGCATTTTCTTTTGCTTTTTCTGATTTCAACGTAATTTACATCTTGTTCATGATACGTAACTTTGATATTCTATTATGGCTTGCTTGCTTACGTTTAATGATCCTTTCCTGAGCTGCGTAGTAGTTTACATTCACTGGAAACAGATTCCAGGGTTCGCCATTTGTCATGGATTTAGATTTGATTTTATTATTTATAAAGCCCAACGTATGTCCGGAGAAGTCTTGGTGCTGCTCAGGTAACTAGAAATGAGAATTAAAGAGAAACTAATACTGCATAAGCAGCCAGGTTTTTAAGAAGTTCCTGATCTAGAGGAGGGAGGTGACCGTTTTTAACTCCAGGGGGAGATGGTTCCAGTTCCAGGCCATACAATGGACAAGGCTCTTGCCTCCCCAGGCCGCCAATCTGTGAGTGAGGATTACTAAATCTTTTGCAAAGCTGGAATGCAGGGATCTACCCAGGTGGTACCATCTGAACCTGTTTTTGAGGTAACCAGGGCTATGGAGTGCCTTATAGGCTGTGCTGAGTCCCTTAAAGACTATCCGCTTTCTTACAAGCAACCAGTGTAAACTACTGATGCCTTGAGAAGCTGAATTCATATCTAGGGACCTTCATTAGCATACAGGCTGATGGATTTTGTAAGATTTGCGAATTGTTCAAGGATTTTTTGGACAACTTTTGATATAGTCCATTGCAATAGTCTATTCTTGATAGCACCAGTGCAATGACATCGGTCTTTAGCATGTTGAAGGGTAAAAATGTAGCAATTTTCTTGACCAAACGCAAGGATTAGGAGGCCAAGATGATTTTGTTCACCTGCTCTTTATATGTCAATCAGTCGTGGATCATGACCCAGAGATATTTTACTGTCTGGACAAGCTTTGGAAGGGTACCTAGTTCCTCTGGTCACCACCATTCCCTATTAGCTTAGGTGCCCATCAAACTCAAAACTAACTCAGCTAGATGTTTTGACTTCAACAAATTTTAGGGGGTGAGTTATACCCCGTTGGCTGTCCACCAGGGCCACCAGGGTGGCGGACGTCCTGCCTTCACCCATCCCAGAGAAGACCGCATGCCCTATTTAAATGAATCGCACTTCTGGTGGTTCATTTCTGATGAAGGTGCTCCTGCCAACATGGCAGGACCACCTTCACTAGAAAGTAATACCATGTGGGTGCATATCCAGGTGACCAGCTCCATATTTGTTTCTCAGAAAAAACTCCCAAACTAGGGATTTTTTGTCTGAATAACTAAGGTCTTGACACATTGAGTTTTCTACCTGCAGGTGGGGAACATTGGTGATTTTCTCTTCCTCACATGGTGGAGCCAGGTACTTTTATTTATATTGGGGCTACCGCTCAACATAAGGTAGAACCTTTGATGCATTGGTGGCAGTAGTCTTGTGGCAAATAAGCTGCCAGCAATAGCTGTTCCGTGGCAGAGCCAGCTGAGTCCCTATCGTATCTCATCTGCTGTCATCGAGAGGACATTTGTTACAGTTGTCAATAAAGGTATATGGGGCACGAAACAGATTAAGGTTATGTTATGTTATGTTAATGCTATTTCTATAGCGCACATATCACCGCGGGACATCTCGGCGCTGTTGAGGAACATGATCGGGAGGAACCAACTGATATCAATAAGATAGGCTTTTAGTTGTTTTCTGAATTTACTGTAGATAGGAGTCTCGCGGAGAGCTATGGGTAACTTGTTCCAGTACCTTGGGGTAAGATAAGAGAAGGCCTTGCCCCCAGTGCGAGTTTGATGTATTCAGGCAACACACAAATGGGCTTTGGTGCTTGATCTGAGTTTTTGGGACGGCACAGAAGTAGTAAGTTTTCTTTGAAGATAGCGTGGACTTTTGCTTCTCAAGGCATTATAGGAAAGGCAGCAAATTTTAAAGTAGGATCGCTTCTTCACAGGTAGGCTGTGCAGTTCCCTCAGCAAAGGCGTGGAAGAGGTACCTGCAGGACGGTTGAAGATTAATCTTGCTGCGGTGTTCTGGACCACCTGTAACTTTGCAAGCAGAGTCTCACCCACTTCGGCCAACAGAGCATTCCCATAGTCCAGTCTACTGATTACCATTGATTGGAGAAGGGTTCTGCCGGAGTTAGTGGGGAGAAAGAGAACAATTCTGCGCAGAAGGCGCAAGTTATAATAACA